>NC_089313.1:15069574-15737074 GCF_036669915.1 Pocillopora verrucosa
TAATGCTGGTGGCTCTCTTAGCACATCTTGTAACGAAATCACAGGACAGTGCTCATGCTTGCCGGGTATCGGTGGAAACCAGTGTGACAGGTGGGTTGGTTGGTTAAGCTGAACACAAACTTGTCCTTACGCATGCTGATTTATAGGGGTACTTTTCAACTAAGTGCCGTAAAACGAAAACCAAAGTAATCACAATCAGATCAACGTTAAATGTAATGGAGAGCAAGTGAGAACTCATATCAAACATCCGCAACCTACGCAGAGCACGTGAAAAGCGACCAAGTCGCGATTGGTTTTGGTTTGGCATCTGATTGGATTAGAATTTGGAGCGAGTGCTGTATCTAACCAATCACAGAGCATAGTATAACGACGTAAACGTATTTCCAAACTAGTCTCGTCTCATTACTTTTTCTTCATAGGGTTAAGTCTAATGACTATTACTACCCCACACTTCATCAATATAAAGTCGAGTTAGAAGATGCGATCTCCACTGACAATGGCAGATCAGCTTACTTCAGATACGACGAGAGTGAATTTCCGGGATTTTCTTGGCGAGGTTACGCAGTTTTCTCGCAGTCTCAGGTAACAACGTAATTTTGTTTTTGTGAGCTGGGATTGAAAATGTTTCCGATTATCTTTCGTTTTTGGGCTGTTATAATGCTAAATGAGGCCGAGGCATTACCTCATCTCCGTTGCCTTTCGATTTGTACAGCTAATAGGATATATCTTCATGTTATTAATAGCATCAACACGTTTATCACTCCTATAGACATCTATATATATGATGATTGATGTTCCTCGAACAAGTAAATACCAACTGGTATTCTATTACTTATTGGCCCGATACGCCACCGTGACGGCCTTAGTGAGATTTACTCCGACAGTGAACTCAGGTAACTATTAATTGTTTATTTCTGAGGCTGGGTCAGAAAATTACCAAACGCAGACCGTCTTATTAGGCGATGCACGAAACCCTCATGAGCCCTGATTTGAAAAGTGTATTTAATTTCAATTTTCCTAAAAGAATGAATGTGACCTGCTGTTGTCTATTTCTTTTAACTCCTGTGCAAGGGTTACAGAGGATGAAAGTGGAAGAAAATTTTAACAGCAATAGCGCAAATGAGAATTCGGCCGAACTATTTAACGAACTAAATAACTAATTCAAGAGCGTAGTTCGTTCATTCAGGTCTTTTTTTTCATCCTGCCCTCTTCCTCCGAAGCTTTCTCTTAAGCCACGGCTATTTGAAATCTAGTTATATATCCCTCGCTCGTAAAACACAACATACCCTGAGAGGAAAAACTTAGTTACTTTTGTCGGTCTTCTTTTCCTGCATAACACGCCCCCCCCCCCCCTGCAACTCCATAAGTCCATCACCAGCGATCGAAAGTCAGTAGTCAAAGAAGGGTATCAATAGAAACGGGACACTTCATGTGTTCATAAATAAGAAATTCCGTCTCATTGCAGCTCTATTTCCATCAGGCTCTGCGACAGAGCAGACGCTGGATGTCCGATTCCGAGCAACATCCAATTGGTTCTACCGCTCAGCTGACTTCCTTGTGGTCAGAGACACTTGGGGAGACCCACAGCAAATTATGCTGAGTCAGGGAAAATGGAAATTTACGATGTCGGCCTCCGCTACTGATCTTTTCGTGGTAGGTGGACGAAACTTAACCTTGAGCCACGAAATGGTTCTTCATTCTAATTAAGTTGCATCTCCACTCTCTGCAAAGACGCCTAGTTCAGCCTCTACGCTGGGCGGCAGAGCGTAAGCCCTTCGCCAGTGTAGAATAAAGTTGACTTTAATATTGCCTGCCAACGTGGTGCAAAATTTGATTGTATAAAAAAATATCACTTTTAACACTGCCACTTGCTTTAGGTGACTTAACAGTTGGCTGCCTTATCTCGTTTCCGAGCTGGAATCCAAGTATAGCTCTTCCAGGAGAGAGGCACTGTACTCAAGAATAGAGAACAGTGCCTTAGAGCCAAGATTTATTCATCCGGCACACCAACAATATTAAGGAGTTGGCACCTCTTCCTCTCTCGAATACGCTGAGGCACTAGACAAATTTCTGAAAATTTCCACACAAATGAAAGTAGTCAGTCAAGGTCCACAAACGTTATACCTCTGTATTTCTTCATAGGACTACATGGTGCTACTACCAGAGGAATATTACAAACCGAAGAACTTCGAAGTTAACGTCTTTAGTCCTTGTAAACTTAGAGGGGACGATAGCCATTGCTCTCACTTGGCCTTCCCCAGTCTCAAACAAGACGGGTTTGTGACTATCCAAGCAGAGGACAGTTCGGTTGTTGGTGGCGTACGAAGAAACCGACGAGTAACGGATATTCCCTTCCATGGGCTTATTCTGACTGGCTCTAGGGTGAGTTCATAACCGTCATGGTTCCAAGATGTTTGAGTGTTTCAAATATCAGGCATACAGACTCAGGTTTTCTGGGCTCTGTGACAGGAAAGAGTCTTTCCAATAGATTTATTTGTAAATATGACTTTTCTGTCATCGTCAGAATGAAATGTCCTTCAGTTTACCGTCTAAAGTGCAAGGCCAGTTTGTCCTGTTGGCCAGCTATTTCCACGATTCTGATAAAGAAGGAGTCTCAGGTCTGGTTGTTAAAACTGGCTCTGAAATCTTAAGAGCGCAAATGAGCATTCTCTCCTGCAGGTAAGATGCAATAATGTAATTCTCGATTTCTTTCTTTTCTCCACTTTTTCATTGTTTTCCCAGCGAGCAACTATCTCACTTCAAGTTCCATTCAAAAGCAGCAAGGTTCTTAGCCCTCTATGACCTGATTATTGTTGAGTGTGAAACTTGCCTCCTGCGAACTATTTGCGCCAATTTGGAAGTTAGACTTTGACTTTGACTGTTAGAGCGGTCAAAGTATAGATTTTCCTTACAAGTTAAGTACACTTTCAGGCATACAAGGAAGGGGAGGTACGAAATTTATCAACTCGGGGATATTTTCGTGATACGAAACCAATTCTTAGAAATAACCTATTCAAGCAAGACCCGAGAAGCGTTCTGTATCGGAACTTGAGGTATTTCTAAGCCATAGCGAAATCGAGCGAGGTGATCATGTTAGAGAATGTGCAACATCAAATGGGGCGTTTTTTCCTTCTGTTTTTTTTTTTATTTATGTGCAGATATCGTTTTGGCTGTCGACAAGTAGCTATCGACAAGAACCATGATGTTGCTATATTCACAGCAAATCAAAAGGAAGAAACCACCGTCAGTATGACAACCTCGTTAACAGTCGCTTTGGTGAGTTTGCTGAGACTATCTGTGGCTCTCAAACAAAGTGGAGTTCCGCTGTGTTTACTTAACGAACAGTCCGTTATACGTGAGTCCGCTAGGCATAGTAGTGGAAGTGATGAATATTAGGACAAGTCCTGTCACTCTCGAAATTTCGTCCGTTGAAACATGATTCAGACCTTACAAATTTTTTCATTGTACAGTGAATGGTTTGACTTTTTGCAATAGTTAAGGAATGTGGGCGTCTCATCACTTGAGTGTTCCCTTGTTAACACTTTTACACCCCACATCTCATTAGTAATGAGATGTGGTCCTTACTGTATGCCATACAATTATAATGATGTCAGTTCAGAGCGATTGGCATTAGATCAACTAATCCCATAATTAATATTTTCCTTTATTCCAATCACTTGTTAGAGTCCGAACTAACCACCTGCTAGGTTCAGGAACAACGAATGACTGGGCCAAGAATAAGATTCGTAGAGACGTAGATATAGATAATTGACTGACTGTTTTCCTTTAGGACTTCATTACTGCTGTTCCTCTCGCCAAATGGACCCAGAAGCTCTTGTTACCAGCAACACAGTGCATCAGTAACGGTTTCTCGTGTGTACAGTCAACGTATTTTACTCCGAAAGATGCCGTTAAGGTAGAGGCTGAAGACAGGTTGAACGGTGGCGATAAAGCCCCTTACTACATCATGGACAGGAGGGCGAGACTGAAGCACCTGAAAGTGGGCGAGGTAATGCTTTCAATAGAGAGATAATGAAGAGGTTTTACACTGGACTGCGACATAATATCTTTACTGTGGAATAAGGTAGTATCCAAGTGTTAAAGTGAAAAGATTCAGAGCTGTTTCTTTCTTAACAAATTTTGAAAAAAGAAGCAAATGTGATGAATGATGTAAGGTTTTCAGATCGAAGCACATCCAGATGCATAAGTTTTTTTTACGCAGCCGTGGGGAGATTCTTTGCCGAAGGGCAAGTTGGCTACTAATCCGAATCGAAGCGTGTCTTCAAAGACATTAAGAGTAAACTCGGAGAAAGTAAGGATGAGAGGCCCTCGCTGTGGCGGCTCTGTCGCTAACTAAACTATTATTCCTTTAAAATTTCAAAGCGGCACTCTTTATCTTACGCGACAGGTAATAATTCTGCCATTTATGCAGGCTACACAGGTATTGAGGGTTCAGATCTGATCAGATCCTGTCGACATTTTGGTAAAGAAGTGGTCATGTCAGTGAAATGATGATCTGTTTTGAACGTCATGAACTCATTTCTGCTTTTAGAAAACTCTTCACATCAATGGAAGAGCGCGAACTGGTCGCTATTACGTCATTGTGCATTTCTACCAGCCGAACTTCCTCTCCTTCCTGGGAAAAGTTGTCGTCAGTGGACAGAACGCTGCGTCCACGCTGCTGACGTTCAGCTACTGCCCTCACGTATCGGGCTGCAGAGCCATAGGTACCTCACAGTACAGGGAGGGTATGCGTGAATCTATCTACATTGGGCGACAGAATGAAATACTTGTCAGTATAGCTATTCCTGAGGACAAAGGTGTATGGATTGTAAGTAGTCACATGTGACTCGTCTTCTTTCTTGTCCGACAAAATCACAGTCTGTAGTGTTATTGTTTTTGAGCGAATTTATGTAACTCTGAACAGTTGCCACTCACTAGTTGCTACTTAGAGTGCATTTTGATTGAGTGTTGCAAAATCAAGACCAAAGTTATTAAAACAGCCAATCAGAGCGGAGGAAAACATCTAAACGAGCCAATGGGAATTCAAAGTGAAAACAAGCAAACTGCTCATAGCGCGGGAAAACGCGTGTGACTTAGTCCAGATTGGTTTTGGTTTGATTCTGATTGGTTGACAAATTGGCGGAAGTTTTTAGTCTCTTCACTTAACGAAGTGAAACGAAGCTAAAGCAATCCTCGATAACTTTCGACAATTAGATGAAATGCACATTAGTCTAGCTTTCGTGCGACTAAAGCGCTCAATCTTATTGTCCGCTTCCGCTTTATAGAGGTTCTCGCTACGCACAGGCTCGTTTTGAAGTTAATATGGACCGAAACTTTTAGTCAAAGGCTTTTGTCCGCATAATACTAGTTTTGATTAAGTCCGGGTGAAGTAAGTGATAGGGAGAGTCAGGTGCCCGTCCCTTTATGAATAAGTAGAATGACCCTTAGAAAAAGTCGTAAGCGACTCTTTCAATTTTTAGTTCATGCAATTGAAGCAGAGTGCTTACAACTTTAAGCCTTATGTATAGCGGACTTACTATTATGAACGACTTCTTAAGAACAGGCTGATTTTTACTTTTTTTTTGTTCAGGATTACGTGTTATTGGTTCCAATCTCGTCCTTCTCGCCATCCCTTCTGGATATAAAACCCATCGATATCACGCAAGATTTTATACAGGATTGTGGACAACGCAGCTTTTTCTTGAAAGAATCTACCTCGCAATTCTGCCTTCGCTCTGCATTTATCCTCACAACTCGATTCAACAGCGGTGCATTATCATGCAACTGCGACAGCCTGGGAGCTACAAAAACGAGCTGTGAGCCATTCGGCGGACAGTGTGTGTGCCGACCTAACGTGATTGGTCGAGCATGCGACAAATGTAAAAGCGGTTATAGCGGGTTTCCTTACTGCAAGAGATGAAAGAAATATCAAGCGATCGACAAACAAATCGAGTTATATTTCCAGTAGCTAGTCATACCCATTATTCTCACGGCTTTGGCGTATTATCATTAAAAGAGAGAATCGTACTAAGAAATCGAGCTTCCCCTATGGACCTTAATCCCGAGAGAACCCCTGTAAAGTTCTTTTTTTAGGAATGAAGTCCATATGAGCAGTCAGTCTAAACGTCTAATCTTCTCTTGAGCATGCGCACCACTTTTGATATAGCTTATCAATTTCACAACGAAAGGCCACTTCGCATACAAAACTTTAGGGCTGGCTCTTGACTCATCGTGCTCAAACAAAATTGCATTGAAATATAATGTTCTTCATTTGTATATGTATAGCGATATCTTCCCGTTTGGGGTCTATCTTTGGAGAGTTTAATATACATCAATTTTTTAAAAGAAATAAAAAAGCTTTTCTAGGGTAATGTTAATAGAAATATTATTTCAACTGACACGTCATGTAACTGATTCTGGTGCCTTTTAAAAGACTTGTCATGGGGACTGGGAAGTCTGTAACTCGACCACCCTACGCCCTGATTAGTAAAGAATTGCGAGGTTGAGAATTAACTCTATCCGATTACAACAAAATATTCATAAAGTCGATTCCCTTGTGCTTGTGATTTATAAACATTCTCATTTTCTTCTGAAATCCACCGTGGAGGGTAAGAAAACGAAGAGCAGTCGCATTTCATTTTTTCAAACTAGTGTTCAACACTCATTTATGACAAGAAAACGAAAACATTTATTGATGTTTCATGAACCTAGAGGTCTTCAATTCTTCCATTGTGACTCTAACCGAAGCTTAAGACATTGATATAAACAAAATCTATGAGAGCTTAATTTAACTGAAACGGAATTAAAGACTAAAGACAAAACACAAAACTTGTTCCAACGTACCATCAAATAGATGGGCTTGTAAAGACTGCCGTTAAAAACATCACTATGGCACTCAGCTAAAGGTTGGTTTTGAGTGGTTCAGTTTGTTTTATATTAAATACAACTGTGTCCAGCGTAAACACCGAATGAATTTAGACTAAAAAATCGTTAAATGAGCACATCTATATTGTAGAGTGGTCGGACTCCTCACTAACACCATGACTTCTCCTCTGTCACTTGTAGAAGATATCAAATTTACAAGACCCGGTAGAGCACAAAATCCCACCCCAAACCCACATCCACGGGCGAGGGAGAAATGTCCGGATGAAACAAATCCCACGATTTCTCTCTCGCATAAGTTCCTCAAAGACTTCCCAGACGTGCGAGCCAGCACACCTTTGTGCAGAGGTTCCACGGGGCTGGACGTGTCTTTACATTTCGTGAATCCTGTAATATCCTCAGAAAAAGGAATCGCTAAGGTGGAGTTGGGTGTGGGAACGTTTCGACCGACCATCCGCACAAGCACGCATACCAGAGAATTGGCATCTTCTTTCACGATGGCAGACAAATCATTATTCATCGGCAAAGGCGCTTTAGTTGTTGTGACAAAATCCTTGAGGCCTTTACCTTTGGTCTGTTTTGTTTTGCCGCGCAAAACAAAGTTCCGCAAAGCAGCCAGTTTAGAGCGAGATCGCAACACGTAAAAGGGCTTGCAAAAAGAGACGTCGTTTGAAGACGACTCGACTTTTATGGTGTTACTTTCGATATTTCTATCAACGGTCTTTGTGGATTCAACTGCTTTACCACCAGAATCAGGCTCAGACAAACTCCAGTCCTCGACAAGTTCTTTCCAAGGTGGACAAAAGGGCGACTTGATACCTAATTTGTCGTAATTAGGTCTTTTCGCTGGCGGGTATCGGCCGTACTGGGCCTCGCCGTCCGCTTTCAGGTTTTCATTGTACGCTTGTCCTGAGGGAGTGTCAGGGAAATCATTTGGAAAGAACGGCACTCCTTGCTCAAGGGCTAACGTTTGACTCTCCCGGAGGCCCCCAGTTCTCGCACCCCTGTAGACAAATGCCATCCAGAATGCCATGGCCCATCCACAGGGAAGGATAATGTCCCAGCCACTCCCGTATCCAGCACCATCTCTACAGTCACCTGAAAGATGGATGGGACATTGCGTAAAGATTTAAGGTATTAGAATACGAAAATTTTAGCTTAGAGTACTCGTGTTGTTCTTATACCTATATTTCAACCTTAACGTTCTAAGTTGAAGGTAAAAATCACAGCGTTGACACAAATAATTAAAATGGAACATTAAAAAACACTCAGTTCGAATTGAGCTGGACGTTTCAGTGATTTATTCAAATGCAGTCGTTTCTATCCTATTCCAACAAAGCCGATCCGTATCCTGTTTGGGGTTTTGGAGTGTTGCTCTTATTGTGATAATATAAATCATGCATATCTCTTTTTTCTTGACAGAGGAAGTCACCAGCACCAGTGGACTGCCCAAACTTTCCTTCTATTCTTAGCGACACTCTTGATTCTTAGAGTTCTACTAATTTTATTTTATTTTTGTGATCACATCAATAACTACTTCCTTGTCCCTGATATTGGCCAAATCCTGTTAACTAATTGCTTTCACCCTTTCTATCCTACCATCAGGATGCATTTTCTCCATTGATAATGTTCTCTATACATTTCCTGCGGTACTGACAAAGATAATTTGTTTAAGAATCAAGAGTTTATTTTCTTAGTGATTATTTCCTTTATTCTCCTGACCTTCATATTTGATTCAGGAGTGAGATTTTAGGGAGAAATTAGACACTAGTCACTCTTAGGCAACTGACATGTATGTATTAAAGAGAGCCTAACCTGGACTTCCTGGTTGCTGTATGAGAAGCAAAGGAATGTGGGAAATCTCATCTGGTTTCAAGTCCAGCTGGGAGCCTGGAACTAGGAGCGCTGATCTCTTTCGGTTCAAATCCTGCTCAGACAATTTTGTTTCTTTCACTTCACGACAAACTGCCTCCTCCCAGATGTGCGAGCCTGCAACATCAGTTGGCCAGTTGGCCATGAGATCTTCAAAAGATGGCTGCTTGCTCGTACTTTTATCTACTTTGCTCATCATCTCACTAGGTGCAGATGCTATTTCAGCACAATAGTCTGAATCTTCTGTGAATGAAGAATGCCAGTTAAAAACTCTGTGGAAAATATGCAACATATTGAAGAGAATTTTAAGGGATCTGTGCATATAGGTTCCTGAATTAGAATATTAAGCTATAAATTATTTTAATCTTAGTTAAAAATTTACAATTATTTTCTTTGATTACTATTCACTTCTATGCATTAATATACTTAAACCAAATGTAACATTTTGAACTAATTAAAAACCTCTCACAGGTCCTAAATCCTTTAACCCTTTAACTCCCATGAGTGACCAGGACAGAATTTCTCCTTACAATATCAATACAATATCAACCAGATGATATTGTACAAGTGATGAGAATAAAGAAAAATATCAATTTGGGGATAATTAGTTGATCCAATACTAAATTCTCTGAACAAACATTGTAAGAATTGTATGATTTTAAGTAAGGAGAATTTTAAATTTGATCTAGGAGTTAAAGAGTTAAAGAAAGATGTTTTTTGCGTGGGACAAAGAAAAAATTCTGAGTCCTTATGAGGAATCAAACCTCAGACCTTTGGATTCCACACTCCTATGCTTTAGTGTAAACCATGTAACAGTAAGACATTACCAGAATCATTATCCTCAGTAGCCTGCATGATGTTTTTTTTCTTTCCAGGAAGGTAAAGGCGTGGATCATGAACAGTCAAACCAATGACACACCCAGAAGGAAGGACTGAGGGTGAAGACACCTTCCTTAATTTCTCCCATAATAAACTTTGAGCTGTTGAATCACTTGGGTTATTTAGTATCTGCTCCCACCATTTTGAAGTCCTCTTATGATCACCCTTGTCTTTGATAAATGTTGCATTATTTTGTGAATTCTTGTTGCTTTTACTTTCACAATGTTTTTGAGATGTTCCAGAAGATAACTTTAGAGTGTTTGTCAGCAGAGCATGTGATTCTGGTCCTGTGAGACGTAACCGTAGTAAATCATATCGACGAGAAATAACCCTTAACTTTGGGTGCTCAAAACCATTTACAAAATTACAGCTTTGAGTTTCTTGATCAGGATTGTCATCTTTATCAGGAAAACATCTTCCTTTTTCAACTGAAGTTCTTCCAACAGACTTACAAGCTTCACTTATTGCCTCAAAAACTGAGCTGAAACTCGCAGGATGACACCAGACCCACAACTGACTCATATTTTCTTTCATAGGCATTTCATCACTTGCCTCCATGCTGTGGTTGTTTGTTACATTATTACTATCAACAATTTCCTTGATCAGTTCATCATTTTCTCTGTGTTGCATATTCTCAGTGATTGTTGTGGTGTCTGTTGTTTTCATTTGCCTCCAAAGAAAAGATACAGGACAAATTGCTCCTTGAGGGAACTGGTCCAGTTTGTACAACATCAGATGACCTTCACGCTTGCCTGTCAAGTAATATTTGGCAGCAAAGGTCAGACCTGGAGAAAGGAAGATTGAATTTACAATTAAGAGCAATTTTTTTCTTGTTTTTCATTGATACCATAATTATTGTCAGTTGTTTCATGGAGAAAAACAATTAAATCAATACACTGGTTTATACCTCACAAGACACCATACACTTTCACTCAACTCCTGTTGAGATCTGTAGACCACTTATGACTGGCAAATAGCTTATTCATTTTTCTGCTGGTTTTTTGTATCTATTTTACTATACCTGCTCAGAAACATTCTAAATGTATTCAATATACAGACCTGCTTCTTGACTTGTCAACTGATTCATTGCCTTGATAATCTGGTGCTGGACACCAACTACTTCAATGCATCCATAATAAGACAAATCCTACCAAACACATGAAGGAAATGTACACTTTATATATTTGTAGTAAACCAAACATGCACTGGCTTACTTAGCTGACACAGTTATGTCTTTTTTTTTAATTTGTTTGTATTTTTAAGGTGGTGAAGGAAAAACATTCCAGTCAAGAGTTTAAAACCTGCAATGAACTGCTAATCCTTCCTAAGGAAATTAAACTGTTTCAAGTCTGATAACTGTACCGAAGCTGTGGTAAATTCTGACAAGTATGCCACCATGCTTATAGAGACTAAAAAATTAACGTTTGACTCTTTAACTTCCAAGATCCTAAAATATCAATATTCCTTTTTGTACTAGGTCTAATTTTAGTTCTGACAATTTAGTCTTATTTTAAACAATAGCCCCATTGTTGATATTTTACTTCTTTGTTATCACCTTTTGTTCTAAAACATACTCATATGGTTGAAATAGAGTTAAAAGGGTCAAGACTTCATTCATCCAAAGATGTGTTTACCTGTAAGATGCAGTTGTTCTTAGTGGCTCTATAACTTGCTTTGTAGCCTTTATCATTGGGATGATCAGCAAGCCTGTAACCCCAAGTATCAATCATTTTCATCCGCTTTGCATGCCAGATGTGTGTTTCAAGCCAGACATGCTTACGCTGCCGACGAGTGTATTGTTCAAGCAGGTTTTTAGGCCGACGGCGATGATACCTACTCTTTTTCTTTTGCCCCTCAGGTTTACTGCTTGAGTTATGCATCTAAGGATCAAGGTGATTATCAGTTTCTTCTAAATATACATATTTAAAAGACTAGTAATTTGGTCCTCCTGAGGATCCCAATTTGCTGTGGGTATTTAATTTCCGAAAATACAAAAAAAGAATGAAATAATTCATTTGTTAATCAATGGAAATAATAAGTAATTTGTAGAAATCCTTTAACCAATTTTTCATCTTTCTCCATAGGTTGTTTGGATATTCTGCACTCCTTCCTTCTCCTTTTTGCTGTATCTCCTCCCCATAAGGGAAGGAAGGAAGGAGTAAAACCCACTAATTTCCATACCTTCCTCTCATGCCTTCCTCACCTTAGCCCCCTGTCTTCCCTCCTATTTTGAAAAATGTTCCCTCCTCACTACCATCTCCTACACACCCTTTCACTTCCTTTCCCTCTCATTCCTAGCTCTTTCCTCATGGGCTCATATTTCCTGTACTATCCCACTCCACCTTTTCAATCATTCCTACCCTCTCCCTTATTTGGTAATTATTCCCTGAGGTATCCCCCTTCCTTTAACACAGCTCTATGACCAGTTGACCACTCCTGGAACCCTAACCCTGATATATACAGCCTCAATTTTAAATGTTTAACCCCATGTAGCCCCTGCTCAGGACTCACTCATGGATATTGGTAAAAAATAAATGGAAACGTGCCTGCAAAGATTTCCACTGAATCCTAGAGAAGCTGAATCTTATGCCTTACATTTGAGGCTGCATTCACGACCACACAATATTTCAGTCACAAAATTCAAACACAACCTTTCATTGAGATTTATGGTCGGGTAATCCCTGATGAAAAAACAAAACAAAACAAAACAAAAAAAGCCCATGCAGCATTGCAGACTTCCTTGTTTTGAACACCACGTGCACAAACACCAGCATTTCTAAAGCTCAATGCTAAATATAAGGCGACATTGCCCTTTCGTTCCTACCTCATACAAAGCACGTTGCCGGAGACGAGCAGGCACTCTTTTGACGTTGTGGCTCATCGCTCTCCTCCTCATGTGGTTTGGTAGGGTTTGAAACACACGCTTCCCTTTAGATTTGTCAGCTTCTGTGATAGCTGCTACCATGTTCTTGATTTCCAATGCGCGAGCTTCAGCGAATTGTTCTACGTTAATTGATCTCGGAGCTTGAGAGTTTACCGCAGGTGTTGACGATGAAGTTGGTGCAAAACCTGGAATACTACTGTTTCGTTTTCTTTTCCGACTTATTCGCTCTTTCTCTGTGCTATTTCGTGCATTCGAGGACGCCATGTTGGTTTCTGAATCTGCCAGTAATTAGGTTTGCGGTTTTGTTTGTGATACTGTGCGTTAATGTCATCAAATGTGAGGACACTTTGCGCAGTGATAAGTTTTGAGTCACTCCTCTTGCAGCTTCAGCACATGTTGCGGTTTTCGTTGAATGTTTACATTCTTCCTTAACACTTATCGCTTGTTTCTTCTTTTGTCCGGCTTCTTCATCTTATCCTGTGTTGGTTCCAATGAGATGTCGCTCATGGCACCCATAATAGTCCAAGCAACCGCCAAACATACGGCTTCGGTGAGTAGCTATAGCAAGCTCTTTACCATGTCATCTATTTTTCCAGCCAAATTAAGGCGTATTTTAAAAGCTAATTTATAATCTTCCTGAGCACGTACGAGAGAATGTTTCAGGTTTTTACTAGTTCACCTAAACTGTCGTTTAAAGGCAAAAATAATAGTCAAGAAATTCGAGGAGTCAAAATCCAAATTTGTTTTAATGTGAAATCTCCTTATCGTTGTAATTTAACGAAGCCCTTCGCAGCTGAGGACTTGAAACACACGATTCATTTCTACAGCATTTTGAACACTTGCTTCTCTCTAAATTGGAAGAATTGAGATTTGTAAAGATGTTGTTTGGGTGCATTATGAGCGAAAGAAATTTTCGTGAGGAGGGACGAATCAAAGTTCATACGGCTCAGAATGTGTTTGAGATGTTGTTTACTAATCGAGATAATCAAAGTTAAGTGCTGGCTGAATATGCAAGGGTTTTTTCCGCCTTGTCCAGCTGTTCCATAATTCATTCTTTTGTTTCTACCAGTTTTTTTTTCTTTAATGGTTCGTTTTTCAACAAACAAGGAAAAATTGATATAATTTTCTCATACGAGCACTCTCTACATACATGTATTGGAGCCCTAAGGACAAACTAAGATGTGTGAAAAAATTGTCAGTATAAACAAGATCGGGTCAGATCCCTAAAACACAATATGTATTTTCCCAGCTATGCAAAATAAACAGCTGTCCTATAAACCATCCAATGTATCCAAGATTAATGTAGATTATGCCTTCATTTGAATGACAGCAGAGTATGTTTCAAACATCTCTTATTGCAAAGCTTCTTCACCCATAAAAACCAACCATAGGCTATTTTTTGTGACAATATGAATATGAAATTACTGTGTACTTTGGTATTGATAGTTGATTATTGAAAATGGCTGCCACGTTAGATGATTTATTTTCAAGGATGCTAGTACCTGAACTTGTGGTTGACAACAACGACAACAACGACAAATGAAATGAAAACAATACACAGCAACATTTCCTGTTCCATGATCAAGCCATGTGCTCAGAATGCTGTTTAAGCAATTTAATCATCCGTATGATTGGTAAACATATTGTACAACCAATAATATTTTCATCCATTCAAATGGCTTGCCTGTCCATTTGAAATTTTTACTCGTCCATTCGAATGGCTAAGCAAACTGTTCAGATAATTTATTCACCTGTTTGAATGGTTTGCCCGTCCATTCGAAATTTTTTACTCATCCGTTCAAATGGCTGACCAAACCGTTCAAATAATTCATCTGTTTGAACAGTTAGGCAAACTGTTCAAACACTTCAAGGACTGCTCATTAACCACTCGTCATCCATGCGTTTTTGCCATTTGAACGGTTTTCCGTTAGTGTCTGTTTTGCCTTAAAGGGTCACATTTCTCCTTAACCCAGATGTTCAAAAATGCATTGGCTTCAGTACCAACCCAGGGTCAAATTTTAATACAAGTAAATCTTTATTCCTATGTTCAAAAGACTCTTTCTGTTATTTCCCTTCAGAGCATTCAATTATAAAATTGAAGGCAAAAAGAATTCTGCTGAATTTTCTTTGTGACCTTTCAGATCTGATAACAAATTTTAAACTAAACCTTGGTTTCTTTTCAGTTGATATTTCTTCATGGGCTTGGAGACACTGGGTAAGACAAATGTTGATGTTCTGAGACTTTTTCTATTTTATGGTTAAATGTGATTATTGAAGAAATGTATACAAGCTTCATGTGTTATAGTGCATTGATTTTACACAGGTGAGGGGATGCTTTTATGTGTTTAGCATCTTGTTTTCCTGCCCAGACTATAAATCAGTTCAAGCTAAACACTCTTTTGTGATCTTTTAACTTGTTGATACTCTGTGAGTCAGATTAAAAATAAAACAAATATTTGCCACTTATAATGGCCAATATTATCAGTTTAGGAAGGTCTCTAAAAGTGTTAAATGCACCCAGCCTCATGAATGTACAGTATTTATCTACCTTCTATTTGTTTGGAGTGATGAACCTTAATCTGGGGTGTACATTTTGTACTTCTCCTTTATTTCTCTGTAATGGAGAATTCATTTCAATTAACTAGCTTTTATGAAATACATGTACTTGCTCCTTGTACTTTCAGTAGGCATCAAGCCATTAATTTAAGTTTATGAAAGCAAGGCTAATGTGTAAATAGTAGCATAATTATGTTGAATATGGAGTGAAGAAAAAATTTCTAGCAACTTGGGCAGACTTTCAAGCATTTAGTTTTGGACAAAAATGTTTCTTTGGTTGCATGATTATGACTAGGGTACATGTGGTTATGGATAGAACAAGTGATAATTATTTTAAGACTTTTTTCCTCCTGTTAGACTTGGCTGGAGTGCTGGTTTTGAGGAAATAAGAGCACCTCATGTGAAATACATTTGCCCCAATGCGTAAGTTCAAGCCATAATAAATCATGATGCTCTTGAAACCATGCTTTGCATGTTTTGTCCATGCTGTTTGTCTTCATGGTCAATTGCTTCACTTTTCAAGAATCTATATAGGATCTTTGATATTGTAGTAGAGATGCATTTCAGGCTGCTTTCATTCTTTTCACAAACTCCCCTAGGAAATGTGTGCAGTGTTTCTGTGGGTTCAAAAGTTCATGTTCCATTGCTTTTGGTGGATTTAGTTACATTTTCTGTGTCCCTGCTCTCATATGGCCATTGCAATAAAAATTGATGCCAGCATGAAATTAAATTACAAGGATACAAGAGTCTCTCTGTTGAATATCCAAATTCCTGAATAGCACATTGTCACTAGGTGTATCACTTGTTCTTCAGGTGCTTGCTAAAAGAAGCACACTCAAATGTCCTGTTTTGTTATTTTCCAGACCTGTCAATCCTGTGACATTGAATGGAGGGTTCCGAATGCCTTCATGGTAAGTCTCCTGTGTAATTGTGGTCATTAGTTCTAAATTGTAGGATGAAAAGTGATGACTCTTGCCTTTGCTTGTGTAGCTATCCTTGTTTTCAAGATATTTGAATGTCATGTCAGGTACATGACATGTCAATGGCTGTGCTACTCTATTATGAAACCATGTAATTACTGGAATTACAACTCATCCTTACCAATCATTGTTGACAACAGCAAAAAGATGTGTTGAAAATAAAGTGTAGAACATGACTAGCTATCACCAGCTAATCTTCCAAGAACTGTAGATGTTTGTGGAACTGAAGTAAATTTGGATAATTTGTTTGAGAGTGAAGGACTATTAACTGATTCACTTCAAAGCAAGTCAATTTGTGAGAATGAAATGATAAATAATAGTGAATGCACAGGGTTTTTGATATCATTTTCTTCATACTGCATCAGTTGTATCTTTAAACCCACAAAAAGATCAAAATATATGTACTCCCTCCTGCTTTAAAATGAAAGAGACACATCCGCTTTTCAGTACCCTAAAAACATTAAAGTATACTACCCCAGTAACTCCAAATGGAAACAAACAAGTTGGGAGGTAATAGTACAAAATATGCTAAAGTTTATTTCACACATTCATGAGAACCACTCCAACAACCCCATAAAATTAATAGTTCATCTGGTAATAGCCTTTGGTGTGACTTTTTGTTTCCTTTTGGTTAAGTGTCATCACCCTAGCACTTGGGGCTGTTCATAATTAAAAGCTATCTCAGCCTGAAACTTTTGTCAACCAAGAAAAAGAAAACATAAAAAGACAGCCTATTTGGCAAAAGACTTACCCCACTACAACCCTTAACCTGCAAAACAAAATTTAATATAGTCAATACTAAAAAAAAAAATTGAAAATAGTGTCTAGTGATAAGTATTGAAATGGTGGCTGATTTTATATATGGCACTACCTCCCCCACCCTGCCCCAAGGGTCTTCACACTACATAACAAATACTGTTTTCAGCTCTGTATATATATGAGAACCTGCATCTGTGGCATACCAGGATAAAAAAACAGTTACAGGATAAACCGATAATTGCATTAAAAAAAACTTAGGCAAATGCAAGCACAAAAAGCAAAGTTTATTTCCAGCAGAAAGCCTGGGTGAACACAAATATGCATCTAGTTAATTAACAATCCACAGTTGTTTTGTTTTATTGCTGTGTGTTATTTTTATGTTTTGTCTAACTATTTATGGCCATCATTTTGGGAATATTTAACTACACATGTATGCTTCCAATTGATAATTAGATAATATTTTATGTAGGCTGTGTTGTCAGGTTTATATACTTCATGATTATATACTTCAATCTCTTATAGGTTTGATATTAGGTCATTAAGTTTCTCTGGAAGTGAAGATGAAGAAGGTATTAAAACTGCTGCTGAAAGAAGTGAGTGCATAATCATTTCTCGTAGGGGGCTACAATGATATGAAAATTTTTCTTTAAATTGTGGTCCTATTAACTAAAGATGCATAGTGCATGTGTTGATGGTAATTAGATAAATTTATTTACATGTTTGATTTGTTTTTTTTCCCTCGATCCTTTGTTCTAGATACATTACCATAATACTTAAACAAATGAAAACTGACATAGTTTGAAACCAGTTTTACCACAAACCCTTTTGAAATTGTACATTTGTTGCACTATGAACGAGTTATGTTGGAGTGCTATACACTGTGTGAGTGTTATGTTGGCTCAACATTTTGATCTCAACATGTATGATGTTATATCAATGAGGAATTTTTTTTTCTTTATTCCAGTCAAATCAATTATTGATGAGGAGATTAAAAGTGGGATACCATCAGATCGCATTGTTTTAGGTAATTTACGTACATTATCTACACATATATTTACAAGCACACATGTTCTGTGTACTCTATTTCGCACAACCTGAGGGTTTTGCATTATGAGTTAGAAGAAAATTACGGTAAGTTATTACACGAAGCTGGGTACTTTTGATCACAGGATATGCCACTTGAGTCTTGACTGTGTTATAATTATACTACGTGTCTTATTCTCTTAATGAATTGGTATCAGGGATTGAAGATCAAGTAACAATTCACACTTAATTTACTGTTATTTTGTAGACCACTCTTAATTTGTTGTCTTGCCTTCCAGGTGGTTTTTCACAGGGTGGTGCTCTTGCACTATATACAGCTCTTACCATGGAGAAACCTTTAGCTGGTATCTTGGCCCTAAGCTCATGGCTGCCTCTTCATAAGACCTTTCCAGAGGTAGAGTGATGTAGAGTAATTTTAGACCATGGTAGCTAAACACTCAATACCTTTGATTTTCCTGATCAGAATATGTCTATCATTAGTATAAACCACACAGGTGAATAATGCTTTCCCCACAAGTTGTACAAATGTATTATATGAAAATTGTCCTAACTTTGCAAATCTCATTGAAACTATATGCTTAAGTATGAATAAAATGTAGAGTGACCTTTGTTCCTCAGTTTTAGTTCAATCTAGTTTGTCAGGATACTTGTGTTTGTTAGGTAGAAAAGTTACTAATTTGAAGAGTTCCCTGAAAAAGCTGTTGGTCATCTGTCAGCCAACTGTTTTCAGACAACCATTTCCCATGTTGAATTTTTTTTCAATTACTGAAAGTATGCAAAGTGTACACCTCTCTGGACTTGGCAATGCTTTAGAGTCTGTTTCTAATATATGATGAAATGTGTTTTTTTCCATGGGCTGTTGTTGAACATGACTGATAAGCTCACTTACTGTTTGTAGTACATTATCTTTAAGTTATGTATTGTTGAATTGATCTGTTGGTAGCATGTTGGGTGCTTGTCAGGAGCCTGTCTGCCAAAGTCTTACGAACAAGTGGCCAACAATCAGTTGGGGGAGCTCTGTTTCAAAATTACCAAAAAAAATATGAACCACATTTACTTTTTAGCTCTACTAAAAAGTAACATAGTTTCATGTTGCACATCTTATGTATCTAAATTCCTGTTTGAAATATTTTGCAATATATTTGTTATCAGTTATTTGAAAATTGAAATTATGTCATGAGTGTCTTTTTGTTAATTTATTTACAACATGTACCTTGTTATGGTCAACTTCTGAAGAAACTGATTTTGTCTAAATGTAGGTTCTTAAAGAAAATAAAGACATCCCAATACTTCAGTGTCATGGTAAGTTGTCATTACTGGTGGGTACTTTTCTTAATCGTTTAACTCCCAGATCAAATTTGTAATTCTCCTTATTGTCCACCTTACAATTCTTATAATGTTAGTTCAGAGAATTTATTATTGGATCAACTAATTATCCCCAAATTGATATTTTTCTTTATTCTCATCACTTATCTGGTTGATGTTGCATTGATATTGTAAAGACAAATTCTGTCTTGGTCACTCATGAGAGTCAAAGGGTTTAATTAGTAGCTTCTGGTTGTAACTAATGTACCAAGGAAGTTTTGCTAAAATTTTGGAAACTTCATTTACTACCTTTACCTATTGATAGGCTAATTTAGGACTGAAAAAAAAAGAGAGATTTATCTGCTGAAGTTTTTTCTTTTACACCTATTTATATTCTAAAGGGTAAAAAATAGGATAGTACATTTATATTCTAACAATTTAACGGTATGATATGATAGTGTGATTTAATTCATATCTAATGTGATTTACTTATAAAAAAAGCCCTTGAAAAAATTTCTATGAAATACACAACCAAACAATCTGAAAAACAAAGGACTATGAAAGTACATTGTTCATCCAATCAGACACATGCGGAAAGCTACCAAATTGTAGGAAAAAATTTAACTTTCAAATTGACACTCTTAATCCCCAGCAGTATCAACAACAATCTTCATTCAATTAATTTATTCTTGTCTCACTCGTAACCTTGTTCCAACCAATAGCATAGCTCCATTTTCTGCATATAAACACACACACACACACACACACAGCCCACAATTCCTTCATTCCCTCTGACAAAGGGCTGATGTTGTGAAACTCTTTACAGTGTCTGATTTATGACAGCAACACAATATATAATTCCAGATTATCTTGTTAAAAAATATATAGTTGTCATCAGAGACTAAATATCTTTCCATGTTGTGAATTTGGTGGTTTTTATAATAAAATTTGCTCTTGCACTGAAATAGCCTCCAGTCTTTGAAATTTGTTGGTCAGTATGAATAAATCTTAGTATGTATGAAACAAAATCATTATACCATGAAAAGAGTGTAAACTTTTAATTCACTCGTTGCAATGCATTAAAAAACTCACTCATTTGCTCTGCTCACTTGATTGTTGTTGTTGTTGTTGTTTTTTTTATGTGTGTCACAACTTGTGAGTAAAAATCCTTTGTGGGCACTGTCCATGGAATAATCTCTATTTCTCTCCTGCAGGAACGGCTGACCCAGTCGTAGCTTATGCTTTTGGACAAATGACAAATGAAGTTTTACATAAACTTTGTTCAAAACATGAGTTTAAATCATACTCTGGATTACCTCACAGCTCAAGTCCACAGGTGAGGAAAAATGAATAAGAGATAGTTATTGCTTTAATTTTTTTGCTCGTCAAGTGGGTGTAATTCATACTGGAAATGGTTTCACAGCTGCTAAATGGTCACATGATGTCCTAACCTTTTCTCTCCCTAGATCAAATATCAACTTTCCAAAAGGCCAGTTATATGCTCTCTTATGAATTCTCTTATGATTTTAGATCTGGCCCCAGTTGTTTGAAGGTTGGATAGTGTTATCTACTGAATAAAACTCTATCCAGTGGATAATGCTACATGTTTTGCTATTGCTTATCTGCCGGATAGTGATTTATCCATTTGATAGCTTTATCTGCCCTTTATACAACTGGACCCTGATAATTTGGTATTAAATTGAACAAAATCCTTTAGTTGCTATTATTGTAATTATTCTTTTTTTGTGCTTCTCATTGTATTTCTACTTGAAGATGTATTTATTGTTGAGATAAATTTATTTTGGTGCTCCTTCTTTGTTAAGTTAAAAGTTTTTTGGCTTTCTTTTCAGGAAATGAAAGATGTAAGAGAGTGGATTTCTAAAGTCTTACCCTAGAAAATTTGACTAATTTGGATTGATACTTACCTCTCCATTTTACAACTTGCATGTATATGTACAATTTACTTATACATGTATACACACACATACACACATATATATTTAAATAAATACTTCTATTATGTATGTATGTATGTCTGTATGTATGTTTGTGAAATAACAAAATACTTCTTCCTCAGGATTTATAGCATGTTCTAAAATTCAGCAGGTCCAGTCAATCTTTGCCTTTTTAACTAGTAATGCATTATTTTCTAGCTGTTACAAATTAAAGTAATCGTTCATTTTGGGTATGTTCATCCCATGTGGAGAGAGGATAGACAAAGAATTCCTCTTTTAATCGTCCACTTTAATGTGATATTTTACATGGCCTGCCTGTGATAAAAACAGGTAGTTATTAAATGTCCTTAATCCTGGGGTCAGTGGTACGATTTGAAAATAACTCCCAGCTTGTTTTTAAAATGCAAAGTGATGTGTTCATTTGGGGAATGTTTGCTTCACTTCATCTTTACATTACAAGTTGTTTTATATTTGTTTCCTCACAACACTGAACTTTGCTTGTATGTGCCCCTTTCCCTTCGAATCAAAACAAATTGTAGCATCTTTCTCCTCTCTTTCTTTAAAGAGGTCCGCCTCATTTTTCTCTCTTTTAAAGTGTGCAGTGGCTACCGTTACCTGCTTCACTGAAATGAAAAATTTAGATACTCATATCCTGTCTTTCTTCAAATGTTTTCCCGGCCTTGTGCCTGCAAACTTGCATAATTGAGGAATTTTTTTAGTAAGCTGTAATTGTAAATTATAGAAACATAAACTTGTAACTAGAAGTAATACTTTTTTGAAGTGAGAATGACAACACAATTGCTTAGGAAAAATTTCTTCAAATTGTGTTATTAGCTACAATCAGTGATTTATAATAAATGAAGTGTTGTTCCCTTCTGTAACTGTTGTATATACAGGATGTTAGAAGTCATCCATGCATTAAATTCACATGTAGCTGCACAAGCAATCAATTTGTTTGTCTGTTTGCCCTCAATCTGCATTTATATTTTAATCATTTGGTTTTTGTGGATAAATCTGCCCATGATGATTACTTATCAACCCAATTCATCAGACTGTATGCGGTGAATCATTCTTTCACCCAATCTATTAATTAATCAATCAGTTTTATTTATACATTACTTAATCTATCAAGCAAGCAAGCTATCAGTGTTTCTTGCCATCATTCTGCAGTGTATGGATTCAACATGTTGATTCAACTTAAATAGTTAATTTATTAAGTCAGTCAATCCATCCACCAATCAAACTTTGCATGATACTTCCACTGACTCTACTGATTAATAAATCAGTGACAGTTGTACCATACTTCATCTATCAAGCAAGCAAGCTATCAATCTTTGTTGCCATCATTCTACAGTGTATATAATCCACTCGATCTTTAATTCATCAAATTTTGCATAATACTTTAACTGGCTCTACTGATCTGATTAAATAATTGACGATAGTTATACCATACTTCATGTATCAAGCAAGCAAGCTATCAATCTTTGTTGCCATCATTCTACAGTGTATAGAAATAACATGTAGAATCACCTTAAATCATTTATTTAATAAGTCAGTCAATTCATCCATCAATCAAACTTTGCATGATACTTTCTCTGGCTCGACTGGTTGAACAATTAATGATAGTTATACCATACTTCATGTATCAAGCAAGCAAGCTATCAATTTTTGTTGCCATCATTCTACAGTGTATATAATCCACTCGATCGTTAATTCATCAAACTTTGCATAATACTTTAACTGGCTCTACTGATCTGATTAAATAATTGACGATAGTTATACCATACTTCATGTATCAAGCAAGCAAGCTATCAATCTTTGTTGCCATCATTCTACAGTGTATAGAAATAACATGTAGAATCACCTTAAATCATTCATTTGTTAAGTCAGTCAATTCATCCATCAATCAAACTTTGCGTGATACTTTCTCTGGCTCTACTGATTGAACAATTAATGATAGTTATACCATACTTCATGTATCGAGCAAGTAAGCTATCAATCTTTGTTGCCATCATTCTACAGTGTATAGAAATAACATGTAGAATTACCTTAAATCATTCATTTGTTAAGTCAGTCAATTCATCCATCAATCAAACTTTGCATGATACTTTCTCTGGCTCGACTGGTTGAACAATTAATGATAGTTATACCATACTTCATGTATCAAGCAAGCAAGCTATCAATTTTTGTTGCCATCATTCTACAGTGTATAGAAATAACATGTAGAATCACCTTAAATCATTCATTTGTTAAGTCATTCAATTCATCCATCAATCAAACTTTGCGTGATACTTTCTCTGGCTCGACTGGTTGAACAATTAATGATAGTTATACCATACTTCATGTATCAAGCAAGCAAGCTATCAATCTTTGTTGCCATCATTCTACAGTGTATAGAAATAACATGTAGAATCACCTTAAATCATTTATTTAATAAGTCAGTCAATTCATCCATCAATCAAACTTTGCGTGATACGTTCACTGACCCTACTGAATAATAAATCAGTGACAGTTGTACCATACTTCATCTATCAAGCAAGCAAGCTATCAATCTTTGTTGCCATCATTCTACAGTGTATATAATCCACTCGATCTTTAATTCATCAAATTTTGCATAATACTTTAACTGGCTCTACTGATCTGATTAAATAATTGACGATAGTTATACCATACTTCATGTATCAAGCAAGCAAGCTATCAATCTTTGTTGCCATCATTCTACAGTGTATAGAAATAACATGTAGAATCACCTTAAATCATTTATTTAATAAGTCAGTCAATTCATCCATCAATCAAACTTTGCATGATACTTTCTCTGGCTCGACTGGTTGAACAATTAATGATAGTTATACCATACTTCATGTATCAAGCAAGCAAGCTATCAATTTTTGTTGCCATCATTCTACAGTGTATATAATCCACTCGATCGTTAATTCATCAAACTTTGCATAATACTTTAACTGGCTCTACTGATCTGATTAAATAATTGACGATAGTTATACCATACTTCATGTATCAAGCAAGCAAGCTATCAATCTTTGTTGCCATCATTCTACAGTGTATAGAAATAACATGTAGAATCACCTTAAATCATTCATTTGTTAAGTCAGTCAATTCATCCATCAATCAAACTTTGCGTGATACTTTCTCTGGCTCTACTGATTGAACAATTAATGATAGTTATACCATACTTCATGTATCGAGCAAGTAAGCTATCAATCTTTGTTGCCATCATTCTACAGTGTATAGAAATAACATGTAGAATTACCTTAAATCATTCATTTGTTAAGTCAGTCAATTCATCCATCAATCAAACTTTGCATGATACTTTCTCTGGCTCGACTGGTTGAACAATTAATGATAGTTATACCATACTTCATGTATCAAGCAAGCAAGCTATCAATTTTTGTTGCCATCATTCTACAGTGTATAGAAATAACATGTAGAATCACCTTAAATCATTCATTTGTTAAGTCATTCAATTCATCCATCAATCAAACTTTGCGTGATACTTTCTCTGGCTCGACTGGTTGAACAATTAATGATAGTTATACCATACTTCATGTATCAAGCAAGCAAGCTATCAATCTTTGTTGCCATCATTCTACAGTGTATAGAAATAACATGTAGAATCACCTTAAATCATTTATTTAATAAGTCAGTCAATTCATCCATCAATCAAACTTTGCGTGATACGTTCACTGACCCTACTGAATAACCAATCAGTGATGGTCGTACCATACCTCATGTATCAAGCAAGCAAGCTATCAATCTTTTTTCGCCATCGTTCTACAGTGTATAGAATTGACATGTAGAATCACCTTAAATCATTCATTTATTAAGTCAGTCAATCCATCTATCAATCAAACTTTGCGTGATACTTTCACTGACTATTGATTAACCAATGAGTGATAGTTGTACCATACTTCATCTATTAAACGATGACGCAAGCAATCAAAGTCTTTCTGTTAATCCATGTATCATTAATTTTTTTCATACCAGGTAAATCCACTCGATCGTTAATTCATCAATTCAGAAAATCAAACTTTTCATGATATATTAATTCAATCATCAATTAGTCAGTTAACGTTGTACCTTACTTCATCTATCAACCAATTAAGCAAGCAATCAATCTTTCTGTTGATTTTGGTATGAGTCGTGTGGTTTTGTTTGAAATCCACTTATTATCATTGATTCGTCGATTCAGTCAATTAAACCTTGCATGATACTCTCACTCATTCAATAAGTGATAGTTATACCATACTTCATTAACCAAACAATCAAGCAGACAGCAGCGGCGGATCCAGATCTTGAGCCAAGGGAGGAGGGCCCGGTTTTTTGCCAGCTTTTCTTCTTTCTACGATTTTTTTTCACCCATGATAAGGGGGGCCCGGGCCCCTCCCTCAGATACGCCATTGGGTAATAAGTCGGTTCTCTCGTCTACCGATCTGTGTATGATGAAGTAACCAGGTCCACCGTGGTTACCTAATTATTTCTTAATCGAACCTACGATCATGAGAGTGATGAAAATGATCGCTAACGATTGACGCTCTCGATTGCTGAGCAACTTCTCTCTGTGAGTACCATATAAAATGTACAGAGGGCAGTGTGGAGAATATGCATACTGGTCATAGGGAGAAAATGGTCCGAGCGCGGCTAGCATTGTTTAGGAACAAGAAGACGGGTTTGATTGGGGTGCTCTTTTTAAACGCTGGTCATCGTCTACCGTCATTTAACTCTACATCAACCAATGGGACGCTACATGTCCTTTGAGGCCGTGACGCTAATAATGTAGCACTAAGTGCTGCAGGCGAGCCAAGGGTTAAAGGCAAGATTTTGGCTGCTATGCTCCGGTCTCCTTCTGAATCGTTCTTTGATATGTTGCCCAAAGTTTATCCCAGAGACATAATATTACAACCGAACGGCGACAAAGGAGCATAGAAATACGCCAGTCCTTTTCGCTGTCGGGCTAGTTAGCTAGTTAAGGTGGTTAGGTGATACACAGACGGTCACAAGCCTTGCTCCCCTATGAACATGTAAAGGGTAAATTGACCAAACCTCAGGGTAACTATAAACTCAAAGTAATGGGACCGTGTAATAGTATACACTTGATGAATGGTCCTGAGGGAAACAGTTAAATTTTGTTTTGCCGAGAGTCGTGATGTTTCCCTCGACTTCGTCTCGGGAAACATCAGGACTTGAGGGAGAATAAAACTAACTAGTTTCCCGTGGGACTATACATTAAGTTCTTTGTTATATATTTAGACTTTCCCTTAAACAATCATATGGCAAAAACATGGTGCGCGCGGGCAACAACTACGCAATTGTATCCCGGTCGGGATACATTTGAATTTGATCAGGGGCACGTAACTAAGAATCAACCAGTCACGGTGTCCGTTTTGTTGAGTGAAAGTCTAGATATACAACAGTACAGGTTATTTGTCACGTAAAATTGTCAGAAGGGCTAATACATTCCGCAACAGTAACAAAAAAAGAGTGATAATAAATTACAGAGGATTACCAATCTTTATTTTCGTACTAGTGATGTAACTCAGGAAATTATTACCGATAGTTTCATTAATAAAAACTTAATGTTTCTTGCATTTGAGATAGTGAACTCTCTTTCAACAGCGAGTAACAGTAGGGAATATTTCTGGAATGGAGAGTCACGATATGGGTCGTGACTGAAATCTCTGTTTTAAAACAATTTTTATTAGCAGCAACAAACCAGCAGTGATTCATGGGGAAAAAATCAGTTAGTAAAGCTGAGGGTATTCGTGCGACGTGCGCAATGTGCATTTTGTGCTCTCCCAACAAAGCTCTGAAAGATGTCTTGAAGGATAAAAGCCGGTCATTAGTTGACTTGTTGTAATCTGTCAAGAAACTTTGTAGCTTCCCAGTAAGCCGATCCAAGGTAATTTTCCTCATTGAAGTCTAGGGTTTGAAGATTAGAAGCGGGAAATCTTGATAAGGGATTCTGAATAGTTCTTGGTGTAAAGGACGAGGGTGTTAAAACGTTTTCCTTGGCAGCGTCTTCTCTCTGGTTCGTATCCCAGTCGACGATCTGCAAATGAAGCATTACAGATTGCGGTATTACTGCGAACAACCAAGATATTTTTTTAATAGACAAGCATTCTTCAATTAGATCTGTATAGATATTCACACAAACTCACACAGGACACTGCGTTGTGATAAACAATGAATCCTAACAATTGATACCCTTATTTAAAAATCTCATAATACACATCTGTTGTTAGGATTATCCCCAATGATACCATTTTACCTATCCTCTAATCAAGGCATAGCCCACGGATCAAATCGAAAAACGTGACTTCCCTTTGCTACTTTGACACCATAGGGCCCCACCCTTACCCGACGCTTAGGAACCAGGCCTAACTAACCTTGGAGACGTAATGAATAGAAAAGGGTGCCGGAAAATCCAAAAATAAAAAACACAGAAAATGTATACACTTAATATAGGTCCTTGAACGCGAAAGGATTTTAAACGCTTTGATATATAACGCGCGCGTTTCGTTGCTAAGGTATGTAAGTGAGCAAAAAGAGAATAAGTTAATATTCAATTTTTACTTATTTTTACTTGGATCTTAAGCTTGTAGACTAAAATGTGATTTTTTTTTTTCTGAATAAATAGTCCTATTAGAATATTTACCCTTTGGCCAGTGAATCCTTTCTCTCCATATTTCTCAAGCGCTCCCTTCATTAAGTCAATTTGAGCAAGAAGAACTTGCCTCTCGTTTATCAAATCGTCCATTGCTCCAGTTTGCGAATTGTTTGTGTCTTGAAGTTCGTTCTCTTTTAATCTTAAACGTCCTTGTAACACGAGCATCTGTTCCTTAATTCGTTGATTTTCCTCTACGAATCTCTGTGCTTCAAGGGAAGTATTCAATGAAGGACCCGTGAAGGTAGCAGGCGATGACTCCACGTTAAACAGGTTTCCAGACTCGCTCTGGATCAGTCCGCCGACGAGAGGTTGAGACGCACCCTCGTTCGCAGGTGTTGAAGTCATAGGAGTTTGAAGCTTCATCCTTTGAACTTCGTCCTCAAGTTGATCGACTTGAGATTGCAAACGCTTGCCCTGTTTTAGCAGAAATTCGTTCTCTTCACTTAACTTTGAGTTTTCCTGTTCAATTCGCGCTTGGTTCTCCCTCAGATCTCGTAACTCAGTCTCTGAAAAGTTATCCGACATACTCTCTTTTTCTCTGCTTTCTTCCTCCTGTTTTTCTCTCACGACTAAAGCCTCTTTTAAATATCGATTTTCTATCTCCAGATTTTCTTTGTCTTGCAGCAATTGTTCATTCTCTTTTTGGATTCCAGGAACGTCAATTCCTTCGGTATGACCAGATCTTCTTAGGCTCTCCGTTTCAAGATACAGAACCTGATTTTGCCTTCTTAACACCTCATTGGCTCTTTTCAGAGCTTGAATTTCAGTTTTCTTTTTATAGAGATCTCTCTGAAGAACTTCCAGCTCTTCTTCGAGCCGACCTTGCTCTCTCATTGACGACGAGAGCTGTTCTCTTGTTTGATTGAGATCTTCAGGTTCTAGAAGACTCGTCTGTAATCCCATTTCGAGTCTCGGTGTAAGCAGAATCTCGTCGAATTTTTCCTTTTCCTCTTTCCGCTTTTGCTTTAAAGCTAAAAACTTCTCCTTAAGCTTGTTGTACTTCTCCTGCATTTTGTTCAATTCATCCTTACACGTTTCTATCTCGTCCGCCAGCTTTCCTTTGTCCATCTCAGATTCAGTTAATGATCTACTGAGCTTCTCACATTCCTCATGCTCGTCAGATTGCGCTTTCTTACTCTGAGAAACATAGCGCGCAAATTGTTCTTTCTCTTGAATCAGCTCGCTTCGAAGTACTTGGTTCTCATTCTTCAGCTCAGAGATGATTCTCTCTGACTTAATTTTATCCTGTTCCGCCTGATGCATATGCGTCAAATGCTTCTCCGTCTCCAATAATACTCTTTCTCGCCCCTTCTGTTCCGTGTCGAGCACAGAGAACAGCTTCGATAATTCTTCTGTCTTTCTCCGAACTTCCTCTTCTAAACCTTTAATTTTCCGTTCGCTTGCCTCGTCTACTTTGAACCTTTCACTCTGGAAATTCTCTTCGAAGCGTTTCTGTGATTTCTGAAGCTCATTGCGTTCAACTTTTATTCTTGTAAGTTCATCAAATTGTGTTCTATTCGTTCGCTGCGCCTCCTCCAAATCGGACCTCAAGGTGGCAACTTCTTTCGTTTTCTTTTTAAGTTCCTGTTTTTGTGCTTTCTGAGATTCACTTATTTTGAGTTGCTCCGAAGTGAGATTAGCTTCATGTGCTATCTGCCGTTGTTGAAAATCCTCTAGCTCTTGTTTCAGCTCGTGAATTTCTTCTTGTTGAGTTTTGTTAAGTTCTTTCGCGGCTTCAAGGTCTGCTTCTAGCACAGCAACCTCCTTTGCGTGCCCTTCAGTTACAGTCAGATGTTCTGCTGTTCTGTTAGCTTCATGCGCTAATCGTTGCTGTTCAAACTCCTTCATTTCTTGCTTGAGTCTGGTTATCTCGTCTTGTTGTTTCTGATGCAGCCTCTGAGCAGCTTCCAAGTCAGCTTTAAGAGTTTCGACCGCTTTGGTATGCTCTTCTCTTGTCATGACTTGTTCCGCAGTGATGCTTGCCTCATGTGCTATTTGTTGTCGTCGAAACTCGTGAAGTTCTTGACTGAGCTTTGTGATTTCTGCTTCTTGTGCTAAATTAGTATGGCGCGCTCTTTCTAACTGGGTCTTCAAATCGGTGATGCTTTCGGCTTGCTCGCGGTTAGCTTGAAGTGCCGTTTCTAGGTCGGCCTCGAGAGTTCTGATTGTTTTTGTAAACTGTTCATTTACGGCTTCTACCCTCGAGGAAACTACATCTTCGTTGCTCTCGGCATTTATAGCTAACTGATCTTTTAAGTTCTTAAGATCTTCGTCGTGTCTTTCCTGCATTTTGAGGATACGCTCTTGGGCATTCTTAACTAAGAGTCTTTCTTGTTCAAGATTTTGGCGCAAGGTTTCAATCTCCATATTGATGGATTCGATTCTCCTTGTCTTTGAAACTGACTTACTTCGCTCTTCCTCGAGCTCTGTTTCGAGCTTCTCAATTTTTTCTTCGTAATCTTCTGCAAGTCCTTTCATCTGCTGCTCGTATTCCAGACCCAAGCCAGTCGATGGATTCGCTGCGAAGGTTTCATCGACTGCTGCCAAAGAAATCATCGGCTCCACGCTTTGAGTTTGACGAAGATTCTCAATTTCTTCATGAAGATCCTGTTTCTCGATCTCTGCCTGTTTCTGGTAATTTTCCAAGCTTTCAATCTTCACAGATAACTTTTCCATCTCACTTTGGTATTCTGCTATTTTTCTCTCTCTTTCAGAATCCCCTTCCATGACGCCTTGCCTGAGATCCTGTAACTTTTGCAGAAGCAAAGCCTTTTCGTTTTTAAATTTCTCGCAATCATCTGTAAGCTTTGCAATTTTTTCATTAAGCCTTGTGATAACTCCTTGCGACTCCACGTGGGCTTCATTAAAATTTTTGCCTTCATTTTCCATTTGTTCGAGTTTTTCCGTAAGTTTCTCAAGCTGAAGCTTGTTCTCTTGAGATTGAAACTCCAACGTATTGTTAAGATCCAGTTTCTCAGCTTTTAGAGTTGCTACTGTATCTCGCATTCTTTCAACTTCATCAGCAATCTTTACTTCGTTCAGTTTTAACTCTTCGGTAACCTTCAGATGATCCGCTTTTTTGCTGGTTATTTCGGAATCTAATCTCTGATTTTCTTCGGTAAGGTTTGCGAGCTCGTTACGCAGGATGCCAACTGAGGTTTTGTATTCTTCTACTTGAGCTTCGGAATTGGCCATTTCCTCCTTAATATGATCAAGCTGGCTCTCAAGATCTGATATTTTTGAGATGTTGTTTTCATCTTGCTTGGCAAATTCTTCATGAGTACTTTTGCTAAGTTCTAATTGTTTCTCCAGGTTTGAAATCTTTGTTTTACATTCTTGTAGTTCTGCTTCGTTGTTGCTGTTTTCTTCTCTCATAACCTCTAATTCATACTCAAGCTCGGCTGTCTTGGTTTGCAAATCGATATCAGTCTCAAACTGTTTCTCGTCTGCACTTTTCAATCTTTGAATTTCACTTTCCAGCTCAGTAACTTTTTGTTTATAGGATTCTATATCTTCTACTAATACCCGAATTTCCTCCTCTTGATTGTCCTTTATCTTCTCCATCTGTGGCTTTCCCGGTTTCCTCGAATTGTCTAGTTCATTGTTGAGATCTGTCACCACCAAATCGTATTCTCTTTTCAGACTTTCATTTTCAGCTTGCAGGGTCTCTAAACTCTCATGAAGTCGCTCAATATCTCTTTCATGAAGCCTCTTCATTGAATTCATCTCTAACTGCAGTTCTTGGTTTGTTCGATCGACTTCTTTCCCTTCAAAGTAGCTTCTCTCAGCTTCCTGCAGGCGCTTTTCGTAGTCTGAGACAACCTTGTCCAGTTTAATTTGCTCTTCTTCTTTCATTTCTTCTCTAAGCCTTTCTTCCTTTTCTTCAAATTCCTTTTCCTGATCCGCAATCATACCCTCCAGAGAATCACGCGCTTCGACAAATTCAAGTCTTTCATTTTCGAGACTTTCTTTCAACTCCTTTACTTCATTCTCGTACGCTTCAATCTGTCTTTGCATTGCCTCCAGATTTTCAGCTTTCGTCTGGTTCTCTTGAGATGTATTTCTGATCTCCTCCTTTTCTTTTCTGAAAACATCCTCCAATTGTTCGATATCTTTAGCATGCTTTTCGTTCATGTCTTCGGCTTGAGTTCTGAGCTCCAAAATGGTTCTCTCCAGTTTCTCCTTTTCACTTTCAAACGCACTCCTCGACTCATCTAGCTGCGTTTCAAACTCATTTTTCATAATCATCAGGTCCTGCGCCATTTGAGCTTCACTGGTTTCCAGCTGACTGGTCAAATCTGTAACCTGTTCTTGTAACTGGTCAATCAGGTTTTCGTATTGCTTCTTTTGAGGGAAATCCCTGGAAGTATCAGCACCAGTCTCCAATTCCTTCAGTTTTTCATCAAACGCATTTCTTAGCTTATCCATTTCCACTTTATGCTCCGTCAGAAGCTTACTTTTCTCGCTCTCGAACGTACTCTTTAGCTCGCTTAGGTTCTCCTGAAATTCAAATTCTTGCTGCTCCATTTTTTCAGTCGCCTCGGTTTTCTTGGAAATCTGGGTCTGAAGTTTCTCCTTGAGCACGGTTATCTCATCTTCATAGTTACTTTGCAACGAGGCCATCTGCTCTTTAAGAGCCTCGACTTCGGGTGAATGATCACGTGATCCCACGTCACTTGAGTCATAATCAGATTCTTTCTTTAATTCGGCGACCCTTTTCCAACGCTCCTCCCTTAGTTTCAAGTCTTCCATCTCTTTCTTAAGCATATCTATCTCGATTTCATTTTCGCTGTTTAGCTCCTCAATTTCTCTTTTGAGTTCCAAAGTTTCTCCCCTATGCCGTGCCTCCATTTCTTGTATGTATCTGTCTTTTTTCTTGAGTGTTTCCTGAAGGGCATCTTGGTCCTCGCTGACCTACAATAAGAAAGAATTGTCTTCGTTGTTGTTGTGGTTTGAGAACTTGCTAGACAAGTCCAGCTGCACCAGGTCAGAGGGGTTCTGGCATGGCAAGGCAATTTCGTTGACGAATAGGAAGAAAGGTCGTCAATTGAGCTAAAAGAACTGTAGAATTCCTGGAGACAAATAATGAGTTATATCGGGCTACATTGTGATTTTGGATACCTCGAAGGCGCGCGAAGCATACCGGGCCAGTCAAGGTCTTTCCATGATCTTTTAATTGCATAGGAAGCTGTTGCGCATGCCTTTATCATAATTATATCTCTACCACCGAGAAACGGTCACTAAAAGTACTTTTTAGCATAGGAATCGAAATGTTGCCTAGCTGGTCAAAGAAAGTGCAATACTGATCTGTAATGGGTAAGAATTTCCCCTTTCTTCGATATTCTGTTTCCAGCGTCCTTGCGATTTTAAATGACATCTAAGAAAAAGTGGCTCTGTGGCTGAGAATATGGTAGAAGAATCTTCAAATCGACATCAAAGACTCACTGAATTTTAAAAGGCTATTGCCGTGGGAAATGGCAAGGCAAGGGCGATTATATCGAAAAAAATTGGCTGTTTTAAAATCAGGACTAAAACTTGGGGTTTTTACGCTTTTCCCAACACATTTGTTTTCACGTTTGACTATGAAATGGCTCGAAAGCTGTTTCAAGAGTTTCTTCGCCGAAGAGCTCTGTCACTAATGAGACAAGCAGAACTAAAACTGACTGCGTACCTGTTGCAAGTCATACGTATTTTTACTCCTCATCATGTCACGTTCTTCTATCAAGCTTTCGCATTCTTCTGACTTGCGTGACAATTTCTCACTGATCCCCTTCAGAGCATCATCTTTCTCTTGAATCTGTTTTTGCAGGTTTAACACCATTTCTGTCAGAAGTGTAGGGTCGTTAGGAAGTTCTGACCCAGAATTTTTGCTTCCATTTGGCTGCAATTGAGAAAGGTTTCAAGAAGCAAGTTAATTTTCCTAAGAGATTAAATGTCTCAAAGGAAATGTTTTGAATATTGCCAAAACTGTTTTATGAGCCGCTTAATTCTAATTTTAGACAGGCATCTTTTCCAAATTCAATAAAGCAATGAAACTTCTCACGTTAGCTTTCAAAAGCATCAAAACCGAACAGGGTAGTTTATCACACTGTATGTGGATAAAATACAAACTTTCTTTATATTTGAGAACTTGAATCTTGCGTGACAACCCTTTGACATTGTGTTGTCATTCTTACAAATTACCGAAGTTTGATTTGTTTTACCCGTTGTTATTTCTCAAATCCTTATCCTGGTAATGATTATTTCAAGAAAGACTGATTTTGAAAACAAGCTGTCCCATTTTATAAATCACTGGATGTACATATTTTCTGCAAATAGATGTAAGAAAATCGCTACCTAGTGACCTGATTGCGGTTTAATATTTCCGCTAAAACGAAGGCGATATTCTGCTCTGAACTCTGAAGCACGGGAACGTTTCAATGTATTCGAGCGGGTGCTGATCGAAGTGGTCTTGCTTCAGGAAAGAGCACGGGGAAAATAGCGAATCAAGGAAAAATCTTTTCGTAAATACCTGCACACATCATGTGAAGTTAGGTATACTATTTACACAACTTACGATTTGTCGGTTGTCAAGTAGCTGTTACTTGACTTTCATGTGACGATCACAAGAATTTCACGAGTCCTCCAAACGACGATCGACTTCACAAATATACGTGACAGCTCTTTTGAAAAGTTTCACTCACCTTTGAAGGTATTGGTATGCTAGAATTCGCATTTAATGACGCTGATCGCGCTACGGGAGTTGCTGGTGTAGTTCTTTTCACAGGAATGCTAGTTCTTCCGGCCACTGGTATCGACGATCGAGGTTTCCCGGACATTTTTCTTGGCTAGTGATTTCGAAGGTATTCAAAATTGGTTATACTCTCCTCGAAGTTAACGAAAAGATACTTATGTGGCTTTTCTTTTACATGGGCGGCATAATATCATCCAAAATATCAACTTTCGCAAGTAGACGCGCATCTGTTGTCAAGTGAATCGAACGCTCAATTAATATTCACGCTTAACACGCCGAGATGTAATTAGTATTCATCTGTCAATCAAGTGTATCGGATCAATTTCAAAGGAGTGATAATTTATAGGTTTGTAACAGGCACCTTTCACTAATTACCATGTAGTTTTAAGCCAATAAGGTTTACAAGTTTTTTTTAGGTCAGCCACGTAAATCAGGTTTTCTTCTGCCGAGATTTGTTTAACAACCTAAAGGGATGTAATTACAGTCTCACTCGTTGATGTTATTTTACGTCAGATTTCAACCCAACACGTAGCATCTTTCAAATGATAATTGCAAATCGTAGGCAGCCACGTTCGGAATGATAAACAAGAAAAGTAGCGGAGAAGCGGAACTCAAAAGGATCGACCTGTAAGAAATTGTTTTGTTTTTGTTTCGTTTGTTTGCTTGTTTGTTTGTTCCAATGAATTTCAAAAAATTTTCCCGACGGCTGCACCATGCCGCCGCAGTTGAGTCCTAGCATAGACGTAATTTCTGTCAATACAATAGCCGCACTAAAATGGAAATCTCGTTTCCAAAGAAAGGTCCCCCCGGAAGTAGATATCTTTAGTAAACGAGGAGTAAGACACACGAAAGACCAGTGGCTTTAAATGTGCGAGAGCAGCAGCAAACCGATCATTTCATCAATGGTAATCATGCGCTCTGTTGGTTTCACTCTCTGGTTCTAGTTTTTCTAGCCTTCGATACCCATCTACTTGTGTCTCCAGTTTAAAGTGGATCTGGAAACAACTCCACCCTCCCCTCCCCTCCCCTCCCCTCCCCTCCCCCCTCCCGTAGTGGGCGTCCAGCAAAGAAGAAAACCTTAGCAATATCGACTGCTAAATAGTAAGGATGCCTATTAAATGGTAGGCTTTGTGTCTCCTCTTTCTTTTTTATACTTATCTAATGATTTCTATATCTGTAATATCTATACCTATTTCTATAAGACCAAAAGGGACTAGAAGAATCAAACGGCTTCCCTTTTTCGTTTTTGTCAAAATAATCACTTTAGACTGTTTGCTGTGAAATATAATTTGATAAAACAGTGAAAACCATAATTTTTCTTTTAGGCAAATTCATTTCACAGGTACGAAAAATTCAGTCAGCTTATGTAAATAGGAAACGACACTCTCGTCAAGTTAGTTCATCTCTTTCAACATTGTAAACTTGGTTTCTAATATAAAATTTAATAATGTGTTACAGTTCCATGACACTGATATCATCTCTTCCTTACAAATTATAAAATTCAGCTGCTTTTGGACTGTACTTTTTAATTCAGCGTTCAGAACTCAACAGATGCCAGGAATGACCCAGTCTTATAATAATCTAACATCGTGCAGAAAGAAATGCACCTGCTCCTGGTAGTTTTTCCGAAAAGTAACCTGAAATTAGCTGCAATTAAGTTTAAACAAGAGAATAAGAACCGCAGTTTACAATCTCTTGGTTTGAAGAAATCAGTTTGCTTCTGCTGCTAAGTAAGGGAAGATTTCATGTCGATTCAGGCTGAATCCAGTCTCTCTACGTCAAAAACGAAATAATAAGCAGCCTATCAATGATTAGTGGTTTAGTGCTTTCCTGCGTGAAATCAACCAATGTTCCTCACTAAAAGATGGTATCTTTCTCACTTATTGTTAGATGCAGTAATTTACAAAATGCCTTATTGTAATCTGAAATGAAGGGCTAAGATAGCAGTGACAACAACATCCTAAAAGATGTCATTTAATGTTTTTTTTTCGGTCGTAAACATGTTTTGTAAAGAAGTTATGGTTTTTGGAAAATTTCTTTGTAAACTGAAAATGGTCCATTTGATGGCCAGAGATCGGATAAAAACGAAGTCTTTCACCGTGTTTGCCGAAATAAAGCTGAGAATGATTTTGCCTTTTAACTAGTTTAATTAACTTATATCAATAAACTTTTGAACACTGCAAACGTTTCACACCAAAATTATTGTTCTCCTGACATGAAGGAAATATCATGTTATCATACCTTTTGTCATTTTTCGAGTTAAGAATGTAACTTTTGTCATTTTTCATTTGATAAACCGTTAAAGTCGTTAACACAGACAAGGTCTTAGGAAGTTCGTTTACGATCGCCATATATAATTTTTACGCTTTTCACCAGAATTTTTGAAATTGAGAATATTATGTTCTTTGACTCAGTTGATTGACAGTATGTCGGATGATTTAAAAGGAATCAACTAGTTTATGTCTTTTAAAAGTTGACTTATCATGCCATCCTATTACGACAGCAGCATTTCACCAATCATTGACCTCTGTTCTAGGCTGCATGGTGCATTTGTTTGAAAAATGATGTCGGGAGATGTTTCACTAAATTATTCCGTTTCCTGACACTTGAGAAACACGGAAAGATACATTTGTCAATAGCAGAAATTATCTGACCGATTCTATAATCTAAAATTCTCCAATTTCCGTACAAATTGTCAGACGAGGAAAATACTATTGAAATATTGTATAAACATTACGTAAACTTTTAGAAACTGTTGGATGCACTAAACATTACTTTTTTGTGGCAAGCAGTACTGTTTGGCCAATCTTTTATATCCAAAAGGCTGTCATTGTATTTGTGAATTTTCTTGTGATTTGCTGGCGACTGCTTTGATTTCCACTTAAAAAGCATATTGTGGCTTGATTTCACTATGAAGCGAATCGCCTTTATTCTTCTGACAAATTTGCTCTTGGTGGAAGGTCGCAAACTCTCCATCTGGGAAGATGAAAAAGAGCGAAAAGCAGATCTTGATGAGAGAGAACGAAGGATGCCTCAGGTTCGTATTGCTTTCAGTTTAAGTCTTCTGGTAAACAGATAAGGTTAATCAGTATATTCTTTTTATCTCAACAAAGTTTTTCTCGTATGATCGCTTTTATTCGTCTTGCTATGGGCATAAATAATACACACAGAAAATTTCTCGTTGTCTCAACCGAAGAGATTCTATGTCAGTCTGATAGGATAACAAATTCTGTTTTCCCTTATGCTACGACTCTCTAATTCCCCTGCCACTGTTTACAGTCTTACAACAGCTGGTATTAGATCAAGGTTTAGACTGAAAGGTTTCAAGATAAAATTAAAACGCTGCTTGGTGGAGAAATACCTGTTTTTATTCCTCAAATCCCGTACATCTTTCAAATACAGACAATTTCTTTGGAGTTAACGAGTACCCTTTCCATAGTCGTGCTTAAAACTGTGATTGCCATTTGTTCCTCAGCCCTAATACAAAGCACAACAGCATACTAAACTGTTTCTATTCTAAATCATCAATATGTTCCAATGATCGGTTTTACTGAACAGATTTCCTGGTAAACGGTATTATGGACAAATAATGCTTTAACTTGACGAACGAAAACGTGAGGAGAGGCAGCCTAATCCCCTTAGCCAGAGGCTCGTGTTAAAAACGCCCGAAAAAATGAAAATGCTATAGTTTATCCTTTGAGTCTTAGGTAATAACTGTAAACTTACTCGTTGTTAGTACTGCAGATCCAACGATGACTGTGGTCAGTCTGGTTGCTGCTTTGAGTTGACCCACGAGTGTTTTCCGCTAAAAGGAGAAAAAGAGGCGTGTTTGCCGGAGGTATCCAGATGCATACTCTATATAGCTGCTATTATCTGATTTCCTTACGTTCCATCTTAAATTGTAACGACTTCATTCTTACGGTTAGCTTTTTACATGAATATCTAAAGAAGTGCTGGATTATATTCGCTTTGTTTTACTTGCGTATGACTTTCGTGTAGAAAACTCCTTTCAACCAATCAGACAGAAAACTGAAAGCAAACGTGTATTAACAGTCACTCATGTTTTTTGGCTTTGATTCTTGAAGTGTTACGTATATTTTGTCCAAGTTATATCACTGAATCCAGAGAACAGTTATTTTCCATTATAACACGTCCTTTGTGAGTAAATCAAGATGTTTGCAGAAGTTTTGTTCTCAACAGTTCAGAGGACGAGCTCTTAAAGCTATATGTTTTATAATTATATTTGACTTATTCAAGAAGTTTATTGAATTTTGGGGATTCTCGAACTCCTGAGATCTGAACAATCCCCTTCAACTACCACTCTCATGGTGACATTTCCAGTTAACATCCACGATTTACTAAATGTCACTATTCTTATGAGGTTTCTCACAGAAAATGAGTTTAAATTGTGAGGTTAGATCATATAAGCGTTAATCACTCCTTATAGTGGCCGAAGAACTCTGTTATGTTTAGCCAGCAGGCAAATGGTAAACTGAGTTTAATAATTTCTTTTTTTTCTCTCCCCAGTCCTGTCCATGCAAGCCAGGTCTCTCGTGTACTCCTATCGGAAAGTACCCAGGTCAATCGTTTTACCAATGCTTGAAACCCAAAATTCAGCACGACCCCGCTAACATGGCCTGACCTGCCGAACAATAAAGCGCACTCCACATCTGTCTGTTTCATTCAGATATGTATTAATAAATGTGAAAATCGATGACGAAAAGAATTAATTGTATGGGTGTCTATACAAATACTTTATTTATCTGGTGTAAATCTGCCAGCGTTCTATACAAAATATCGTCGATTGCTATTCATTCCATCTGGCAAAACTAGATATTTCACGTTGTTATGCAAATTCTCGAAGTGGGCACAAACCTTTGGCCTCTGGTGGTCCAAAGTCCAAGGGTTCTAAATTTAGAATCAAGCTTTAGTCAGGGATCTGAATAACAACCTCGAAGTTTCAGGAGTAGAGTCTCTGATCAGTTGTCCGATGTGTTTGAAGTCAGTCTCTTGATTCGACCAGCAATGGCCCGAGCTGTTTTTATCAATTGATACGATGAAATTTGGGATTTACAATGCATGTATAAATCCCCTTTTCTGAGCCACTGCCAGTCGGAGGCAAAGTCTTTACGGAAAGGCTACGTAATTAGATGTTTCCTTTGTTCGGAATGGAAAAACGCCGACGAAGCGAAAACAATCGTTGGAGTGCTTTCTTTCTAGTCCTTGCAGATCAGTGATCGAAAAAGAGTGCAAAAGATAGTAGACCTTGACTGTGGTAAACGAATTAGTAAGATGGGAATAATATTAAGCCTGGGAAGACATAGTTTATTTTTTTGCCACCTTTAGAACCGTAAAGGTGTTCATCAACGTCCCTGGATCATAATCCTGAAACGATCTCCAAGCTCTCAAAATGCGAGTTCTCCGTAACTCTCTTCTAAAGAGAAGTGTATGTATATGTATAGCTGCCAAATAAAATTCGTTTACACAAAAAAGGCTCATCTCATTGAAAACCGGTGATTTCGCTTTTCCTTTCGATTCTTTACCTGTCTACGTTACAATTAGATTAAACTGATGTGTTCAAATAATTTGCAGCGGTTTTTCGGAATCCAATGATGGCCACGCCCCCCGAATTTGTTATTTTCCACATGGTCAGTAAGTAGAAAAACAGCTTCAAAATTATTCATCAGGAAGATAGTTTTCATCCGCGAAAAGGACAAACATGAAGGTGCTGGCAGCAGTTTTAGTTTGCTTATTTATTCTGAAAACGTCGTCTGAGGAAATTCAACACTCAGCCGCACACGATAGACAGAAACGTCTAAATCTACCTGATATAGATGTAAGTTAGTTTACTTTTATAGCTCTAGTTCTATTACCCTTGAGACCTTTTTTCAACTTATTCTGGATACATAACCTACAAATAAAATTATGTTAACTCGACATCAATTTTCCAGAGAGCGGTGTCAGCTGATTTTAATTAATTTTTCCAAACGTTTTCAAGAACTTCGGGCGAAAGTATTTTAATTAATGTAACACAATTACGATGTTCTTTCAGACACAGCACAACTCCTTGTCCCTAGTCCTTATCTGGTTTGAGCCTTACAGCAATCAATGCCTTACAGTACACCACAACTGTGAAGACATTAGAGCGTTGCTTCAGTTCTAAATTATAAAAGTATAGCCAGTTTGGGCAATAGAGCACACAGTTGAATAACCATACTGTTTATTCTAGATTTGGATAAATTAATTAGATTAAGAAATTCTCATTTTTAGGCCAAAATAAAGTGTACGTTGAGTTCTTCAGAGAAACTTGAAATGCAATTATTAAATTACTGTTTCTCCCTTCCTCAGATCTGTGACACTGATGCAGATTGTGGCAATGAGCGTTGCTGTATTAAATATCTTGGTATTTGTGCCCACAAAAGGGGGTTGGAAGAGTCCTGTAACTTTTCGGTATGAGTGCGAGGATCAATTTTTATTATGTGAGCTAATATGAGGAAAGAAAGGATTAGCTAAATGAAATCTGATTGGCCACGCGGAGATTTGGATATTACGTTTTTCAATCAGAGAAAACATTTTTATTAGCTACAGTTACTGGGTGTTTAAGTCCTCTTTCTCAATTTATTACTAAACACTCGCATTTTTGAAGTTTTGACAAATTTATACTGTTTCCATTTTTCGGTAGAAGTGGATTTAATGCTTCAAGAAGAGAGGACTGTCACGTCTTCATTCGGATTTTTAATATGACTTTGTAACAATGCCCAAAATAAAATACATGGTACAGTGTAGGACAGGCGTTTCAAATCACACTTCATTGATTTGATGGCATGAGACACTTTTCTGTGTTACCCATGAATTAAACACGATGTTTAAATTCCCAGACTAAAATGACCATATTGATTGCTAGTTTGAAAGTGATAAACAACGACATTGTAAATGGTCGCGTACGTGCATCATAAGTTTGGTAAGATGCGCATATTATGTGGGATTGAGCTGTGATTTCATCTCGATTTCGTAATTAAATATGATTCCCTTTGTTTTATCATAGCAATACCACGGATGTGGGTGCAAATCCGGGCTGTTCTGTCAGGTGGCAAAGTGTCTTGGTAGTTTAAAATACTATCGCTGTCTTCCACTTCTTCAGTAGAAACATCCGTTGATAAAGCACGCCGTGAATTCAGATGCTGTTCATATGCGGACTGAAAAATGTTATCACCGATGCGAAATAAAATTTTTCAGAAAGGAAGAGAGTTACTCATCGTATTCCAATATAAACAGAGGCTATATACCATTACATGACCTGTTTCTAACTGTTTCCCTGACACCATGATTCGGGGCAGAGCAGTGGCGGGGGGGGGAAGGGTTGTAGAGGGTTGTTATCTACCTTGTCTGTTCTTCGATTTATTTTTTCTTAAGAAACCTTTGTTGTCAAATTTATCTTAGAGGTGCAGCAAAAGATTTAACACTGAACTCTATCCTGCGGGTTTTTTTAAACTTATTCTTAACCAGCGGCAAATACTTCTAAGTACAACAATGTTGGTGAACAGTTGAGTTAAAAAAAAAAAGGAAATGTCAGGTTGAATCTGAATGAATAGAAATTACAAAATTTTTGACTTCAAAAAAAAAAAAGGCGAAGGCAGGCATTGTCACTTAAAGCAAAACTCAATTTTTTAATCCATGAAAAGAAACTTGTAGTTGTTCAAATAAAGCACAGCTGATAACAGTGAAATCTTTCAGCTTAGCGTTATTCATTTCTTGCGAACAAAAAGATTCTATTGAGCAAACCTCGAAGGAAGTGTCCCAATTCGGAAAGTGAAACAAAAGCAGTGTGGTAAAGCAAGAATACTGATCATCAAAACAAACAATATTTGATTTTCCTAGAAACTGAATGCCTATAATTAGTACTCGTTTCATAGCTATTCATATCAAGATAAACGTTCTTTTCAATAGGCAAGTTAGTCTTTTGAGACAACATTGACACAGAAGCGCAGCTGAAATACTGGTACATTTTGGGAAGATGGACAATGTTTTGTGTTCGAATTGAATCTATCTTGAATGCAAAACAGCACTGACATTTTTTAACGTACAAAATGTCAGAAATATCTTATATTGTTCCTTTTTTTCACGACTTTTACGTTCAGCTCTGTATAAAACTCGTTTAAAAGAAATATATCTTAGGTTTGTTGTAGATGGCGCTAAATTCTACATTGTGTACCAACATGTAGCTGTTGCAACAGAAATGAATTCTTTTGTCTCCCGAGTGACGCAATCTGATAACGAAACCAAGCTTTGTAAACAAGCATTTCTTTCTATTTATAAGAGAGTTGAGACGACAAAAAAAGGCATAAATCGGTTGTAGATTTGTTATCTTTGGCATCAAGAACCATTTGAAAAAAAAGGAAAAATGAAGGTCTTGGCTGGACTTCTTTTGTTTGTGGCTTTCACTGCCAGCTATAAAATCCCAGACGAGCAAGAAAGAGAAAAGCGGTTTATATTCGGGGTAAATAGTTTTCATTTTAAAGAACATCGTCTCTTCTTGAAAAACTCCTTTTGCTGATCAAAAGGATATTTAGGGTTTTCATGTTAAAATAAATCACCACTCCAAAACTAGCTTGATACACTCGTTAACGGTTTTTCCTTTGATTGTCAGGGAACGGTGAGAAACCGATAAACCCATTGCATTAAGCGCCATTACGATCTGATGCGAAAATAATCAAAAGTGCAAAGTGTCTGAATTCAAACGAACCAAAAATTTAAATTTTTCATAAATTTACTCTTTGATGACAAAAACATCTTCATACTTCCGTTTTTCCTCTTTTTTTGTTCTTCTTTTTCAACTCCTCTTAGAAATGCGACGCGGACACGGATTGCGGTGTCGAACGCTGCTGCAGTGTAATTGGAACATGCCACAACAAGAGAGGCTTGAACCAGTCATGTAACTTTAGTGTAAGTGATTTATTCAAGATCTATAAGTGAAGACAGTTTTGTGAGTTTTTTGTGTGTGTAAAGATAAATCCCAAACGAGGAAAAAAAACATACTCATTTTGTAGGATTTGAATTCATCATCCGCAGTAATCTCAGTTTGCATTCCTCGATCGCTTATCAGTTTAATCAATACAATATAATTTGAAGACAGTTGATATCTTTTAGATTTTTAATGAAATCCTCCTCTTCGCCACTTCACCTCTCAAAGACAATTCTTCTTCCCCCATTTCTTTCTAAATTTTAATAAACTGCCGGATCGGAAAAATGAATTTACCTTCAAAGTAGGGAAAAGTTTTTCCTTTTTTTACAGTATCAGTGTTCACAAATGTTCGCGTGAATCATTTCGAGCTACGTGTGATTCAAGCTAGTGGTTGTAGTATGGGTCCAATACTTCAAAATCAAGGGCGGGAAAAGCAATAAATTCATACCATTATTATCAAGGACAAGGAAAATTAGAGAGAGGCCTAGTTGTTCGTAGAGCGCATAAGTCATAACAAAACGTGCGGCGCAATTCACCCTTTAAACAAACCTAACTTTAACCCGGATTGAGATGTTTTTTAAAAGTGATTTACCCAGAGCTTCTCAGCATCTGCTTGCTGCACTGAGTTTTGGAGACCAGATAAAATAGCACGACCCATCGCCGCTTAAATTCTGCAGGCACACAAACGATTATGAAAGCGTAGCCTGATTAATGATCAACTTTTTTTTGCTGTAGGGCATTCTTATCTGTTGTTAAACATTTTGTAGGGACTCCACAAGTGTGGTTGCAAATCCGGTTTGACATGTCAGCCAGTTTTTTCCATCGGATCACTTCCCATTTACCATCGCTGCAAACCGGCGCCAACTGAGGAGCCAGGCTCCGGTGACTTACAGTGAGAGGATGGTTCTTAGTTTGAAATAAACGGGATCCAAGAAACATTATCGCGAGAACTTTTGTTTACACTCTTCAATGGTACTATAGACTGCTTAGCAAGGGAAGAGGGGCTTTTCATAATCCAATCTATTAGACAAAGAATCATCAAAAATAGATTTTTGGCGCGTCAGTTACTGTGCAGACAAATCTAGCGGGCACTAAAATAACCCTATGTTTACCTTTTTGCACTCGAATTAGCGGCGCTAAAGGTGTTTATTCGAAAGGGAAGAGTCAGAGGGAGGTCGAAATCGGATTTCAAATTTCGGCTCCAGGATGACATTGTCTATGTTTTAAATTTATCGAGAAATTGAAACATCAAAGAGCATCATGGGACGGTAGCTTCAGGGATGGGTTCAAGAATTTGGAGGAATACATGGGGAAGGCCTTACAAACTGACCTTTCATCGCTAAATCGATGACTATTAATAACTGTATGTTGAAAATACTGGGTTGGTCCCAAGAGCAAAATAGGGAATAAAGTAATACAATTCTCAAGGGTTCAAATGATCGAAACAATAATTCTCATGAAAACGTCGCGTTGGCTATCGACTAACCTTTTGCGCCATTCAAATTACTCCATGAGAACCAATCCACTCAGTTCCATACCCTCACCACACTTTGGTTTTGACCCGCCTTGCATGTAGGGAAATGGAATATTTGCTTTTTGGTCCGATGGTATTAAGCTTGAGCAGTAGTTAAACGTATAAATGTACCATAAGGGACTCGAATCAGAAAATCAGAAACAGTGTCAATCATACTACCTCTTTAATGATTCAGTTTCTAATCAATTCAACAATCATTTTACATTTTATGCATACATTTTATTTTTAGAAAACTCCTTGATATGTAATAACAAACAACAATTAAGCTGCCCATGATACCCTAACTTTATACAAGTTTAGCTGATTACGATAAGATACGAGCTGCAAACTAACATCCGTTGATTATGAGACATAACTCTGATCATTAAAAGAACGTAATTGTCTGTGTAGTGCAAATCCTACTTTTCGATGTAACAAGTTGCAGTGATTCTAGTTTGTGTGTTGTTAAATTGGAATGAGCCAAGCAAGCAAAATTCACCATTATGCGAGGTTTCTGGGAAAAAAATAATGAAAGGTGTTCTTTGACAAATGAGGTTATCACCAAGCCCGTTTTTCTCGCTTTAAGCTAAAATTAGAGTTTTACAAGGAAGCCTTATGTTTCTGTGATACGTTTCTTTGAAGGAAAAATGATCACAACTAGTCGTGCAATAATAGGGATTTTTTTCTATGTTATTAGCAATAATCAATGAGAGAAGGTTTGTGGCTTGTAATGATAGTGACAGCAAACCATTTTAGTTACTACAACACGGTGAGATAACCGGTAAGGCATCAAAAGAAGCTCGTAAATTCTTTGGACAGTTGCTGCGGTAATTGTTAAAAGCAACGTGCAGATTCTTCACATAGGGCTTGTTGTTCAACTTTTTCAGTTCGTGTGCTGAAAATGAAAGGAAAAAATAAATTTCTATAACAAACAACGAACACAACTAAAATGACGCGTGAAGCGGGAACGTTTATGTCGCTTCCACTTAACCTTTGATAAAATTTTTGACCCTCTTTATTTATTCTGTGATTATGCATGAGACTTCCAGAGTAATTCGCAAAGTTTCAATTACACAATTAATTATACAAAACCAAACCATGCCATAGTAGAAATTTTGAAGGCAAGTTCAGACATGAGCTAAGGTTGTTCTTTCGTGGTATAACGAAACTATTGTTGTCTTAACCTTTGTCGTCCTGTCTGAAGTAACACCCTATTATTTTCACTATTAAATAAAAAACTTTTGACTCTCATTTCTTTCTTATTGACAGTTTTCACAAATTTCCCTTGAATATTAAACCCTCTGCATTCAAGCCCTTTTGACTGGCTCTGAACATATGCGCCTAGACGATGTCCTTTTTTGAAAACTGAAAATGTTAGCCCAGGGGAAAATTTCCCTGAAATTTACGATATTAAAATGACGGACTCGACGTAAGCACCCGGCAACCCAGTAAGGTAAGCTTATAGCATCTAGCGGACCAATAATGCCAGAGCTTACCCCGATAGAAGCGAATAAGATAATTGCAAGTCCGGAGCTCCTGAACGGATTTTACCCTTCCAGTTTTAGTTTCCAGACAGTTTACAGAAACCCAATGATATTATTGGCGCTTGTAGGAGAGAGGCACTGTTAATTAATATCTAATCTTGAGCACAACTCAGTCAAACTTAATAGGACATGAACCCAACCTCTTGATCGGGAGTGAAGCGTGCTACCAATAGGCTCAACATTGTACAAGACTGGTCCAAATACATTCCAGCGACAATAGCTATACGTGAACAAAGCTACCATGTCTCATTGACGTGCAGTTGTTATGAAGTAGTAGGTTTTTCGACATGATAAATAATTCTGAAAGACTTCGACTCAAAGCTCATTACCTGTCTTTTTATGATCTTTGTTCTTCTTGTTTTCTGCCTTGATTATCCTGATATCCTTTACGTACTTCTGGAAACCCTCACCAACTTTATCCATGAAATCGAGAAGCTTTTCCTCTTCCTCTTCCTCCTCCTCAGTCAAAAGCCCAGAATCATTTGAGAGTTGATCAGTTTCATTATTCACTTTGTTACCTTCCAAACACCAAAGAACAGATGTGATGAATTTGTTAATTATCCTCAATTTTCTTCATGTTATGACTGTAAGGATATTAGAACGAATGAGGTTTAACTTTGCTCTCAGTTTACGTTCACTGCTGATGCTCAACTGAAGTTACCACAAAGACAAAGAGGTTTTCAAAGGGATTCACCTTTTTTAAAGTGAAACGGACCTTCACCTAACCAGTTTGTCCCATAATATGGCTGTATCAGATAAATTAAAATAAGAAAATGGGAGTTGAAGAAAATAATAGGAAAAGAAACAAATCGCGGGCAACTGGGTTTGTGTGCTCGCCCAATAGACTCCCAAGATCTAATGATCCCCATTAATCTATAAGAAAAATGTTTCAACCTAACCTCTATCATTTTGAATACATTTGAAGCCTTTAAGTGGAAGTAATGTGGTCAGAATCATCTGAAATGTAGTATGGTGTAGTTTTGCGCTTAAATAGTTTACTTTATTGTAGTGGTGTGCAGTGTGGTGTGGTGTGGTGTGGTGCAGTGTGGTGTGGTTTAGTGTGCTGTTGTGTGGTGTAGTGTGATGTGGTGTAGTGTGATGTGGTGTAGTGTGATGCGGTGTTGTGTGCTGTGGTGTTGTGTGCTATAGTGTAGTGTTGTGATGCGGTGAAGTGTTTTATGGCGTAATGTAGTGTAATGTTTGCAATAAAAAGTGCAATGAAATGTATTTTGGTGTAGTGTAGTGTAGTGTGGCGTAATGTAGTGTAATGTTTTGCATTGAAATGCACCGTAGTTACTTACCTTCTTTTTTGACAGCGGTAGCTTGTAATTGGTTCTCTTCATAGTACTCTTCAGCTGCCTGTTGTTGGATTGAAGTACGTCTTATTTCTCCCGTAGCCTCAAATTAAGATTATTATTTGCATTTTTTTGCATTAAGTTACGTTTGCTTAATTGTTGAATGGTTGGTCAATTATATAGACTATGGAGCTATAACTGACTCAGTAGATCGAACTCAATTACATTGTTAGCATTAACCTACACTGTTATATTCTTCCCACCTCATTAAAATGTAACGGTAATATTTTCCATTTTCCTGCGTCCGTGCTTTGACTAAAATCTGATGCCCTAATTAATCAGCAATGCGTATAGTGATACGAATGTACAGAGGCACATTTAGGTGTTTTTCGATAAGAAGTATCCTCAACCTTGACAAAAAAAATCAGATCTTTCCTTTACCAACCTCAAGACTGCATGTGGCCACTGGTATGGCACAATTTTTATGGCATTAAAAAGAACTAGAGGTTGCATAATAACGCTAGAAGGTAGTGTTGCAGAAAATTTGTCTCACATACAAAACTGAAAACCTGCCGCTTCCCACATATTAATGTGTACCCTATTCCAGAAGAGGAAGAGCATATTGTCTAATTGACATTCAAACAATAATTAAATGGTAACAAATAATAATATCAACAATTATAATAATGACAACAGTCGTAATATAGTGACAGCTTAAAGGGGGTAGCTGAAAACCTGCCGCATCCCAGATATTAATGAATACCCTATTCCACAAGAGGAAGAGCGTATTGTCTAATTGACATTCAAACAATAATTAAATGGTAACAAATAATAATATCAACAATTATAATAATGACAACAGTAGTAATATAATGACAGCTTACAGGGGGTAGCTGAAAACCTGGAATTATTTTGAGATGTCTATTATCTTTTGTAGTGTCATGGCAAGAACTGAAAAGATTACATCTTCGGATCTAAATAATTTGCTGATTCAAAAGGTAAAATTCTCTCTCTTCAAAGAATTATTTTTCCTTTAAGTTTCATGATGCGCCAATCACACCTATTAAAACTATTTTTACATGGAGAACTTTTATTTCTGATCGCGCGCAATCCTCAAGTGATTGTGAGATATTTATCGACTTTTGCCGTATATCATAGTTTCACGGCAAGAACTGAAAACATAATGTGTTCCTGGTTAAAAACCACAAATCACAAAAGGAGAGAACTTAACTGTGTATCGAGTGCGAATGTCGAACTACTAAGATACTCCGAAACAAACAATAAGTAGCACCGGGAAACATCTATTGTTACACTCACTCACTCATTCAATCGCTCACTCATCTACTTTGCCTCCTAGAGGAGCCAGTAGCCACAGAAAGCATAGGCGGCAAGCACATAAAAATACCAGGGAAGAGAAATAAACTTTTCCACGAGCTATTTCGTTCAAAAATGAACTCATAGAAGAGTACGTACCTGACAATTAACAGTAGAGGCGGCTTCCGCTCTCTTCTGCCTCAACCCTAGGGTTTCAAAGGCGCACAATACTGCATCCCATATCGTCTGGAAAACAATGAGTGTGAACTTGACAATAGCGTCTTTTGCTTTCGTGAGAATTTCCCCGAGCCAATTGATTATGCCGGTGAAGGCATTTTTAAAACTGTTCACGCTGAAATTATTGCCCATTCTGAAAAAAAAAAAAAAAGACAGCCAGTATACAAACAATCAAACCACCTAAAACAAAAAATTATGATTTCGTAAATTTGTTCGGTGTAAATACCTCTTTTGCGCTCAAGTGAACGAGCAAACTACACTCTAGACAAGTCCACCAACAGTGCTTACAAAATAATAGCCTTAAATGTCGTTTCTGACTTAACATCGGGGGAGTTGGCGTGGGACTTTCCCATGGTCCCTCACGTATTCGAGTTTCGTGATTGGGTGATAACTTGAAGGGATTTTCCCCTTCGAATTCAGCACGAATTGATGACAATATGCTGACAACCAAATTCCAAGGTCGCTACGACGAAAATTGTTGACTTTTGAGATTTTTTCCACATTCGAGTTACCTGGCTACCTTCAGCTTCCAAAGTCGTTCAAAATTTGACTTAACCTCTGCCGGAATTTACTTGTTTCCAAAGTTGCTCATTGAAGCATTTTCTCTAAAAGCCATTTTTCACCGTAGGGGAAATTCCCGTTTTTTCTTTCACCTTTAAAGCCAAGTTCATCAGTTCTTGAGAAATACGCCTGTTCATGTTCAAGAGGAAATATAATGGATTATAAATAAATTTGGATAATCTTAATTTGGCTAAAAACCATATCGAATAAATGACTTACTTCTGTAAACAACAGAACCAGGGATTTTCCCCTTTCATGTAAGAAGGCGTTCTCAGCATTTCTCGTTTTGGGAAGACGAAAAAGATCAAACCAGAAATAAATGTATGTCTTTAAAAGAAAACAAAACGAAGTATGCTTGGGAGTCATCTGTGTCTTACACAGAATCACGGCAGAAGTAATTCATGAGTTCAGTTCCGTAGTCTACAAAACAGGAAGTTGGCGAATGGGGAAATTCCCTTTCGGGAAAGTCCCTTTGTTCCGGGAAAGTCCCGAGTTTACTTGATTGCAAATGACCGTTGTTCAAAGGCCATCGCCTCACCTTCTCTTTGTCTGTTAAAGTGGTCCACAAATCCGTCGTAAGAAACGAAGAGGAAAGAGCTGGATATTTAAAACACACTGAGAGCCCGAAATAAATTTGAATAATATTGAGTTGGCTAAAAAAAAAGATCGAATCAATATCTCACTTCCGTAAACAACACAACCAGGGATTTTCCCCTTTCATGTAGGAAGGCGTTCTCAACGTTTCTTGTTTTGGGAAGACAAAAAAGATCAAACCAGAAACAAATGTGAAAACAAAACGAAGTATGCTTGAGAGTCATCTATGTCTTACACAGAATCACGGCAGAAGTAATTAATGAGCCCAGTTCCGTAGTCTACAAAACAGGAAGTTGGAGATTGGGAAAATTCCCTTTCGGGAAAGTCCCTTGTTCCGGGAAAGTCCCTTTGTTCCTGGAAAGTCCCGAGTTTAATTGATTGTAAATGATCATCGTTCGAAGTCCATCGCCTCACTTTCTCTTTGTCTGTTCCACAAATCCGTCGTAGGAAACGAGAAGGAAAGAGCTGGATGATGAAAACACACGGAGAGCCTGAGTCTCGCATCAGGTAGTCTACGTTTTCTTTGACAAACACTCTAAAACATTCCGTTGAAATTTCATTTACGATGATAATTTAAATTGCTGTAATTTCAAACAGCACGTCTCAATGAAAAAATTTTCAGTTTAGTCATTCAGCAAATACATTTCAAACAGCACGTTTTTATGAAAAAATTTCAGTTCAGTTTTTTAGCAATACATTCTAAGGTTAAATGTATGTTTCTGAGCATAAACATCATTTGTTAGAGGCGATCAAGAGTACGTGAGCACAAGTTCTCTTGAAGCGACCAAATTCGACTTGTCAAAGTTTCAGATAGCGACGAGACTCCGCAAAGAATATTTTCTCAGCGCTCATTTATTTCTCAGGAAATATTCCCTAATATTAACTTTGTTCATTCCCATATTTTCTTAGGGAGTCCTTCAATTGCCCACATTTCCAGCGGAACACTTGTCTGATTCACTTCGCATGCTGCAGTGAGTGGTATCCTTGCCACAAATGCCACAATGACGCCTTGAAAAGGCAAGAGAATGACAAATCAATAGTGGATAATTCAAAATATAATTTCGGGGAGAGTGATATAGAAGAAGAAGGAGACGATTTGGGAGAGGGCAGTTCAAATGCCACTGGAATTAGCCATGAGCTCGAAGGTATAAGTTTACGTAAAGACTGTATAACAGTTTTGAACCTTATTCGTTTTTTTTTGGACAACTATTTAATATCTCACATCGTTTGTCGACTATAGCTACCCCATGTAGTGTTTCATTTGATGACGCCAAAATGGAGTTAAGAGCTAAAACTTCAGATGCACCCAATGGCGAAAACCCCGAAACAGCCACCGACTACGAATCCTTGCAAAATAGGAACGACAGGGTTTCGTCAGGAATGGAAGAATATTCAGTGAGCAGAGAAAACAAACAAACTCAACAAAACACTACTCCTTGGGGAGTAAAAGGAAAGGTAAATTTCAATAATTGAATGCCATTTAAAGGAGCTATTAAGTTACTTGGAACAACCTATCTGCATAATTGGACGCGTATAACTTAACACTTGGTTATATACTTCTGAAATTATGAATAGATTAACACAATACATGTTCAAGATTGATGTTGAAGGGCGTCTCCCCGATTCTTTATGGCTAGGGGCTAAATCTGAAATGGAGTGGCAGTTTTTACGTATGAGCAAGAATGTGAATGTATCTTGCTTATTTCACCGGTGTTTATGGTAAAGTTTATTTTCATGGTTAATCGTTTCAAAAATTCTCAAATTTGTATGGTGTTCTTTCCCTCCTCCCCACTTCTTAATGTCCCCCGGCCCCCTCCCCGAAAATAAATGGCTATAATCTCTTTACCTTCAGATATCCTAGGCTGCACATCCAAGCTTAAGAAATCAAAATGTCCCACCACTAGGAATGAGTTTGACTAATCAACACTTGGTCACCACGGTTGTTAAATTAGTTTACTGGTAATGCTCTAAGTATAATAATGTTCTTATTTCTTACATAACATGAAGGGTAATGCAGAGGGAACTTCGTTTAACATAGAGGAAAACTTGTCACAACTCAATGGAGAAACAAGCATTTCCAGTGCGATATCTTCTGGCCAAGCAGCAGAAGGTGCCAGAGAACACGAAGGTTTATAAATAACCTTAAATAGAGGTTGACTCCTTTCATTCCCTCGTGACTCCTGTTTTCAAAGAAACTTAGAGCACATTTTGATATATTATTGGGAAAAAATCTGACCTCAGATAGGTGAAAAATTTCTAACTTTGGGAATTGAATATTATAAGTATATCCACATTAGGTATATCTATTATAACAGAACTGTTGAGATGTACTCTGAATCTTCAGATTAAGTGTACTTTCAACTCACAAAACAAATGAACAAATAAAAAAGCCACAAAAAATTATAAATAACAAGGCAAAACAGACAAAACAAAACAAGAAACTGATAATGGAGTCAGTGATACATTTGTTTTTATCAGTTCACCGTGTACTCTAGAAGTCATGATTTCTTGCACAGTACAGACTGCTCTGTTATTGTATATTTGATATCTTAAGACAATCATATAATAAAATACTTAGGTTTAAAAGATGAAGCATCGACTGGTGACATAGAGGAAGAAAATCTAAATACTACCAATGGATCATCAAATCAATTGAAGAATAATGAAGAGATGCGCGTCAGAAAAAGTATGATGCAAGGAAATGATGAAGATAATTTACAACTCTCATCGGTCACTATAAAGGAGCATGTGCTAGTTACATCACGAGACGGAGGTCGCCTAAAGTGTATAGCATGTGACCACATACAGTCAAAGGTGATCTCTGTAATCAAGCAATTTATCCCCTCTTGTTACGGCCCTTTTTTATTTTTGTGAAAAATTTTTGAGATATATAAAGTGAAATTGTAATCCTATTATCAGGCCATCAACTTTACTAGATTTTCACTTTGACACTGTAAAATTATTTGTTCTGGTTGTTTGCTTTATCTAAGGTATTGATACCAACACAATTTTTCTTACAGTTTTGTCAGAAGTGTGAAAATGGGTCGTGCGGGAAAACATTTTCCAGTTACTTCTGTCCAGAATGTAAACTTTTGATCGAAAGTAGTGGAAGTGTTAAACTAGACCCTTACCACTGTGGTCCGTGCGGGGTATGCAGGTAATTAAGTTTACCCAATTCTCTTTGATATATATTTCCATCAATCAGATTTTCGTCTGTACGGATACGTATCGAAATATCCACCACCATCGTAACATCATTGTACCCCTCTTCCTGTCTTCTATGTTGTCTTCATCCCTTCTCTGTCTTCTTTTCATGTTGAATGACTTGCTTTCCTCTTTTGTCCTTATCTTCCTTTTACTTGCCTTTTTATGTTTTTTGTTGTGAGTCTTTTTGTCGTTGTTGCCTTTGGCACCAGTCCTTCTTGTTGGTCCTCGTTAGGTCTTCTTCACTCCTTCCTTCCTCTTCTCTTTCTTTTCCAACTATCTTCACTAGATTATTTTTCACCAACATCTTCATCATGGTTACAACCATTGCTAACACCCTTTATCATTATCACCTTCATTATCATCATCATCTTCGCAGATGTTGTCACGTCATCTTTAGTCTCATCTCCCTTTAACTCCTCTTCCATTGCTAGCATAATCTTTTTCTATGCTCAATGACGCCTTGTCATTTAACTTATTGTTAAAGGACGATGCATCCCTTGAATTAGTCACTATCTCTGTTTCCAATCTTTGAAGGTTAAACAAGGAAGAAAACTTCCATTGCAACACGTGTAATGTTTGTATGCCACTGTCTCTGAAGGATCATAAGTGTTTTGACAATAGAGGTCACGATCCTTGTGCAATATGCTTGGAGGTAGGTGACATTTCTTTTAATACAATCGCTTATTTGCGAAAACTTGGAATATTGTTTAAGTGATTGATTGACCGTTTGAATAAATTTTTCTTGAATTTCCACTTTGACTCCAAGGATAACCTTAAACAAAATTCAAGTAATTGAAAGTCTATTGCATTCAGAGGGGCTATCATTTCATAAAAACTATCATGAATTCATATCCTCAACTAATGATCTGAATGACCATTTTGATTGCTTCTTACTTGTATGGTGTATTGGAGTACAGACGCATAAATGACATCACCACCAACAACTTTTTACTGTGGGTCTTTTTAATAATAGAACAAATGTTTTTACCACATTTTGACATCATCTGTGATCTATCTTGACTCAATGCCAACTTTCTTGATGTTTGTAAGTATTGAAGTTCTTCTTCCTGTTCTCACGAAAATTATAAACTTGTCCCTAAAGTCAGGTATGTTTGCAGATAATTGGAAAACCATGTTAAAAATACTCGGGTTGGATCTGGTTCTTAAGAATTAGAAACCTGTCATCAATCTACAGTATGTTTCTAAACTAACCAAAAGAGCTATCTTCAATCATGGTACATGAACGTATTGTAGTAAATGGTACCCACCCCGTGTTCCAATCTGCTTTCAGAAAAGACCATAGCACAGAAACTGATATGCTGCTAGCTTGCAATGAACTCACAACATATTACATTACTGGTATTACTCGACTTAAGTGCAGCCTTTGACACTGTTAATCACAATGTACCACTGCAAGGACTTTATGCTAATATGGGTATCTGAGGAGAGGCTCTTGATTGGTTTAAGTCCTACCTATGTGGAAGAAGTCAGTCTTTATGCTAATATGAGTATCTGAGGAGAGGCTCTTGATTGGTTTAAGTCCTACCTATGTGGAAGAAGTCAGTACAATCATGTCACACCAATGTGGTCTTGACTGTGGTGTTCCGCAAGGCTCATGTTTAGGACCTTTATTATTTGTTATCTATACATCGAATCTTTTTAAAATTTTTGAGCCACATCTTTCATCTATGCATTGTTTCACTGATAATAATATACATGGAAAAATTACTCATTTCTGATTGGTCAAGATAAATGCAGTTTTCAGGTAATTCAGTGCAGAAGAGAGTTAATTGAGTGCAGAAGAGGGTTAATTCAGTGCAAAGAAAGAAACAAATCAGACATTCTGATTGGTCAATAATCAAAGAAACTCACAGATAGCCAATCAAATGCGAGCCTTGGATGTCGCAACAAAATTTGAAAATTTGAAAATTTGCGAGCGAAACAATGGCCGGCGTTTTAAGTAGGTTTTATTTCGCCACCGCAGCTGAAAAACAGCTTAAACAATGAAAACACTGTAAAAGGCACTGCTTTTTGGTTGTCGGTTTGGAAAAAGTGGTGTTTAGAGAAGGGAATTGCCGAGGAAATCGAAAATTACGAGCCGACCCGGCTTAACGCTTTGCTCGAGCGATCCAACGCCGAAATTAAAAACAAACATGGTTAAACCTCGGAAACGACGATTCCATTTCATCAAAAGTGATTCGGACACAGACTGAACAATTCCTTGAACTGTTTAGCCGGACTTTGAACTTTTTTGTACCTTAAATTTTAAGATGCGAAGATATCATTGCATATTATTGTTTTGATCGTACGCAGTTGTTTTGACCGAACACACGGTTTCAATAAATAATTTTTTGCACTTGATGCGCGCTTTGCTTATGTTTAATTATGATAGACCATCTCGTATTTTTCCATGTATATTATTAACAGGTAATCACATGATTTTTCTCGTGCAATTTGGAACAAACAAGCACTTGTTAATTTTTTCAAAGACCACAAATTGCACTCGCCCTACGGGTTCGTGCAATTTTGTTAGTCTTTGAAAAATTTACTCGTGCTTATTTATTCCAAATTGCACTCGAAATCATGTGATTACCTATACTAATACACAACTAAGCCTTAGTTTTAAACCTGATAATAATGCCAGTCGGAATGAAGCTATCAGCGCCGTGAATAGATGCATTAACGATTTAAGAAATTAAATGATAAAGTAGGGATTAATGATTAATGACGGTAAAACGGAGTTTTTATTGATAGGAAAGAGAACGCAACTGATTAAGATTAATACTACGAGTAGTATTACTGTTGGTGAACATGACATTTTGTACAAGAAATCTCGGCGTGTGGTTTGACAGTCATTTAAATGTGCCAACGCATGTTACTAAATTTTGTAATGCAGCCTTTTATCATTAACATGACATTGGGTGTATTAAGGAGTATTCCTCTCATGATTCTTTATTAACACTTATTCATGGATTTAAATACCAGTCGCTTAGACTATTGTAACAGTCTCTTGTATGGTTTACCTAAATCACAGATCTTAAAATTACAACATATTCAGAATGCAATAGCGAGACTTGCTATGAACGTCGGCAAGCATTCCCATGTTACGCCAGCACTTTAGGATCTTCATTGGCTGCTAGTACGCGTGCGTCTTCATTTTAAGATATAAGTCTTAGCTTTTAACGCAATTCATGGATTAGCACCACTGTATATTAGTGATTTAATTAGTCTTAGGCCGAAGTCCCCTCACAATCCTAGATCCAATGGCACCTTGTTACTGCAGCCGCCTAAAGAGAAAATGTTTTCTACGGTTGATGCTAGATCCCTCTATGCCGTTGCGCCATCTTTGTGGAATAGTTTGCCCGCTGAATTGCGTGCTATCCCATTATCGACAATTTTTAAACGCAATCTTAAGATCTAACTTTTTGGTCAGGTTTTTCTTTAACCGTTTTAGACCAGAAATTTTATTTATTAAGTTTTTATGAGTATGTTATTTAATCTGATTTGTTTTATTTTAAATCTCATCTACATTTTACATGGTATGCTCAGATTGTTGTGGAATAGTTTCATAGGTGAATCATTGTAAAGCGCTACTAATCTTTTCTATGTAAATAGCGAATAATCAAAGTATTATTATTATTAGTAGTAGTAGTAGTAGTATTATCATCGATGAACAAACGCACAGTAACTTAGAATTTATTCGTTAAATGAATATAGATATATTTAGATTAGATTCAGTTTGCAAATCGTCTAACTAAATCTAACAAGAATATTTGCCCACTCCGTTGTGGATATTTTTTAATTTTAACTCGAGTTTTGTTTTGTTCCTCCCAGGAAGTTTTTTCAGGAGCAGTCATTCTTCCTTGTTTTCATATGATACATGAGGATTGTGGTGTAAAGCTTATTCTCTCAGGAAGGTAGGGAAAGATCGGGTTTTTTCCCAGGGCGAAACAATCTACCGGCATCATGATGTTAGTAAACCTGCTTACTTTAAGAAAACAGCTGCCTGTTAAGTCAATTGCGTTTATAATGAATAGTATCGAAACACACTTGGGTCTGTATAATAAGTTCCATCTTACTATCTCGACCGATACTTGCGAATTTATTGTATTGATACCGCTACAATACATCCTAATCATCAGCATTTTATTTTGCAAAAGAAAGAAAAGTGGTATATAGGATTTCTATATAGCAACCTTGTGGCAGACAAATCCATCATAAACAAGAAAGCTATAACGCTCGATATATTATGCATAAGATTTTGATGGGAAAAACTACAAACAATCTGAGTTAAATAACTTTTGTTTTCTCATTTTCTGAGTTTATTGATTACTGATCTGCATGAAAAACGCGTAGTTGAATGACTGTGATAACTCAGACGATCTGTTAATCATTACGCGCTCTGATTTTTGCGAGCTCTCTTGACCCAAGATATAGAGCAAAACGGTTGGATGACTGACGTGACATGCTTCTCGATTTCAGTTACACATGCCCCATGTGTCGTGGGGCCTTCATGAAAAATGAAGAAGAACCTGAGGCAAATATAGAACAATCCGAAACAGGCGATGACACTGCTTCCAGTGAAGGACTGATTTCCAGATTTAAAAGTGTAGTATGCCTGAATTTTTATACGCTGTATAAGAAAATAGTTGGGCCCCCTCTTAGTAACAATGTAATTGAAATGAACACCATGTCGGCTTGATTGTAAATAAACTCTTCGTGCTCCTCATCTAGTTAACCATTGCCAAACTAAATGACTTGTCTAGTAGAGAGTCCATTAAGAATGAAATCTCCGAAAAATCAACGTATTGTAAATGAATACGGTTAACAATTATTCACCGAAGTGGAGGTGAATAGTAGTTGCTTTCCGCTTCCGAATTAGCCAATCAGCACCCGCGAAAAGCACTATTCACTTGTGTGGTATGCACTAATGTTAGATATTCTGGAGAAGGACATACTTTAAGGCTGTTTGTTCACTTCCTTTTGTTTGTGTCTTCTCAGCTGATTCCCCGTTTGGTTGATATCTCTCATTTGCGCTTCGCTTAGATATCAAGTTGTAGTGACACTTTCATTCTGTGAGTGAAAGACGGCACTAAAATTGCTGAAAGCTATCTTAGCAACTAAATTCTACTGCAAAAGAACAAAAATAACAACAACAAAATAAAGTAACAACAGCAACTCAGACGAGACTGTTCTGCTTTCACTCAAGATCTCAAGATGGAGGCTTCAAAAGTTTTGAAAATTCTTTAATAAAGCTATCTGCTAGAGAAACAAAATGTACCGGCTACGGTGCCAGAACCTGCATATCACCGCGTTCCGGTAACTTTTGAAGTGTCCCATTTTTTTAAAAGCTCTTCATATTAATGACGTTAGAGCAAAACTCAGTGGTACACCCGGAGCGTTTATAGCCAAGCACCTGCGATGATCGTTTATGTGTTGCAGAGGAGGCCTAATTTTCTTCGACAGTTACGATATTTGCCTTACACCCCATTCCAAGGTTATTATTGACATAACACACGTTTCTGGATAAACATTACAGGGTTAAAGCCTGAGATGGGCGACTCTTCGTTATATGTCCTACACAATATCCGGGTATACGATACACCAACATGAATCACCCGTCACAAATTACTGATCCTCTGGAGACTGGTGTCGAGGAGGAACACCACAACTGGAATGATGCTCATTTTCTTGAATTTCCCACAGTGCACTAGATGTGTGACGAGTTCGACGAAGAGAAGATACACGATCCATTTTCTTAATGACTATTTAAGATTTAACAAGTCGTTTATTAGTTAAAAAGTCACAAATCCTGTGCTAGCAATTCACATTACTAGAACCTGGCTCCGTTGGCTGAGCGCATTTGTAGATAGCAAAACTACCGATTCCGAAACTCCGTTGACATTCCAGTCCGTCTTGGCATTTCCTAAAGCATTTCTGTTTAAAGGAAAACACAAACATGCTAAAAAGAACTGTAACTATGTCATTTAAAGCTTTTTCAGGCGTGAGAGAGTAGTTTCTGATTTAATCAATCTCAACGTGTTGGAATGATGTTTTCTATTTTTTTTTTACTACCTTTCGAAAAGGACGTGGAAAAGTGTTTTGAAAGGAATCTAACCGATGCAATAAGAGTTCCAACCACTTATCAGTGAATACTCTATCTTTGAGCTGCAAGAAAAACTTGGCGGGACACACCATAATTTGGCCGATGGCCCATTTAAAGATGGTTCTTTAGGCAACTCTCTTAGGGTATCGTTCTTTTGCATTTTTTTTTGTTGCGTTATCATCAAAATTTGGCCTAATTTAAACACTTGCCCAGTGATATAAAGATAATCATCTTACTTTGGAATCCCCGTTCGAATAATGGTCATAATTAAAACGTTATCTTAAGATTTCTACAGTTATCATTAACCGTATTGTAAAGGAGAACTACCTTACCAACAAGTCGAACTGGTAGTATCTTTTTAATCAATCTCCTGTTGAGGAGAAATGTTTTAGATCCGAATCTACAAACAATTATTTTCCACCTGCCAAAAGATAAACCGACAACACAATCGAGTGTGAAAAGCTACATACTCGTTGACTGACAGAAGGGGTTTACTTACAGAGGAAGGATGACAGATCCTGCCCTCTCCCTTCTTGGCCAAGCACTTGGTATAACCAATTTTTTGGAAACAGCACTGAAGCGCCGCACAGTCTGCATCGCTGGAACACTGAAGATGAACAGAAGACAGGGACGTTCGATCATGAAGACTTAGTTACAATTTTAAAAATTATGACATTGCTTTTGCTTACATAATAAAGCAGAAAAATCGTTGACCACAGACAATAAAGTTTGTTCCAGTTGTCGTAGTTTGATTCAAGTAATTCAGCGATAAGAAGGAGAAGGCCCTGAAAGTCTTTTTTCCAATTTTTTTTCCCCTTAACATTTCTTCCAAAAGCACTAGTTCTACCGCTAAAGCTAAAGTTCTCTCTGTTTTATTATGGGCTTATTACGCATGTCTGCTTTTACTTGGCTAAATAATCCGTTTTAAATCTCTTAATTACTTCCTTATCTACATTTAGAGAAAGCTAAACAACAGTTTGCCTATGTAAGAAACTACCCCAAAAAGAATATGGCTTTCCTACTGATGATGCATACCTATTCAACTTTTAGCTTTAACCAGTTGAACTTTGCTAACATAAAGTACTTACCCTCTTTTTGAGAAGAAAGCGTTTGTTATTTTCAACTCTATCTCTCACAAAGTCGTCCTGCAAAAGGCTCAAATCCTCCTGTCTTAAGGAATTCACCACAAAGGCGAACGCCAGGCACAGAGCCAGGGACAATGCGAGCTTCATGTTGCCTTTTTCTGCTACAGCGCTAGCCGGGAATCTGCTGTGGATAAAGAGATATGGGTGGCACTTTCTTAAATAGACCGGAATGGTTCTGCAGCTGATCAACCATAAAACGGAAAATCATTATTGAGAAATGAAGTGGCTTGATTTCACCCAAAGGTGTAAAAACTACGTATTACACAACTAGTTGAAAGAGAAGAAATTTTATTTATTTAAGAAGCTTAATCAAGGAAAAGCAATAATGAGAAAGCAAACATAACAAATAATTTCCTATATTAAATTTAGTTCGGCCGATTGGGATTTTAAAAAGTCATGAGGCCGGCTTAGACAGTTGTTAAACTATTCAAGGTCAACTGCACTTTGTTATTTTCGAAACAGTTTGGTTTATCACGAAATCTGTTCCATAACTCAGTCCTCAGTAACTCAGAAAATGAAAGCGAACAAGCAGTTGCAGCTGCTAAGTCTTCGTTAATTTGAGAAGGGGACGTATCTATATGGTAAAAAGTTTACGTGACAAGAGAGGATGTTGTCCACTAACCTCTTTCTTTAACCATCAAAGCACATGCACTTGAAACAAAAACTAGAGAATTGAAAATTATTAAAAGGAACCTGCGTTCTAATAAAACTTATGGAAAATATCAAAGAAATAAGATTTAGCTATACAATAGATGATGGAGGCTAAAATTTGGTCAACTCACTCTTTTTTGTTGTTGGAAATATATTAAACCAAAAAAATACAGTTGCGAGAAAAGCGATTTATATTCGGGGTGAGCAGTTTTTATTTTACTGCCTCCATACAAAATCCTGCCAAAAAACACCATTTTCTCTTCTTTCAAACTCTTTTTGCTGATCACAGGGATATTTAGGGTTTTCATGTTAAAATAGATCACCACTCGAAAACTAGCTTGATACACTCGTCAACGTTTCTTCCTTTGATTGTCAGGGAACTCGAGGGAACCGTGAGAAACCGATTGTGACATAAACCCACCGCATTAAGCGCCATTACGATCTGATGCGAAAATAATCAAAAGTGCAAAATGTCTGAATTCAAACGTACCAGAAATTTAAATTTTTCATAAATCTGCTCTTTGATGATATAAACATCTTCACTCTTCCTTTTTTTCTCTTTTTTTGTTCTTCTTTTCCGACTTATCTTAGAAATGTGACGCGGACACGGATTGCGGTGTCGAACGCTGCTGCAGTGTGGTTGGAACATGCCACAACAAGAGAGGCTTTAACCAGTCAAGTAACTTAAGTGTAAGTGATTTATTTAAAGTCTGTAGGTGAAGACAGTTTTGTGAGATTTTTTGGGTGTAAAGATAAATCCCAAAAGAGGAATTGAACAAGCTAATTTTGAGTTTATCATTCGCAGTAATCTCAGTTTGCAATCCTCGATCGCTTATCAGTTCAATCAATACAATATAATTTGAATACAGTTGATATCTTTTAGATTTTCAATGAAATCCTCCTCCTTCGCCACTTCACCTCTAAAAGACAATTCTTCTTCATATATTTCTTCCTAAATTTTATTAGACTGCCGTATCAGAAAAATAAATTTTCCGTCAACCTAGGGCAAAGTTTTACCAGTATCAGTGTTCACAAATGTTCGCGCGAATCATTTCGAGTTACGTGTGATTCAAGCTAGTGGTTGTAGTATGGGTCCAATACTTCAAAATCAAGGGCGGGAAAAGCAATAAATTCATACCATTATTATCAAGGACAAGGAAAATTAGAGAGGGGCTTAGTTGTTCGTAGAGCGCATAAGTCTTAACAAAACGTGCGGCGCAATCCACCCCTCGAACAACCCTAACCCTAATCGAGATGTTTTTAAAAAGTGATTTACCCAAAGCTTCTCAAACTCTGCTTGCTGTAATGAGTTTCTGAAACCAGATAAAATTGCATGACCCATCGCTACTTAAATTCTGCAGGCACGCAAACGATTATAAAAGCGTAATCTGATTAATGATTAACATTTTTTTGCTGCAAGGCATTCTTATCTGTTATTTTATATTTTTTTCAGGGACTCCACAAGTGTGGTTGCAAATCCGGTTTGACCTGTCAGCCAGTTTTTTCCATTGGTTCACTTCCTATTTACCATCGCTGCAAACCAGCGCCAACTGAGGAGCCAGGCTCCGGCGACTTACAGTAAGAAAATGGTTCTTAGTTTGAAATAAACGGGACCCAAAAAAAAATTATCGCGAGGACTTTTGTTTTACACTCTTCAGGGGTACAATAGACTGCTTAGCAGGGGGAGAGGGGCCTATCATAGTCCAATCTCTCAGACAAAGAATTATCAAAAGTAGATTTTTCGCGCGTCAGTTACTATGCAGACAAATCTAGCGGGCACTAAAACAACCCTACCAATTTTTATGTTTATGCATTCGAATCAACTGCGCTAAAGGTGTTTATTCGAAAGGGAAGAGTCAGAGGGAGGTTGTAATCGGACTTCAAATTTCGGCTCCAAGATGACATTGTCGATGTTTTGAATTTATCACAAACTGAAATATCAAAGAGGATTATGGGACGGCAGCATCAGGGATGGGTTCAAGAATTTGGAGGTATACAGGGGGAATTCGAAGGCCTTGCAAACTGACCTTTCATCTCTGAATCGATCACTGTTAATTACCGTTTGTTGAAAAATACTGGGGGAGTCCTTAGGGTAAAATAAGAAATAAAGTAACACAATTCTTAAGGGTACAAATGAATGAAAACAATAATTCGCATGAAAACGTCGCGTTGGTTATTGACTGACCTTTGGCGCCAATCCTATTACTCCATCAGAAACCAACCTACTCAGTTCCATACCCTGAATACACTTTTTGACCCGATGGTATCAAGATTGAATGGTATTTAAGCGTATACATGTACCAAAGGGGACTCGAATCCCCAAGTTAGAAACACAGAGTCAGTTAATTATGCCACACCTTTGATCTTTCAATTTCTAATTAAATCACAAAATCGTTCCCTGCATATTGTACTTTTACAAAAGCATTACTCCTTGATGTGCCATAAAAATAACAAGCAAGCAAAAACAACAGCAAGCTTCCTTCAGAAGCCTTAATTTTATACAAGCTTTGCTGATTATTATGTTGTAAGATGTCTGAATTCCGATGCTTGTTTGAAATAACCGATACGAACCTTCTTGTTCTAAAATCATTCTGATGATAAGACTAATTACTTCCTGACCCAAAGAGTTACGGTGACCATCGTTTCTGTGTTGTTGAATTGTATACAAGCATATCATGCAATAGTATCTTCCTACAAGGTTTCGGCTTGAAAGAATTTCTTCAAGGAGAGGTGTTCTTGGCACACAGGAGGATCACCGGGCCAGTTTTGATTTCCCTGCCCTTTAAGCTAAAATCAGAGGGTTAAAAAGAAGCTTTATTTTGCTGAGGTATGGGTCTTTGTAAGAATCAAAGAGTAGATATAGCCACCTTGGGGATAAAGTAATCTAGAAACGAAGCATGTTTGTCACCTTGCAATTGGAAGCATGGCCAGGAATTAAGGACAGTCAGCGGTCAAAGACGCGGGCGCCACAGGAACAGTCTGCAATTAAAATTTGCCTTGGAAAGATTAAAGTGACTGAAAAAACTCCAAAATAGTCTCGAAGGTTTCTCTGTCTAGCTTCGTGACTTTTCTTCAGAAAGTCACGGAGAAATCTAGCATGATGGTAACCATCCAACTCCGCATAGTAATTAACGCAAACCTCAGGCAGTCTATAAAAATAATACAAAACAATATCCTGCATTTATCGAATTTCCTTTGCAAAATTGATCACACTTAGACGCTGCAATCCAGATCTTTCTTCGCCTGCACAAGCCAAATTACATTATTTTTCATTTCTGTGTCACGTTTCACTTCACGGTCACTCAATAAATATCTGCATTGTAACGTGGTGATCTTTGCTAACAAGGTTTTCTCCGCTTGCATCTGATCACAAACCTCTAAATTTTCCTGCCATAGAAACGATATTCCTTAGAATGCATTTTATGTGATCGCAAGGTTATTTCACTGATTAAAATTTAAGGCTATTCCTCAATTTTGCTTTGCGCATCTTGTATTGCGTATAAAAATCACGTAATCAGGCGAACAGCAAAGGAACAGGTAAAGAGGTACGACGGTCTTTAGCTCTTGAACGAGCACGGAAACCTATATTTTTTTATAGCATAATTTTGGTGTACAAATTATCCCCTTTTTTCGGAGAAATTAAAATGATATTCATCGAAAGGGGAAAACAGACGTAGCTAAATGCGTTTACGAAGCCCGTTAGTCGATGATGCAAATTATAACCTTGAAACGACGACTCGAGGAACGTTTTGAGTCAATTTCGTTTGAAATTTCGTGATTTTTTCACAAATTATACATCACATTGTTCCATCCGCTCGAGAATATCTACCTTTGGGAAAGTGGATACTGACTGTTCAAGAATCGAACTTTTTTCGGCGAAGGAAAGGAAAAACTGATGGAAAAAAAGAAAAACTGGAAAACTGATCTTTATAGACAGAATGAAGTATTTGTCTACTGATTTCCTAGTTTATCAGCTGTCAGAAAAAAGTAATTTTCTCGAATACTCGTCGCTTAGATTGTTTTATGTAATGGCTTCAGACCAAAAGCGAGAAAAGGTGAAACACCGAATGGTTTTTTTCATTTGTTCCTAGGGCAACAATTAGGTAAAACCAGGGGAAAGTCAAGTCACTGTTAGAGGGCAACATAAGCTGCGAGACAACACACACGTCAATTTCACCTACTTTTATAAAAAGAAAAAAGACACGGTTAAGAGCGCAATTAAGTGTGTTTTGCGAGCACTTGCCATAACATTTTATCCAAACGAATGTAAAACTCAAAAAAAATGAACGAGACGTTTTTCACTGAAACTCGATCATATGAATATCAATTAAACAAGGTCGTTTTAATTCACAATTCTAACGTAAAGTTTACACTCTTTTAATGAGTGGGCATACATTTCTAAACAGTGTACTGTGTTAAAGCTGAGGTTATCTTAAACCGTTGTGCTATCTTCAATTCCAAGAATAGTGGTCAATTTTGAAGTGTTCCTTAACGACAGGAACTGTTGACAAAAGCTTTTTCCTCCAACTGGCGCAGTTTTTTATCTGTAAGAAAAACAAAACGTTAGAAAAATACCGCGAAGGATTAAGTCATCAATAACTGATTTACCAAGAAATTCCAAGAAAAATACGAGTAAATCTCTCACGAACATAGCGAACACAGTGTGAGTACTTTTAACCTATGGTTATGGTAATACTGTTAATATTGTCAAGCAACAATATCTACCACCAATTCTAGGCGCTCACATTCAGGACGCAACTCATTGATTTCATCCTTTTTTTTTAAATTTGGTGACTAAGATGGAAGGTGTCTGGCAGCTTTGTTCAGTGCTTCAGACTGAGGCTTAAAACTAAAAGAGTACTATTGACATTCAAGTTGTTATAGTAGTTTGGTACCAGTATCCTGTTGGTTGTGTCCCCGCTCATCATCATCCAATATCTCTTCCAATTTTCCGAAGAATTTCCCCATTTCTTCACACCTTTCTTTGCTTTCTCTGCATTCTTCTCCCATTTTCCTTCTCGCTTCCCTACCTGTATGCACGGTAATCAGTATGACGTTAGTAGAAAGTTTAAAGATAAAGTTTTCATTAGCCTGTAGACCTATAACGGCACAAGCGCTTCGTTGAACAGCACTTCCGTTGATTCATATTCTTGAGGACGGAAATTGCAGATGGAGGGCAATAGTTTGCGAGATTACTCATTGATACTGGAAAAAGAAACTGGCAACATTTCGTGTTTGATGTAGCCCCGACGGGGCCATCATACTTTGCTAAAAAAACCTCCATACCGAATTAATCCTCTCCTAATTGAAAGGGCATCGATGCTAAGAATTTCCATTCTGTGTAAATTCCTGTTTCCTGGAAATACACCCAATCCTAACACATTTAGCACGGTTCAGGAACTTTTTTTTACATACAAAAATTTCGTAATCTTCCTCGTCTTTCACGCGAACTGTTGCCTAAACTCCTTGAGAATTTTTTTCAGGGCCTTACGCCTTACTTTTTTTTACTTCTTTTCTCACAACTGATTTTGGAAGCCCAAGAGTTCTAAACTTTTAGCCAGTTGCTTATGCTTCGCGATTGTCTTTTTTTTCCTTGTACTCTCCTCCAATCCTCTTTTCTCCATACCTGTCCGCTATTTTGTTTCGTTGCGGTTTCGCGACTTTCCTGCATGCTGGATTTGTGCATGCATGTTTACTATGATGAAGGCAACACAAGTTGCTTTGAAATTGAGTCAGCAATAGTTTACCTGCGCCATTTTCATCTCTCGTCTCTCTCTTTTGGGAAGAGGGAAACCGCACTTGAGATCCCTCAAAGAATGATTTAAGGGCTTCCTTTGCCTTTTTAAAGGTGTCACAGATCCACTTCCAAATGCCACTGAAAATTCCCGCCATCGCTGAGAGACAAAATCACTATGATATTTCACGGACGTAGTGGGGTCACAAACTGGTGTTCTTCGTTGGTTTAGGCGACGTTCATTTTACTGAGACAAGCATGAGTCATGAATAACCATAAGTTTACGCATGCAAATTTTTCTTGTATTTCAATTTAAAGCCCCGTTCAAACGGTCATGACAGTTGTTGACAGATTTAAGTTAACTATCACGCGCGTTTGAACGCGAACTATCATACACTATTATCAACTATCATTAACTACCATGCAGTTGGGAATAAACAGGGTTACTTTCTAAAGAAACCGCGGTGCTGCGTCGGTGGAAGAGTATGACAGGGTAATTTACTATTATCAAACGAGTTGATAACGTTAATTGGCCACTTTACTTTGAAAGAGTTACAAAGCTGAATTTTTCGAGCGTTAGCCCTCAACTCAGTTGATTATACTAAATTACTACGCAGTTTGGACATATTCAAATTCGACATGATAGTTGATGTTAATTTTTGCCGTTTGAACGAGCAGATGATACTGAATGATATAGTTTTTCAGTCAGCAGTTTTTACAAAGTGCGCTCAAACCGAAATTGGCAAATGGTGAATTTATCAGTATGTTTCCTTGTTCATTCTCATCATCGCCCAGTATACTTCAGTATTTTCAACTCGCACCTGCTTAACTAAAATTTGAAATGTTACCGAAATTGCTGACCCCATCGTGCGCCACATTTGTTTACAATTGGGGGATCTCGTTGCGTGATTTTGTCAACTATCTTCAACTATCATGAACCGCTTGAACGCAAACATGATCGTCCATGATAGTGAATGAAAGTTGAAACTATCATCGCCGGACTATCATCAACTATCATGACAGTTTGAACGGGGCTTAATAGCATGGGAATATCGTGGGTTAAGATATTTCCAACTGGAGTTCACATAGACGAATTTTCGGTTTGGTGTCGAGAACAACTAATTCAAAGTTCATTTTTCACCCCAAAATAAGGATATGAAACTTCGAGTTCAACAACATCCAGCCAACTGCCTGTAAGGAGTTTACAGAAACAAGAAACATTCGTTGCGATATGTAGGAAGTTGGAATGAAAACTGTTATGTTTCGATTCGCGAGAGGATTGTTGATCGCTATTATAGTGGAGGGGCGCATAAAGCATTTTCATGTACGTTTTTAGTCCATTTTTAACATTAATTTTCGCACAGACAAAGCTTTCCATTACAGACTTTATGGCCCATGAATTTAGATCTTTTCAGTTTTTGTTGAACTACATAGGCTGCGGAATAGGAATTTAAGTAGTTCGAACGGGATGTTTCAGTGCTTTCTTGCACTTTTCTATGGCACCAACAAACACATCAGAAGCCCAAACAGAACAAGCAACCTAAAGCAAATTCTTTGCCTACTTATTCTCACAAGACTTCTTGCTTGTAGATTTGTAAATGTAACATGTTTTCTTACCCTTACCTGGAAAATAGGTAGAATTGCGTTGCTCCTGCCGCCTAATACATAAATATATGTAAAATTCGGGTCCTAAAATTTGAGCTGTGCAAGCTTTCAAGAGTTCCACGTGTAGTGATTATAAGTGATACGTATCCGATTATAAGTGATACGTATTTCCTCGCCAAAACCAAGCTCTGTTTTTCGAGCGAAAAGCATGTCTCGCCTATCTACCGGCTAATTTCATACATGTTTGCATTCAACAGTGACTCTTATCAAAACAGTTAGAACTTAATGTGTTAGCTCAGTTTCATTTACTTACCTAAACGCACCTTTACTTCAGCGTAGCTGTTGTTGAAGACAAGCGAGATCTGAACTGAGATTAATCACGATAAACAGATGCAAAAGCTTTTATTCTTTTCAAAACTAACAGGGACTCTCCCTTGATGAAAAATTTATCCTCTTATTAGATTTTACCGCCGGTGGGAGTTTCCCCTTTTGGTCTATTTTACACTGAGGTCGACCTCTTGATTTGTTTTACTTCTTAGGGAAAAAGTGATTGAAAAACTCACATTTCTGGGTCAGCAAGTCACCCAGCAAGTTTGTATTTCGTGAATAAGGAAGAAAAATAGGAACCTTCAACAAAAGCTACTCCTTCTCAATCATCTTTAGTGATTTTATCCTATTCGATGTTATTCACATATGTTTTAGGTGCCACCCTTCAAAAACGGGAAGTTAAAAGAACTGTCTACGTCTTTTGTCCACACTGTGCGGGGCTTTCCCTTGTTCTATCTGATCAATAGTCGACAGAAAAGAAATGTCTCCTCTGGTTCAAGAACTAAACTTGAGACTGTACACAGATTTACTGACTAAGACGTAATCTCATATTTTAAAGGTTTGAGTATTTCAAGTTGACTTTCCTCTGCGCTTGAAAAAAAGAAAGGAAGTTCGAATTACGAAATTCTGGATGGATTGTCAAAAACAAAACAGTAGTCTTCGTTGGTTGGGGGACGCCTGGGAACCTCTGATGAATTTGCTAAACTTTCAGGAAATACAGAAATCGAGTCATCAAGTTATGTTCGATGCACATGTAAGGAGCTCTGTGATAAAATATACGTTCCCCACAATCTGATATCTGGATCAAATTGTTTGAACTTTGGAGTTGCAACTGAAATATTATACGACAGGGAAAATTCCCTTCTACAATTGACTCACGAGTAAACAAACAATTTTGAAACTTGACGCGTCATCTAACGAGATAATGTTTCAATTTTGTATAAACTTAAATATTACCAAAGTAGATGAAATAACTGCTTTCATATCTAAAAAAATGGAGAATGAGAGGAATACAGACCGTGATTTGTTCCAGAGAAATCGAAACAGCATGACGACCTACGTGACAGGAAGTTTACAAAAACAAAAATTATCAAGGGAAAAACCCCGTCGCCATTATCGTGAGGGAATTTACCTCATTTTTAATGGGATTTCTGATGAATTTGCTAGCTTACCATGGAAGCTTTTAGGAAATAAGGAAATAATTCGAGTCATCGAGTCATGTTCGATGCACATGTAAGGATCTCTGAAACTTAATATACGTTCCTCGCAATCTGATATTTGGATCAAATTGTATGAACTTTGGTGTTGCAACTAAGAGATTATATGCGAGGGAAAATTCCCTTCTACAATTGACTCACGCGTAAACAAACAATTTTGAAACGACGCGTTAGCTAACGAGATTTGTATCAATTTCGAATGCTCTTAAATATCACCAAACTAAAGGAAATAACTGCTTTCATGACTAAAAATATTGAGAATGAGAGGAATATAGAGCGTGAAAGCAGAGTATATTTTTCCCATTAAGTTATCCATGTTTGTTCCAGAGAAATCGAAACAGCGTGACGACCTGTTTAACAGGAAGTTTGCAAGAACAAAAATTATCAAGGGAAAAACCCCGTAACTGTTGTCGTGAGGGAGTTTCCCTCATTTTTAATGGGATTTTAATTGTTATGGAGACAATAGTTTTATTTTAGTTGAGTCCACTCAGTTCGTCCACTGCGGAATAGTTTTAAGGACGATCGCGTATGTTTGCCGTATTCGCCTATCGCTTCTAGGGAAGGTGAGAAAAACAACAACCGTTAATATGGAAACTGACTCTACTCAAGATAACGCAGACAACTCGCTAACAAGGTAAGGTGGATTTGTGCTATGCTAACTATTTTAAGGATTTTCATACTCTTTTATAGAGTAGAGAAAAGGAAATCGACTGTAAAACATCGTAACCATTGTAACTGCTGAAATTGTCGTCACTAGATTCCAGAATCAACTAACTTTGAGAGGGGTATTTCGCGTGATTTCTCCGCGGTTTTTTAATCAGACTTATAAATTGTAAACTGGTGGATGGTTATAGCTCTTAAAGTTAAAATGTCGGAAAGCCTCTTAATTGACAAAGATTAAAACGTTTTTCGAAAGCATGTCAATGTAAGTGAAAGGAATTTTAAGGTTTAGACTGAGTTCATGTTGAGAAAGTTTTATGTGGCTTCCCTGTTAGTAAATGGTTCTGTCCACATTCACTTCAAATGCTGTCCTGAAAGCGACCGTTATCCCTGCCACAAATGTCATAACCAGTTTATGGCTGCACAAGAGGAGGAGCGCGCGAAAGAACAAGAGGAAAATAAACCATTGATAGATAACTCTAATATTGAAGAGGTTGAAGAGGTTTCCGAGCAGACTAAGGAGAGCACGGGACTAGGCGCGAGTTTGGCAACTTCTCCGGTGGAGGCTCGCACGAGAAAACAGGAGGAAAGTAAACCATTACAACAAGAGCTTCCGAAGCTGACGAAGGCCTCGGGGGGACGAGCGACGGCGCGGAAGCCGGTGACAATTCAGCAGATGTAGCTGTACAAGTGGAGAAGCGTCGAAGCGAAGGAGCGGAAAATAAGACATTGCACGAGCGCCTTGAAATTGGTAACCACGAGAGCTGACATCAAAATCTAGGGGGCCCAAAGTAAGTATTATCTTAAACGTTCCCTGTGTATTAAATATTCAATATTTAATATGTTGAAAAAAGAGAATTGGACCAGGGCAAAATCATGAACGGCTAGGTCTTAAATATGTGACCATTCAAACAGAGGAAACCAAATACAATCGACAGATAATTTCCCAGATTTCAGAGAAACTCATTGAAATAGAGATTTACACGACATCCGCATTGTTTACCACAGGTCTCTCACTTCTGAAAATGTGTGTTGTGCAATCGTAGGTGAATAGTGAACTCTAAAATGGGTGATGGTAGACTTTTACTTCTTCCTCATAACGGTTTATCATATAAAATTGTAACGAGATCTTTACCACAAAAATGCAGATTTTCCAGATTGCCCACCAACCCAAAATAGAGCTAACAGAGCCTGTGGCGTGGGACCTATTAGTGAGACTATAGTGTCAACGTGCTAAGTAGAAATTGATGAAAATGTTATCTCAGAGACGAGTGACGAAAAATCTGTCCCAAAAAATAGTCAAAGTTAGACTACGAAACTTAAAGATGCAGAGTCTCCGCACCCCAAAGCGACAGCGCTGGATGGAACTGATATCGAATGCACCGCCTGTGGTTGGACACAAATGGTATTTACTCTAGAAATGGAGTAGGCACAACAACGATAACGATGACAAAAATAGTACCAAATCAACATTAAATGAGTGATGCTTGAAGTTAGCTACGTTGTTTAAAGTTTTTTCAGCCATGCCTTTATCGTTAAACTCAAGGGTTTGTGTTGATAAGAGTCCTTGCTTGACGATTTTGAGTGAGAAGCAGACGCACATGTATCGAGATTTTCAGTCACAAAGTTTGTTTTCTGTTGTAGATCTCCAAGAACTGTGAGAATTGTAAGAAGTCTTTTGCTGACTATTATTGCGGCAAATGCCAACTACTGATCGGTTACCAGGTGGATCCTTACCATTGCGATGAGTGCAAAACCTGCAGGTAATTTGAGTGTAAAACTTGCAACTAATTTATTGACATCACCACTCAAAGCACAAGCATACTGCGGTTTTGGTTGGGACTCAATGCTTCATTCAAATTTCTTTGCAAGGAGTGACTTGAAATAGATGACGCATGGGGAGGTTGTTTATTGTTGTTTATTGTTGTTTATTGGGTTTTTAAAATGCGTTTGATGTTCCTGTCACTTTTGCCCTAATTTTGGACTTTGTTTTCTACCATGCTTTTAGTCTTCGGCCCCGAGAAGAATATTTTAGTTGTACATGCTATTATACTCAAAGCACCTAAATGTTTTAATATCAGGGTTCTACTTCACGTGTTGTATCCTTTGAAAATTGAAGAAGTTTTCCTATTAAAAGCTAATCATTATCAAACGCTTATTTAAGGGAGAACGAGAAAAAATCACTTTCATTGCTCCACGTGCAACGTATGTATGGCGAAATCTCTGAAGGATAACCACCAATGTTTTCCTGACCGAGGTCACGATTTATGTGCCATTTGTTTGGAGGTCAGTGATTGCGTAAGCTTATATAGAAAAGACTAATTCTTCTGACTGTTTTATCTATTTCTATCGTAGATCCATCCACATGAAGTGGATAGATTAATCTGACGGGGAGATCTCTTCCTTCATTTTATGCTCAAAAAGTAGCGTGTATGATCGGGAAGTTCTTTATTTTAAATAGAACGATAAACTTTTAAACGATATAGTAATTAAGCTATGTGTACACTTTTACTGAACTACTCAATTAAGATTTAAATTTGCACCACACAGGAGGTATTTTCTGGAGCAATCATTTTCCCGTGCTTTCATATGGTCCACAAAGACTGAGCAATAAATCTTGTGCAGTCTGAAGGGTAATATATGTTTTAAAATTTCCCTAGGATGTTTTTTCCAGTTTATTGTGTCTACGTCTAGGATGTTAGATTTTGAAAGATGTATTTAACGCGCATAGAGTTTTGCCCTTATTTGGTAGTAGGTTAAAGTGGGAGCAAAGCGACTTGCTGTCATTATAAATTTTGCCTGTGAAACTAAGGCCATCCTGAAAATCGGGAGTCTAAACTGAACTTACTAAAGAGCCCAATACTTGGTGTGCAGTAAAAAAAAGCACGATTTCTGGAAGAAAATACTTATAGGTAAAAACAAACAAAGCAATAGACGGGGAAACAAACTATTCGAGAAACCGCACGTGATTTTTTGTTGCAAGTGACATTGCTATACATGTTAATATTCTTTTACTTTTTTACCTTCACCATGATTTCATTAGTGTTACGTGCCCCGTGCCCGATGTGCCCCAGACCTATTTACCAAGAAGATCAGGATAGTAAAGAAACGGCACCTTCCTCATCCTCTACCCGGCTTCAATGGATCCGTTCGCGGTTACCATTTGGCAGATTATCGATAGCTCCGTTCACCAGGATTTTTAAGACCTGTTCACGGCTAATAACACCGTCGGGATGGGACTCCAGAAGTAATACTGTGGAGGAAAACACACAGGAGGATTCAGAAACGGTTTCCATCGAGATGCAACAACCTCTTCAATGTGAAGAGCCTCAGTGATCTTTCGTTTCGGGAACGCAGACCAACGTTTTTGCTATCTAAGTGGAAGTCATCATCAGCGTCAAGAGAAGGGTTGCTGTCAATCGTGTGGTATAAGTCCGGTTTGTGTAAACTGATTGGCGTTTAGCCATGACGTTATTGATTTTAAGACTCAAGCGGTTTTATTTGGCAGCTTCAATTCATGCATTGCCTGATATTCTCAATGTTGGGTTGTATAAAATGCACTGATAATATATATCTCGTGTATTTACATACCAAGATTGCAATCAGTAACTAGTGTCCCGAGACTTAATAGATGGTTATTGGTGTGGGGGCGCCTGGAACCCGTGGAAGAAGCTATTTATTTTGCGGATCTTACCTTCCTATGTAAAGGATCAAAGAAATATGTAGAACGTGAGTGAAAGTCAGATAAGGCGAGACTTCAGTGACTTGCGCGTGTGCAGAGCGTTTTTTTTCGCCATCACAAAACATGTCAGACATCATTGATTATGTAAATTAAAGTTGGGTTAACACGGTTGCCTGATTTGAAATCTGATTACTGAGCGTCGCAAAAAAGCGTGGCAAAGAATTTATGCATTTAATTGATATCGCTTCTACCATTTCATCACGAGTTAGTTGCTATTTACGTCGATGGCCTGGGAACGAGAGAGAAAGGTTTTTTATAGGGAACCTTTCATTAGGAAGTTACTGGTATTAACAAAGTGGTCGAAAGGAGGTGCTTTCCATTGCGCATTTGAAATTGGATATAGCGGTTTCCCTGGGATTGCATTGATTTTGTTTTAAGTTGAACATAGTGTGTTGTAAAAGTAATATGGTTCCTTTTCCAATTTTGTCTTTTCGAGGTACGGGTAGTGAATCAATTGACCGATTGAAGAGCTAGTTGACCATCCCATCAACTTTTCAGTAGGTCTTAAGGAGTCACAGCTGCGTGATCTTCCATTGATTTTAAATCGAATAAGTTAAGACAGTTGCCTCAATCCTTTTGTGATAATTTTTATCAATCAATACTCAAAATCTATTGTTTCTCATCACTCGGTCAATTAGAGATCTAGAATATATGCATCTCCTGGCTTTTGATTTTTGCTCCTAAATTGTCATATTTATCATGTCTCTGCTGTGAACGGAAGACATGGAAAGAATCAGGTGCATGTGAAATACCGCCAAAACCCGCATATTATTGCACAGTATGATATTTTCTGAAATGACCTGTTCTGTGTACCCATATTTATGAAATCATTCGTATAACACTATCTCCCCTTGTAGAAGAATGTTCACCAGCACGAAAGTTATTTCCAGGGTTACAAATCTTGGGTGGCTTGGTGTAAAGAGCTTTGATCGAGTTTGAGCATTTAAAGATATTCACTTACCACACCCTTTCTCCCGGGGCTTTCCTAACTTTTGTGCCAGCAACTATCCCCTAAAGATAGTGAGGAAGTATTTGATTTTGTACTCAAAGTGCCAAACATCTATGACGAGGGTCGGTACATTTCACTGACCCCATGGTCTACCACAGTGGAATAGCGATTGATTGACTCGAGTGGACAACGCTAAATGAATTATTATTCAAACCTAATTGATCAGTGTGCGGGTGACTCTCGCAAGTTATTTCGTGTGGTTAATTCTTTGTGTAGGGAACCACTTGAGACGGCTCTTCCAGAGCACACTGACCCCACAAAGCTAGCAAACGAACTCGGCACCTTTTTCCGCGCTATTCATCGAAGAAGTGTCTAAGATTGTTCGAAAATCCTCCAATGCCTCTTGACGGCTGGATCCTGTTCCTACATGGCTACTGAAGTCCTTTCTTGATGCATTAGCGCCCCCTATCACTGAGATGGTAAATCTCTCTCCTCTCAGTGGTCACGTTCCAGAAAATTGGAGAACCGCCGTTGTCTTTCCTCTACTGAAAAAACCTGGACTTGATCTGGTCTATAAACATTTCCGTCCAGTCAGTAATCTTCCATTCATTTCCAAGGTAGTGGAAAAGGCTGCACTTCAACAACTTCTCGTCGGCTATGAAAAAAATGTCCCTCCCCTAAATTCCAGTCCAGCTTCCGTAGGTATCACTCGACAGAAACTGCTCTATTAAAGGTTTAATCCTAAACAGGATTTTGGAGTCGTCGGGACTACTTTAAATTGTTTCGACTCATTTCTGTCCGGTCGCAAACAACGTATACTTGTTGGTGATAAGACTTCTGACGACTTTAATCTGAACTGTGGAGTCCCCCAGGGTAGTTGTGGGGGGCCTATTTTATTCACTCTTTACGTCTCCCGCCTCTTCAACATTATTTCTCAGCATCTCCCTTCCGTCCATGGTTATGCTGACGACACCCAGATTTACCTCTCCTTCCGACTTTGCTCTATCCATTCCGAAATTAACGCTGTCTCCTCGATTAAGATGTGCATTGCTGATGTTCGTTCTTGGTTTATTGCTAATCATTTAATGATCAACGACGCAAAAACTGAGTTTCTAATTATTGGCACCCGCCAACAACTTGACAAAAACATCTATTGAATCTACTATTATTGGTGACACCCTCATTAAACCTTTAGAAAGCGTCCGGAACCTTGGGTCCTGGTTAAATGCCCATATGCGAATGAACGTTCATATAGGGCAAGATTTGTAGCAAGGCTTTTCACGGATTATACAACATAAGACAGATCAGAAAATTCCTTACTGTTCAATCGACTAAGACACTAGTCCACGCCTTTATATCCTAACACCTTGATTGCTGTAACGCACTTCTCTTATAAATAAATATTAACTCGATCGCTTACAGAAAGTTCAGAATGCTGCGGCTAGGGTGATTTTTCAGATTCCGAAATTTGATCATATCTCACCTGCACTTATCGACCTACATTGGCCCCCAGTAACGTTCAGAGTTTAGTTTAAATTGCTCCTCTTTGTTTACAAGTCATTACGCAACCAAAGTCCTCCCTTCATTAAGGATCCTTTGTCCCTGAAACCAGCTACTTATTATGCTCTTCGCTCGTCTGCTCAATCTCTTCTGTTCGTTCCAAAAGCCAACTGCTCTTCACTTGGGGCTCGGGCCTTTGCTCATGCTGCACCTGTTTTATGGAACTCGCTGCCTTTAACAATAAGAACAAGTAGTAGCCTCGCCATTTTTAAAAGCAACTTAAAACATTTCTATTCGGGAAAGCTTTTAGTTTGTTTCAATAGTTCTAATGTTTATTGCCTTTGAATATTTTGATTTTAATTAGTATAGAACTTTAACTTATGTAAAGCGCTTCTGAATATTATTTATAGTTTTAGCGCTATATAAATTCCTTATTATTATCATTATCATTAAATAACACTTAGAAGTTAAAAGAAATAATGAAAACACCTGATATAATAAGCCAACGATTTACGTCTAAAGTTTCCTCAGATCCTGTGCATATCAGCCCTCATATCCCACTTGCAGAAAGGAATTGCGCGGTTTTATCACTCGTGTATGTATTTTGGCTGAATTGCCACTTTCACAGCCCAAGAAAGATGTCTTTGAACTTTGTTTACGCTTGACCATAAATCATACATTCATAATTCACATTTGGTGCCCGTGCCTCAAGGTAAAGAGGTACGACAGTTTTTAGCCCTTGAGCGAGCATGGAAACCTATATTTTTCATTGCATGACATCGGTGTACATATTATCCCCTTTTTTCGGAGAAATTAATAAAAGATTTATCAAAAGGCGAAAACAGACGTACCTAAAAGCGGTTACGAAGCCCGTTGGTCGATGATGCAAATTATAACCTTGAAACGACGACTCGGGGAACGTTTTGAGTCAGAATCGTTTAAAATTCCGTGATTTTTTCATAAATTGTGTATCACATTGTTCCATCCCCTCGAGACTTTCTACCTTTGGGAAAGCGGGAAAGTGTATGGCGCTCCCAGTAGTTTTAGTAAAATTATTGACCCTGCCCCCTTTTTTGTATTGTTTGGTTATGAAGGAACTTTCAATTAAATTTGATAAACTGAAATAAGTTTCAGTTATTGCTGTTAACTTCAAGATTTAGAACATCTTAAAAATAGCTTTTTAAGACTTCAAGAACTAAACTTTGACTTGTGTGATAATACCGGCTTTATTGATTAATCATTTAAAAATCCTCTTTAAAATCCACTAGACAAACAGTTGATATGTATTCGCATAAACCGTCGCAGTTTATCAGTCCCTCTAACAATGAATACTGACTGTTTGGGAATCGAATTTTTCCGTCGAAGGAAAGGGAAACTGAAAAAAAAATTTGATAAACTGGAAAACTGATGTCTATGGACAGAATGAAATATTTGTCCATTGATTTCCCAGGTTATCAGCTGTCAGAAAAAAGTAATTTTCTCCTGAATACTCGTCGCTTTGATTGTTTTATGTAATGGCTTCGGACCAAAAGCAAGAAAAGATGAAACGCCGAATGGTTTTTTTATTTGTTCCTAGAACAACAATTAGGTAAAACCAGGGGAAAGTCAAGTCACTGTTAAAGGGCAACATAAGCTGCGAGACAACACACGTCAATTTCACCTACTTTTATAAAAAAGAAAAAACACATGAATAGACTTAAAAGTTAAGAGCGCAATTAAGTGTGTTTTGCGTGCACCACTGATAACATCTTTTGCAAACGGAGATAAAACTCCAAAAAAATGAACGAAACGTTTTTCACTGAAACTCAATCATATGAATTCAATTAAACAAGGTCGTTTTAATTCACAATTCTAGAGTAAAGTTTACACTATTTTAATTAATAGGCATATAAATCTAAACAGTGCATGAAATCGGGTTATCTTAAGACGTTGTGCTATCTTTTATTCCAAGAATAGTAGTCAGTGTTGAAGTGTTCCTTAACCAGGCTCTTCAGGCAAGGCTTAGGTTGACCATAAGGCTTCCCTCCAACATTTCACGCAGTTCCTGTGTTTCTTTCTCCTGATTAAACTGGCGCAGTTTTTCATCTGTATGAAAAACAAAACGTAAGAAAAATACCGCGAAGGATTAAGTCATCAACAACTGATTTACCAAGAAATTTCAAGAAAAATATGAGTAAATCTCTCACAAACTTAGCTAACAAAGTATGAGTACTTTTAACTTACGGTTATGGTAATACTGTTAATATTGTCAAGCAATAATATCTACCACCAATCTAGACAATCACAATCAGGACGCAACTCATTGATTTCATGTTTTCTTTTTTTTTCAATTTGGTGGCTAAGATGGAAGGTGTCTGGCAGCTTTGTTCGTCACGGTCGCCTGGGTACTCCAGAATGAAGCCTAAAACTAAAAGAGTACTTTTGAGGTTGAATTAAGATCTTAAAGTTGTTATAGTAGTTTGGTACCGGTTTCCGGTTGATTGTGCTGCTCATCCTCGTTCATTAAACTTTCCACCTTTCCGAAGTAATTCCCCAGTCTTTCACAAAGTTTTCTGTTTTCTTTGCTTTCTTCTTTCAGTTTCCTCCTCGCTTCTTCACCTGTAGGCATGGTAATCAGTATGACGTCATTAAAGGTAAAGCTTTCATTAGCCTGTTGACTTATAACGGCACTAGTCCTTTGTTGAACAGCACTTCCGTTGAAAGAGAAGATTAAGTATCACATTTACTTCCTTAAAAAATTGTTATTAATCATTATGAAAAAGAACCCCCAGTTGGGGTGATTATAGAAACGATTCAAGAATAGGATTGATTCATACTCTTGAGGACGGAAATCAGTGGTGAATCCAGAACTCGAGCTTTTTTTTTTTTTTTTTTTTAATTAAGATAAGAGGGGAAATTGAAGATGGACGGCAATAGTTTGCGAGATTACTCTGATTTGAAAGAAGAAACTGGCAACATTTCGTGTTTGATGTAGCCCCGACGGGGGCATTATATTTTGTTCATGAAAAAAAAAAGCAATTCCGAGTTAATCCTCTCCTAATCGAAAGGGCATCAATGCTTTTGAATTTCCATTCTGTGTAATTTCCTGTTTCCCTGGAAATGCACCTAATCCTTACACATTTAGCTCGGTTTTGGGACTTTTTTTTAAATCCAGTTCGGCGTAAAAAGACTCTAGAGTATTTACTTACGTTTCTCAGGATCTGAAGGGAGGTATAGACCTAAAAACCATGGGATCAAGTGTTCCGTAAGTATGATAAGTTCAGCAGGATTACTTATCATTTACTGGTTTAAATTATGCCTGTTCTGCTTCTTTAGTCGCAGAGGGAGTTTCCTGTACAATTCGAGAAACAGAGCCTTCATCTAATCTATTCTTATCTTCATACTTATGAGTACGTCTGAACAGAACACGTTTCATGCAAGTTCTTTGAAGCTCAAGAGCGATACTGATACAACAAACTTCAGAAATATTGAATTACTTAAATAGTTTTTGAACAAAGAATAGAACGTAGCCTCTGGATGCCAATCTTTATATTAGACCAATTCGAAGTTCATCCAATATACCATTTGCTTATTGTATACATATTCATTATCAAATTCTTGGCTTCCTAATTATTCATTTCTAGTTTTCTGGATTGTTCACTCAATCCGCGTACATCTTCTCTATTATCTTAATTGGAAATTAACTAATCCCAGTGTTGTTTGACTGAATTCCTTTTCGGCTGGAAGCGGACGTTTTTGCGGAGAAATGGACACAAAGCACATTTAGTTGCAAAAGCTTATCTTTAAAATCTGTTCGAGCAGTTATGATTTTAGTGTTCTCTGTTAAGCACCACACAGCAGAACATTGGTAAATATGTACAATGCTTATGTATAAGCTAAAGTTGTAAATTTTAAACCGATCTCCTACACCAGTCTCAGAATTTTGCTATTCGGACTCGTACCTCGGTACGGGTAAAATGGAGTTCAGGGTCTTAAAACGAAAGCTGTCCTTGATTACTTACTTCGCTCGGTACAAACTGGGCCTAATTCTCCACTCATCGATGAGCCGAAATGGTGCCGCCGGTCGTATTAATTCGAAAATTTTGGTTGCGAAACAAATCTCCAAAGCAATATTATAATTGGAGGGTTTTTCCGCCATTTTATTTCGTCGCGGTTTCGCGACTTTTCTGCATGCTGAATTTGTGCGTGCTTATCAGTGATGAAGGTAACACAAGTTGTTTTGAAACTGAAAGGCTCACACAATAGTTTACCTTGTGGGCTAGATTCCTCACTAGAGACTCCAACACCAACACCAACTTCAAGTCTGTCCCTCCCTCTCTGAAGAAGAAAATTATTATCATTATTGGTTTTTAGGTTTCACCCCGTATAATCCAGGACAGAACCTGGTTAGCTTGGTTTGAACACATGCGGTATTCTCGTGGCTGGTTAGAGCACTTGGTGGCCTGCTGAGTTGAAACCCTACCTAGGTCTACCTATGATGGCCTGAAACAAAGTTTTTTCGTTAATTTTTTATAGTCTGTGCTACCAGAATGCTATCTCCAGTGTAGTGATTGTAGTCTAACGATCCAGTGACTGTCTTAAGACCCTCCTTAGGTTTTTCTAACAAACCTCAACTCTGCAACCATTTTCTTCAATCCAGGATCTCTCTCGAGAATAGGAAAAATAAGCTCGAATCCTGTTGCTGATTGATTTAAGGGCATCCATTGCCATCCTAAAGATGGCCTTGGTTTCAGCCCAGATCCACTTTGAATATTTAGCTGCGAGGTTGTACCCACTTTCGAGCCAGCTCGACATGAAGTTGAGAATTGCCGCCATTGCTAAGAGACAAAAACCATTATGATATCATCTTATTGAGGCAGTGAGGTCACAAGCTCGTGTTCTTCGTTGGTTTGGGCGACGTTCATTTTACTGAGACAAGTACGAGTCATGAATAACCGCAAGTTTGTTACGCATGCAATTTTTTCTTGTATTTCAATGTAAAGCCCCGTTCAAACGGTCATGATAGTTGTTGATAGATTTAAGTTAACTATCACGCGCGTTTGAATACAAACTATCATACACTATTATCAACTATCATTAACTACCATGTAGTTTGAATGAAGAGGGTAATTTTTTAAAGAAACTGTGCTTCTTGAGTATAACAAGGTAATTCAGTATTAACAACTGAGTTGATGGCGTAAATTGGCTACCGTAAAGAGTTTTTGAAATGCTACCAAAATTGCTGACATCATGGCTCCCCATATTTGTTTACAATTAGGGGATCTCATTGTGTGATTTTGTCAAGTATCATCAACTATCATGAAGCGTTTGAACCCAAACATGATCGTCCATAATAGTGAATGAAAGTTGAAACTATCATCGCCGGACTATCATCAACTATCATGACAGTTTGAACGGGGCTTAATGGTATGTGAACATCACGGGTTCAGATATTTCAAACTGGAGTTCACATGGACGTATTTTCGCTTTCGGGTCAAGAACAACTGCTTCAAAGTTCAATTTTCACCCCAAAATAAGGATGTGAAAACTTCGTGTTCAACAAAATCCAGCCAACTGCCTGTAAGGAGTTTACAGACCCAGGAAACAGTCGTGCGATATGTAGGAATCTAGAAAGAATACTGTTATGTTTTGTTTCGCGAGAGGATCGTTGATCCCTATTATAGCGGAGGGACGCATAAAGCATTTTCATGTATGTTTTCAGTCCTTTTTTTTCGTTAACCGTGCAGCAGCGTTAACGACGGGAAAAAAATGCGAATTGATTAATACGTATTCGACCGTTTAAGTTATTTCCTCGCCTAAACCAAGCTCTGTTTTTCGAGCGGAAAGTATGTCTCGCTTATCTACCGGCTGATTTCATACATGTTTGCATTCAACAGTGACTCTTATCAAAACAGTTAGAACTTAATGTGTTAGCTCAGTTTCATTTACTTACCTAAACGCACCTTTACTTCAGCGTAGCTGTTGTTGAAGACAAGCGAGATCTGAACTGAGATTAATCACAATAAACAGATGCAAAAGCTTTTATTCTTTTAAAAACTAACAGGGACTCTCCCTTGATGAAAAATTTATCCTCTTATTAGATTTTACCGCCGGTGGGAGTTTCCCTTTTTGGTCTATTTTACACTGAGGTCGACCTCTCGATTTGTTTTACTTCTTAGGAAAAAGTGATTTTCTGGGTCAGCAAGTCACCCAGTAAGTTTGTGTTTCGTGAGTAAGGAAGAAAAATGGGAACCTTCTATAAAAGCTACTCCTTCTCAATCATCTTGAGTGATTTTATCCTTGTCAATGTAGTTCACATAATATGTTGCAGGTAAAAACAGGAAGTTAAAAGAATTGTTTACGTCTTTTGTCCACATTGTACGGGGCTTTCCCTTGTTCTATCTGATCAATAGTCGACAGAAAAGAAATGTCTTCTCTGGTTCAAGAACTAAACTTGAGACTGTACACAGATTTACTGACTAAGACGTTATCTCACATTTTAAAGGTTTGAGTATTTCAAGTTGACTTTCCTCTGCGCTTAAAAAAAAGAAAGGAAGTTCGAATTACGAAATTCTGGATGGATTGTCAAAAAACAAAACAGTAGTCTTTGTTGGTTGGGGGACGCCTGAGGACCTCTGATGAATTCGCTAAATTTTCAGGAAATACAGAAATCGAGTCATCAAGTTATGTTCGATGCACATGTAAGGAGCTCTGTGATAAAATATACGTTCCCCGCAATATGATATCTGGATCAAATTGTTTGAACTTTGGAAATGCAACTGAAATATTATACGAGAGGGAAAATTCCCTTCCACAATTGACTCACGAGTAAACAAACAATTTTGAAACTTGACGCGTCATCTAACGAGATAAAGTTTTAATTTTGTATAAACTTCAATATTACCAAAGTAGATGAAATAACTGCTTTCATATCTAAAAAGATGGAGAATGAGAGGAATACAGATCGTGATTTGTTCCAGAGAAATCGAACCAGCGTGACGACCTACGTGACAGGAAGTTTGCAAAAACAAAAATTATCAAGGGAAAAACCCCGTCGCTGTTGTCTTAAGGGAATTTCCCTTATTTTCATTGGGATTTCTGATCAATTTGCTAGCCTACCATAGAAACTTTAGGAAATTAAGTTTTAGGAAATACAGAAATAATTCGAGTCATGTTCGATGCACATGTTAGGAGCTCTGAAGTAAATCATACGTTTTTGCAATCTGATATCTGGATCAACTTGTTTGAACTTTGGAGTTGCAACTGAAATATTTTACGAGAGGGAAAATTCCCTTCTACAATTGGCTCACGAGTAAACAAACAATTTTGAAACTTGACGCGTCATCTAATGAGATAAAGTTTTAATTTTACAGATCGTGATTTGTTCCAGAGAAATCGAACCAGCGTGACGACCTACGTGACCGTAAGTTTGCAAAAACAAAAATTATCAAGGGAAAAACCCCGTCGCTATTATCGTGAGGGAATTTACCTCATTTTAATGGGATTTCTGATGAATTTGCTAGCCTACCATGGAAGCTTTTAGGAAATAAGGAAATAATTCGAGTCATCGAGTCATGTTCGATGCACATGTAAGGATCTCTGAAACTTAATATACGTTCCTCGCAATCTGATATTTGAATCAAATTGTATGAACTTTGGTGTTGCAACTGAATGATTATTTGCAAGGGAAAATTCCCTTCTACAATGACACACGAGTAAACAAACAATTTTCAAACATGAAACGTTAGCGAACAAGATATGTATCAATTCCAATGTTCTCAGATATCATCAAACTAAGGAAATAACAGTTTTCATGACTAAAACTATTGAGAATGAGAGGAATATAGAGCGTGAAAGCAGAGTATATTTTTCCCATTAAGTTATCCATGTTTGTTCCAGAGAAATCGAAACAGCGTGACGACCTGCGTAACAGGAAGTTTGCAAGAACAAAAATTATCAAGGGAAAAACCCCGTCGCTGTTGTCGTGAGGGAGTTTCCCCTCATTTTTAATATAGGGAGACAATAGTTTCATTTTAGTTGAGTCCACTCAGTTCGTCCACTGCGGAATAGTTTTAAGGACGATCGCGTATGTTTGCCGTATTCGCCTATCGCTTCCAGGGAAGGTGAGAAAAACAACAACCGTTAATATGGAAACTGACTCTACTCACGATAACGCAGACAACTCGCTAACAAGGTAAGAGTAGAGAAAAGGAAATCGACTGTAAAACATCGTAACCATTGTAACTGCTGAAATTGTCGTCACTAGATTCCAGAATCAACTAACTTTGAGAGGGGTATTTCGCGTGATTTCTCCGCGGTTTTTTAATCAGACTTATAAATTGTAAACTGGTGGATGGTTATAGCTCTTAAAGTTAAAATGTCGGAAGGCCTCTTAATTGACAAAGATTAAAACCTTTTTCGAAAGCATGTCAATATAAGTGAAAGGAATTTTAAGGTTTAGGCTGAGTTCATGTTGAGCAAGTTTTATGTGGCTTCCCTGTTAGTAAATGGTTCTGTCCACACTACGGGAGGGACACCTGTACGATTCACTTCAAATGCTGTCCTGAAAGCGACCGTTATCCCTGCCACAAATGTCATAACCAGTTTATGGCTGCACAAGAGGAGGAGCGCGCGAAAGAACAAGACGAAAATAAACCATTGATAGAGAACTCTAACATTGAAGAGGTTGAAGAGGTTTCCGAGCAGACTACGGAGAGCACGGGACTAGGCGCGAGTTTGGCAACTGCGGCTTCTCCAGCGGAGTATCGCACGAGAAAACAGGAGGAAAGCAAACCATTACCAGAGGCATCCGAAGCTGACGAAGGCCTCGGGGGGGGGACCAGCGACGGCGCTGAGGCCGGTGACAATTCGGCAGATGTAGCTGTACTAGTGGAGGAGCGCGGGAGCGAAGAAGAGGAAAATAAGACATTGCACGAGCGCCTTGAAATTAACAACGACGAGAGGCTGACATCAAAATCTGGGGAGCCCCAAGGTAAGTATTATCTTAGACGTTCCCTGTTTGTTAATATTCAAGAATGTAAAATGTTGAAAAAAAAAAGAACTGGACCTAGGCAAAATCAACGGCTAGGCCTTGAATATGTGACTATTCAAACAGAGGAAATCAAATACAATCGACAGATATTACCCAGATTTCAGTGAAACTCTTTGTAATAGAGATTTACATGACATCCGCATTGTTTACCACAGGTCTCTCACTTCTGAAAATGTGTGTTGTGTAATCGTAGGTGAATAGTGAACTCTAAAATGAGTGATGGTAGACCTTTACTTCTTCCTCATAACGGTTTATCATATAAAATTGTAACGAGATCTTTACTACAAAAATGCAGATTTTCCAGATTGTCCACAAACCCAAAACGGAGCTAACAGAGCCTGTAGTGTGGGACGTGTTAGTGAGACTATAGTGTCAACGTGTTCAGTAGAAATTGATGAATATGTTGCCTCAGAGACGAGTAATGGAAAAGCTGTTCCACAAAATACTCAAAGTTGGACTTTGAAACTTAAAGATGCAGAGTCTCCGCACCCCAAAGCGACAGCGCTTGATGGAACTGATATCAAATGTACCGCCTGTGGTTGGACACAAATGGTATTTACTCTAGAAATGGAATAGGCACAACAACGATAACAATGACGAAAACAGTAGCAAATCAATATTAAAGGAATTAAGCTTGACGTTAGCTATGCTGTTTACAGTCTTTTCGGCCATGTTTCTATCATTAAACTCAAGGGTTTGTGTTGATTTGAGTCCTTACTTGTCGATTTTGAGTGAGAGGCAGACGCACATGTATCGAGATTTTCAGTCACGAAGTTTGTTTTCTGTTGTAGATCTCCAAGAACTGTGAGAATTGTAAGAAGTCTTTTGCTGACTATTATTGCGGCAAATGCCAACTTCTGATCGGTTATCAGGTGGATCCTTACCACTGCGATGAGTGCAAAACCTGCAGGTAATTTGAGTGTAAAACTTGCAACGAATTTATTCATATCACCACTCAAAGCACAAGCATACTGCGGTTTTGGTTGGGACTCAATGCTTCATTCAAATTTCTTTGCAAGGAGTGACTTGAAATAGATGACGCATGGGGAGGTTGTTTATTGTTGTTTATTGTTGTTTATTGGGTTTTTTTAAAATGCGTTTGATGTTCCTGTCACTTTTGCCCTAATTTTAGACTTTGTTTTCTACCATGCTTTTAGTCTTCGGCCCCGAGAAGAATATTTTAGTTGTACATGCCATTAAGCGCCTAAATGTTTTAATATCAGGGTTCTACTTCACGTGTTGTATCCTTTGAAAATTGAAGAAGTTTTCTTATTAAAAGCTAATCATTATCAAACGCTTATTTAAGGGAGAACGAGAAAAATCATTTTCATTGTTCCACGTGCAACGTATGTATGGCGAAATCTCTGAAGGATAACCACCAATGTTTTCCTGACCGAGGTCACGATCCATGTGCCATTTGTTTGGAGGTCAGTGATTGCATAAGCTTATATAGAAAAGACTAATTCTTCTGACTGTTTTATCTATTTCTAACGCAGATCCATCCACATGAAGTGGATAGATTAATCTGACGGGGAGATATCTTCCTTCAGTTTATGCTCAAAAAGTAGCGTGTATGATCGGGAAGTTCTTTATTTTAAATAGAACGATAAACTTCTAAACGATATAGTAATTAAGCTATGTGTACACTTTTACTGAACTACTCAATTAAGATTTAAATTTACACCACACGTAGTCGTCGAGTGGTAGGTAAAAAATGATACGGAACACTACCAACTTGCCATAACTGAACACTTAGTACATGACAAGAGCCAATGTCTTATGAATTTCATTTCTCTGAAGGATTAATATTGCTCTGTTTTCTTCAGGAGGTATTTTCCGGAGCAATCATTTTCCCGTGCTTTCATATGGTCCACAAAGACTGTGCAATAAATCTTGTGCAGTCTGGAGGGTAAATATATATTTAAAATTTCCCTAAGATGTTTTTTTCCAGTTTATTGTGTCTACGTCTAAGATATTAGATTTTGAAAGATGTTTTTAACGCGCATAGAGTTTTGCCCTTATTTGTTAGTAGGTTTAAGTGGGGGCAAACCGCCTCGCTGTCATCATAAATTTTGCCTGTGAAACTAAGGCCATCCTGAAAATCGTGAGTCTAAACTGAACTTACTAAGAGCCCAATACTTGGTGTGCAGTAAAAAAGTACAATTTCTTGAAGAAAATGCATATAGGTAAAAACAAACAACAAAGCAATAGACGGAGAAAAAAAACTATTCGAAAAACCGTACGTGATTTTTTGTTGCAAGTGACATTTTTTCTATATTTTTTTTACCTTTACCATAATTTCATTAGTGTTACGTGCCCGATGTGCCGCAGACCTATTTACCAAGAAGATCAGGACGGTGAAGAAAAAGTACCTCCCTCATCCTCTACCCGGCTTCAATGGATCCGTTCGAGGTTATCATTTGGCAGATTATCGATATCTCCGCTCACCAGGTTTTTTAAGACTTGTTCACGGCTAATTACAACGTCGGGATGGGACTCCAGAAGTAATACTGTGGAGGAAAACACACAGGAGGATTCAGAAACGGTTTCCATCGAGATGCAACAACCTCTTGAATTAGATAGTGAAGAGTCTGATCTTCCATTTTCGGGAACGCACACTGACGTTTTGACTGTCTAAGCGGAAGTCATCATCAGCGTCTAGAGAATAGTTGCTGTCAATCTTGTCTTATAAGTCCGGTCTCAATTCAAGAATTGCCTGATATTCTCAATGTTGGGTTACATAAAATGCACTGATATTACATATCTCATGTACTTACATACCAAGATTGCAATCAGTAACTAGTGTCCCGAGACTTAATAGATGGTTATTGGTGTGGGGGGCGCCTGGAACCCGTGGAAGAAGCTCTTTATTTTGCGATCTTACCTTCCTATGTAAAGGATTATAGAATAATGCAGAACGTGAGTGAAAGTCAAATAAGACGAGACTTCAGTGACTTGCACGTATGTAGAGCGTTTTTTTTTCGCCATCACCAAATTTGTTAGACATTACTGATTATGTGAATTATAGTTGGGTTGACACGGTTGCCTCATTTGAACTCTGATCACTAGGCGTCGCAAAAAAATCGTGAAACAAATTTACGTACGTACGTGAAATATCGCCAAAACCCGATATTATTACGGAGTATGGCATTTTCTGAAGTGACCTGTTCTATGTACCCATACTCATGAAATCATACGTATAACACTTATTCCCCATGAAGAAGAATGTTCTCCAACACGAAATAATTATTTCCAGGGTTACAAATCTTGGGTGACTTGGTTTAAGGAGCTTAGATCGAGTTTGGAGTGGTTAAAGATGTTCACCCTTTCTCGTAGGGGCATTTTAGCAGCCATCCCCTCAAGATAGTGAAGAAATATTTGATTTTGTGATCAAAGTGTCTAAGGCCAAACATTTACGAAGAGGGTTGGTACATTTCACCGATCCCATGGTCTACCAAAATGGAATAGCGATTGATTACTTCAAATGGACAACGCAAAATAACACTTCGAAGTTAAAAGAAATAATGAAAACACCTGATATAATAAGCCAACGATTTTAGTCTAAAATTTCCTCAGATCCTGTTCATATCAGCCTTCAGATCCCACTTGCAGAGAGGAATTGCGCGGTTTTATCACTCGTGCACGTATTTTGGCTGAATTGCTATTTTCATATGCCAAAATAGGTTCAACCTTTTTAAGAAGGGTTAGCCAATACAATGAAAAATAAATTCTTATCGAGAATTATTTATTCTGTGTATTTTGGTCTAAGCGTTTTTGAGTTAGGAGAAGATATATCATTTTTGTTTTCATGTTTTTTATTTAACAGTTTAAAGGTATTGACTTCTTTAACCAACACAAATTCTGTGCCAATTCAGCGTTGTCAATCTACATATCGATATCACTTGAGCCTGGCTCCGTCGGCTGAGCACATTTGTAGACAGCAAAACTACCGATTCCAAAACTCCGTTGACATTCCAGTCCTTCTTGGCATTTCCAAAAGCATTTCTGTTTAAATACAAAGCACAAGCTAGTTAGAGAACTGTAAGGCGTGAGAAGTTAGATTTGGATTTCAATAACAGCCGCAACTTTACCCACCTATCCACGCCATGCGACAAGGAATGAGAAGAACCTTTTTCGTAAGCGTGGTATGGCTAATGTTAGAGCCATCGCAAGAAAAGTTCCAATCATGCACTTATAGATGCTCCACCCCTGAGCTGTAGAGAAATGCATGATTATACATTCCCCGGCATAAATGAATTGTTCCCCCTTACTTTTATTTTAGCTCCACACAGCAGTCATCATAATTATTTTTCTAGGGAGGGGGATTCCAAAGTTAGAGGATTATCTTACCAGGTGTTAAAATACGCTTACTAATTACTATTTGTTTTTTAAAATTCTATAAGATCTAAATGTATTATCAATCATTTGGCACATATCACCTCCGATAGAAAAAGCCTAATCAACACCGAATCACTGAAAGGAGGGGTTGAGTTTTACTTACAGAGGAAGGATGACAGATCCTGCCCTCTCCCTTTCTTGCCAAGCACTTGGTGTAACCGAATTTTTGGAAACAGCACTGACCAGTCGAACAGTCTGCATCGGTGGAACACTGAAAATGAAAAGAGGACAGGGGCCTCTTGAGCGGACTTGATAACGTTTAATAGCACGAGCTAACACAATATCATGAAACATTGATATTGAATTTGCTTTTGCTTTCAGTATAAAGCGGGAAAAAACCGTTCAGCTAAGATAATATACGTTAAGTTATTTGTCATAGTTTGGTCGGCGTAACGACGCCTGAAGAAAAGAAGTAAGCGAGAGGAACGGAAAGGAGGTTTTATGTTTTTCCTCTTCATTCCTTCAGCACCTCCATTATCGTTTATACTTTCCACTTGGAAACTTTCTGCCAGTGAGGCTAATAGTGACTCCATATACATTTACATTGGCTGATTACGCACTTATTCCATGATTCAGCTAAATAATTCGATTTAAGTGTTTAAGGATCTTGCTTATCTGTATTCAGGAACAGCTAGCAAGACTGTTTGCCTTACTACATGATGACAATACAATTAGCTCCAAAATAGACGAGTTGTTTTTCCTAAGATGTAAACTTGACTTGAATTAAGTTTTCCTTCTTTTTGAATCGGCAAAGCCAACCCTCGGATCTATATTATCATTATTTGTTTGAGATTTTTTCTTCGTTGCCAACTGATAACACTTACCCTCTTTTTGAAAAGAAAACGTTTCTCATTGTCAGTTTCATCTTTCAAAATGTCGTCCTCCAAAAAGCTTAAGTCTTCTTTTCTCAAGGAATTTACCACGAAGGCGAATACCAGGCAAAGAATTAGAGACAAAGCGACCTTCATATTGCCTTTTTCTGCTACAGGGATCGACTGCGAGTAGAATGATTCGGGAAGCGCTTTCTTAAATAGAACAGTGTGCGTTTTATACAGCTGATCAATTATAAAACGGAAATTCATTTTTGAGAAAAGGCAGTGGCTCGGTATCACTAAGGTGTAAGAACTATGTGCTATACGACTAATTTGAAGAGTAGAGCTTGTCTTTATCTAGGAGGATTGATTAAGGAATAGCATTGATGAGAAAGCAAACATAGTAAACACTTTCCTTTATTACGTTTGATTTGAGCGAGTTGACATGGTAGGGGCCAGCTTAGACAGCTGTTGTTGCAATGAGTTGTTCAAGGTTAATTGCTCTTTGTTGTTTTCAATACAGTTTGGTTTATCAAGAAATCTGTATCTTTCCTCAGTCCCCGACGATCCCTAAATGAAAGTTTTCTGATGATTTTAACCTCAAGATGCGAAAAGTAAACAAGCCTTAGTAGCTGCCACAGTCTCAGTCAATTCGGATGGGTGACGCATCTACTGATGCCGTGAAATGTTTACGTGACATTCGTGGGAAATTAAAGTAAACTAAAACATTCTATCCACTTGTTTATATTCCCATGGCTCACAAGAGAGGATATACTTTTAAATTTAGAGTTTGCAGGTGATTTAACATCCATTGAATGTTACTCTGTCTAGTCCATGAAGAAAATTGATAAGACGTGTGTGAATTAAGGCTTCATAACTTAAAAATAGCTTGCATGGTCTTTGCAGAAACCGAACATAAACATCTAAGTCAGAACGACCGACGGCAAAGTCATAGTGTGGGCAGCGATAAAACTTTTGGAACTATCACAATGAAGAATTCTAGCTTGATCTTTTCTTTCCAGAGCGTATTATTTTTATATTTCTGAGACATTAAAGGCAAGAAAAATAAAGCTCAAAATGAAAGTGGCTTCAGTCAAAGGGCTTCCATTAGCAGGTCTGTAGATTTTATTCTATTGGGTGTCGACAGGTCTCTGGTTGATGTGCTCCAAAAAAATTCAAGGAGAACACATTCAAATGAATTAAAATTTGACAAAAATCTCCAAGAATCAACAACCTCCTAAAGTCTACGGCACGGCATGTAAGCAAAAAAGTACCTGTACTTAAAACGAAAACTGGCGAATTGGAATCAGCTTTTTAAAAGGAACTCGAGTTCGAATAATATTCGTGGAAATATAAAATAAGCTGTAGTGATGCAAAATCTGATAGAGGCATTAAAAGTGGTTTAAGTCGCCCGTTTTTGTTTTGAAATAATGAAAAGAACAATTACTGCTGGCAAAGGCAAATCGTTTGTTACGCCTTCTAAATTTTGGCCAAACGAAAAATAAATTCGTTATTAATCTAACCGTGCCATGTTTGCTTGCACATAAATCTTGATTTAGATAGGGCACTTTAGTTAACAGCTAGTCTCCATAAATAAGGTAAATATGATCTTCTAATAAGTCAACAACAGCAAAATTTGTATTTTTTTTCTGGACTTGTTATTTTTCTTAGGGTTTTATTAATTTTTATTTCACAAGCGTAAATGTTAGTGAATTAATTCAACTGGGTAAAGTGCTATAGATGACTTAGATATATTCAGGCATTCAATCCTCTATAAAGAAAGGATCAAGCAGAAGTCATTCTCTTTAATAATTCCATCGAATAGTTTCGCCAAGCACTAGGATTGAAACATCTATCATTTGAACTATGATTTCTCAAATCATCTGTAGTTACAAAAAGCATACGATTTTTTTTTATCTAAAAAAAAAATTGTTCAAACCTGATCACTACTCTCTACAGGCTCCTCTGCCATCTAAGCTTTACTCGGGCTAAGTACCGTTCTTCCAGACAATCTCACAGGCTTAAAGTCAAACATGAGAACTTTATGAGTTGAAAAACACCATTTGGTTATTTACTGGAGAACGATATTTGGCGTTTGGTAACCCACAAACACTGAATTCAGTTTCTGACAACTGACGACAAAGAAACTGAAATGCATTGATAAAATGGTTTTTTTTTTTTAATTGTACCTTGTCTCTTAAATCTGCTACCACCTGACCACCCAAATTAACTCGGTCTTTACTATCGTTTTCAATGTTTATTTATTTGCTTCTCTTTACCGCCGATTCAAGGCAGCCAAAAATAATTGACGGGTCGGTTTTTTTTAAGTGATGATATGTATTTCGCGATCGGATCACGTCTATAAGATAAGGGTCTCCCGCATCCCGGCCCTTATCGTTAAACTCTTTATCAAATAAAACTTAATTTAAGAGCGCTCCTGTCATATTTGCTTTTTCATAAAACTATTCCTCGGCTGATCCTCATGAATAAAGGGAAAGTCAATATTTCAAAATTAATTGCATAACACATCGTTTTGACACATCGGTGATACCGAGCCACTTCGTATTTCGTTAATGATTTTTCGATTTCCAATTGATCAGCTGTAAAACAATAGAATATCAATAGTTGATATTCTCTTGCTTTAAAGGTAGTCAGGTCTATTTAAGGAAGGGCTTCGCACAATATCTTCACCCACAGTGATTCCTGTAACAGCAACTGAAAGCAACATGAAGCTCGCTTTGTCCTTGGTTCTTTGCCTGGCATTTGCATTCGTGGTTAATTCCTTGAGAGATGAAGACTTAAGTTTTCTGGAGGATGACTTTTTGAAAGATGAATCTGAAAATAACAAACGCTTTCTTTTCAAAAAGAGGGTAAGTGTTATCTGTGAGCAGCGTTCACTCAAGCAAGTCCAGGTAACAAGTTATTAATTAGGTTAAAAAAACGCGTGAAAGTTTTTTGAAAAGAAGAAAACGTTTATCACATCACATATAGACATATATGTTGAGGAGACTGCGGCAAGTTTTTTCAAGGTAGTTTACACAATAACCATGGTAAACCCAGGCTAAACAGCTTTCTTTTGTCTTCTTGATATAAAGACTTGTGAGTTACAAAATTTAAAATGAACAAACGAGAAATTTGAGGGCCTTTGAAAGGTGATCCGCTATTATAGTCCTTCAGCCGGAATGAAATAAAACGCCTCCTCCTATAAAGTTTTTACTTCTCTCGAAAGGAAACCCGCTTGTTATTTCTGTTGATTCTTGTCGATCTACAAGTTTTATAATACCCGCGAAAGTACGACAACTAACACAAGCTTTTCTTCGTTCAGCTTTTGTTTTCGCTTTTCGCTGTATGAAAAGTATTGTCTCAGTCAATATTTTTAAGAGCTGTGCCAGCTCCAACTAATTATAATAATCCTCATAAAGCTCTGTTGATTTTTAGTGTTCCACCGATGCAGACTGTTCGACTGGTCAGTGCTGTTTCCAAAAATTCGGTTACACCAAGTGCTTGGCAAGAAAGGGAGAGGGCAGGATCTGCCATCCTTCCTCTGTAAGTAGTGTTCGACTCCTTCAAGCCTAAATAGTCTTGCGGTGGTAGAGTTTGAAGTTCATCAGCTTTTGAATTTCCGATTTAGTGGTGCAGACTGTGTTTACGTCCCAGATATTTTATTTTCGAAATGACTGTTTATAGATTGAAATCTTAAAACTTGCCGCATATTGTAACTAGTCAAAACTGATAACAATAATCCACCTACAACACTTTACTATACCCCATCGAAATACGCTCTAAAACACACCTTAACCCTTTAACCCCTAAGAGTGACCAGCATCTAATTTCTCCTTACAATATCACCCCTGAATCAGACATTAGGGTCATGAGAAAAAGGAAAATGATCATCAACTAAAAGAAGCTCTTGATCGTGAAAAAAATTATCCTTGTCAACACTTAAGGAAATGTCTGGAGAACAGTATGGAGAATATACATTCTGATGTTACGGTGAAAGGGTCAAGAACAATGCCACCTTCCCGAAAAAAGGTTTTATGCTATTGGTGCTGATATGTTCAAATAAGCACCATAAACCGGTGTGCACCAATAAAATCAGACCCTACCCTCTCAGGCCTATTTAACACATTGGGTTGGTTACACGAGGTTCAATACAAACTGTGGTTTTACGCAAGCGGTGGACCTTATTTATTCTCTGTAAAAGGGTTGTTTTCATTTAAAAAATGTCCTTCGGCTGCCAGCTTTTGGCACTCTGAACACTGTTAACAAAAATATATGTTCAAATAAAAGATTCAGCTAGATTGAAGATAGTTTAGAACGCCATTTTGTTAAATAACGTCTAAACTTTGTTTGAATAACAAACTCAATTGTTTTACCTTGAAACAGAACTGCTTTTGGAAATGCCAGGAAGGATTGGAATGTAAAAAGAGTTTTGGAATTGGTCAGTTCAGTGTCTACAAATGCGCTCAACCAGAGGGTGCAGGTCCTGATCCTGATGATGTGGATATGTGAATTAACCATAGTGAAGAGAAACACGATTTTTGACTGTTCAAGAGATTGTAAGTTGTTCAGCGTTCATTAAACAGTCATGAATGCATGAATTGTGTACCTTCTCTTTATTCAAAAGGGCCGCACACGCAATACCGTGTGAGAAATTCATATCAGTGAGAATTGATTTGTGTCATTTCTCCTCGCCCTCAAAAAAGAATTCATGTCAGCTACGCATGCCATTCAAGTTTTGTAATGGCAATACGCATGCAGTCAACCCTCTGGAATTGGGCGTGTATAAATGGTAAATAAAATAGGGACATTTGTCAGTGATAGCAGCAAGTGATTCTGCCAATTTAACTTATTATCTTGGTATCTTTTAGTGCATCTTTCTGAATTGCTTATTCAATTCGAAACTCTTACATGGGAACTCTATAAACTGACAAGGTGACAACCAGTAAATTTGAGCAATACCAAGTGTTTGTTCACCTGCAAACATTGAATTCATTTTTGGTGGAATTTTTTTCAATATAACATGAAAAACAATATCGAGCAGGAAATGAAAGGTGCAATATGAACCGTTTGTTCTTTTTAGAGTTACCAATCTTTGGGGAAGAAATATGAAAAATTATATCCATTTAAAAGTGTAGAAACGGAAATGAAATCTACAATGCGAAATTACCTTGTGAATTTCTTACCGCCAAATGCGTCAGCCATCCAAATTAACTAAGACTATATCAGCAGCTGCAGCTATTCGTTTGCTGCTTTTGTTCTCAGGGGTGAAAGTCATCAACACAATTTCAATACATCATCACAGCACTGATGCGTTAAGCGTCGACAAAGTTATCTTGATATAAATTAAATTCTCTTTACCTACTTTCAAGGATTTGTGTATGACCAAGAGGGGAGAATCAATAGTTAGATAATTCGGGTTATGACATGCATTTGTAGAAATAAAGGCAAGGTAAGACCAAACCATATTTAAAAGAACTGAACTGAGACTTTGCATCCAAACTATGGACCCCGATCGCATGAACTCGCGATCAAATCAAAATCAATGACATGGTTGCTATCTCATAAAAGCTTTTCTTTGATCGGGAGTCTTGTAATAAGGGAAGAGCCAGATGACACGTCGTTTTTGTTCGTTGGTGTTTCATTGCGGGTGCGTCGTTTGGAGAGAGGTATCACATCATTTCTTCATCTATAGTGATCTCGTGTCAGAAACGATGACTTGAAATTTGACTTGTTTTTGCTTCTGTGCCCAGCGTTTGCCTCCTTAGTTTATTCGTCTGCGGAAGAAAACTTTCTGGAAGACGAGGTTCAAAATTATAGGCGCTTTTGATCTTTTAAAAAGAAGGTAAGTGCCCTCTGTTGGCAAAGTTTGACTGTAAAAGTAACTAACTAAAAGGTTTCGCTTCGGCTTGGTAACAAGAAGACAAATAATTTTTGTAACCATAGTCATATTTAAAAGTAAGTAAACTTGTCCTCTTAAGGAGGTTTTACACTCTGGATCACTTCTCAGCACAGTAATAAACTGTCATTTTCAACTCCTTCCAGTTGACGTCAAAGGTTTTGTGTTGATATAAAGAATTATCTTAAAACTACAAGGCCAACTCTTTATTAACCACAAAATTTAAACAGTGAAACTGTCCTAAGATATTGCTTGATATTCTAACCAACAAATACAGAGTTTCTAATAAAATTAACTATGTTAAATCCTACTCTTTCTAAATATGTGCTATTTACGAAAGCGATTTCATTACATGGTCTACATTGTGACTGGTGTATCGCCACCTGCTTCTGTTTATTGCATGGACATCATCCAGGACTAAACATGTCCTTGAATCTATTCTACTGTTTAATTTCCAGTGATGCAGACTGTTAGAAAGGGTGCTGTTTGAAAAGCTAGGTTTCTCCTGGTGCAGAGATAAGAAGAAAGAGGGCAGCCTCTGTCATCCTCGCTCTGTAAGTACAACTAAACCTTTGCAAACTTACATAATAAGTCAAGAGTGCGCACTACCGCGAACCAGTACTGTCGTACACACGTTATGTCTGAAGTGGATTCCGCCAGGAAAGAAAATCAAGAAGTTGAAGCATTGAACTGGTTTGACCAACAACAAGATATAGGAACCGATCACAATTTGGTGGTTGAGGTTTACAAAATAATCAATCGATAAGTGCGCCTTTTACTTTAATTATCCGGCAAGTCGAAGGTCACTCTACACGTCGCATGATAGGACTAAAATATGGTACATATGTTTTACTTTGCTTAGGGTTAGGGTTGGGGTTTCACTGGAAAACACGATTTTTATAATCAGTTGTGGGAAATACTTGTTGAAGAGACTTTGTGCGTGATTTTTTCTTCTTTTCCCTTAACCCAATGCTGTCTTTACGTGTAATTTATGTAAGTGTCGTATGTTCGTAATTACGCAGTAACACGTCAGAGTTTGTGAATTTTGCAAAAACTAACAGAATTTATTAGTTTCGTCAGTTTCAGTCTTTGTTAATCTACTTCAATCTTAGTCCTCTAGAGTGACAAGCATCTTATTTCTTCTTACAAACTCACTCCTGAATCACACATTGTGGTCAGGAGAGCAGAGATATCAATCCCCAACTTAAGATACTCTTACGAATTATTCTCGTCAGCATCCAAGGAATTGCATAGAGGACAGTTTGGAGAATATGCATTCTGATATATTGGTGCAAAGGGTCAGCCATCTTCGTTCCCTATTGGTTTATTTTTACTTCTCTTGTTTTCGTCTCAATTAGGAAAAGTGTTTTAGCCCTTTACACCCTATCATCATTATGCATTTTATCTTTACTGTTCTCTATACATTTCCCAAGGTGCTGACAAGGAGAATTTGTTGAACAATCAGGAGCTTCTTTAGTTGGTGATCATTTCCTTTATTCCCACGACCTCAATGTGTGATTCAAGGGGTGATATTGTAAGGAGAAATTAGACGCTAGTCGTTCTTAGTGGTTATAGGGTTAAGGTGTCCTTTTCAAAAGCAATAGCCTATTGCTCAAAACTTCGTGAGCTCACTTAGTAGAACTCATCACGCCTAATATCCTCAGAATTTTTCTAGGGGGAAAGGAAATTGATTTTACCCCTTCTGCATCATGTGCACCGGACATTCAAATGAAAAAGCGCAATAATAGGGTGTGTGTATATATGCTTGCAGTTGCAGATGACAGGCACTCGTCTAGTCGTGAGATAGGATTTAAAAGCTATCTTGAGGGAGCTGGAACAAAGCGAACTAACATTTTTTCCTAGCCCTAACAGTTCTACAAAATAGAACTGTGATACGACCGTGTTATTTTGTCTAAAAAAAAAGAGGATCTTTATGACTAGACGGAAATCTAGATAAATTTAAGGCCGGTAAAGAAAGATCTTTCGACGCCACATGCCCTGTTATTGGCCTTGGATGCGCCATTGCACATTGCATCAGTGAGGCAACCGCAACGTCATCCCTAACATGAATAAGATTTTGAAGAAAAGAAAAACGCCCTCAGCTGGCTCAGATGTGAATGCAACCTTTAAATATTATGAACACGTGAACAAAAACATATTGCCTTTTTCTGCTACAGGGATCGACTGCGAGTAGAATGATTCGGGAAGCGCTTTCTTAAATAGAACAGTGTGCTTTTTATACAGCTGATCAATTATAAAACAGAAATTCATTTTTGAGAAAAGGCAGTGGCTCGGCATCACTAAGGTGTAAGAACTATGTGCTGTACGACTAATTTGAAGAGTAGGGCTTGTCGTTATCTAGGAGGATTGATTAAGGAATAGCATTGATGAGAAAGCAAATATAGTAAACACTTTCCTTTATTACGTTTGATTTGAGCGAGTTGACATGGTAGGGGCCAGCTTAGACAGCTGTTGTTGCAATGAGTTGTTCAAGGTTAACTGCTCTTTGTTGTTTTCAATACAGTTTGGTTTATCAAGAAATCTGTATCTTTCCTCAGTCCCCGACGATCCCTAAATGAAAGTTTTCTGATGATTTTAACCTCAAGATGCGAAAAGTAAACAAGCAGTAGCAGCTGTCGCAGTCTCAGTCAATTCGGATGGGTAAGGCATCTTCTAATGTCGTGAAATGTTTACGTAACATTCGTGGGAAATTAAAGTAAACTAAAACATTCTATCCACTTGTTTATATTCCCATGGCTCACAAGAGAGGATATACTTTTAAATTTAGAGCTTGCAGGTGATTAAACATCCATTGAATGTTACTCTGTCTGGTCCATGAAGAAAATTGATGAGACGTGAGTGAATTGAGGCTTCATAACTTAAAAATAGTTTGCATGATCTTTGCAGAAACCGAACATAAACATCTAAGTCAAAACGACCGACGGTAAAGTCATAGTGTGGGTAGCGATAAAACTTTTGGAACTATCACAATGAAGAATTCTAGCTTGATCTTTTCTTTCCGGAGTATATTATTTTTATATTTCTGAGACATTAAAGGCAAGAAAAATAAAGCTCAAAATGAAAGTGGCTTCAGTCAAAGGGCTTTCATTAACAGGTCTGTAAATTTTATTCTATTGGGTGTCGACAGGTCTCTGGTTGATGTGCTCGAAAAAAATTCAAGGAGAACACATTCAAATGAATTAAAATTTGACAAAAATCTCCAAGAATCAACAACCTCCTAAAGTCTACGGCACGGCATGTAAGCAAAAAGTACCTGTACTTAAAACGAAAACTGGCGAATTGGAATCAGCTTTTTAAAAGGAACTCGAGTTCGAATAATATTCGTGGAAATATGAAATAAGCTGTAGTGATGCAAAATCTGATAGAGGCCTTAAGATTGGTTTAAGTCGCCCTTTTTCATTTTGAAATAATAATAAAAAGAACAATTACTGCTGGCAAATGCAAATCGTTTGTTACGCCTTCTGAATTGTGGCCAAACGAAAAATAAATTCGTTATTAATCTAACCGTGCCATGTTTACTTGCACATAAATCTTGATTTAGATAGGGCAGTTTAGGTAACAGCTAGTCTCCTTAAATAAGGCAAATATGATCTGATAAGTCAACAACAGCAAATTTAAATTTTATTCTGGAATTGTTATTTTTCTTCGGGTTAGAACTTAGGTCTGATCTGCTTGAAAAGTTCAGCATTTTTTAGTAATTTTTATCTCACCAACGTAAATGTTAGTGAATTAATTCAACTGGGTAGAGTGCAACAAATGACTTAGATATATTCAGCCATTCAATCCTCTGTAAAGAAAGGATCAAGCAGAAGTCATCCTCTTTAATAATTCCATCGAATAGCTTCGCCACGCACTAGGATTGAAACATCTATCATTTTGACTATGATTTCTCAAATCGTCTGTTGTTGCAAAGAGCATGCGATCTGTTATTATCTAAAAAAATTGTCCAAAACCGATTACAACTCTCTACAGGCTCCTCTATCGTCTAAGCTTTACTCGTGCTGAGTACCGTTTTTCCAGACGATCTCACAGGCTTAAAGTCAAACATGAGAGTTAAAAAACACCATTTGGTTATTTACTGGAGAACGATATTTGGCGTTTGGTAACCCTCAAACACTGAAATTAATTTCTAACAACTGACGACAAAGAAACTGAATTGCATTGATAAAATGGTTTGATTCTTTTTTTTTATTTGTAACCTTGTCTCTTGAATTTGTTACCACCTGAGTGCAATAGCTATCCAAAATAACTCGGGCTTTTCTATCGTTTTCCATGTTTATTTATTCGCTTTTCTTTACCACCGATCTAAAGCAGCTTAAAATACTTAACGGGCCGGTTTTAATTAAGTGATAATATGCATTTCGTGATCGGATCACATCTATAAGATAAGGGTTTTCCGCATCCCGGCCCTTATCGTTAAACTCTTTATCAAATAAAACTTAATTTAAGAGCGCTCCTGTCATATTTACTTTTTCATAAAACTATTCCTTGGCTGATCCTCATGAATAAAGGGAAAGTCAATAATTCAAAATTAATTGAAATAGCATTGATGAGAAAGCAAACATAGTAAACACTTTCCTTTATCACGTCTGATTTGAGCGAGTTGACATGGCAGGAGCCAGCTTAGACAGCTGTTGTTGCAATGAGGGGTTCAAGGTTAACTGCTCTTTGTTGTTTTTAATACAGTTTGGTTTATCAAGAAATCTGTACCTTTCCTCAGTCCCCAGCGATCCCTAAATTCAAGTTTTATGATGATTTTAACCTCAAGATGCGAAAAGTAAACAAGCCGTAGTAGCTGCCGCAGTCTCAGTCAATTCGGATGGGTAACGCATCTACTGATGTCGTGAAATATTTACGTGACATTAGTGATAAATTAAAGTAAACTTAAACATTCTATCCACTTGTTTATATTCCCATGGCTCACAAGAGAGGATATACTTTTAAATTTAGAGTTTTCAGGTGATTTAACATCCATTGAATGTTACTCTGTCTGGTCCATGAAGAAAATTGCTAAGACGTGTGTGAATTAAGGCTTCATAACTTAAAAATAGTTTGCATGGTCTTTGCAGAAACCGAACATAAACATCTAAGTCAAAACGACCGACGGTAAAGTCATAGTGTGGGTAGCGATAAAACTTTTGGAACTATCACAATGAAGAATTCTAGCTTGATCTTTTCTTTCCGGAGTATATTATTTTTATATTTCTGAGCCATTAAAGGCAAGAAAAATAAAGCTCAAAATGAAAGTGGCTTCAGTCAAAGGGCTTTCATTAACAGGTCTGTAAATTTTATCCTATTGGGTGTCGACAGGTCTCTGGTTGATGTGCTCCAAAAAAATTCAAGGAGAACACATTCAAATGAATTAAAATTTGACAAAAATCTCTAAGAATCAACAACCTCCTAAAATCTACGGCACGGCATGTAAGCAAAAAAGTACCTGTACTTAAAACGAAAACTGGCGAATTGGAATCAGCTTTTTTAAAAGGAACTTGAGTTCTAATAATATTCGTGGAAATATGAAATAAGCTGTAGTGATGCAAAATCTGATAGAGGCCTTAAGATTGGTTTAAGTCGCCCGTTTTTATTTTGAAATAATAATAAAAAGAACAATAACTGCTGGCAAATGCAAATCGTTTGTTACGCCTTCTGAATTGTGGCCAAACGAAAAATAAATTCGTTATTAATCTAACCGTGCCATGTTTGCTTGCACATAAATCTAGATTTAGATAGGGCACTTTAGGTAACAGCTAGTCTCCTTAAATAAGGGAAATATGATCTGATAAGTCAACAACAGCAAATTTAAATTTTATTCTGGAATTGTTATTTTTCTTCGGGTCAGAATTTAGGTCTGATCTGCTTGAAAAGTTCAGCATTTTTTATTAATTTTTATCTCACCAACGTAAATGTTAGTGAATTAATTCAACTGGGTAGAGTGCAACAAATGACTTAGATATATTCAGCCATTCAATCCTCTGTAAAGAAAGGATCAAGCAGAAGTCATCCTCTTTAATAATTCCATCGAATAGCTTCGCCACGCACTAGGATTGAAACATCTAGCATTTTGACTATGATTTCTCAAATCGTCTGTTGTTGCAAAGAGCATGCGATCTGTTATTATCTAAAAAAATTGTCCAAAACCGATTACTACTCTCTACAGGCTCCTCTATCGTCTAGGCTTTACTCGTGCCGAGTATCGTTTTTCCAGACGATCTCACAGGCTTAAAGTCAAACATGAGAGTTAAAAAACACCATTTGGTTATTTACTGGAGAACGATATTTGGCGTTTGGTAACCCTCAAACACTGAAATTAATTTCTAACAACTGACGACAAAGAAACTGAATTGCATTGATAAAATGGTTTGATTCTTTTTTTTTATTTGTAACCTTGTCTCTTGAATTTGTTACCACCTGAGTGCAATAGCTATCCAAAATAACTCGGGCTTTTCTATCGTTTTCCATGTTTATTTATTCGCTTTTCTTTACCACCGATCTAAAGCAGCTTAAAATACTTAACGGGCCGGTTTTAATTAAGTGATAATATGCATTTCGTGATCGGATCACATCTATAGGATAAGGGTTTTCCGCATCCCGGCCCTTATCGTTAAACTCTTAATCAAATAAAACTTAATTTAAGAGCGCTCCTGTCATATTTACTTTTTCATAAAACTATTCCTCGGCTGATCCTCGTGAATAAAGGGAAAGTCAATAATTCAAAATTAATTGAAATAGCATTGATGAGAAAGCAAACATAGTAAACACTTTCCTTTATCACGTCTGATTTGAGCGAGTTGACATGGCAGGAGCCAGCTTAGACAGCTGTTGTTGCAATGAGGGGTTCAAGGTTAACTGCCCTTTGTTGTTTTTAATACAGTTTGGTTTATCAAGAAATCTGTACCTTTCCTCAGTCCCCGACGATCCCTAAATTCAAGTTTTATGATGATTTTAACCTCAAGATGCGAAAAGTAAACAAGCCGTAGTAGCTGCCGCAGTCTCAGTCAATTCGGATGGGTAACGCATCTACTGGTGTCGTGAAATATTTACGTGACATTCGTGGTAAATTAAAGAAAACTAAAACATATGGTCCACTTGTTTATATTCCCATGGCTCACAAGAGAGGATATACTTTTAAATTTAGAGTTTTCAGGTGATTAAACATCCATTGAATGTTACTCTGTCTGGTCCATGAAGAAAATTGCTAAGACGTGTGTGAATTAAGGCTTCATAACTTAAAAATAGTTTGCATGGTCTTTGCAGAAACCGAACATAAACATCTAAGTCAAAACGACCGACGGTAAAGTCATAGTGTGGGTAGCGATAAAACTTTTGGAACTATCACAATGAAGAATTCTAGCTTGATCTTTTCTTTCCGGAGTATATTATTTTTATATTTCTGAGCCATTAAAGGCAAGAAAAATAAAGCTCAAAATGAAAGTGGCTTCAGTCAAAGGGCTTTCATTAACAGGTCTGTAAATTTTATTCTATTGGGTGTCGACAGGTCTCTGGTTGATGTGCTCCAAAAAAATTCAAAGAGAACACATTCAAATGAATTAAAATTTGACAAAAATCTCCAAGAATCAACAACCTCCTAAAGTCTACGGCACGGCATGTAAGCAAAAAGTACCTGTACTTAAAACGAAAACTGGCGAATTGGAATCAGCTTTTTTAAAAGGAACTCGAGTTCGAATAATATTCGTGGAAATATGAAATAAGCTGTAGTGATGCAAAATCTGATAGAGGCCTTAAGATTGGTTTAAGTCGCCCGTTTTTATTTTGAAATAATAATAAAAAGAACAATAACTGCCGGCAAATGCAAATCGTTTGTTACGCCTTCTGAATTGTGGCCAAACGAAAAATAAATTCGTTATTAATCTAAACGTGCCACATTTACTTGCACATAAATCTTGATTTAGATAGGGCAGTTTAGGTAACAGCTAGTCTCCTTAAATAAGGCAAATATGATCTGATAAGTCAACAACAGCAAATTTAAATTTTATTCTGGAATTGTTATTTTTCTTCGGGTTAGAACTTAGGTCTGATCTGCTTGAAAAGTTCAGCATTTTTTAGTAATTTTTATCTCACCAACGTAAATGTTAGTGAATTAATTCAACTGGGTAGAGTGCCACAAATGACTTAGATATATTCAGCCATTCAATCCTCTGTAAAGAAAGGATCAAGCAGAAGTCATCCTCTTTAATAATTCCATCGAATAGCTTCGCCACGCACTAGGATTGAAACATCTATCATTTTGACTATGATTTCTCAAATCGTCTGTTGTTGCAAAGAGCATGCGATCTGTTATTATCTAAAAAAATTGTCCAAAACCGATTACAACTCTCTACAGGCTCCTCTATCGTCTAAGCTTTACTCGTGCTGAGTACCGTTTTTCCAGACGATCTCACAGGCTTAAAGTCAAACATGAGAGTTAAAAAACACCATTTGGTTATTTACTGGAGAACGATATTTTGCGTTTGGTAACCCTCAAACACTGAAATTAATTTCTAACAACTGACGACAAAGAAACTGAATTGCATTGATAAAATGGTTTGATTCTTTTTTTTTATTTGTAACCTTGTCTCTTGAATTTGTTACCACCTGAGTGCAATAGCTATCCAAAATAACTCGGGCTTTTCTATCGTTTTCCATGTTTATTTATTCGCTTTTCTTTACTACCGATCTAAAGCAGCTTAAAATACTTAACGGGCCGGTTTTTATTAAGTGATAATATGCATTTCGTGATCGGATCACGTCTATAAGATAAGGGTTTTCCGCATCCCGGCCCTTATCGTTAAACTCTTTATCAAATAAAACTTAATTTAAGAGCGCTCCTGTCATACTCACTTTTTCATAAAACTATTCCTTGGCTGATCCTCATGAATAAAGGGAAAGTCAACAATTCAAAATTAATTGCATAACACATCGTTTTGACACATCGGTGATACCAAGCCACTTCATATTTCGTTAATGGTTTTTCGATTTCCAATTGATCAGCTGTGAAACAATAGAATATCAATAGTTGATATTCTCTTGCTTTAAAGGCAGTCAGGTCTATTTAAGGAAGGGCTTCGCACAATACCCTCACTCACAGTGATTCCTGCAACAGCAACTGAAAGCAACATGAAGCTCGCTTTGTCCTTGGTTCTTTGCCTGGCATTTGCATTCGTGGTTAATTCCTTGAGAGATGAAGATTTAAGTTTTCTGGAGGACGACTTTTTGAAAGATGAATCTGAAAATAACAAACGCTTTCTTTTCAAGGGGGTAAGTGTTATCTGTGAGCAACGTTCACTCTAGCAAGTCCAGGTAACATGTTATTAATTAGGTTAAAAAAGCGGGTGAAAGTTTTTTGAAAAGAAAAAAACGTTTATCACATCACATATAGACATATATGTTGAGGAGACTGCAGCAAGTTTTTTCAAGGTAGTTTACACAGTAACCATGGTAAACCCAGGCTAAACAGCCTTCTTTTGTCTTCTTGATATAAAGACTTGTGAGTTACAAAATTTAAAATGAACAAACGAGAAATTTGAGGGCCTCTGATAGGTGACTCGCTATTATAGTCCTTCAGCCTGAATGAAATAAAACGCCTCCTCCCATTAAGTATTTACTTCCCTTGAAAGGAAACCCGCTTGTTATTTTTGTTGATTCTCGTCGGTCTACAAGTTTTATAATACCCGCGAAAGCACGACAACTAACACAAGCTTTTCTTCGTTCAGCTTTTGTTTTCGCTTTTCGCTGTATGGAAAGTATTGTCTCAGTCAATATTTTTAAGAGCTGTGCCAGCTCCTGCTAATTATAATAACCCTCATAAAACCCTTGACGTCTGTTGATTTTTAGTGTTCCAAAGATGCAGACTGTTCGTCTGGTCAGTGCTGTTTCAAAAAGAGATTCGGTTCCAACAAGTGCTTGGGAAAAAAGGGACTGGGCAGGATCTGTCATCCATACTCTGTAAGTAGTGTTCGACTCCTTCAAGCCTAAATAGTCTTGCGGTGGTAGAGTTTGAAGTTCATCAGCTTTTGAATTTCCGATTTAGTGGTGCAGACTGTGTTTCGTCCCAGAGATTTTATTTTCGAAATGATTGTTTGTAGATTGAAATCTTAAAACTTGCCGCATATTGTAACTAGTCAAAACTGATAGTAATAATTCACCTACAACACTTTATTATACCCCATCGAAATGCGCTCTAAAACACACCTTAACCCTTTAACCCCTAAGATTGACCAGCATCTAATTTCTCCTTACAATATCACCCCTGAATCACACATTAAGGTCATGAGAAAAAGGAAAATGATCATCAACTAAAAAAGCTCTTGATCGTGAAAAAAATTCTCCTTGTCACCACCTAAGGAAATGTTTGGAGAACAGTATGGAGAATATGCATTCTGATGTTAGGGTGAAAAGGGTCAAGAACAATGCCACCTTCCCGAAAAAATTTTTATGCTATTGGTGCTGATATGTTCAAATAAGCACCATAAACCGGTGTGCACCTATAAAATCAGACCCTACCCTCTCAGGCCTATTTAACGCATTGGGCTGGTTACACGAGGTCTAATACAAACTGTGGTTTTACGCAAGCGGTGGGCCTTACTTATTCTCTGTAAGAGGGTTGTTTTCATTTAAAAAATGTCCTTTGGCTGCCAGCTTTTGGCGTTCTGAACACTGTTAACAAAAATATATGTTCAAATAAAAAATTCAGCTAAATTGAAGATAGTTTAGAACGCCATTTTGTTAAATAACGTCTAAACTTTGTTTGAATAACTGACTCAATTGTTTTACCTTGAAACAGAACTGCTCTTGGAAATGCCTGGAAGGATTGGTATGTAAAAAGAGTTTTGGAATTGGTCACTTCAATTTCTACAAATGCGCTCAACCATAGGGCAGGTCGTGATCCTGATGATGTGGATATGTGAATTAACCATAGTGAAGAGAAACACGACTTTTGACTGTTCAAGAGATTGTAAGTTGTTCAGCGTTAAATAAACAGTCATGAATGCATGAATTGTGTACCTTCTCTTTATTCAAAAGGGCCGCACACGCAATACCGTGTGGGAAATTCATGTCAGTGAGAATTGATTTGTGTCATTTCTCCTTGACCTCAAAAAAGAATTCATGTCAAGGTGACAACCAGTAAATTTAAGCAATACCAAGTGTTTGTTCACCTGCAAATTTTTTTTCAATATAACATGAAAACAATATCGAGCAGGAAATGAAAGGTGCAATATGAACCGTTTGTTCTTTTAAGAGTTACCAATCTTTGGGGAAGAAATATGAAAAAATATATCCATTTAAAAGTGTAGAAACGGAAATGAAATTTAAATGCGAAATTACCTTGTGAATTTCTTACCGCCAAATGCGTCAGCCATCCAAATTAACTGAGACTATATCAGCAGCTGTAGCTATTCGTTTGCTGCTTTTGTTCTCAGGGGTGAAAGTCATCAACACAATCTCAATACATCATCACAGCACTGATGCGTTAAGCGTCGACAAAGTTATCTTGATATAAATTAAATTCTCTTTACCTACTTACAAGGATTTGTGTATAACCAAGAGGGGGGAGTCAGTAGTTAAATATTTCGGGTTACACGGGTGCGAAGACCATGAAATACTTCAGGGATCTAGGAACCTTGGTATGCATTTGTCAAAATAAAGGCAAGGTAAGACCATATGATATTTGAAAGAACTGAACTGAGACTTTGCATCCAAACTATGGACCCCGATCGCATGAACTCGCGATCAAATCAAAATCAACGACATGGTTGCTATCTCATAAAAGCTGTTCTTTGATCGGGAGTCTTGTAATAAGGGAAGAGCCAGATGACAAGTCGTTTTTGCTCGTTAGTGTTTCATCGCGAGTGCGTCAGTTGGAGAGCGGTTTCGTGTCAGAAGCGACGACACGAAATTTGACTTGTTTTTGCTTCTGTGCCCAGCGTTTGCCTTCTTAGTTTATTTGTGTGCGGAAGAAAACTTTCTGGAAGACGAGGTTCAAAATTGTAAGCGCTTTTGATCTTTTAAAAAGAAGGTAAGTGCCCTCTGTTGGCAAAGTTTGGCTGTAAAAGTAACTAACTTAAAGGTTTCGCTTCGGCTTGGTAACAAGAAGACAAATAATTTTTGTAACCATAGTCATATTTAAAAGTAAGTAAACTTGTCCTCTTAAGGAGGTTTTACACTCTGGATCACTTCTCAGCACAGTAATAAACTGTCATTTTCAACTCCTTCCAGTTGACGTCAAAGGTTTTGTGTTGATATAAAGAATTATCTTAAAACTACAAGGCCGACTTTTTATTAACCACAAAATTTAAACAGTGAAACTGACCCAAGATATTGCTTGATATTCTAACCAACAAATACAGAGCTTCTAATAAAATTAACTATGTTAAATCCTACTCTTTTTATATATGTGCTATTTACGAAAGCGATTTCATTACATGGTCTACATTGTGACTGGTGTATCGCCACCTGCTTCTGTTTATTGCATGGACATCATCCAGGACTAAACATGTCCTTGAATCTATTCTACTGTTTAATTTCCAGCGATGTTCCAGCAATGCAGACTGTTAAAAAGGGTGCTGTTTTGAAAAGCTAGGTTTCTCCTGGTGCAGAGATAAGAAGAAAGAGACCAGCCTCTGTCATCCTCGCTCTGTAAGTACAACTAGACCCTTGCAAACTTCTATAATAAGTCAAGAGTACGCACTAACGCAAACCAGTACTGTCGTACACGCGTTATGTCTGAAGTGGATTCCGCCAGGAAAGAAAATCAAGAAGTTGAAGCATTGAACTGGTTTGACCAACAACAAGATATAGGAACCGATCACAATTTGGTGGTTGAGGTTTACAAAACAATCAATCGATAAGTGCGCCTTTTACTTTAATTATCCGGCAAGTCGAAGGTCACTCTGCACGTCGCATGATAGGACTAAAATATAGTACATATGTTTTACTTTGCTTAGGGTTTGGGTTTGGGTTTCGTGATTTTTATAATCAGTTGTGGGAAATACTCGTTGAAGAGACTTTGTGCGTGATTTTTTCTTCTTTTCCCTTAACCCAATGCTGTCTTTACGTGTGATTTATGTAAGTGTCGTATGTTCGTAATTACGCAGTAACACGTCAGAGTTTGTGAATTTTGCAAAAACTAACAGAATTTATTAGTTTCGTCAGTTTCAGTCCTTGTTAATCTACTTCAATCTAAATCCTCTAGAGTGACAGGCATCTTATTTCTTCTTAAAAACTCACTCCTGAATCACACATTGTGGTCAGGAGAGCAGAGATATCGATCACCAACTTAAGATACTCTTACGAATTCTCGTCATCAGCATCCAAGGAAATGCATAGAGGACAGTTTGGAGAATATGCATTCTGATATATTGGTGCAAAGGGTCAACCATCTTCGTTCCCTATTGGTTTATTTTTACTTCTCTTGTTTTCGTCTCAATTAGCAAAAGTGTTTTAGCCCTTTACACCCTATCATCATTATGCATTATCTCTTTACTGTTCTCAATACATTTTCTCAGGTGCTAACAAGGAGAATTTGTTGAACAATCAGGAGCTTCTTTAGTTGGTGATCATTTCCTTTATTCCCACGACCTCAATGTGTGATTCAAGGGGTGATATTGTAAGGAGAAATTAGACGCTGGTCATTCTTAGGGGTTATAGGGTTAAGGTGTCCTTTTCAAAAGCAATAGCCTATTGCTCAAAACCTCGTGAGCTCACTTAGTAGAGCTCATCACGCCTAATAACCTCAGAATTTTTCTAGGGGGAAAGGAAATTGATTTTACCCCTTCTGAATCATGTGCTTCCTCTGAAATTCGACCGTGTTATTTTGTCTAAAAGAAAAAAGAGAATCTTTATGACTAGACGGAAATCTAGATAAATTTAAGGCCGGTAAAGAAAGATCTTTCGACGCCACATGCCCTGTTATTGGCCTTGGATGCGCCATTGCACATTGCATCAGTGAGGCAACCGCAACGTCATCCCTAACATGAATAAGATTTTGAAGAAAAGAAAAACACCCTCAGCTGGCTCAGATGTGAATCCAACCTTTAAATATTCTGAACACGTGAACAAAAACACTTTTGTGCCCCTACGGGTCAGCTGATTAAAGGTCTTTTATAAAGTACTGAATTGAAGACGAAATCGAGAGGACAGCAAGCTTTTTTGAAATGCAACCGATGACATGATGTTACCTTTCTGGAGTACGTTCTCAAATTCTAACATAAATGAAATGCTGTGCATAATTTAAAATGGCTGTGCTCCTCTTTTTAATTCCGTTTTCCTCTATAATGATTCCGTTTTAATTAACTTTTTCAGTTAGATAAAACTAATGTTTGGCAGTGTTTGAATAAGATTGACGCTTCACTGTTTTGACAACTGGCTCTTTCTTTGCGAGCCAAGACGTTTGTTGTCTTTTTATTTGCGTTTGTGATAAAACAGCTTTAATCGAAGAAATAAAAACACACAGCTTAGTTTTAGGGTCTAACAGAAGCTTGTGATCCTTAACACGCTAACAACATGAAACTGTTGTTATTCTTAACGCTTTGCATGACTATCGTCTTTGTTGCAGCTGAACCCAGTTTTGTAGAAGATGAATATTTAGAAGACGCAGAGGAAAATTATGCGCGTCATCATTTGCGCCGCGTAAGTCATCAACTTAAAATGTACCAATCATTTTTTTCGTGCTTAATGCGATAAGCTATATATAACTCTTTGAAAAATGGAGGTGGAAAACAGATTTCTTTTTTTCATGTTCTTGTTACTTTGAGCGCATATCTCTTTGCCCTCAAGGCTTTTCGAACACCACTTTTCTCAAAAGTACACATCAAAACGAACTGTGAATACAATGATCATATTTATTTGGGACAGTCCAGTTCAAGTTCACTTGAAGCAAATGCACGAGTTCTCAAATTTACAAAGTATGGACCAGGTTCAATAGTTGCGAACCCTTCAATATATCGTTTCCAGTAAGCGAGTATGAAGTAGGTGTCACTAAGGGCCTAATGCCTTTCCTCCATATTCAGTGCCAAAAAAATGAAGACTGCAAAGCTGGAGAATGTTGCAGATTGTACTGGTACTGGTTTTGGAAACGCAGGTGCTTTAAACAGAGGACAGAAAATCAAACATGCCTTCTGAAAACTGTAAGTGTGTTTCACTTTTTTCGTCGATCATGATTGAAAGCTAATACTTCCACTACCAAATTTTTCTAACAGTCGATGAAAACACTTAGAACAAAAGAAATCTGAGGCAATAACAACAAAAATAAAATCCTTAAATGATTTTCCATTGCACTTGCAGCAAAGTAAATCATAGAAACTCTCTCAAGTTTCATAAAGACAACCAAATAAATATCACATAGTTTAATTCATTTCTGGCATCTTATTTTCCTTTTTCTTCAGTCTAGCGGAAACTGTCATTACGGTTGTGCAGATGGTCTGGAGTGTGTAAAATGTGGAGACCCTGATTTTCGTCATCCTCATCACTATAATTGGGGCAAGTGTATTCGTCCGCTCCCACCCACTGAGGAACCAGGCTCTGGGGATGTAGACGACTAAGGGAAGAATACCAGAAAATGCATGTGACACATGTTGTAATACAAGTCGAAATGATATAATTACAATTGAACATGTAGATTAGTAAACTGTCCGGACGATCAATAAAAAGTGTGTGAACTGACAAATGATGCATGGTGCTTGACATGATTGCGATGCGTGATATGATTTGCGAAATGTGTGAAGTGCGACTTTTGATTGTGCTTTTGAGGAATTTGTTCTAGAATGTGATTCCTGAAAACTGGAGTCCCAAACAAAGAAAGCATGACTCCGATTACACGTACCCAGGAATTCTCGCCCGCTCCATAAGCGAATCGATCTATTTATACTAGACTCACAATAACAAACAGTTACTGCACACGTTCATATCGCCCTCATTGGTATGCTTCCATTCAAAGAAGCTGTTTAACGACAGCAATTCAATAAAAAAGTACAGAGAAACTTTAGGAACATGTTTTCATCATTTACTCATGAAACAATACCGAAGAATATGAAGAACGCTTTGCATTGTCCAAGGCGAGATGCACGATGGTGAGATTTGATATGACAGAGAATAAGAATGAACTCAACGAATTTGCTAGCGTCATTAACTAATCAAAAGCCAGAAATCGAAAAGAAGCTTGTATCCACACCTGCCTCAGGTGCCAGTTTATCCATGAATAAAACAAAGGGCATGTTTAGACGTCTCTCAAAAATAGAACAAATCAGACTTTTGAAGAATGATTGAAGCAAAAATCTGAGATAATCACGCTAAATAATAAGCCAATACCAAAGTAGAGTGAGATGACAGTCAACCTACACAGACACTAAATTGCTCACAATGAACTTTTATTCAGTCGTCAGCTGTTTAAAGACCTTTAGAGCCCATTGAATGACCCTTAGTATTCTGTAGAAAGGGAAAGGGAGAAACAAATCTTTTTTTTGAATCAACAATCTAAATTAATAAACTTCTTGGAAGCACCAATGCCATTGTAGTTGTAAAATGGATCATTTGATTCAAATCATGACAGATATTTTGAATACTCCAAAGCCACCCTCCAAAGCTATTCTTTCTTTTCCATCAGTTTTGTTGAAAAGCTAAAGAGCTGGACTTAAATAGGAAATGCTATTGAGAATTGTTCTATCCTAGACAAAAACGTCAGTGTATCGACTCAGGATCCTGCCGTTTAAGCGAAATGAAGTCGGCAGTGTTGTTTGGTTTTTGTCTGGTGGTCGCTTTAGTTGTAGAATCTTTTGGAGAAGAAAATGACTATCGAATGCGCAAGGTATTTTTCAATTTTTTTAATTACGTTGTAAACATATTTTTGTCTATGATGAGGTAGTAAAACTCGAAAATTAAACGTAAAAATATACATAAGCCCTATGAGGGAAAAATGCTCGGAAAAAGTTTTATTCGATGAAGATTTCCAAATTGGAAAAAAAAGTTGTCGGAAGAATCTCTGTTCTAGATTGAAATCTCTCATAATTTACACTGACGACACAATGTTCTCACATCACAGTGTAAGAAAAAGTGTAAAGTTGGAGAATGCTGCAGGATAGTATGGTATTGGTATGAATGCTTTCAACAGAGAGGACTGGGACAGCCTTGTCGCAAGAAGCCGCCTGCTGTGAGTTCACGTATTTGTGCTCTTATTAAACGAAAGACCTTTACAATTTTCTCTAACCCTCAGCTACTATCTTCACGAGTTGAAAACAAAAACAACTATTTCTAGATTCTTTTTCATGCTTTTTTGTTTCTTTGATTGTGGCAACTAATTATATATAAGCGGGTTTGATCAAGAAAACTTCGCTGACCAACCCGAGTATAGCTGCTCCCAAGGGCTTCTTCCGGTTTTCTTGAAATGTAAATTTGATATTTAAGGCGTAAGACGAACAAAAGAGTAGCGACACCTTTCTTAGCCTAAGAGTTGATTTTTGGCTTTCTTATCCTCCCCGACTCATACCAATGTCCTCCGGTCTTTTGTCAGCAAATTAATGATCATTACAACAAAAGAAACAAACGAGCACATAATACTGGAAGAGGGTCTGAGGGAGAGGAGCAATTCTTTTTATGACGCAACGTACGCGTGTGGCTTAAAATTGTTACAGGCTAGGGGCAAACATAATACGGTAATGGTCATCTGGGTTTGTTGACAACGGGGCCGAATTTAAGATTAGTTTTTGAGATCTCCGTTACGAGGGTTCACCAAATCAAACAAATTAAACATGAAATTGGCAACAGCGATCAACTTTACGGCAATAACTTTGAGTGTGCGTCAGTACAACATGTTGTTGACATTGTATCTTCTATAATAGTATCTCTGTCACCACGGTTGTCGAGATGGACTGGTGTGTAAACGCGTCGGCCGTCCCACCCCGGCAGGGGAAAGACATCCTCATCACCGCAGGCGCTTCAAATGTGTCCGTCCACCTCCACCTACAGAGGAGCCTGGTTCTGGAGACCTTTACATGTAGTCTTACATAATGTACTCACATGAACGTCAGCCCAATCGGGCACCTTGAACCAACTTTTGTTGTTCGGAATCTGTCAAGATATTTAATAAAGGGTATTCAATACGAAGATATATTCTGAATTATTTATTCAATACCTTTTCACTGCGATGCAGTGATTTGATCCGCAGCTGTCATTGAGTTCCCGTTAAACAATTCGTGTCATTCGATGGCAGTTACATAAATCAGCCAGGGGTCTGAAGGAAAGAAGTCTCTTAGATTTTTTGTCCAAGATGAAGACCTGTTGATTATTGATGTTATTGACAATTCCCTTTATTTGCGTATTGTTTTTGCGTGAAACTGTCACTCATACATTCACATGGGAATAACTTAAACACGCTTATCACACTCTTCGCGTGGAAACGCAGGTTTTCTTTATTGTCAATTTTTCCTTCTACAAATATGAATCAATAAAAGGATCGTGGGGACCCATTCTGTGTTTGTAGGCTGTTGTAATGACCAGCCGGATCAATATCAGTATCTGGGCAACTGCCCACCTACCCACCCCCTCCCCTAACTCAACATTAATCTTAACTTGTTGTCAATTAACTGTTGTTTAGTTAGGGGGGGAGTGGGTAGGTGGGCAGTTGCCCAGATACTGATATTGACCCGACCAGCGTTTAGACTAAACATTTCGCTTTTCGCAAACACCTTGAAAACATTTCAGTACTAAATTAATGATGCAGACCTCTGTGACCGCAGAGGACTGTGTTTGTTTGGGTAAGTATTACAAATTCAATTTCTTAATTGAAATAATCATAAAAATATGAAACAACTTCACCTAAAAGATCCCCGTGTCAAGCAGAGACGAACAGTCACATTGCTACGATTTTTCTTCTATATAGGAATAAACCCCAGTGTATTGTTATTAACTATTTTACGATATAGGTACTTGCAAACGGCAAAACTGAACGAGATACAAAAGCGAGTGATAGAAATATATCGATCTATTTCATTGCAATCAAATATATAGGAGCTATTCACATTCTACTAGCATTCAACGATTTGGTCGATTCCCACGCAGCGTTAGTTTCCTCCAAAAACCGACTTCATTCGGGAAAAAATGCTCAGATTATTCCAGATAGTGTTCTTCCCTAATGTTATACACATTGCGACTAAAGCTGAGGAATATATATATTTGAAAATTGGGAAAATATGACACTTAAATGCTTCGTTTAAGCGACCAATTGTTGAAATGTTTTATAAAATGGTTTCTTTGTCTTCCGCTTTATTCAGACTTACCACCTGGTTAAATATATTTACAAAAGATGGGCGACAATCCACTTTGGAATACATGATGGTTGCGTTTTGTTTTTGTATGATAGCAATTGACGCAAAAGCGTTAATTTCATATAAATATTGGTTAGAGAAGCCTCTGCTGTTAAAGCTGACAAATTCACTTTATAAAACGCGTGTTTATCGTCATACACTATGATTTCGATAGAAAAGGAAAGTTCTACCTTAACGGAATGAGTTGAAATTTTTGGGCACGAACTGGAGGAGGTGGGTGAACATGTTTCATTTCAAAGGGTTATCTTGCCACTGAGGTGGAGAGGAATGAATTTGAAATGAAGCGAAGACTCCATCAACCTCCTTAAGAAACAATGATCATGAAGCGATACTTAAGCAGCACATACCTCTCACCAAACAAGCTTAAGGTTTGTACAAATAGTCACAGACGGACGGTTAGTTTCTTTATAGAGACGCACTTGCCCCCGCAAAAAGTGTAGGATGTGCAGATGTTGCTACGACATATGGTATTTAGAGGGGGCTGTGACAAGAAACTCCTGAAAAACTAAGACCAAGTCCCAAAACTAGTACAACATGTTATCATTGGCTCAGTATCCCTTTGTAGGATTGCTTCTTTCACCCAAGTTTTTGCGCAAACTATTTTCCTTCAATTGGGACATCGCTTGGATGAATATTGCTTGTTGCGAGCAACCCGTTGAGAAGTTTCTGAGCAATTTTCGCGTTTTTTCGATCACTGTCTTTTTTTAAGCGTTCTCCCTTCAATAGCGTTTATATTTTCCCATTCCTTTGTTTCCTTTAGACGATATTAAAGAGAGAATAACACTAAGGAAATAACTCAGAAAGCAGCTGATTCGAATGAATTCGCCTTCCACCCCTTTTTCCTTCTTCGTATTTTTTTCTGGAGAGAAGAATTTATTTTGAACTTCTACAAAATTAGGTTGAATCGAGGCTTTCAGTTGGACTTGAATGTAAGATTGGATGCATAAAAGCCATACCTGGCAAATCATTATGAATTTGCTTCATGTCAGAACAAGAACTGCTTTTCGTGACTGTGTGTTTAGATAATTTTATTATCCTATTGAATTTCCATATTTTCCTTGACGCTTGAATCATGCAATAAAGATCCGTCTATTTACATTGCTTAGTCCTGAGCTTGTCTTATTGAGAGTAACTAACACAAACGGTTCTTCTTTTACACTAATGGATTAATCAATCCTTAATAATTAGAGGAAACAAGAAAACTTCTCAACAAGAGTAAAGCACCTCTCTCAATCTTAAAGGCTTGTTTTTTACCTTTGCTGAAATGCGGTTGTAAAGTTTGGAAGATAGATACATTTATGTTACGACTGTTTTCTATTAACCGACGATAGCCTCGGAAGATTGTTGTTTTTGCTTAGAAACGGATCCTTTTTACGGACCATTTATGAAAAATAAACCTTAGCTAATAGCTAAATGTGTACACAGCTTCTCTTACTAGCTAAAGCTTTTTTAATGGCTAACTTTCAGCAACATTTTTGTTTGCAAATAGCCTATAGAGGATAGACCGTGAGCGAGTACCTATGACGCTTAGCGTACAATCAATTTTCACCACGTCAAAATTACGTATATTAAAGGTATAGCTTGGTAATAAATGCCGTGAAAATTTAATTTCAGCATCCTGTGTGCCGAGTGATCTCTGTCAAAAACGCATTATCCGCGTTTTTCTTTAATTCAAATTTGAATATTCAGCTGGCTAGCTCAAGAGGAACGTGCATTTTTAAATAGCGTACTTGTTATTTTTTTGAGGGCCTTTAACTTATAATTTTTTTTTTTTTTACACCTCCGTAAATTTTATTTGTCAAAACAGCGTAACGACATGTAAAAAAGCATTACACTATGCAGTTGTTCTTAAAAAGAGAGGTTTTTAATCTCGCCCTTTACTTTTTTTTATCTCGTTTTTTCACCTTTCATTCAAATTTTTTCCTTGTTTGTTTATACGATTAGACTTGGTTTAAACCTTCCCCTAGGTCTGATGTCCTGCTAATTTCCCCCACTTTTACGAAATAAATAAAGCAAACATCTGAAATATTCCTTGCGATACCGCGTGCTTAACAGGCAATAAATAATGGGATTGACGCAGGCGTGGAAATTATCCAGCACGTCTGAGAAATTAAGAAGAGTATCGATAGCCTTTTCCTGACTTTTTCCACCGTTGCCAAAGTCTGACAACAGCCAGGCTATTTGCCCAGGAAAAAAGCAAATGGCGAACAAAATGACAACGGCTGCTAATGTCCTGATGGCCTGATTTCTTCTCTTAATCCTTCTTGCCTCCGCCGCGCGCTGTTCCTCGGTTGCAAAACTATCGTTGCGCCTGAAGTCACCAAAATGAAGTAGGGAAAGTGCGATTCTAGCATACACGATGGTAATGATCACTAAGGGTATTAAATACTGTAAGAGGAAAAGTGCTAGGGTGTATGCCTGTCTGTGACGAGAGCTCGGCCAGTTTTCGTGGCATTTACCAGGTGGGACAGACGTTGTCACGATAGCAAGGGGTAAGACGATAATGAACGCTGCAAACCAAATGGCGGCCACCCAAGCAAACGCCTTTTGTTGCCTCAGTTTCGGCCGGTGAGGGAAGACAATCGAACGACAACGTTGAAGCGCCATGGAGGTGATAGTAAATATGCTCAGGAGGTAGAAGATTGTGTACATTGGCCAAAGAAATCGGCAGTAAACCTCGGACTTTGCGATAACCCCAAACAATTCGTAGGTTGTCAAAGGTAGAAGGGAGGCAAGGAAAAGAAAGTCTGATATCGCCAAGTTCAGGACTAATATCTGATATGCGGACATGTTCTGTCTCCGACGAATAATAACAATAATAGTAAGCAAGTTACCCAAAAATCCCACGATGAAAATCGCTGCATAGACTGCCACTCTGATATAAGTTTTGGCCTGCATTTCCATCGTCAGATATCAGGTCGTAACTAAGGCGGGTTGGCATAACCTCAGTAAAATCACATCTACACTCTCCTTCCAACGTTTGCGGATTAACTTAAGTGACTTTATTTTCTCGTCGTCTCTTCTCTACTTTTGTCGACCGACATTAGTTATTTTCAATTATAATCGTGCTGAGAAAAATTAAATTTTTGAGTGAAGGCTGATCAACAATTGTAAGAATATTCATTTTGAGAAACCTGATCTGTCATCTCACGTCAGTTGTCAAACCATGGCCACCGAACCAATAAGCACAAATTGAACTCGTATAATTCACGGAAAATAAATATTTTTCTTATACGCGAACCTATAACGCGGGCATAAGGTAACAATCAATAATTCTATGTGCAATGTTCCCGCCCAGGTAATTAGCCCTGGGGAGGCATTATACTCCCTCTTTTTAATTCCAAACAAGGGTCTGTTTGATGACGATGCGAAATACAAGCTTTCGTCATACAGACGTGGGAAGACCTTTTAATCGTATTCGAAGATCATGAACGCAGCAGGTTTTTATTTCTTTAAATATCCGAGGGTTTGTTGTATTTAAAATGATTTCTGATTGATACAGAATTTTCAGTGGCAAGTTGTTTACTTGACAAATGCTTCGCGCGCGCGACATTACAGTTTTTCACGTAAACTTGCGCTTCCGCGAAACCACCGATAGTTTTACGCCAAATTCAGAATTTCATCGGTGTTTAGAAAAATTTAATGAAAAAACGAGACTTTCCTTTGTTTACAAGGATTGGTGATTAGCATTTGTACAAGGTAATTACAAACAAAAATCTAAATGTCAGTTTGGCAGGTAAAACTCTTTGTTGTCGAGTAACTAATTAAAGAGAAATAAAACGAAACAGGCAAGCGACATTTCATATTAGGGGATGTCTAATTATTGAACAGAGTCAAGCATCTCTGAAATAAAGAGAACAAAACGTTCTTGTTCTTTTGCCACAATTCGATTCTCGACATCGTAATTTACCCTAAAAAAGAGATTAATTAGTCTGAATCTAAATCTTAATAAAATGAAAATCTTTGTTTGGTTTAAGGGAAAATAACCCATGTTCTCTATATCAATATCCTGACACGAATTTTATGTCTATAGTTCTACATCTAATAAGATTACTTTTCTTCCTTTCGAATATTTTTCGGAATAGCAGGAGGCTCAAAAACAGGAAGCCCAAAAGTTTTCTTTATGTAAATATGTTACGTGGAGAATTGTGCTTTTTCCTTCTCGGTGATCAGCAACTTTAACGCCTCTTCTGAGCACCTACAAGAAAGTAAGTTCTCCTCCTCAAGACCAAGAATCACTGAATGACGGTCACAATCCCGAAAAGTATATCACGTGGATAATCATCCGTGATTGGTACTTAGTGCGCTGACCGAGCTCAATCATTTTCCACTTCGCATGATAATCTTATACGCGATAACAAAAAGGTAAAAATCTTTCACTCAGTTATTGATATTAAAGCTATTAACTTCTCCACTTTGAGTGACACAAAAGCAATTACTTTAAAAGTGCCGAGTTTCCAATTACTCGGAAAAACGACGATAATCTTCACTTATTGGCATAAAGTCAGCAGAATGTCTAAAACCCTTTCAAATTGGAGAAAATTTGTACAATAATGCTTTAACTCAAAAAATGCTGTCAGAAATTTGAAATTAAAAATGACTTTGAACAAAACGGACGAGAATGAATCGCAGTTTTAGCCAAGGACTGGAATGTCTATCTCGTTGTTGTGCTATTCGATAAAATGCCATTTATTCGTCCACTTTCAATACTTTATCTTGTTTTATCCTTTCTGGCTTTATCTCTTCTTGTTCATATTCTTCACGCTATTAGAATACATTTCTTGGAAGGACTGTGCGATTAGTCTTTAAAAGGAAAACAGACATCAGAATTGTATCTACAACGAAATGTTTTTTTTTTACTTGTAGAAAAAGAGAACTGGGATGAGAAACCTTGTGCAAAAGCGATTAGACAGATATATAGTAATGATAAGATTCATAGGTTTCCCCAGGCAAACTGAAACTTGTTGGTTCAAAGAAGGATTCAAGTGGAAACAAAAAAATCGGCTAAGATGTCTGGAAATCCTCCGAAAACAACGATTGTTCACTTTCTTTTTGTTTACGTTTTCCTCATAACTTCGTTGGCGCTTGAAAGTAATCTGGAAGGAACTTCTTCGTATTTCTCGATAATCAGTGAAGCTTCTAAAGTAGACAGGTCACTCGAAGTGCATAGTTCTGTAGATGAGACGGAATGCATGGCTCTCTGTAACAGACGACGCGGCTGCTTGAAAGGTATTTATAACCAACAGAGTGGATCTTGCTTCTTAGAGATTGACGATTGCAGTCATAGCATAGTGAACAAACACCACGAAGATGTTATCCCAGGAGAAGGAAATTCTGTCTTTTTTACTAAGGTATACCGTAAAAATCTCTAATGCATGTCATTTTATGAAAGGGCTTTCTATGTGGGTTCGTTTTTTTTTTAGTCGTAAGTTTATGAATGAAACACATCCCCACGAGATGAAAACTCAGCTCTATGACAGCTAAGCTATAAGTATATTGATAGTAAGAAATTCACTTCTTATTTACTTTCTTTGACCTACAAGCTAGAATAATTTTGACCAAAGGTAGTGTCAGTTTTTTTCCTTCCGTAAATCAATCCTGAATTAAAGATATAACTGCGTTGTTAAAAATTTTTCTGACTGCATAATCAAAAATGAAGCAGGTAGAATCCTTTATTTCAACATTATGGAAACAAATGATAACAGGCTGATTTCCATCGAAGGGGATGCGTTGGTCTTTCTTCTAGAGAATTATTCACAGGGAAATGTGGTTTCTAAAAAGTTAAGGACAATCTAAAACAATTGTTGAGAAAGTGCAATACCCAAAAGAGTATTTCAAACGTCCTACAAAAACACAGACAGCCATTTTGTTCCATTCGACGGAATCCTCCCCCACAATTACCAAAGGAAGAAAAGCGGGGGGGGGGGGTCCAATCGTGAGAGGAAACTCCCTCTAGTATGACAATAATTGATAATGTAGATACCTCCCTGTGGCCCACTCCTTTCACTTACGCCCTAATGCCGTATGCAACTACAAGTACTTTGATTAACCGTAAAGAAACATTATATTATGTCGTTAGGAAAACTTCTTGCCTTGAATTTTTTTTCTTACAATAGTTATACAGCAAACATCTTATGACGTTTTCCTGATGTTTCAGCTTAGCCACAATTTCAATTTTGATGAACGAAAATTTGAAGAGGAACCCGCTGGTAAGCGTAACCTGTTTGAAAGGGTAATGTGGAAAGTGCCTACGCTATTTCAACGATCGTACCTCACCGAAATATGACTAAATTGTTTCCAAAAATGAGAACCATATGTAATAACCGTTTGTTTATTGGAAATCAGTTTGGGAAATGTCAAAAATTATGATAAAATAAGATATAAACCAAAGAATGGAAGTTAAATATTAGTATGTTTCACTAAATAAGTGCATCGTTTTACATCTAATTTTTTTGTCCTGTTAACGCCCTTTGCCGGAAAAATTTCAACCAGCTGGGTCTAGTAAAAACTTATGTAAATTAGTTTTAAGTCGACTGATTGATAAGTGAATAGTGTGTGTCTCAGAAGCTCTAAATTTGAAAATGTATTGGAAATTTACATTTCAGGCACATTCTATTACCCGCCTCCTCTTTCTTGCAAAGAAATCTACAACACTGGAAGGTAACACGATAAAAATATAGGTTGATAATGATTGTAGAGTATTCATCCAAGATTGCAATATACCATCTGCGCTAAGGTAAGAGTTTGACCAATGTCACATGCATTTAACGGCCTGTAGCTTGTAATCAGTTTAACTGTTTTTATCAGTACCTATCCTGTGCCATAGGTTGACGAAAAATGGCCGTTACTCCATTTTTCCGTTCGGAGAGACTGGCGCAGGCGAGGAGGTCTATTGTCATATGTCTGAAATTCCTACATGTGGAGTTGGGGGCTGGACACTAGTAATGAAGATTGATGGCACTAAGGTGATATAGAAGTATAAAAACACGCGAATAAACAGAAAACAGACAAGCAAACAAACAAACAAATGGGGAAAGGGAACTCTATTTCTGTTTTCTCAAACATCCTAGAAAAGGATTTTTGCTTTATACCTACATAGCATTGAGCCCTCAGAGGGGAAAAAAACGGACGAGTACCCCATTTAAGAAAAGAAGAAATTCTTTTACGATTGTGTCATATTAAAAAGTGATCATGCATCACAGCTGCCACATTGATCTCTCATCTAGACTCAGATCCTTCTCTCCTCATCGATTTTGAAGACAAAATTAATGGTTGTTCAAGTATTTTGTTAATAATTAAAAAATGATTTTGCCGCACAGGACACTTTCCGTTATGACTCTCCTTACTGGAGTAGTGTAAATTCATACGAACCGTCCTCAGCTCTTCAAGGACTGGATACCAATGAAGCTTTATCCTCAGCTTATTGGACCACTTCACTGACCAAGTTGTGTTTGGGCATGAAGACAGGAAAAGCAATAAGCTGGGTACTAGTTTATACCGGGCACGTGCATAGCCTCCACAGCTTGATCGCTGATGGTCAACCCAGGCACACGAACCTTACCCTAGAGAAGTGGCTGTCGTTGATGCCGAATTCGTCTCTGGAAAAATTTTGTCCGAAACAAGGATTCAATCCTAGCATAGGAAACCAAAGAGTCAGGGTCGGAGTGGTAGCAGGAAACTCATCGCTTTCAAGTCTAATCGGATTTGGTTCCACTGGAAATTATACATGTGGAAATTATAAAGGAAACGGTGTATTTGGAATAAAGTATCTTTCAGCATTTGGTTACATCTTTGTGCAGTGAAACAAGGGTGTAATCGAGAAGGAGTGGTTTGGGGTGGCGCCAAAGGTGCATGTGCATGTGCATTGTGTGGAAACGTTGTTATTGCTATAGGTGTAACATCCAAGCAAGTTCCTAAAATTCTAGTAAGACGCTATTGTAAGAATCCCCTGATAAAAATTATGTCGCAGTGCACATACCTTTATAAATGGTAGAATGATTCTAAGAAACGGTTTGGTCAGTCTGGTCACTCGCTCTCGCTATCTTCTTTGACAGCGAGTCACTCAGACCGTCTAACAGACAGAAGACGAAGGAGACTGGTACCATTTTTCGAACTCTTATCAACGTATCGAAGCCTTAGTCTTACATAACTATTTTGCAATTGTTACCTTCAAATTTGGTATTGATTTATTGCAAAAAGGGTTACTGTGACTTTTTTGCGTAACCCCGATCCCAGTCGCTCGGTAAATGAGATGTAAGAAAGGAACTAGGTCCGACAACATTACGCTGACCAATTGCATTACGCAGTCGCATTTCCTCTTCAGTCATTTGAAAAATGGCGCTCATGTGTTCTGGTAGAAAACAAGCTTGAGTTTCAAATAATCCCTTAGGAGCCGATCAAACAAGCCAGTGATCATCATTTCAGATAGGTATGTCGTACTTTTAAAATTATCTCCGTGTTATGATAGATCTCTTCCTTCCTTACACAAGACCTCATATTTTAAAATAGTGACGAGCACCACAAAATAGGTATTAAACACGTTGTAATGGGTTTATCTGTTTCAAACACATAGACGATTGTTAAAAGATTAACTATCATTTGTATTCATAACTTACTCGTTGACTCTATCGACAACTTTAGGAAAACGTTGCACAATTTTTCATGTGTCTCATTTGTATGGCTAGCCAATCACAATGCCAAAAAAGTCAGCTTAACAAATGATGAAGAAAAAAGCATGCAGATGATGTAATGAATGTCGATTAAATGCGTAATACGTATGACTAGCAAGCATATAATGAATTGTAACTAGACCTTTGACTGATCTTTTATTGGTACCTGTAATTTAGTTACAGTGTATTAGTTTTGCTTTTGGCATGTCTGCAAGAAATCCAAATTAGAGTCATGAGGAATATTAATCAATTATGATGACTATATGGTTTACAAGTGGGTATATGCATGGAATGTCTGTGATATGTATGCATGTGATCTTGAGTAATTAAAAAATGAGAGAATATCTTATCTTGAACTCCTGCTGCAACTCAGGAATATAAAATATGATAATGACAGTCTTATTAGTATTCTCTCCTGCCTTGCTGTTACTACATTGAGTGATTAAAAAGAGAGAGAATATCTTATCATGATTTCCTGCTGCAACTCAGGAACATAATATATGATATTGACAGTCTCATTAGTTTTCTCTTCTGCCTAGCTGTTACTGCATTGAGTGATTAAAAAGAGAGAGAATATCTTATCATGGTTTCCTGCTGCAACTCAGGAACATAATATATGATATTGACAGTCTCATTAGTTTTCTCTTCTGCCTAGCTGTTACTGAATATTCACAGTGGATTAATATGTATGTTAAAATAAGTAGATTGGGAGATGACTTGTTGACTAATTTATTTTTCAAAATTTAGTCTTATAGTATAAAAATAGTTTTTTTAATCTCTCTTGTGATATAAATGATGAATAGTTGATTATAGAGTTCTCACAATATATACTGGTGAGTAAGTAACTATTCAGAGCACCTTGTGATAGCTGGTTAAAAAATTTGTAAAGGATTTTTTTCCAGGAGTTCACATTTATCATAGTAGTAAAGAGTTCAAGATTTCTGTAGCTAGGAAAATTTTTTTGTAGAAATATGGTTGTTATTGATTGTGATTATATAGATAAATGAATGTTTTGATTGTCTTTCTCTTATATAGAGTCAAGCAATCAATTCGATTGATTGCAAGATTTTGTCTGCTCTTCTGCATTGAAAGGCAACAATGTTGAAAGTTTATGTGTTGCTATATATAGCACCTTAATTTGATTTGTTTTGGTGCACTGTCATCATTATTTCTTCATGGGTCTGTTTTCTCACCGATGGGCTGTTGGGCTCTTTGATTGTAGGCATCCATGCTTTGGGAATTGTAATTCTGCTGTCTCTATTGATGTTATTAAGATGAGGTGTTTCATGAAAGTTTTATAAGGTTTTTTGTTTTTGATGGTTGAATGTCAAGTTTGATTTTAATGGTCTACACATAGTGAATGTAAATTTGGTCCAAAAATTACTGTGGGTGATACTGACCATAATCGGTTGAAGCAAAAAGTAGTAAACCAAAGACATTTTTTTTGCTCTTGTAATTTCTTTATTCCAGGTAAATAAAAATTACAGAGAAAATCTGGCAAGAAGAGGTGATCTTGTTTGCTGTTTGCATGATTAATGCTTTGCACTTGCCTGCAAAACCCTCTCTTAAGGCCTAGTCACTATGGCTGACTGCAGCTTATTTTAATTAGGAAGATGTGTCTATTGAGAAACTGTTGCCAACATGTTATAAAAACTTACACAAAGAAATAAATGTGTTGTAGAACAGATGAAACATTCAGTTCATTGATATTATAACATAGTCATTACTCATACAGTTGCTGGCTGGAAGATGTAGCCTTGCAACACATACATTTCTGTTTGCTCACATGCATATGTTTTAAGTCACAAGTAAAGTTATTGATAGAATCTTGCGCTGTTTTATTACAAATTATATATATTGGGATATTGGTTTTGAGATATAATTCACTCCATCACTTCAAGTGGGTGACTAGAAATAAATTTCTCCAAACAATAGACTTATATTTTCAAGAAGGAAGGTGGTAAGAAGAAATTCAATGCTAAGTTATTAGAGCTAAATTATGTTTAAAGATATGTATGGCATATTATTCCAAAACTTCTTGTAGCAGTACAATGTTACAATTGTATTGGACACACGAAGTTGCCTTTTCTTTTTCATCTCTCAAACATTTTAAATTTTTCTCAATTTTTTTGTCTGCTTGCATAGCAGTAAGTGCTTGTAGAGAGTGCCTCTTTTCTAGCAATACAGTACGTGTACTACATTCATTTTTTTTTATATGATGTTGAAAGAATTCTGTTCATAATTCCCAGTTGCAAGAAATGTCAAAGGTTTGAACCTTTTCATCATTTTGATCTAACCCTGGTCAAGTTTTTTAAATGCAAGAAAATGATATGGCTCGTCTTTGCTTATGTGGTGTAAACTGTTTTTCTGGAAACAAGCACGAACATTTGCCAATTCATTTTCAAATAAGATTAGCTTGAGGTCAATCGGTGAACTCGATAAAATACCTGAGGGGGAGGTGTTGACTCGCAATTATTTTCCATCCCCCGTACCCCCTTGCACTGAACTGGTGGCTCTCTTTTCGCAACCAGTTTCCTCACGGTTCACTCTTCATGATAATCGATAATAAACTGGGAGATTTGAAAAACTGTGAACATCATTTACTGTCAGAACCATTCAATCTTAGGCTATTGTTTTTCTTTTGGAAGAAAGGAATGGCGGTTTTAAGCGTGGTTTACCTCGCGTGATTTCTTGGTTATGAATGTTCGTGACGGGAAATACTCGTCCAACATCTCACCCTTAATTGTTTTTTGATCGATATCTTTGCCGTGAGAAAAATGGCACTTCGTTAGTGCACTTTTCATTGTTTTCACTTTACGCTTGAGCAAGCCAGCTATTTAAGTAGATTTTGTTTTGTCTTGGGTTAATCGTGTGCGGAATTCAATAAAGCTAATCATTTCTGGAACGTTAAGAGTGGAAAGAGATTAGCATGTTGTCTGTTAAATGTCAACTTGGCGCCGCTCCAGTTTAGAAAACGCAAATTCAGCCCTGCCAAAAATAGATTATTTTTGTAAATATAAAAAAACTGTTTATGGCTGTTAGTTCGAGTGCAATGTTAGCTGACCACCCAAGGCGTTCTTGGCATTCGAGATGTTTCAACATCTTATCAAAATACGATTTGCTTCTTACTTTACACGACTTTTAAGTGATCATCTAAAATATTTGACAGCGGGACTGGCTTTAAACTGAATCAATCGATAATATACGAGGAAAATACAGTAAAATATTCATAATGTTATAGCTGTAAAATACCTCGCGGCAGTTTAACTAATATCGAACGTTTGTCGTAATGACTGGGGCGTGATAAAATTAGAAGTTCTCGTTTTGTTTTGTTTCATTACGTAAAATGTCGTTCAATGGAATATTATTTTTCTAAGGACATTTAAGTTTCCATTTTTATCAACAAAACCACCTTGACTGGTGCCAGAATGTCGAAAATAGACCACTCAAGATATGCAAAACCCCCAATAGCGCCTTATTCAAATGAACCATTTGTAAACTCAAGGCTTTTCCACTGTACTATTTACATAACACTGCATGTAGATTGCTTATAATGGCCTCGACAACATTAAGCGATTTCCTCTTGAATCTCAGAGGAAAGTTCACCTGTAATTATTGCAAGGGGTCGCTGAACAATCCAAAGATTTTACCATGTCTACATTCTATCTGCTGCGGTTGCCTCCGAAGGCTCGAGATGGAAAGCCTTGGGGTGGAACGAGCTAGTTGTCCTTCGTGCAGAGCCGAAATCGAGCTGCCGGAAGGATCTAATATTGAGAGTCTTCCTTCTCCGCTCTACCTGAATCGACTACAAGAAATGATCAGAATTCGAAACAACAACCCCGAGTTAGCTTGTGGGAGCTGTGATCGAAAAGCAGCTGCGGTGTCCTATTGTTTCGGTTGTAGATGCCTCGTTTGTGTCGGTTGTATTGAGGTACACGCACGAATAAAAGTGATGAAGTCTCACCGCATTGCCGAGCTGAAGGAGTTCTCATCGAAAGATCTCCCTGTGTTAATTCAAGCCCCGTTGTTGTGCCTTGAAGATGGACATAAGCATGAAGCGCTTGATCAATTCTGCAAGGATTGTGAGAGGCAAGTTTGTGAGAAGTGTATTAATTCCTCACATAAGGGCCACAAACTACTGCCGATCAGCCAAGCGAGTAGAGAAAGTAAGAAGCGTATTTTACATGCCATGGATGGTTTGCAGGACAAAATGTTGTCATGTCGAGGAGAGATAAAGCGAGTCGATCAGAGCTACAAAACTGTGGAAAGGAGGGTAATTACAGCACGGCAAGAAGTGTTGAAAAAAATTGAAGACTTGATCACTTTATTGCGAAAGCACGGAGATGAAATGCTAGCTGAACTAGAGAGTGTTTATAAAGATCAACAGCTTTCCATTATTAAACAGCGGAAGGAGCTTGAATTACAAATGGGGCAATTGCAAAAAACTCATGAATTTGCTAATGAAATGCTAGAGAGAGATATCGGGGGCGAGATTTTAGACATGGAAAGATCGATGAAAAGACGATTTCAGCAGCTTATAACCATGAATACCAAACCAGAGCCACATGCACAGAAAAGTATAAACGTTGATTATATTCCAGATCCAGAAGTACAGAAAACTCTCTCGCAGTCAGGTCTCGGGCGAATTTTTGTGAGTTTTACAGACCCCGCGACCTCGATCGCTGAGGGAAAACAAATGACCCAACTTCTCACAGGAACCGGCGAACGAATCGAATTCACGATTCAAACGAAAGATTCCGATCAGAAACCGAGTTACTCTGAGAACGATCGTGTTTCGGTCCGTATTCAATCAACCAAAGGTACGGTGATTCCCGCGAGAATCGACGACAGGAAAGACGGAAGTTACCTCGTCTCCTACACCCCGTTGAAACCGGGTGTGTACCAAATCGACGCAAGGGTTCGTGGCGAACCAATCAAAGGAAGCCCGTTCACAGTGCACGTGACTACTCGCGCAGAGTATCTTAAGGCGAGCCGGATAAGCTTGGAAAATGCTTCTAAACCCGACCAATATAAACCTGTCTCATATTTCGGCTGCGCTGCTCATGAAAAGTTCCAGATCAAAAGGCCTTGTGGTCTTGCAGTCAGTTCCTCGGGAGAGGTCGTCGTCGCAGACTCGTGGAATCGTCGGCTTCTGATCTTTCGTCAACGGAGCAAAGAGAAATTGCAGTTTGAGAGTAGAGTTCTGGAGGGTAGCGTGGATTTGACGAATCCAGTGGGAGTTGGGTTCAATTCTGAAGGAAACATCATAGTATCCGACAGTGACAACCAAATGATTCACGTGATCGATCGATGTGGCGTGACCATCAAGACATTCGGAAGTGACATTCTCGAATGCCCGTGGGGAGTTTGCGTGACGCGCGAGGGCAGAATTACCGTGTGTGACTGGGGGAGTGCTACTGTCAAAGAATTTTCCCAACAAGGAAAACTTCTCAAAGAGTTCGCCAGTCGATCCTCCGCCAAACCTTACTACATCGTTCATCACCATGAAAAATACTTCGTAACCTTTGATTCACACTGTGTTGAAGTGTTCGATAATGGAGGTAACTTCCTGTATAAAATTGGCGAGAAGGGTTCCGGTGAAGGTCAGCTAAGGGACCCGAGAGGAATGGCGATTGACAGCAAAGAAAATCTTGTCGTGTGTGATAGTGGGAATCATCGTCTCCAGCTATTCAGCACAGACGGAAGGGCTTTTGCGTTTGGAAGTCAGGGCAAAGAGGCGGGTCGATTTGACAAGCCTCAAGATGTTGTTGTCTCATCCAATGGCAGGTTATTTGTGACTGATTATTGTAATAATCGTGTGCAGGTACTGCAAAGGAGCAACAGTGAAGCGCTGATTAATTAGAATACGCAATAAAACCGCAGAGACAATGATTTATTGTTGAAAAGTACAAATGGTACTTCAGTTTTGAGTGTCCAAGAAATGTTGGCTCTGAACTCATACATTGACTTATTTGCACCACCATGGATTATAAATGATTCTTAGCGAACTGTCTCATTTATTCGCTTTTTGCTAAGTCGGTCATGATATTTTAACCATATTTACATCAGAGTTGCGATCACGTGAAAACTTGTCAAAATTATCTCTTATAGTTGTATTTCAAACAAAAATCCATAATCTCTTGATTTCAAAGAAATTATCTTCGATAAAAACTGTAGGGTTACTAGAATAAGTTCAAAGAGATTCAGTTGAAATGAATAAAGAAATGTATCTCTAGGATATACTTAGTCATACAATGGTCCGCTAAGCGGTTGAATTATTAATGTAAATAAAAGTATGTCTCCGAAGTATAGTGAACTCTATTATTCAAAGAAAATTGTCAACTTCAAAAGTTTTCATATCACTGCTCAAGTATTAAATACCTTTGCTAAAAACATTGTTTCACTCAGGGCTTCTAGGTTTAATTACGTTGTCCGAAGAATATTTATACTGCTTATCTGAGGCTTCTTTCTAGTTGACGTAATTAATTGTGTAAAGCGCATCAGTTATTGAACATAGACTGCGCAGGTAGCTGGGAATACTTTTTTGCTAAGGTCCTTATTCACATGTATTTCACCACAACTCACATCAGAATATCCCTGCAGACCAATACCAACGCCTCGCACTATATAAGGCGAGTTACAATTCGTGGTTTGGGACTGCACTCCAATCCGTGATTTCATAATCCCCTGTTGAGTGTCCCGGATGTTGAAGCCGCGGACCAAACAACTTGTGTTGATGTTTTGTGGGGTCCAAGGTTTGATGACAAAAGGACTTCCTGTCAAAGTTTTGCTAACACCCCCGTGCAACAGCGAGTAAAGCGAATTTGCACTGATGTTGACTTTCATGAGCATATTTATCTTGGCTCCTGTTTGAAACTTCATGGAAACGCAGAGTTTTCTGAAAGGATTGAGCCAATATCCAGGAAGTTTGTAATCTGTTCTATCTCCAATCACTTGGTAGGGAGTTTTTCTGTCCCACTGAGGAGAATCGTAAGTAAACGTGTTCTGAGAGTGAAGGAAAAAAATCTTTAGTCGAGTCAACTTGATCCTCATCGTGTCCTTAAGATTTTGACTAAAATGTGAACTAATTATCGTGAAAACCATTTCTCACATGTACAGTAGTATTTAAGTTAAGTGCGGGCCGCTGATGAAATTCACACGAGTATATATTCATATCCTAACTAGAAAGGAAATTGATGACAAACATTTCTCGCACAAAGTTGTTTTTTCCTGGGAGCTGCTCCCTTGTCATGGGAACTTAAGAACATTAAACGTCGACTCCAAGCCGATTTCGTTGTTGTGATGATTTTTCGCTCTATCTTTTTAGCACGTTCGTAAAGCATTGTTCATGCCATTTGAACAAATGTAGTTCAACTACATTTGCTCAAAATAAATATTTCGCACCGTCGAGTAATTTCTTATGTGTTGCAATCAAGAGAAGATCAAAAGTTGATAATTTCTTGGTTGCAATAAAATGCATCCTATTAATGCGCATTTTCTTTTGTCAGGAACAAGGAAATGCTGATTGTTTTAGCAAAGAGTTGATAGGTAAAACGGAGATAAAATTTTCATCGCTTGTTTTACGTAATAACCTAGAAAAGTTATTAAGCTGATTCACTTTTTCCTTTCGCCAGATCATGCGGTTTCTTTTGAAAAGTGTACCTTAGTCCTATGTACTTTCATCACCAGTGTCCAGGCTCTTTCTCCGCAGTCTTCTATACCGGTCATTCTACATCTTGTTCTCCACGTGTCATTACCAACAGTTATGTGGTAGAATCCGCTAGGGGCTTGACTATAAAGAAATAATAATAACAGGTCTTACTTCAGGTTAATTGTCTTATCTGTTGGGCCTGGATATCTCTCCTATCAAATACAAGCACAGTTTACATTGCTGGGCTGTGCTCTAACGAAGCTTAGATGCGACAGGCGACTAACTTATGCGTTTGGGAGACTTGAGTAACTTTCATTTTATTAAAGCCTTTAAGAGTTGGGTACCCTGGATTTCTGAGTTAAGAGACATGACTCAATTAGTGATTCGTTGATGAGCACAGTTTTGATTGCATTTCTTGTTTTTCCATGTAGAGTTACAACTTATTGCTCATCTTCATCATCACATGTGCCTGCAAAGTATTTTAACTAAACAAACTGCTTTTTTCGGAAAAACCTAATGTTAATCATGACGCTAGTGCAATTCAATGATATATATATCATTGAGGAGTTCATTTGGCGATGTAGTTTATGTAAGAAAATTTTTCAGTGGTTCCTGGTTACAGGACTTGCATGTCATGAAAGGCAACTTGTTATACACTACATTTTTTAACCTCTTGGCTCTATAAGGTAAACAGATGAGGGTTGCCAGTCTGTGCCCCACTAGAACAGAAAATCTAACTGTCAATTTTCACCGCCCTTATGTTGCGTTGAGCGGCTTAGAAATTCCGCAAGCCTCCATGTCCGCTAAATACCTGAAGGCTGCGGGTTTGTTACAAACTAATGTGGACTTTTGGAGAGGAATTAAGACCCGACTTAACCGGAAATGTATGTAAAATATTGTTTATTTTATACGTACTGAGATTTTCACTTCGAAATCTGTTGTCTCAAAACCCAGTTCACAGCTGTTTACAGCCAATCAAATCAGAGAAAAGACAATTTCACGTGTAGAGAAAACGTTTGGTCCAATCACGAAGAACCTTTCAGAAGTACTGGCTTTTCGCGCCTTCTCCTCTCTGCCCCGTCAGTTTACGTGAAACTTAGCTTCGTCGTTGGTTGTGTTAACATTTTGAAAAGGGGTTTGGAGTTCTGGGAGGGAAGGGCAACAAGCCAAACGCAGCAGAGACCATAACAGACGAGGAGGTCAGCATTCTATACATGAAAAACCTGCTTGGAATCACGAGTGCTGAGGCGTTGTTGAACACGTTGTGGTTTATGAACTCCATTCATTTCGCTCTATGAGAGGCTGCGACGAGCATCGACAAATGACTTGGGGAGATGTTCAACTTATCAGAGATGTGGACGGAACTGATTGTTTTGAATATTCCAAACGACAGACCAAAACACGAACTGGAGCGGAAATTCGAAATATCAGATCAGTCAAGCCTAAAGCTTTCGCTACTCAAGACGGGCCAGATGAGAGAAACCCCGTGTTTTTTTACAAAATTTATCGCGAGATAAAACCAAACTCAAGGCTGACCATCGGGGCCCCTTTCTATCTTAGTATCAACTATTCAAAGAATTCTTGTAGATGTTGTTTTAAGGCAAGTGCAATGGGGTAAACAAATTTAATTCGTTAATGAAAACTATGGTAAACAAAGCTGGACTCGACGAGAAGCGACAACTCACGAACCACAGCGCAAAAAAACGATGATACAGAAACTTAACGACAACAAAGTTCCCCCCACTCACATCACGCAGCTTTCAGGTCAGCGTAATATGCAAAGTGTAAACAACTACAGCTCTGTTTCTAAAGAGCAACAGAAGAATATGTCATTGATACTGAGCTCAAAGCCTTCAACATGCAACACCGCGAGCGACGCAAACAACAATGCTTCACGCACTGCTCAACTACCACTTTGACGACCGAAGCGGAGGCTTCGTCCATAAAAACCTCGATGGTTCCTGCAGCTGGTCCTGTCAGTGGAGCCGTAGTCCATGGTGGATGATTCAACATGAAGTAATCTATATATCTCGCACAGTAATTAGTCACCTACCTGTTCTTGAGTTGAATGTCGCCACAAGACGCTGGTTTGATAGAATTTAAAAAAAAAAAGGCAAAAGAGGGTTTCTCAGAGTGATAACAAGTTAATTATATGGACTTGTTTATGTCCCTTGGCGGGTTGCAAACACTTCAATTATGTGTTACCATAGCTGCTAGTAGCAGTATTATCTTAGTTCTCTGTTATTCTTCGTTTTTATTCGTTAAAAATACCAGAAAGTTAAAAAATAGTCGATTGACCAGAATACCTTCGACGGTGAGCCTCCTTCAAGTGAACAGCTAGTAAGTTATAAGTTACGTTAAATTTAGAACTAAAAGTTGCACGCTTTCTAGTTTAATAAGCTAGTTTTTCGCAATCTGTAGAAACTGTTTTTTTATTGCTGATAGCTTACCTTGGAAATTGCACTTGTTCGGTGAAGTACAGTGCGGATTGCTAACCTGAAAATAGGAAATGCGATCTCGTATAAATGGTCATGCAAACATAATATTTATGTGAGAAACTTCCGAAAAATGACGAATGTATTCCAGAAACTGGACGTCCGTCCTTTGAGAATAAGCACGTTTCCACCTTCGGTTTTTGTTTTCGAGTGCAACTCAGTCGTTCAGTATGAGCGGAGACTCTTGCATTTGGTAGCTAAGCTATTTAACTAGAACAGACACTCTGTATTCTGCATGATAAATTGGTTTAGTCAAGTGAGTCGCTCATGTAATTTTGCCACTTTAAAATGTTTCTCAAGCTGACGTTTCTTTTGCGGGTCAAAGGAATATCTGTGTATTTTTATATACATATTCGAAAATAAATTAAATTATGAAAGTGAAAAGTCTCCAGAGCGAACGTATTCTGCAAGGATTCACGAATGTGAAATGGTGTTGGTGATGTTGGTAGATTAAGCCTTAAAAACTTTTGCAGTAATTGACTCTGACATCTCCAGAGAAAGATTCATCTTTTAAAGGTGATCGCATGGTAGGAAATGGTCACTCTACCTTTTCCAGAATTACTGATGCGGTCTCAGTCTCTTGCTCGTGTTGGCTGTTTGGTTTGGCCTTTGTTCTTACTAGAGAACACTTTTTAGAAATGCCATCAAACACTGCATAACGACATCTTCTAGTAGAGCCGCACAGTGAAGCGCAACTATATTCATCATGAGCGTGCTCGACAGTAGAAATGTCTTGCTCCGTAAGCGTATCTGTTTGAGGTGAAATTTTGAAGTAGGATGACCGAAACAAGTGTATTTGGACGCACGGAGCTGCCACCAAAAAGATGACTTGAATTCGGATCAAAAATGACATTCTCAGTTTTAAACGGGACTTTCAAAATGAGCTCGAAGTGATGCTGAAAAAAAAATATGCCGAAATATTCATTATACCGGCTATGCAAACAGTAACTCGACGTATCATTGCGTATTGTTGACTTTAATTTACGAAGATATTGGCAACGCTCTATACTTGTTTACGTAGGGCCTGATGCAAGCAATGGAAAAGGTTAAAGATAATTATAAAAAATTTTGAGCCCTTTTCTCATCTCAACTTTCCCTTGTGTTTAAGCCGGTAAATGTAAATACAATGGCCATTTTATTTTTCATTGATATTTTTGTCATATGTATCGTCAAGAATAGCATGCTCCAAGGAGTTTAGTGGCCATATGTTTACACACTCATTTGATCACACTTAGAGTAAACAGGATTGCTAATGAAGGGAGACTTTAACGATTGCAAATAACGAATTTTGATTAGGTCTGGCTTCCCTTTGGAAACTTGTGTGTTATAGAACCATTCTCGAATGAAGAAGAGGCGAAATGACCTCACCCCTCTATTCTTTTACCCCCCCTCCCCCTCCTCCCCCCACAGGATCTCCCTATTAGAAGGGTCCACGCGTTCGCATTCTTTGTGGGCTCCGGTACAAAATGGACGCAGCCCAGATAAAATGGGAAGACAGCATATATATTTTGAGCGGGGGCATTTGAATGGCGTTGCTTAGCAGATGGTTTTATTCATGGCACGATACCACTGAACTTTTGCGTCTTTCTGCTGGTTTGCATAATACGTGTAAGCCGTGAGTCAGCCTTCTTTTTTCAAAACGCATGCTCAAGCGAGAAGCTAAAGAGACAAAATAAAGGTAGATTGGTTCTGAATATCAGCATTAATCGTCGAAGTTAGCTATCAAAAAAGCAGTACAATAAATCAGCTCAGTCGGGCCGGCCAGACGGTCATTTCTTTTGTCAGGCTGTTTGTTTGTTTTTTCGTCTGTCTGGTTTTCAGGGCGTCTATCTGTCTGTTTGTCTGAGTGTCTGGGCTTTGGCTGTGTGTGTGAATAAGATATTGGGCTGATATATGGTAGCACGAGTAATATATTTTCATGGTACTATAGTTATACCTTAAGTATAGGCACCGCACGAACTTAATATGATGAATTTATTGTTTTAAGGACTCGAATTTTAATCTTCAATATCGCCTTATGTAGATTGTGTGAAAAAGAAAGTCTCATATCCATTGTAAAACGTAGGTGTGACTAATGAATGTCTTTGCAGCCTGCATTTGGGCGCTCAAGAAGTGCCATTTGTTGGATGATTTGAAAACTGGAACAGAAGAAATGAACTTGCGGAAATAAATTCAAATAATATTTCCATCTAAAGAGACTTGAGTAAATGTCGAAGCAGCTGTTGTGTCAATAAAAAATTAATTTTTACTTGACTTTTTGGAATAGAGCAATAAATGCAACCAGCAAATGCATTTAATTTTTTCCATCATTCGACAGTTGAGCAGTTCTTCAATAGGCTGAAGATCTGTCAGATACGTAGCAAGCTTTATTATGTTGACAGCAATGAAATAAGAGGATTTTTCAAAATACACTCAAATTCATCCGAAAACTTTAAGAAGGTCCATGGTCTTTTTTTTCTTTTTAATGGTGGGCCGGGATGTTAAATGTGCAGTTGGCTTAGTATTAAAATAGAAAACGTTGTTTGAAAGTGTGCGATATGAAAACGATCAAGGATACTTGATATAAACGAACATTTTAATTACTCCACAAAAGCCGAGACCAGGTTGAGAATGTTTATTGCTACTGTATGTATATTCTGCAGAAACCTGGATATGTTTCAAAGGTCATTTGATTTTTAATAATGATATCACCGCATGTTATTGGCTTTCTGTCTTTATAGCTGATACCAAGACCACGCACCAGATATGGTAAGGAGCACTCCGGGGAGGACTGGGATACCAATCCAACGCGTGACTTGATCTGCCATGGGTGTGGTCCAAGCGTGTTGAGGCCTTTCACTAAGCAACGTTTGTTGATATTGGGTTGAGTCGTGATGTTGGACAAATCCGCTGGCCATGTCACATTAATTCCTCTGTGAAGGGCGCAGTAAAGAGACTGTGCAGGGTAATCCAACAAAATAGCTGTGTAGTTTGGGGCATACAGGTTCCCATGGTGATGGTCACACATATCTTGGTGGAATTACGGAGCCAATATCCAGGCAGTTTGAGTTCACCTCTTAAGTCTGTTTTTCCATAAGGAGCTTGGCTTGTCCATTCGTTGGAACTATAAAAAAAACTTGCTCTAAAAGGTGAAATGGATGATGTCAATTGTATCCTCTGCTCAGGCGGAAAACTCTTAAATGTAACTCTACGTGTCATTCCACATTCCACATTCCGACGGATTTGATAAAAAAAATGTTGGTTCCTTACCTAAACTTTTACACGAAGACACACCGACATGTTTTTGATAATTCAGGATATTTAAACAAAAAACTGCCCCGCTAAGGCGAAACTCTGCGCGTCATTTGACATTCTGACCGATGACCAAAATTCTGCCACGAAGACACAAATCATAAGCCAAGATATCCAAGGAAAAACTGCTCCATCAAAGTGAATCACTTAGATTTAAGGCCGGTTCAGGGTCCTGCAATTTCTTATCTTTATAATTGAATTCCGGATTTCTCAAACTTGGGGCAACTTTTTGGCGCTTCTGGTAACCGGCGATACCTTTCCTGTGTAATCCCGAATCCCGAACAATTCGAGATAGCCAGATTCCGCAGTTAAAGCCTCATTTGGATTTGTTGAAACACTGAATGATTACTTAATCAACTATTTCACCAACATTAGTTAAAAAATCCGGCATACCTTTCTGCCTTTGATCCTTATTATTAATTCCCATGGTCCCCTTCCGCATCCAGGAATACTTTTCATCCTACACCGTGTCTTCCACGTGATGTTACCAATTGTCATGCTGTAAAGGCCCCCGTGGCTTGAGCTGTGGTGGCAGGAAATGACATTGAGATCATATTTCGCTACAGATTCGACTTCAGAGAGTTTCATTATTAATCCACAAAAACCGTAAAATAGATCGTAAAAAGAAAAACAAAACCGTGATAGATCGTGATTATTCTTAGGGGAATGTAACGAAAACGAACCCTCGTCGAATTTACATCAATTGTTTAATTCACGATCCATTGGGCAAACAGTCGAGAAAGGAAGCAGTTACCATTGCACGTGTGAGGATCGAGGCCACATGCGTTATGTTAATGTATATAAAGACCTAATACACCAAATTTAACGAAAGTAGATAGAGTCTATTTTCCTTCCCATTATCTGGATATTGATAGGCCGATATACGACGGAAATAACAAAAGCGAAATTGAAGCATCGTTTTCATAATTGGAAGTAAGTCATGTCCGATCTCTGATGATAATAGAGTTAATGTGTATTGCGTCCGCTATAATAGGAATGGGGCTGTTCCTTTCTTTCAAAAGATAAGTTTCAGTGGCATTTATTTATTAGATGCTGTTGCAAGTAACAAATACCTGTTTCTTTTTAGGATGTCAGCACAGGAGGTTGGTGTGGTGTTCATTTGACCTTTTGCAATTAAAACGTGGGTAAGTAACTGAATGTATGATTGGTATAAAACGTCTCAGTTCAGTGAAGGAATCTTCACTTTAAAGATGGTGACAATTTGACTTTTAAAAATGCATGCTTTTCAGTTTTGTCAGACCGCCTTGATAAATAGTTAAGTAACTTTCGGCTGCTCTTCTGATCTAAGTGGATAATGGGAATCGGATGTGAAAAATGAGTATAGATTGAAACGGATACATTTTTCCGTTTGTCTTACAAAGATCGATGCCGTCAATTTTTTCTTCAAAAAATTAGGCGCATTTAGCTGTCAAAATGTTCGTTGCCGTTGTCAATTACCTGTTTTATCCTTTCCCTCGTCACCGTTTGACTCAGTGTGTAAACCAGGTTTGCTTTTTGACGACGTGGCCACCTATCCCAAAGAAAACCATACCACTATTTTTCCATTTGTTGCAAAAAACCATATTACAATTTCAACCATTTACCATGTGGGCTTCCTAATGGAATGGGTTATGGAATCTACGAGCTGCTTTCCTCACCCTATTTTTTTCCTGATTAAAACTCTGATTCTGCACCCTTTAACCCTTTAATCCCCCAAGACCTCATGGGTAATTCTCGTAATTGTCTGCCATATAATTCTTGTGATGTTAGTTCGGAGCATTTGGTAATGGATTAACTAATAATCCCGTGATTGATATTTTTTCCTTGCTCTCGTTACTCAGTTGTCTGCTTGATACTCTCTTGATATTGTAAGGAGAAATTCTGTCTTGGTCATTCATGGGAGTTAAAGGGTTAAGCGAGCTAAACTGAGTGACAGCTGCGTGTACATTAACGAATTTCCTTCAATAATTCTTTGTTTACTATCAGTCAGAAATTGAAAAAATAGTAGATAGACCACCATTACAAATTTTGAAAAGCTGAGGCTATGAGCCCGATGTCGAAACTCTAAACTTGAGCTCGAAACCTCTGTTTTCTTTTTGATTCGTCACGGCGGTCTATTTGCCCTTGTGAACCACTAGTTGGTGAGTGCAGAAAAATCTATATTCGTTACCTTTGTCTAATAGCGGATCGCAGGACTTGTCGAAGCAAAATTGTCAAGGCTGAAACCTGAATTGGGACACTTGGGGAGGATACTTGTCATGGGAAATTGTATAGGATTTGAGATGAATCCTTCTTTAGTTTGTTTTCCTCGACAATTTTCGCTAAAGTTTATTTGCTTAGGTATATTGCCAATAAGTTTTCATCAAGACGTTTACTTGTGAACAAAAACTTTCCATTTTGAACAAAGATTACTTTTTGCAGAAATATTGACAACGTTTCGTGCATGATAGATTAAGCTACAAAAAACGTACCTTTTCTAGAAATAGTTTCCTCTCGCTTTCGGTCTCGGACCCATGAGTGATTTGGTGGTTCAGTTTTGCGTTCTCTTTCAGTAAAGAACACTTCTTCAAATCTTTGTCAAACACCGCAAAATGACACTCTGAATTGGTGTTACAGGTGAGGGCGCAATGAAACCCATCGCGAACGCTTTTTGTGATGAAGACATCTTTCTCGGTGTGTAAATCTTTTTTAAGGAAAATTTTGAAAAAAGATGATCCAGACGTGTGAGTATGAACAAAATGAAGGCTTGCAAAGATAACAATATGGATTCGGATGAACGGATACATGGTAACCCAAGTTTTAAAGTAATCCTTGAACATAGGTCAGAGGAGGGGAGAGGTTGTGTGTCAGCTCGCTTCTCCTCAGGTATCGTTTAAGAATCACAAAAGGGCTGTCAAGGCGGTTACATTAGCACGTGTTTAGCAAGAATTTACATTTTAATAATCGCAGAACTGGTTGAAATAATAAAGTGTATCATTTACAATGATGCTTTTCACAAACTTCAAACACGAGGTCGTTGCGATGTTCTTAAACCTCACTTAGATCTCCAGAGTCATGAATCAACTCCAGAATAGCAGTCACTGATACCATTTCTTGTATTCTAGTGCCCAAAATTGTTTATAGCAATATTCTATAGACGCATATTTCCGCCGTTGCGTAAAAACCAGCTGGCTTTGGCGTGCCTGATAGAGAAAGAGACTCTGCCTGATTTGGTGAAACAAATCGATCCCGGAAAGGAGCAGCCTGTTAAGGACTCTGTACTATGCATTTGGGCTCTGAATTTAATATGTGGGTTGTACTCGGGTTTTCTGTGCGAACTCAATTTGGTTTTTTTTCTTGACATTTTTCTACTTCAGAACTGAATGCAAACCCATATCCTACCACAAGGGAGACGAAATTTGTATGACTCCATATAGCTAAGTTTTTTTCAACGTTTTCAGAGCACAAAGTTTAGCGTTGAAATTTTAAATTAAAGTAGACCCACTTATTGAGCTCAATTATAATTGGCAAGGACTGGCATATGAAAATCTAGATAACCAAACAGGTATAAGCTTAACACCGGGCTATATTTAGGAGAAGACAAAGATGAAAGGTCCATCTTAAATTGTATTGAATTAACTTTTCCTAGTACCGTCTCTATAAAATCAGGAAACACAAGAGACGCACAAAGCATGTGGCAGAGCTAGATGTGCACGATTTTTAGCCATATAACTTAATTTGCTCATGATATGTAAATCTCCTCTGAGTGACGTTATGGGATGAAATACCACGTGCACATTTCGCACTCCTCTCGAGCAGGGAAAGGAACTGAATTAGTGCGTCACAAAGAAAACTGTTTAATAAAAAGAACTCGCGGTGAGATTTACTAAAGAAACCATGTCACTGTTCTCCTAGATTTTCTTTTAACCTTTTCTCATAACAAATTCTTAATTGACTATTTAGATCACAGTATCACAACGTGCTGTTGGATGTCTTTAATACATACCACATTCGATCTTAGACTACGATTGAATGTAACTTTACAGCACTGCTTTCTGTAGCTCTTATTGCTTGAGATGTTACATTTACTGAATGTAGATTCTACAAAGAGAAGGAGACGTTTGTAGCGAATACTGGGGGGGTGGATTATTGTTTTTGCTTATGATCATATCACCACAACTGATTTCAGAGTGAAAACCAACACCACGCACTAAATATGGCAAGGAGCAGTTTGGAGACGATATGGACTCCAATCCAACTCGTGACATGATCTCCCATGACGGTGGGCCTTGCATGTTGAGACCTGGAACCAGGCAACTTTTGTCGATACCGGATGGAGTCGCGATGTGAGAAGAACCTATTGGCCGAGTCATCTTAATCCCCTGGTGCAGAGCGGAGTAAAGCGACTCCGCAGTGTAGTTCACCAGAATAGTTTTGTCAGGCTCTGCCCCAAAGGTGACACATATCTTGGTGAAATTTCTGAGCCAATATCCGGGAGTTTTGAGTTCGTATCCGTTTTCTATTGATCCATAGGAAGCTTGGCTGGTCCAGTGAGGAGAATTATATCTGAAAGTACTCTATAACGGGTACGAAATTTTTCCGTAAGAACACAAAACACTCATTGTCACAATGATTCAATACAAACACTAACATTTCTTCAAAGTGATTAATCCATGACTTAACTACCCTTGGACCTTTGATTCTCATAAGTAGTTCCCAGGTTCCATTTCCGCATCCGGGAATGCCTCTCATAGAACACCTTGTCTCCCACGTGATATTACCGAGTGTTATGTTGTAACGCTCACTTGGGCTCGAGCTGTAATGATAGGAAATGCATTTGTTATACGTTGTAATTTTTTTCAGTTGAAAACAAATTCTAAATGAAACCCGTTTAGAACTTTGCTTGATTCATGGACCTGGACTCGAAATGACTAAATGATCAGGGAGAGAGTTCACAAAGGTTTCTAAGAAGTGTAACGTAACTCCCTCCCCCCCTCCCTTCCTCCGCAGGTAAATCGAAAGGGTGGGGAGGGGGTGGGTGGAAGGGGAGTGGCTCTAATTGTTTTGGTAACCGAGACCATTACAGGGACACTTGCGGGGCCTTTCTTATTTTTCACTTAGATGCTTATATGAATGTTTTTTTTTTTTTTAATGTATACCTATTTCTTTGCAGGATGTCATGACAAGACTTCCAGACATTGACGTTTTGACCTTTTATGCAAGCAAAGAAAATAGAAGGTTAGTGATCTGTTTCGCAGTAAAAATTGTCGAATATTGATTTTCATCTACTGATGAAATTAAATTTGTACTTGACGAAGGGAGAGGATAACAGAGAATGAAATGAGGCGACAAGGTTAATCAATTGTCAATTAAGTCTTTCTTATGTCTCTTTTTTTTATATAATCATCAGACCGCCAAAAATAATCTGGAAAGCGAGGCACTTGACTGTACACCCTCTCCTTGATCGATACTGTTCTGTATTTTTTTCCTTCAACCACTTCCTTAAACCTGACCTGAGGAGAGCTGAAAAGAAGGATTCTGATTAATTAGGACCGTTATTTCCCTAGGTAATTTGGTTCTTCTATCAAATGAGTTGATAATGTAAATTGGCCACCGTAAAGAGTTGCAAAGCTGACGTTTCGGGCATTAGCCCTTCGTTAGAACTAATGGAGGAATTGTATGGAGCGAATCGCTCTGACGAAGGACTTACGCTAAAAACGTCAGCTTTGAAACTCTTTACGGTGGCCAATTTGCATCATGAAGTCAAGTTATCTGTTATACTCCTCCACCGACGCAGCACCACAGTTTCTTTAGAAAAGTACCCCCTTTATTGACCTAGTTACCGGTAGTCGTCTTATGTCCCCTCTTACCTCTAACAGCAGTTGTGTTCCCATTACTCTCGTTAGCGGCAGAATTATCGGATGACCCATGCTTGGTGTTCGCAACAATGGCCGCCTACATGAATACAGGAGCCGGGTTATTATTTTTTTCCTGAGAAAAATGGATGATATTGTTTCTCAAATATAATCTGTTTGCTTCTGATGAAATGAAGCTGTTCATTTTCCATGATCTCAATGCTTGTGGCAGCTGTCGCTCAAGCCAGTTACACTTACAGCCGTGCCACAGTTTTTATTTTTTTGCCTTTAAACCATGAGCGAGAGACAGAGATATTATTTTTCAAAGAAAAATGATTGCCAAACTGCCTTATACCATAATTTCAATTACAAACGTGAAGGCAGAATCTTCACAACATACGTTTTTATTATCTAATGCGATTCTACTCAAGTTACAGTATTTTATCTTGATTTTTCTCTATTTCTATATAGATACGTTGTTTTTTTATGTAGAAAATGTATGAAGTGCCTTAAAGCTGTAACTTGTTCCGAAATGGTGGCGATCTGCGATTTCATCTCACTCAGCTGGATGTAAACGATGTTAGAATTTGCAGGTGATTACACGAAAATAATGCAAACTTTCAGCTCACCTTTTCCAGAAGTATTTTCTCTCTTGGCTCAACGGTGTCCTGACTCTGAAAGTGCTCTTTTGCTCTCAGTAGAGAACACTTCTTTGAAATCCTGTCAAACAGCGCAGAATGACAATGGGTATTAGCATTGCATGTCGAAGCGCAACTTGTCTCATCTTGCACGGTTTTTGTGAAGAAGAAATCTTCTTTTGTTTTCATATCAGACTGTGATGAAATTTTGAAATAAGAAGATCGAAACATGTGCATTTGAACAGAATAAAGGCTCGCCCAAAAAATAAACTGGAATCGGATGGAGATCAACATTTTTGTTACTTTTAAAACTTGAAAAATTTTCTTCGATCCAGCAGGCGAGAAATATCATATGAATGGATTGGATTGCTGCACCTGTGACTTAAAGTATCTTATGTGTTTCAATGATCTTCCTGAGGGCTGTCGAATTACCTATTTTTCTTAATTGATGATCCCCAAATTTGCCATTTTAATGAATTGAAGCTGACAAATCTGTTCAACAAGATATGAAAAACTGCAATTGCGCTTAAGACCCTCTCAAGCAACACTAAAAGGCATTGTGATGAACCACTTAACAAGAGTTGAAAGGTTTTATTCTTTTTTGAGTGTCAATCTTTACCACGATAGTCAGGGGAATATACTTACACTAATAAGTATCAATCTCAAACAACACCCGGCGTGAAATATACATTTCACAAGCACATTTGATGTATCATAAGCACATCTCAGATGACCTTGGATTCCATACAAATTATGTATATCTTTTTCTGTGGTTAGGGAAGGGTTACTGGCTTTGATTTCCAGCTCTGATTGGCCAAGCATTGCTAAGCTCTTTTTTATCATTGTTTTTGCAATTCCCATCTCATACAACTGCATCTTATAATGGGATGTGATGGGACGTTGCTGCCGATTGCATAACTTCGAAGACAGTTTTGTACTTAATTCATTAAAGGGCTACCAGAGCATAAAGGGAACATATTTAAATTTTTTAAATTTATTTACATCAAGGTCGCATTAGGAGATTTCTCACGTTATTTTGCACTTTATTAAATTAAAACGCATGGACGTAAAGCTCTTATTTCACTTTGATTGGGTATAAGTTTTAAAACCCAGATGTTCGTAGGGCAGATAATGTTATCCAACGGATAAATCGCTATCCAGCGGATAAGTGTCGAAGTGCGAAGCAACCGAAGCGCAAGGCAGAAGAGCAAGACTTCGCTTCCACAAACAACGAAATTAAATACAGCTTTGCTTTTTAAATAACGTTTTTCAACTTCTTGTGTAGAAGCTATTTCGTCAATTTTCCGGTGAATTTCAGTCAATACAGGTAGAGACGTGCAAGGTAAAATTACGGATCAATATCAGTATCTGGGCAACTGCCCACCTACCCCTCCCCTAACCCAACATTAACCCTAACTTGTTAACCCTAACTTGGTAGCCCTAACTTGTTAGCCCTAAATTGTTATCAATTGATTGTTGTTGGGTTAGGGGAGGGGTAGATGGGCAGTTGCCCAGATACTGATATTGATCCAAAATTACGACTGCTAACCACAGTGAAATCGAATACAATCCAGACTTAAAACGCGGGGAAAACTGACAAATATGCATGGAGCTTGAAACTGAATATGTCTTTCTTACTACAAACAACAAGCACTACAAACTTTTTCAGCCAATTTTTCCGTTCCTAGGACATCTCACGGAGATGAGATTATAAAACTGCTGAAACTGAGCTGAAAAGTAAGGCACTTGACCATGGTTCCACTTCCTACATAATCTCAATCGATCTGTATTTCTTCTGCGCCTCCTACCTCAACTTCGTTGGAAAAGGAATGGGTTTGCATAAAAGATCACCTAGACAGGGCCATTGTTGGTTTTTGTTTCTGGTATTCATCACATCTTTTTACTAATTACTTCCAGCAGCATTTTAGAGCACCTTACCTTTGTTAGCTGAAGAATTACTAGATGAATCGTGCTCTTGGATCGTCAAATTGGCCACCTACACGAATGTAGCAATCGGTCGATAATTGTTGTACTGATCCCATGTGAAAAACGAAAGTGTTTTGGTGATTCCCCTCGCTAGTTGGAAGCGGTTACCGCCCGCTCTAATGCAAGTGTACACGTTTTGTCCTTTGGTTTTGTTTTGTTACGACTGCCAAAGGCAGACTTCTTTTCTAGAGTACAGCAATTCTTAAATTTCTGTTCATTTGCCTTTGTAGACCTCACCGTACAAATCTTGACGACTCTTGCCTGTGGAAGCTTTCTTTCAACTTAGTCGGCTCCTATGAAATATCGTATTCTGTACTTACTTGGTATATGACTGAGATACTGTTATTGAAAATATTTTACTTGAACTAAGATTGTACACTCGCTGTTACAATTTTAGGAGATGATCACGGGTCGTCAACGTCACAAACCTGTATACTTTGACCTTACTTTTCCAGAACTATCTTTCTGGTATCACCAGATTCATCTGTACCATGACGTTGCAGGATTCTTTTGGCTTTCAGTAAAGAACACTTTTTTGAATTTTGTCAAACAGCACAGAATGACAGTGGTTATTTGCGTTGCAGGTCGTAGTGCAACTTATGTCATCATGAACAGTTTTTGTGAGGAAGAAATCCTCCTCTGTAAACAGATCAGACTGCAATGTAATTTTGAAATACTAAGGAAAATCGTAACATGTGCATTTGAACAGAGAAAAGGCTTGCCATAAAAATGACAGGGATTCGGATTGATAACAACCGTGCTCTCATCTTTTTAAGCTAGAAAGTGATTTTTTGACCTACAGAACGGGAGACTTCAAATGGATAGATCCTATTTTTGCCCAAAGGTATCATATTCTGAAATGTTGACGTCAGTGATGAATGGAATATCTGTGGAACAGCTACTCTTAAGAGCTTCGACGAAACTTTTATGGTACTTGACATTCCCCAATTTCGCCATTTTAATGACTTGAGGCTTTAAAGGGCTCATATAAAAATTGTGAAAATTAACAAGTGCGATCATGCATTGACACTAAAAGGCTTTGTTACTCCTAATATGGTATCGATCTGCAACCCCGATATCCTTATTAAAAACAATTACATTAAAACCCATTTCCTAAGTAGTTTTTATTTGCTCTTCTTAAAGAAAATTAGGTGCCACGGAAATTCTGTTTCTCCTTGTTGTGATTTTTCTGTTTTTTTTTTCCTTACAATAGTGTAAATGGCTGTCTTTGTTGAAGGTAGCAGGAAAAACGTTCCTCTGTTTGTTGCCATTGCTGATGAGCCTAAAATGGCAAGTTTTCATTTGTAATTTTCTTTCAAAAACTCCCATCGCCAAATCAATCTTTATTCGATAGGTTTTTGTTATTGATTGCTTTACTGAAAAATATTCTTGATAAAGCTGTAGTTTTGCTTTCCAATACAGTTTTTTAATTGATTTAGGTTTATTTACAACACTATTCTTTAATTTCAGAAACTTACTTACAGCTCATTACTTGTAATCAAGGAAAGTTGTTAAGTGTCAAAAAGCAATTACTTTTTTTATCGAATGAGCTAGTCAGTATAAGGGTCTTTAGTAACTCACAAGGACATAGCTTCTCAAGCCTAGTTCAAACAAGCGATGCAAATACAAACGCAAACACAACTGCAAATGGAATGTGTTGTGTCAAATTTTGTAAATTAATAATGATTTCACCACAACTAATTTCTGTTGATAGTTTGGGGCAAATACCAACTCCGCACACCATATAGGACATAAGTGGGACACTCGAGAGACAACTGGGACTGTAATGCAATACGTGACCTTATTCCCCACGGGAATGACCCAGGCATATTGAGGCCTTTTACCAAACAGTCCTTGTTGAAACTGACAGGAGACTTGATTTTGGACAAATCAATTGGCTATGTTTTATTGATTTCTCCAGTCATGACGGAGTAGAGTGACTGGGCAGCGTGGCTCACCATTACAGTTGTGTTGTCAATTGAGGCCTATATCTTTGGTTAAGTTTCTGAGCCAATATCCAGGCAGTTTGAATTCACCTGCTGCCAGTGATTTTTAAGAAGCTTGACTGATCCAGTTGTGTGAATCATGCGTAAAATTTCTCTAACTTTCTTTTCTTCGTTAAATTCGCCGGAAGCTTGAGATAATGGAGATAATAATTCTATTGTCGCGAGTGCAGAAAAAGGTTGACGATCAAAAACGAAAAGTTCAGCACAGCATTTCTATACCCTGTGTAGCATTTTACAGCACCAAGGCTAGAAGAGCTGATCGAATCAGTGATACGAAACCAGGTTTAATAAAATCAACAGACAAATCAATTGGCTCTTTACAGTCGTGGCCTAGAATTCGAATTCGGGTTTACCGGGTCGCAAGTGTAGCACTTTAATTGCTCTATCTTTTTGCTTATCCCTATTTCATCAAAATTTTATAAATAGATACCTACAATCTTTTGATTTTCATCACTAGTTCCCATGCTGCGTCCCCCTTTCATCTTACAGCTCGTATTTCACGTAATTTTACCCGTTTTTACCTCGTATACACCACCTCGGATTGACCTGTGATAAGAGGACACGACTCAATTCGATTTCACGTTTTATTATGGACATATACAAATGATTTCTTTTTAATTAATGCGCCACATGCTTAAAGGATACTAGAACCGGTTAATCTAGTGAAGCTAATTGGTCGATCTTTGTATCCAAATAGACCTGAGAAAATGGAATTTTATTGACGGAAGTAGTTCAAACCATGAAGAGGGAAGCATTTGATTGATTATTTCCTCGTCTTTCAACTGCATAATCATGGCTCTGCAGGATGTCACGAGAAGACTTTTCATGTTGACTAAGAAAATTATAGGTCGGTGATCCGCCCTGTCGTTGAACTCTTTACAGAGAATTTTGGCCATCAGTTTAAGGTGGTACAATGATGAATGACAATAAAAGGAAACAAAGGAAGAAAGTGTAGCTGAATTTCTTCCACAAATCTCTGTAATTCTCTCAGTCAGACTCCTTACCTACGCGACAGAAGAAAATTCAATTGCTAAGAGCACTAAAGATGCTACTTTGTTTGGCGGAATACTTTTCAAAATTATATTAAAGTTCACACGGCAACCAGGTGGACAATCAGACATAGTTTGAAGCTACACTGGTTTGCAGATTTAATGAATGTAACCGAAGAAGTTACAATTCATAGACCCAACGTTTCGACACTCCTGTCTAGTGCCTTCATCAGGGGTGATCTAAACGCTGCAACAAGAGGTCCTTTTATATGATCACTAATTAGCGGCCTTTTTTCTGACGAGGTGTAAATAGGCGTCAGGAAGCAGACCGCCATCGTCACGATTTAAAGGAGCGTGGGCGGAGTTAATGTGCCAAGCCTCCAAACAAAGGCGCTGGTGGTAACGCCGATTAGTAGTGATAATTTTAGAATTATCCCACCCAATTGTATGGTTGGTTAGGCAAGTATGCTCCGATAAAGCTGAATTTTCCTTTTTGCAAAGAAAGACCGCTTTTTGGTGCTCCTTTAACCGTGTACCAAACTGGCGTTTGGTCTGTCCGATGTATTCGTTATCACAGTCATTGCAAGGAATAGAATAAATGGCGTCGGTTCGTTGTTCTTTCGTGACAGGATCCTTAGGTTTGGCGAAAATATGCCCCAAAGTCTGAAAAGGTTTTTGAGCAACTTTAACGTTGTGGCTATTCAAAATTCTCTTGATGGGTTCAGTAACACCCTGTATGTAAGGAATAACAGCAAAACCAGTCGCTGGTTCCCTTTCATCAAGAGCGTTACTATTTGTAACTGGTTTTTGGCAGTTACGGAGAAAAGTTTTTGTATAGCCATTTGCCTTTAGGACATTGGAAACATATTTCCTCTCCTCAGCCTTCGAAGGCCGCTAATTAGTGATCATATAAAAGGACCTCTTGTTGCAGCGTTTAGATCACCCCTGATGAAGGCACTAGACAGGAGTGTCGAAACGTTGGGTCTATGAATTGTAACTTCTTCGGTTACATTCATTAAATCTGCAAACCAGTGTAGCTTCAAACTATGTCTTTTCAAAATTAGTTGTCGCTTCTTTACAGGAGGTATATCTGTTTCATCATAAGGCGCAAGCCTACTCAGAATCATCGTGGAACTCTTCAAGGCCATAAGAGCCTTCTCTCGAATGTTGAAGAAATGAAAATGTAAAATAAGAAGATAAACGCTCTTGAAGATGGAAACAGCAGGCTCAATTGAGTGGAGTGATGGTAACGCTGATTAGCTTTGTCATACTTTTACAGTGCCACAATCCTTTTTTACTGCAGCTCTTGTTTGCGTGGTAATGGTGAACATAAGCGATAGCGACAGGGAACTGAATGGGTAGAGATTCTCTTTTTTGACTCCTCGATTTGATGGCTTAAAGACATAAAGGGTGCCTTTCGCCTTTTTCCTAAATTAGAAGAATTATTGATGACTTGTCCAGTTTTGTTTGATTAGGCAACTGGGGAGACTCTACACGAGGACCTCGGACTAGCCCTATGAGGTTTTAAATGTCAAGAATGATACATATATGTAAACACATCTTGCGCACCATAAAATGTGCATGTGCCCCGTATATTTAACATATAGTTTTATTACAATTAACTAACAAAGTGACCTTTTGATCAGCTGTTTTCACCGTGTTACATTCGTTTTGACATCAAAAAATTTTTTCACAAACTTTATGTACCTGAAACACCCTAGGTAACTCTCAATTGTTACAGCTACCTAGTATGAGAAAACCATCAATACTTTCTAACGTTGCAGCAATACATACTAAACTTCACTGCTCATCTTTTGCTCTACCTTTAGCTGTTACAGTTACTGAATGTAGATTTTGCAAATAGCTTGAAAAATTTTTGTAGAATATCGTGGTGGTGAATTATTGTTACTACTAATGATGATATCACCACAACTCGTTTTAGGTCGTTTACTCAAGCCGATACCAACACCACGCACCAAATATGGCAATTCTGGGCACGTAGAAGGTCGCTTAGTGGACTGAATTCCAATACGTGTCTCGATCACCCATGGGGAGGACCTTTGCATGTTGAGGCCTCTTACCAAACAATTTTTGTTGATACCTGGTGGAGTCGTGATGGTGGACGCACTCACTGGCCATGTCTTCGTAAAACTCTCATTCATTACAGAGTAAAGAGACTGCGCAGTGTAGTTTACCACCATAGTTGAATATTTGGTTGAGGCGTTTGCCCCAAAGGTCATGGCGACACATATTCTGGTGAAATTTCTGGGCCAATATCCAGGAAGTTTTAGGTCACCTTCCTCCTCTACTGATCCATATCGAGCTTGAGTGGTCCAGACAGGTGAGTCATAGTAGGAAAGATTCTAAGAGGTGAGAAAATTTTTTTGTTAATCACCATTTTAGCACAACAACTCAAAACTACTTGTCAAATGATAGTGTGTTACATTTTATAAGTTCACTACCACTAGTGTCACTAGTGACACGTTTTTGTTGGTGTTTTCGTTTTCTTGTTGTTGCTGTTGTTGTTTTATTTCGTAGGGCTGTAAGGGAGATTGCAATCACTGAGAGAATTTATAATAAAGTTTGGAAAAAACGAACATAGAGCAAGAGAGCTAAAGCTGTCACGCCAACTGCCAAATTGTACCTTGTCCGACCGGACTTCTCTCTGGCTTTTTTTCGTATATTGAGAGGGAAATTTCGGAATAAGCGGGTCGGCCAAGAGCAACAGAAAAACCAAACAAAGTTTTTTAAACATTTCAAGCGCCGTAATTGACGTTAGCAACGTAAGCAGAGACGAAAATCCTCAAACAGAAAACGAAATGGACAGTCCGAGTTTTGAAGTTTTTTACAATTAGCTGGATTGCAAGCTTACCTGCAGTAATAAAAATCAAACATAGCTAACACTCGTGTGATATATATAGTTTGTGTTTAAGAACAAAACAGAAAAAAACAAGAATGATGAAAAGTATAGCCAAACTGGCATAACTGTTAAAAATTCATACTAATCATAGCGGTGTCAGAGTGAATGCGATCATGCTGAAGTCCATCGCGGCCAGCCCATCATGACATATCCGGTCATCACAATGAAGCAAGCATCAGAATTTTTAATCGGCCGCCCTTCGAGTGAACTACTACGACAACTAAGAGCTCTGATATCCTTTCCGATGCTTTGAGTGGAAGACCACATCAGGCACAGCAGCCGAGTGAATTGGGTTGTCGTTCATTCATGAAACATACGCCTTGAGCAGTTTGTTTTCTAATTATCATATGATAAAACTCGCGTTTTTTCATGAGCTTCAATGCGGCCGGATTATTCTGAACATTTCAATTTTAGATTCTGTATAAGAGACTAAACAACTTCAAGCAAGTGTTTAATTCGACCTGTCGAACTATTTCAGTTTGTTAACTACTGCAGAATGTGAATTCTGATTTTACAAGGATTGTGACTGGCTTATTGTAACGTGCCCTACGAGAGTGTAGAACACGCTGACGACACTGCTGTTCGCTTTAAAAATAAAGTTTGTTTTGAAAATTGAAAGTAACGCGTAGGGAATTTAACGGATTCTTTGTTATGAAACAAATAGAGAAGCCACTCAAGAAGTGGGGAAAAACACTCGACTACGTCTCGTGTCTCTTCCTACACTTCTTTCTTTCGTGCTCTAGTCGCCTCCTGCGTGTTTTACAACAGAACAGAGCACATTAAAGGCTTCTCTATTTTTGAATTATTAATTCTTGTAAAAAAAACTTCTTTTCTTTTATTGTTTGGCGCTCTATCAAAACTAAGTTAGAAGTGAGAAAAAATTGTACAACTTCTCTGGAATCTAATCGTCAGAGGTTACGTAATTTTCAAACTTCTTCACGATATTAGGAACACTTTCTCAAGGAAAGTTCACTGTACAAGAAACTTTGCAGGCGTAAAGAAAATGCGACTAGCAGGTGGCATTTAAGTCATATTTTAAAGCGTGGACTAGAACTAAAATTCGGAACTTCTGTTTCGTAAGTCGAGTTTCTAACCTCCTGGCCTCATTGGTTATTGCTATTTCTTCAAAACAAATGCAAGCAAATACCTTTCCATTACTAACTTTCATTACCAGTTCCCATACTCCACCCCCACATTTAGAAAAGCCTCTACATCTTGTTTTCCACGTGATGTTACCGATATTGATCTTGTAGATGCCATTCCGGCTTGAGCTGTGATTACAGAAAATGAATTTAAGATGTGACCCGTTTTTCCAATGTAAATTTTAGTGAGTTAAGTGGAAAGTTGAGCAGTAGTAGTATTAGTAATTATTTACCCAGTGAGTATGTTCGATGATCCTTGTATTAAAAAAACTCGATGAAGTGGATTTGATGTGCCGAGGGTCGGTTATCGCGGGAAACCGAAGTGATAAAATAGGGCCTAACTTTGTGTTTGTTCACTTTAATACCTCTATTCTGTACTTTCAGTGGAAACTTCATATCCTTGAACTGCGTACCTATGTCTCCTAAATATGTCGCGACAAGACTTCCCTGCGGTGTAGTTTCGACCTTTCAAGAAAACAGAGAAAATGACAGGTTAGTGATTATTTTTTTTCCTTAGTATAACTCATCTACATATTACGTTGTATTACACAATAGATTTTAGGAAGGATTTCAGTAGAGAAGAAGATGAATACGAGACAGTTCACTTCAATTTTAATTACAAGGAAGTGTAGACGAAATTCTTGAGCAAATTTTTATAATTTGTCTTTTCAATATTTCTGAACCTCAGTTGTGCAGAGACGAATAATTATTTGAGAACTTTTTTCGTTCGCTCTAAGCCATGACGCTTGATTTCAACGCACTTGATTGTGTTCGTCCCGCAAATATCTCCATAGTGTTTTCCTTTGAGAGAGAAGGGGAATTAGTGGATAAGGTAACAGGACAGGGTTTGCTTATTAGGATAGCAGACTAACATGCTTAATTCTGCCTTAGTATTTTAAAAATTATTTTATTCGTCTTGGCACATTGTGTATTATTACCCTACATACCTTCCACGCTACTATTGTTAGTAAAGGAGGTACTGGATGACCCTTGGCCTTTGTTCGTCAATATTACGATCTGCAAGTACGTAAGGAGTGGTTATTAGTTATTGCCTGGAGACGGCGATGTCATGATAATTCCTGCCCTCCCCCCTGGTTCGTAGTTCCCCCCTAATACCGTTGCTTGTCTTCGTTTGATATTTATCGCAGTCTAGTCAATACTGCCTCGTGCAGTCTGAACAACGACTTATTTTAGAAGCACTTGAAAGTTTCTTTTTTTCAATGTGTTTTCAACTGGAAAACTTCATTTTACAGAAGGAACCTGTTATCTTGTCATACGAGCCTCTAATTTCCGTTTTTTTTACGACTTATCTCAAAGTATACTTTCGAAATTAAATTACTTTTTTTTTGTGGCAAAAGTCATCGATGTGTTTGTATAAGTTTGTGCACAAGTTGTTAATGAAATACACATTATTTTATTCTTTTGTCATAGGAAGTTGTCTAAAGTGAAAGTTTCTCCTCATTTGCTGCCGTCTATAATTCAACAGACGAAGTAATTAGCATCCATTGTTTTCCACTACTGTTTAATGTGCCTGAAACTCATTGCTATTTCCCACAGAATCAAAACTCAGCACCATTCAAGTTCGAGAGAGATATGTAGCTTAAAATTCTCAAAGAAACGAAAGACTTTTCTCACGAAAATACATTCATTTTAAGTGAGGAAAGTTGAAAATAGAAAAATTTATGTTCAAAAAATTTCTTACTTTTCTCATCGTCCAAATTCTTGACTTTTCCTCCTTTTCGTCCACGTCAGAACCTCTGGAACATTTCCCTTCTTTTGATACAAGGAGCATTTCTTCAAGGCGTTGTGAAATATGGCTCCTTCACAGGTGTCATCTCTGCTACAACGCAAGGCGCAAGCCAGCTCAGTACCGGCGTGGAACTCTCCAATGCTATGAAATCCTTCCCGAGGATGTTTTTGGAATGAAAATATGAAATAAGAACTGAAAAGCTCCTGAAGATGTGAACAGTAGGCACAACTGAGCAGAATAACGGAAATGCTGATTTTATTGGACATGCTTTTATCGTCTTATGGACATCTTTTCTGCCACACACACACACTCTGGTTTGCTGTGTAATTGTGAGCCGTAGGAAGAAGGTATTATGCCTTGGACTGTTTGACTTGATGTCACAAAGGGCGCCTTGTGTTGCGGTACCATGATTGACATATATGATAACACCTGACAAGTTGTTTTGATGTCATTTTCCATCATTGATATCTTTTCTCCTTCCATCGGATGTTAACACCACGAATTTTTATTTTTCATGACCCTCAAGTGCACTTATTGTTTTCGTTTTAATCTTAAATATAGTTTCATTAATAGGCCAGGTAACCTTAAGCGAGAACACTTCATTTAAGGACCACGGTATATTCATTTGAGATTTTGTTACTCTTGACAATACATCTGTAAAGACAAATTGGGACGGTGAAATTTAATGAAAATTAATTATTTTTTTTCAAGAAGTCGAAGTAGATTCTTGAATGAAAACGAAGGAAATTTATAGTGAGTGAATTGTTTAGGCGTATACATCGATTTCTAATGTACCACTCGATCAGTTTTAGGCTGGATTTTCGGTGGAAGAGGAAATTTCTCCCCAAATCCCAGTAATGTATCTTTTTCCTTGAATCTTGGGGTTTTTAAACGGATGGTCAATTTGTTATCAAGATAACTAGGGAACATTTTGGGCAAAATATTCTCCCAACGGATTCCTGGCGATGAAAAATACTACAATTGCTAAAAGTGAGCTTCAAAAACCAAGGCCCTAGTTGAGCTTTTGTCATTTTATACTTTTATTCTTCCTATAAATGCCTTCTTACTTTCTAAAACCTTCCTGCTTCCGTCGCTTTTTCCGGCAGTATATAGAGATACGGGATTCTTCCTCATTGTTCGTCAATTTTTTCATTTACATGTATAGGAACAGGTTACTATACAGTGCTTTTAGACAGTAACGTTATGATAACTGCCCCCTCCCCCTTTCTTAGTTTTGCACCTCTACCAATGCTGAAATAAGTTCGGTATTCATCACATGATAGTCAGTTCTGTCTCGTCAATGAACCCTGATTAACACTTCCTGTTAGTATCACTCGAAATTTTCATTTTCCCAATGTGTGTCGTGATCCGTAATTTTTTACTTGACAAGAAGCCTGTTATCTTGAAATCAATAAGCTTTTAATTTCCGGTTTTTTTTTTCAATTACTTTCTGAAGTTTGGCTTATGAAATTGATCTAAAATTTGTTTTTTATAACAAGAGCCATCCATGTGTTTGTTGAAGTTTATGCCTCCGTTCGTTAATGAAATACGCGTCGTTTTATCTTTTTGTCATCAGTATTCGTCTCGACAAATTAAAGTGTTTTCCTTAATGTCTGTCGTATGTAATTCATCAGACTTGGCAAATGACAGAAGCTGTTTTCACGCAATATTATGATTCTGATGCTTATTGCTTTATTTTGCAAGAGAATGATTGAGTAATATTTCATTTGAGGAGAAATGTTGAAAATGAAGTTTGCAAGGAAACAAATGACTTATATATGGTCTGAAATTGCATATTAGAGGGAAAATACTAGATCGTGTAATAGGAAACTAGCATTTTAACGACATTTCTTACTTTTATCATCGCCCAAATTCTTGTTTTTCGTCTTTTTCGTTTTCTCAATTTCACTGAAACGTATTTCTTTCTTTTGATACGTAGAGCACCCATTTAAGGCCTGGTAAAATAGCGCTTTGTAACAGCTGTTATCTCTGTCACACTGTTGGGTGCAAGCTAGCTCAGATTCAGCGTGGAACTTTCCGATGCCGCGTGAGCCTTCATTCGGATTTTTCATGAACGGAAATGTGAAATAAGAAGATAACGCTCCTGTAAATTGCAACGCTAGGCATAACTGAGCAGAATAATGGTAATAAGGATTGTCTTCGACAAGCTTTACGACCTTTATCGCTTTGCAGACATTTTTCCCGATTCACAGACGCTCTCGTTAACGCGGTAATGGGTGGATATAAGCGATATTGTATTTAAGTTGTAGACGGTCTCAATTTCAAGCCTTTGATGTGATTGGCTCAAAGACAAAAAAGGTGCCTTGGATCCCATTTTGTTCATTACTCAATGAGAGCGACTTTTCTTGTCAGTAAAGGGCCATTGTGTTTATATAATATACAAAATAATACGTGATCGCTTGTAGAAATGGAATATCTCTTCTCGAGTTGAGCACTCGAAGAAAACTGACTTCGTATCTACGCGTGCCCGTGTATTCTCTATATATTGCTTGATGTGTCTGTCTGGTTTGTTTTTATTTATGATAATGAAGAAGATGCTAGATGCTAGGGAAAATTTGCACAAAATTACCGATGATATTGTGGACAACCTTGTGTTAAGATCAACTTTAATTGTGATTAGCTTTCGGCTGTAAATATTAGCTCTCCTAGATGCAGCTCGCCGCTTCTATGGTTTGGGTGTTTGATATCTAACATTCGCGGATGACATTAATATCAACGCTTTTTTTTTTAATTTTTAACCTTGACTTGTCATTGTTACTGAATATAGATTCTGCAGAGAGCTGGAAATGATTGTAACAAATACTTTGGTGATAACTTTGTATTGTTACTTATGATGATTTCACCACAACTCATTTCAGGTACTTGCTGAGAGCCAATACCAATACCGCGCACCAAATACGGCATGGAGCATGGTGGGGACTCCTTGGACCTTACTCCAACGCGTGATTTGATCGGCCATGAAGCTGGCCCGTGCATGTTTAGGCCTTTTACCAAACAACCGCTGTCGATACCGAATGGAATCGTCATCTTGGGCAATTCCACTGGCAATATCTTAATCCCCTCGTGCAGAGCAGAGTGAAGTGATTGAGCAGGATAGTTTAGCAGAATACTTGTGTAGTTCGTGGAGGAGTTTGCTTCAAAATACATGGTGACACATATTTTGGTGAAATTTCTGAGCCAATATCCGGGAAGTTTGAATTCACCTCCCCCCTTTACTGATTGATATGAAGCTTGGCTGGTCCAGTGGTGAGAATCATAGCGCAAGATGCTCTAAAAGGTGAGACAGATCCTGTTAGTTCCCAGTTTAGCAGAAATCTTAACTCTTTTTGCCGTAATAGTTATTTCCAAATTTAATCCTCACATGCAAAAACGAAATGAAAAATAAAATTGAATCACTGCCGTGGGGTCTCATCTAAAGATAGGGATATCTCAATTTTTCTGTTATTTGGTTTCTAAGACAACGTTCCTGAGGAGTGGACTTCGTTATTTTACCATACATAGTTCGCATTATTGTTTGCACGTAGATGTCATACTGCAAAAAAACCATATTTATATGAACCACCCTTCGATAAAACGCCGCTCTCGAATAAGTACCTCCTTTCTAAACCTTATGGATCGATAGAGGCGCTTTAGGCGCCTATTCGAGGATCTACGGTAATATTCATATGTAATAAGCTGACCAGGATTTCTTATAATCTATCCAATCTGCAGAGTCAAGCCAGTTAGATAACTGGTGTCGGGTCCAGCATGACTCCCTCTTCTGTCATGCTGACCACTCTTTCCTTACTAATGATAGAAGTAAATACCTTTGAACTTTTGACTTTCATTATCAGTTCCCATACTCCAGGCCCGCATCCAGGAATTCCTCTCATCCTGCACTTTGTCTTCCACGTGAAATTACCAATGCTTATGTTGTAGGGGCCACTTGGGCTTGAACTGTAAAGACACGTAATGAATGAAATCTTTCATTCTACTATACATTTTTAATTTTAAGGACTTTAGTAACAACCTCACATATATCTTTGAGTTATATTTTAAATTGTTAAGATGTTAGATCTTTGTATCTAAAGAGAACTGTGAAAGAGGACTTAAATTGATGAGGGTGATCAAAGAACATTTGAAACTGGATATCGCTGCAGAATGTGGGCATATTTCTTTTCAGTAAGCTTTTTTAGCGCGGGAAGGATTTTTATAATGATTCAGAGTGCAGCCAATAGGAAGAAGAGGAAGCACTGCCAGGGGCTCCTTAGAACATGTAGCCATGTCTTTTTTTATTTTAGCAAATACCCATTACATAAATTATTTTTCCTTTTTTATTTTACTTGCCTATTTCTTTGTCGAATGTCATGACAAGACGTCCCTGTGGTGTAGTTTTGACCTTTAGTACAACAAAGGAAAGAGTATGTTGATAAAATGTTTTCACAGAAAAGTAACCAAATATTGATTATAAAATGATGATGATGCCATAAATTTCGTAAATAAATGTCGTAAATAAATGTCGTAAAGACTGTTACATGTATTGAAAGACTTCCATTGCGATATTTCGACTCACCAATATCGATGTTCTCCTGATTTAGAGGACGATAATCGCCAGTCGAAAGTCGTAATCCAAGTCTTTGTACGTTGTTCATCATTCCTTGCAGGAGTGTTCTGGACATAATTGAAATATTTTGTATCCCCCATACAGCCCCCTTACCTTCAACAGAATTTGTGTTACCGTTACCTCCATTAACGGCTGAACTACAAGACGAGATCAGCTTCTTATTTGTCAGATTGATCACCTGCATGTACACAGAAACCAGTGATTATTGTTTTTCTTTTGGTAGATGCGTCAAAATTCTTCATTTCCCCTTCCCATTCTCAGCGAACTTTATTACCACTACGTATGGCGATAACTAAATGATAATTGTATGCATCCTGACTCCTGATAGTAGCATTGAAATTTCTTTTTTACCCAATCAGCCTGTGCTAACACCATTTTGCATAATAAAACTCGTTATCTTTAAAACAGTCAACTTGTAATTTCCGTTTCTGTAATGGCCTATCTCTCCAAAGGTTTCTTAATTCAATTTTATTTTTTTTTTAATTACAAAGTTAGTGATGAGTTTGTTTCAATTTGTGCACTATTGGGCATTATACGCGCCATCTCGTCGTTTTGATATCAACAGTCGTCTGAAAAAATTATCGTTTTCCTGAACTAAACTTCATGAAACTCACCTCAACAGACGTGACAAATACAATTTTTTTTAGGTAATGTAACTGTCTGATGGTTGTTGCTGTATCAACTTGAGTCAAAATTTACCAAGATTTCATTTTAGGAGAAATGGAGAAAAATGGCGAAGTTGTATTTTTATTAAATTTCTTACTTTTGTCATCTTCCAAGATCTTGACTTCTCGTTTTCTTCGTCCACGTCAGGATCTCTGGAACATTTGTCCCTCTTGTGATGCAAAGAGCATTTCTTTGAGGCCATGTCAAATATCGCTTCATTACAACGGTTATCTCTATCACATCGTAATGCACACGCCAGTTCAGAACCAGCGCGGAACCCTTGAACGCCGAGAGAACCTCCAAGCGGATCTTTCAGGAACGAATATTTGAAGTAAGAAGATGAATGCTGCTTTGGATAGGAACAGCAGGCAAAAAAGAGTAAGATAATGGAAATACAAATTGTCATGTACATGCTTTCACCGCCCTAACAACACTTAACCGCTTTACAGACGCTGAGGTTTGCGTGGTAATAGGTGAAATGTGAGGGATAGCGGGAGGAAATTAAATTTGAAGGTTGACTTAATTGGGTGCCTAAATTTTATTGGCTGTATGACTCAAAGGTTGTTTATTGTTCCGTTACTACGATTGATAATCATCAAACACCTGGAAAATTGCTATAGTGGGAATTTTTATCGTGCATTTGTTCTCGCCTTCTTTCAGTGAAAGTATTATTTTAAGCGACCATTATTAATATTTTGTTTTTGGCAACTGCAATGAAATTTTTTTGCTATGTGCACGTGTTCATTGTCAACAGCTTTGATAAGAGGCCAGGTGAGCTTAGATAAAATAACATAAAGGTACACGGTAATATAAAGTCATCTGAGGAGAATTTGGTCTTAGATCAAGATAACAACTTCTGATACATCTGAGTATTCTCATTACCTGTTTGCTGGATAGTGCATGGATAAAGGGTTCATTGTAAGATTTTTCTATTTTGAGGATTCTCTCATCGTACTCGTTCATAGCCATAGTTTTAAGATGTCACACAATGGAACTAAAGTTTAAATTTATATTACGGTTGGCAGGATTCAAGAAATTCAACAATTAGAATGGCTGGGTTCACTGATTTCAACTTTTCATTCGGTATGGTTCTTTTTCTGTTTTATTTTTAATGAATCACCTTTTGCGCGACATTTTTTAATTGCCTGTTTCACGGCAGCTTGTTTCAACAGTGAGTGTCTCCATCATAAAATGTAGTAGACCTTCCAGATTCCCTCTCATTCGCTACTGAATGTATATTCTACAAAAAGCTGGATGAGTTTCTTTAAAATGGCCTCTTATAATGACATCACCACAACTTATTTGTGATTTACCCCTGAAACTGTAACCAATACCAACTCCTCGCACTAAATACGGTAAATTGCACCAATGCACAGGCTGAGACTCTACTCCAACACGCGACTTTATGTTCCATGGGTGTGGCCCGAGCATGTTGAAGCCTTGGATGAGACAGCTTTTGTCGATACTAAGTGGGATGTTTGAGGTAGCGTCATGTCCTACGTGCCATGACATCTTAATTCCCTTCTCAAGGGCGGTGTAAAGCGACTGTTCAGTGTAGTTCACTAGTATAGCCGCGTTCTGGGAATAAAGAGGTGTAAACTCCATGGTGATGCATATCTTCGTAAAATTGCTGAGCCAGTATCCTGGAGTCTTGATCTCTGTTCCTTTTTCAGCCGAGGCTTGGCTGGTCCAGTAATGCGAGTCATAAAGGAACGTGTTCTGAGACGTAAAACGGTAGCAATTAGGAAGATTGAATTTCTGCATTTAAGAGAGTGTCTCTGTAAGAGCGGTCCGGTCGATTTTGCTTGAGACACGGATTTCGCTCGTTTCTCGTGTGTTGTAAGACATTCATGTACCTATACTAAAAACCACAATCAGTTTGATCGAATCTCTCTATTTTTCAGAGTTTTACGGAAATTAAATTTCACTCGAGCGAAGTCTTGTCGTGACACTTTTCAAGACTTTAATTTCATACAACTTTGGAGGACTATTTACAAAAAACTACGGAACTCAGCAAAAAACAAATACCACAGCCATGTATATTAACTCTATCTTATCTATCGAGGCGACTTTCGTAAACATCACGGGTCAATCAAGGAAACAGGAAGACTTGAATGACACCTTATCGGTTCGCCTAAATCACACACGCCAAAACCGATCAAATTCAAGGTAAATTTTTGAAAAAGTGAGGCGTTCTTAACTGATCCAACTAACATAGCTAGGAGGTAGGTACCATAGAAAAGGTAACTACAGAAAAAAACTTTGCGGCCCGACCTTTACGAGAACTTTATAACTCCGTGAACTTACCTAATTTTCGGCAATCTCCAAGTTTGGCCGCCATTTTGAGGGACTTGTCAACATGAAGCGTAGCCGATATAAATCAAGCAGGTAGATCTAAAACCGTCAGAAATACATACGAAAGCAATTCAAATGAAGTTTACTTTCAATTCAAGGGGCAAAATTTGAAATTGTTCGTTAAACTTACATCCCCATGCGACCATTTAGTCCAACAATTCAAACACTACAACTTTCTGAATTCCCCTCGTCGATTCCACCGCAAGAAATAACCTGTGCCATCCAAGCTTCGACTCGAATGTGAAGTACGAATCAAATAACATAACTGCTTCATCTTCGCCGCAATATCACGCTGGTATTTTGATTTTCCGATCGACAAGAACGGTGATCAAGAATCGATCGATTTGTTTACCTCATAAACGTGACCGCAGACCAGCTGCTGAGTGAAAAACAGTACGGTTCAGTGGCGAGGGGCGGGGTGAGGGGTGGGTGCGGGCAGATTATCAGAAGATTTTTGGGAACATTCGAACATATGCATTAAAGTATTATGATAAACATTAGGATTCTCAGTCTTAATGCGAAGGCATGCTTCGTGTTGCAGACAACTTTTATTTTACTTAGTATTCTTTTTTATTTCAAATACATTTCGTTCCAAATCGGACAAGCATCAGTTCATAGATTTAAAAACAAATCTTTACCACGTAAACAAATGTGTTTAGATAATCGAGATAACCATTGAACCTCTTGTATCGCACCGGAAATAACGTGTCTTGTCTTTGCCCAACTCTGAGAGCGTGGAGCGGCAAAGACGCGAGATACGAGTCTCGCGTCTCGCGGCTTCTCCATGCTCACAGGATACGCGTGACCTCACTATCTTTAAGAAAAATAAGAGACTGCTCGAAGTCTGTATTCCGTTCAACCATTTCATAAGAGTGACGCGAGTCTTTCAATTGAGTGAGAAAGTCACAAACCCATTCTTTACCTCACGAGCGTAACCACTGACCACTCACGAATTACAATAGGCTTCTCCTTTGACGCGGAAATTGAAATCGTATCGAATATACAAAGTTATAGTGAGTTCCTTTAGATCTCCCGAACTTGTTTCGCGTTGGAAACAATTACAAGTACAGGAAGAAGTCGTTCATTAGCGAGACGTTCACTATGTCTCAGGACTCCTTTTTGAATAGCAAAGATGGAAAAAACTTTGGTTCATCGTGTGGCTTAAGTGGTTTGGTACGACTGTCTGAATGCAATGACGAAGTAAAACATCATTTGATAAGCTGCCACCTGTCTAAAGAGGTTTTTAAGTGAAAATGAGCTAATCTTGGCAAAGATTGGCCTATTTTACGTCGCTCAGGAGGATAAACAAAAAAATGTGGATTTGCTATAGGCATCGCCACACTCTGGGGAAGTTTTGGAGAAGTGCAAAGGTAACATGTCAGTATCCTGATCATGATGGTGTCAGGAAGCGTATCCAAGGCAGAGATATAATTACCTTGCATATGTCTCAGGACATTCAAAAGTTGTTTGGAGTTATTATTTCAGTTGAATCAGTTAGTCTTCAGTAACATTTTCTGTCATCTATTTTTGTCACGTGACATATCTGCTCGAAAAGAGAAGAAATTCTTTATTAGATGAAGGGTACTTAAGTACACATCACGTTGGAAAAAAATAGATCTATGTGTAAGTGCTTTTAATTACAGATGGAAATATGTACAATGTTGCTCGGTTGATAATCAATAATGTTTTTGTAGAAGATCAAATCACCTGACAATGCAATATACTTACTCATGCGTACGGTTCACAATTATTTGCGGTCAGTTTTCCTCAGTTTGTATGATTCTCATTAACCAGTATGATTAAATTTGCAGACTAAAACACCCCTTATTTGATTAAGAATAATGAAAGTAAACAGTGCATGCTGGTTTTTAATTCCTGATGGATGCTACTGGGCTTTACTTAAACTGAGAAATTTGCAATCGCTTACCTCAGCTCTCTGTGTCTCATGCCGTAAGAAGCACAAGAAAAAAGTTGATGATAGTGAGTCTTGGCTGAGACAAGAAGAATCAGAAAAGAATCTACGATCCCAAGAAACGCCACTTTTAAACACGAGACAACTAAGGTAAATTGAATTAAGTGTTATTTGTTTTATTTAAAGCTATCGTTCAGATTATGATACGCGAAAAACTCTCCCCACCGATTTTTTCTTACATTCTGTTAATCAAAGTTTCAATTATAAAGGCTTTCTTGTTGATCGTCTTAATAGTAACAGTTTCCAGGATCCAAGGGGAGCAAAAGAGAGAACAATTTTCTGTGTAGCTAGGTAAGGCGACATGCCGGCTTTATACTTCTTCCGGCGTGATAACGATAATGATGACAACAATGGGCAAAAAGCACCGTCCGCTAATGATGACGATTATCATAGTTCTTAACAAATCTCAGTTATAGTACTGAAAAAAATCTCAGGGGGTCCTTTGAACAATCCACTTAATCTCGCCAGAGGTCAAAGTTGCCTACACTCATTCTAAGGTTCGTGCGATTTTACGACGAATTTTCAATTCCGGTGTGTTGCATGCGCGACTTTTAATAGAAAAAACCTGCACGCGCCATAACTTAAAACAACGTGTCAGCGGAATGAATCAAATCTCTATATACATTCCTGGGAACAGAAAAAATTACTTAGAGCAAATATTCTAAGTATAGTGTTCATTCCGTGTAATGGGGCATAAATAAAAGGTTCTGGTGGAGAAGGCACCTTATTTTATACCACAGATGACATGCAAAAAGGATTATATGGGTACCCGGTTAAAAATATATTGATAACTCTATTAATTAATACCAGTTCCAATTTAAAGGAGAAAGTTATGAGAATAAAATGAAAGTTGTCTGTACCACGAAGCATGCCTTCACTGTTTATACTGATAGTCCTAGAGCTTTTTGAGCACGTATTCGAATATCTTATGACGATAAGCCCGCCACCCACCCCACCCCGCGCTATGCTGTTTTCACTTAGCGACTGGTCAGCGGTCACGTTTATGAGGTAAACAAACCGATCGATTCCTGATCACCGTTCTTGTCGATCGGAAAATCAAAATACAAGCGTGATATTGCCGAGAAGATGAAGCAGTTATGTTACTTGATTCGTACTTAACATTCGAGTCGAAGCTTGGGTGTCACAGGTTATTTCTTGCGGTGGAATCGACGAGGGGAATTCGAACACTAGTTGTAGTGTTTGAATTGTTGAAAGAAATGGTCCCATGGGGATGGTAAGTTTGACGAACAATTTCAAATTTTGCCGCTTGAATCGAAAGTAAACTTCATTTGAATTGCTTTCGTATGTATTTCTGACGGTTTTAGATCTACCTGCTTGATTTATATCGGCTACGCTTCATGTTGACAAGTCCCTCAAAATGGCGGCCAAACTTGGAGATTGCCGAAAATTAGGTAAGTTCACGGAGTTATAAAGTTCTCGTAAAGGTCGGGCCGCAAAGTTTTTTTCTGTAGTTACCTTTTCTATGGTACCTACCTCCTAGCTATGTTAGTTGGATCAGTTAAGAACGCCTCACTTTTTCAAAAATTTACCTTGAATTTGATCGGTTTTGACGTGTGTGATTTAGGCGAACCGATAAGGTGTCATTCAAGTCTTCCTGTTTCCTTGATTGACCCGTGATGTTTACGAAAGTCGCCTCGATAGATAAGATAGAGTTAATATACATGGCTGTGGTATTTGTTTTTTGCTGAGTTCCGTAGTTTTTTGTAAATAGTCCTCCAAAGTTGTATGAAATTAAAGTCTTGAAAAGTGTCACGACAAGCCTTCGCTCGAGTGAAATTTAATTTCCGTAAAACTCTGAAAAATAAAGAGATCCGATCAAACTGATTGTGGTTTTAGTATAGGTACATGAATGTCTTACAACACACGAGAAACTAGCGAAATCCGTGTCTCAAGCAAAATCGACCGGACCGCTCTTACAGAGACACTCTCTTAAGAGCTCGCCGTACAAGTCAAGCGTCGCGTTGCCGATAGATGACATTGACGCAACAGTGCTGCAAAGGAACGCGATCTCATTTAAGACCGACGATTTTGCAAAGATTGGTGACAACATACCCTGGAGCCATTGAGTCCCATTGCTAATGCCCAGACTCCCTTTCCACATCCGGGAATGCCCTTCATTCTACAGTGAGTCTTCCACGTGACGTTTCCAGTTCTTATATAGTAATGGCCACTTTCACTTGAGCTGTGGTGACAAGAATTAAAGCCATCTTCGTCGTTAATCCACAGGTCCATCCATTATTTTTAAGTGTACCATTTTTACACGCTTTGATTTTGTTTGTTTGTCTGTTGTTGTTTTTTTTTTCATGTTTTTCCAGCAAGTTTTTGATTTGAACTTGCTGAATTCTCGTTTACTTCAAAAATGGTTTAACTTGTTTTTTTTTCGGATCAATCGCGTTCGGCTGGTAAAACAGGGATACGCCAGGGAGTAGGTTTACAGTTAGATGTACAGATTAACGAAAGCACCTAAATTGTCTTTACTTTTTTTTAACGGTAACCGCATACCTGTTTCTTTGCAGAATGTCGTGACATGACGTCCAAGTGGTTCTATGTCGACCTTCGAAAAAATCAGAGTGAGTATTGTACTGCTTATGTCAGAAAACGTTCCACTCTTGATACATTTTGGGGCTTGTTTTTTGTGAAATCATCAATCACATTGAAATTCAGGAGACGAGAGTAAACTAAAATTTCATAAAACTTTTTACTGATTACAAGCATTTCTCTTTTCCCTTTTCTTCGCTACCATCAAATCCATAACCTTGCCGTTTTCATCTATGCGCCCTTCTTTTTACCTTCTTACCTGTAATGTCGTTGCCTTTGTTATAACAGTCTGACTTCCGCTTGTTTTTTGCTGGATTAAACACCTTTATGCGCAAAAAATGATAACAGATATTATTACTCAACTTACTATTATTTTACAGAATTACACCTCAACAAACCAGTATTGAATACTGTCAAGCTGAATTGGCAGAGATCCATCCTAACTAATTATGTGTTTTTTGATATTCGTTGCTATTCACTGCCTTGATTGATTTGTCCTCTTATTGCTAAAATAATCGAGCATTTTCGGCTTTGAATCCAGTTTGTTGCAGAAAATATATTTGTTCTGTGTTGGTCTCCTCCCTTTCTTCTTTTATATAAAAGTGGTTCAAAAATGTTCTTGCACTTCCATTCTTCTCATGAGGCATTGAGGTGAAACGATAACATATCTGCTCTGAGGGCTTTTAATTAGCTGTAGTATCTGTGACATAATCTTTCTTCATTTTAATGTTTTCACCCAAGTAGGGATCTTCGGAAAATTGATTGTTTTGATACCAAGAACATTTCTTAAATATTGTTTCCTTTACTTGTTCGGTATATTTTACTGTTGCACTGCGATACAATTCCTAAAAATATTTTACTTGCACCGAAATTGTATCGATTAACTGGGACAATTTTAGGAGAAGAAACGGGTCGTCAACTCCACAAAACTACATGCCTTCACCTTACCTTTTCCAGAACTATCTTTCCTGTAGCGCCAGACTCATCTGTGTTGTGATGGTGCAGGAGTTTTTTGGCTTTTATCAGAGAACATTTTCTCGAGTCTTTGTCAAAGAGCGCTGATTGACAATGGGTATTCGCGTTGCAGTTCGAAGCGCAACTTAACTCATCACGAACAGTTGTTGTGAGCAAGAAATCCTTCTCTGTGTACGGATCAGGCTTCGATGAAACTTTAAAATAAGAAGATCGAAACATGTGCATTTGAACAGAGTAAAGGCTCACCAAGAAAATGACTGGGATTCGGATTATTGCAGACATTCTTCTTATCTTTTCAAGCTAGATAATGATTTTGTGATCTATAGAGCGGAGACATCAAATGGAAATATCTTATTTTTACAGCTGGGCCTTAAAATCTCTTCCGTTATTTTGACGTCAGTGATTGAATGGGACATCTATGGAGGATATGTTCTTAAGAGCCTTCGACGAAACTTTATTAGTAAGTGACATTCCCCGGCATCTTGCCATTTTAATGACTTGAGGCGTACAGGGGCTAAATTACTAATTGTAAAAAGGGCAATCATATATTGAAACTAAGAGGCTTCCCTGTAACATTTGATTTAGTTTAAAAGGGTTACCTGTAAAGAAGTATCGATCTGCACCTCTGGGATCCGGATGAAAACAAATACCTTGGAGCCCATTTGCTAAGTCGCTATTTGCTCTACTCAAAGTAAACTAGGTGCCACGGAAATGATCTTTCTTCCTATTAAGATTTTTCAGTTTTTAGAAAGAGAGTATAGATGATTGTATCTGCTGGAGGAAAGCAGGAAACAGTTCCACCATTGCTTGCTATTTCTGATTCGCAAGGTATCATTAGCATTTTTGTCTCAAAAAATCTGGTCGCCAAACCAATCTTCGTTTGGTAGGGTTTTATTATTGATTGCTACACTGATAAATCTTCTTTATAAAGCTCCATTTGCTTTCCATTACAGTTTTTGTGTTAATTGATATAGGGTTATTTGCAACACTATCCTATACTTACCGCAACTTAGTGACACTTATGAAAATTAAATATTGCTTCTTCACAGCTGGTATATCTGTTGCATCATAAGGTGCAAGCCAGCTCAGAATCATCGCGTAACTCTCCAAGGCCATAAGAGCCTCCTCTGGAATGTTAAAGAAACGAAAATGTAAAATAAGAAGATAAGATAAGATAAACAGCTGGCACAACTGAGAAGAATGACGGTGATGCTGATTATCATTGACATACTTTTATAGCGCTACAATGCTTTTTTACTGCAGCTCTTGTTTGCGTGGTAATGGTTAACATAGGCTATGGCGACAGGGAATTGAATATGTAGACATTCTCCCTTTTGACGCCTCGATTGGCTAAAAGACATAAACTCGCCATTTTCATAAATTTCAGGAATTACCGATGACGTGTCCAGTTTTGTTTGAATAGGCAATCTCGGATTAGCCCTCTGAGGTTTTAAATGTCAAGAATGATGCATATATGTAAAGACAATAGGGAGAGATAATTTTGCTTGCGTACCATAAAATGTACGTGTGCCCCGTAAATATACCATATGTTTAATACAATAAACTAACAGAAAGTGATTTTTTTGATAAGCTGTTTTTACTTGTGTTACATTTGTTTTAACAGCTCGAGGATGTGACATCAAAAAAATTTTTCCACTCACTCCTTATACCTGAAGCACCTTAGGTAACTCAGTTGTTACAAGTTACTTAATCTAAGCAAACCATCAATTCTATTTGACTTTGCAGCAATACATACCAAACTTCGCTGCCCGTCTTTTGCTTTACCTTTAGCTATTACACTTACTGAATGTAGATTCTGCAATAAGCTGAAAAGGTTTGAATCAAATGTCGTGGTGGTGGATTATTGTTGCGACTACTGATAATGATATCACCACAATTCACTCAAGGTCGTTGCTTCGACTTCCAACACCACGCACCAAATATGGCAAAGTTGGGCAGTCAGAATAACCACTCAGTGGACTGAATTCCAATACGTGTCTTGATCATCCATAGGGAGGACCCTGGCATATTGAGGCCTTTTACCAGAGACTTTTTGTTGATACCTGGTGGAGTCGAGATGAAGGACGCACCCACTGGCCACGTGTTGTTAAAACCCTCGCTCATTTTGTTTTTATTTCGGAGAGCTGTAAGGGAGATTGCAATCACTAAGAGAAATTATAATGAAGTTCAGATATATCGTGCGCTGCCATAGGTTGAAACAGCGTGCTCTTTCAGAATATAGAACATAGAGCAAGAGAGCTAAAGCTGTCAGGCCATCTACCAAATTGTCAGACCATTTCCCGGACAACTCTAGCTTTTTTTCTTTAATTGAAAGTGAAATTTCGGAACAAGCGAGTCGGTAAATAGCAACAGAAGAACCAAACGAAGGTAAGTAAACATGTCAAGCGCCGTAATTTACGTAATTACAACGTGAGTAGAGACGAAAATCCTCAAACAGATAACTAAATGGACACTCCGAGTTTTGAAGGTTTTCACAATGAGTTAGATTGCAAGCTTACGTACAGTGATAAAAATCGAACACAACTAACACTCGTGTGGTATATATAGTTTCGTGTTAAAAGACAAAACAAAACGAAACAGTAATGATGAAAAGTATAGCCAAACTGGCATAACTGTTAAAAGTTCATACCAATCATGGCGGTGTCAGAACGACTGCGATCAAGCTGAAGTCCATCGCGGCTAGCTCATCATGACAATCTCCGGTCATCGCAATGAAGCAAGCCTCAGAATTTTCATCGGCCGCCCTTCGGGTGAACAACTACGACAACTAAGAGCTTGCCCTGATATCCTTTCCGATGCGTTGAGTGGAAGGCCACATTAGTCACAGAAGCCGAGTTTTACGCTGTCATCCCGGGAATCTTTATATTCCTGTGAATTCGGTTGTTGTTCATTCATAAAACACACGCCTTGAGCAGTTTGTTTTCTAATTATCATCTGATAAAACTCGCGATTTTTTATGAGTTTCAATCCGGCCGGATTTCACTGAACGTTTCACTTTCAGATTCTGTATTAGAGACTAAAAAACTTCAAGCAAGTGTTAATTCGACTTGCCGGACTATTTTAATTAGTTAACCACTACAGATTGTGAACTTTGATGGTTTGGCATTTTTGAGAGCGTTAGTCTTGTTCAACCAATCAGATTATTTGAACCATTTTAAAAGGATTCTGGTTGGCTTATTGTAGCGTGCTTTATGAGAGAATAGAGCATGCCTACGATACTGCTGTTCGCTTAAGAAATAAAGTTTGTTTTGAAAATTGAAAGCAATGCGTAGGGAATTAAACGGATCCTTTGTTATAAAACAAATAGAGAAGCCTTGACTGTGCGCTGTTCTGTTGTAAAGCACCTAGAAAGCAGCTAAAGCACTCAGGAAGTGGGAGAAACACTCCACTATGTCTCGTGTCTCTCCCTACACTTCTTTCGTGCTCTAGCCACTTCCTGCGTGCTTTACAACAGAAGAGAGAACAGTCAAGACTTCTCTATTTGTTATGAATTCTTGTAAAATAACTTCTTTTCTTTCAATGTTTGGCGTTAAAACGCTCTATCAAAACTAAGCAAGAGGCGAGAAATACTAGGCAAGAGAAAAAATTGTACAATTTCTTTGGAGTCTAATCGTCTGAGGTTACAAAATTTTCAAACTTCTTTTCGATCTTAGGAAAACTTTCTCAAGGAAAGCTCACTGTACATGAAACTTTGCAAGCATAAAGAATTAGCGACTGGTAGGTGGCATTCAAGTCATATTTAAAAGCGTGGACTAAAACTAAAATTCGGAACTTGTGTTTCGTAAGGCGAGCTTCTAACCGTTTAGCCTCATTGCTTATTGCTATTTCTTCAAAACGAATGCAAGCAAATACCTCCACATTTTAGACTACCATTACCAGTCCCCATACTCCATCCCCACATTCAGAAAAGCCTCTACATCTTATTTTCCATGTGATGTTACCGATATTGATCTTGTAGATGCCATTCCGGCTTGAGCTGTGATTACAGAAAATGACTCGAGATGTGACCCGTATTACCAATGTAAATTTTAGTGAGTTTAGTGGAAAGTTGAGTAGTAGTATTATTAGTAATTATTTACCTAGTGAATATGTTCATTGATCCTTGTATTCAAAAAGACTCAATGAACTAGATTTGATGTGACGGGGGTCGGTTATCGCAGGAAACCGAAGTAATAAAAATAGGGCCTAACTTTGTGGTTAAACACCCCTACTCTGTACTTTCAGAGGAAACTTCGTATCCCTGAACTGCGTACCTATCTCTCCTAAATATGTCGCGACACGACTTCCCTGTGGTGCAGTTTCGACCTTTCAAGAAAACAAAGAAAATGACAGGTTAGTGATCATTTTTTCCTTAGTAAAACTCATCTACCTGTTACGTTGTATTACACAATAGATTTTAGGAAGGATTTCAGTTGAGAAGGGGATGAACACGAGAGAGTTCACTTCAATTTTAAGTACAAGGAAGTGTAGACGAAATTCTTGAGCAAATGTTTATAATTTGTCTTTTCAATATTTCTGAACGCTTGATTTGACTTGATTGTGTTCTTCCCACAAATATCTCCATACTGTTTTCCTTTCAGGGGGAAGGGGAGTTAGGGGATGAGGTATCAAGACAGGGTTTCGTGATAAGAGATTGCAGACTAACGTGCTTAATTCTGCCTTAGTATTTTAAAAATTATTTTATTCGTCTCGGTACGTTGTGTTTTATTACCCTTCATACCTTCCACACTACTATTACATTTCCACACTATCATTACAGGATGGCCCTTGGCCTTTGTTCGTCAATTTTGCGATCTGCAAGTACGTAAGCAGTGGTTATTAGTTATTGCCTGGAGACGGCGATGTCATGAAAGTTCCTCCCCTCCCCCCCCCCTGGTTCGTAGTTCCCCCTAATACCGTTGCCTGTCTTCGTTTGATATTCATCACAGTCTAGTCAATACTGCCTCGTGTAGTCTGAACAACGACTTATTTTAGAAGAAGTTGAAAGTTTCGTTTTTCCAATGTGTTTTCCACTGGAAAAACTTCATTCTACAGTAGGAACCTGTTATCTTGTCATAAGAGCTTCTAATTTTTTTTCTTTACGACTTATCTCAAGGTTTACTTTCGAAACTAAATTACTTTTTTTTCTGTGGCGAAAGTCATCGATGTGTTTGTATGAGTTTGTGCCTAAGTTATCAATGAAATACACATTATTTTATCCTTTTGTCATAAGAAGTTGTCTAAACAAAGTGAAAGTTTCTCCTCATTTGCTGCCGGCTGTAATTCAACAGACGAAGTAATTGGCATGAATTGTTTTCCACTAATGTTTAATGTGCCTGAAACTCAGCTAATTTCCACAGAATCAAAACTCAGCAGTATTTAGGAGATATGTAGGTTAAAATTCTCAAAGAAACGAAAGACTCTTCTAACGAAAATACAGTCATTTTAAGTGACGAAAGTTCAAGATTTTGAAAATAGAAAAACGTATGTTCAAAAAATTTCTTACTTTTCTCATCGTCCAAATTTTCGACTTTTCCTCCTTTTCGTCCACGTTAGAACCTCTGGAACATTTTCCCTTCTTTTGATACAAGGCGCATTTCTTCAAGGCGTTGTGAAATATGGCTCCTTCACAGGTGTCATCTCTGCTACAACGCAAGGCGCAAGCCAGCTCAGTACTGGCGTGGAACTCTCCAATGCTATGAAATCCTCCCCGAGGATGTTTTTGGGACGAAAATAAGAAATAAGAACTGAAAAGCTCCTGAAGATGTGAACAGTAGGCACAACTGAGCAGAATAACGGAAATGCTGATTTTATTGGACATGCTTTTATCGTCTTATGGACATCTTTTCTGCCACACACACACACACACTCTGGTTTGCTGTGTAATTGTGAGCCGTAGTAAGAAGGTATTATGCCTTGGACTGTTTGTCTTGATGTCACAAAGGGCGCCTTGTGTTGCGGTACCATCATTGACATATATGGTAACACCTGACAATTTGTTTTGATGTCATTTTCTACCATTGATATCTTTTCTCCTTCCATCAGATGTTAACACCACGAATTTTTATTTTTCATGACCCTCAAGCGCACTTATTGTTTTCGTTTTAATCTTAAATATAGTTTCATTAATAGGCCAGGTAGCCTTAAGCGAGAACACTTCATTTAAGGACCACGGTATAGTCATTTGAGATTTTGTTACTCTTGACAAAACATCTGTAAAGACAAATTGGGACGGTAAAATTTAATGGAAATTTTTTTTTTCAAGAAGTCGAAGTAGATTTTTCAATGAAAACGAAGGAAATTTATAGGGAGTGAATTGTTTAGGCGTATACACATCGATTTCTAATGTACCACTCGCTCAGTTTTAGGCTGGATTTTCGGTGGAAGAGGAAATTACTCCCCAAATCCCAGCAATGGCTCTTTTTCCTTGAATTATGGGGTTTTTAAACGGATGGTCAATTTGTTGTTAAGATAACTAGGGAACATTTTGGGCAAAATATTCTCCCAACGGATTCCTGGCGATGAAAAATACTACAGTTGCTAAAAGTGAGCCTCAAAAAACCAAGGCCCCAGTTGAGCTTTTGTCATTTTATACTTTTATTCTTCCTATTAATGCCTTCTTACTTTCTAAAAATTTCCTGCTTCCGTCGCTTTTTCCGGCAGTAGAGATACGAGATTCTTCCTCGTTGTTCGTCGATTTTTTCATTTACATATATAGGAACAGGTTTAATATACAGAGCTTTTAGACAGTAACGTTATGATAACTGTCCCCTCCCCCTTTCTTAGTTTTGCACCTCTACCAATGCTGAAATAAGTTCTGTATTCATCACATGATAGTCAGTTCTGTCTCGTCAGTGAACCCTGATTAACACTTCCTGTTAGTATCTCTCGAAATTTTCATTTTCCCAATGTGTGTCGTGATCTGTCATTTTTTACTTGACAAGAAGCCTGTTATCTTGAAATCAATAGGCTTTTAATTTCCGGTTTTTTTTTCAATTACGTTTTGAAGTATGGCCGATGAAATTGATCTAAAATTTGTTTTTTATAGCAAGAGCCATCCATGTGTTTGTTGAAGTTTATGCCTCCGTTCGTTAATGAAATACGCGTCGTTTTATCTTTTTGTCATCAGTATTCGTCTCGACAAATTAAAGTGTTTTCCTTAATGTCTGTCACAATATTATGATTCTGATGCTTATTGCTTTATTTTGCAAGAGAATGATTGAGTAATATTTTATTTGAGGCGAAATGTTGAAAATGAAATTCGCAAGGAAACAAATGACTTATTTATGGTCTGAAATCGCATATTAGAGGAAAATACTAGATCGTGTAATAGGAAACTAGTATTTTAACGACATTTCTTACTTTTATCATCGCCCAAATTCTTGTTTTTCGTCCTTTTTCGTTTCCTCAGTTTCACTGAAACGTATTTCTTTCTTTTGACACGTAGAGCATCCATTTAAGGCCTGGTAAAATAGCGCTTTGTAACAGCTGTTATCTCTGTCACACTGTTGGGTGCAAGCTAGCTCAGATTCAGCGTGGAACTTTCCGATGCCGCGTGAGCCTTCATTCGGATCTTTCAGGAACGGAAATGTGAAATAAGAAGATAACGCTCCTGTTGATTGCAACGACAGGCATAACTGAGCAGAATAATGGTAATACGGATTGTCTTCGACTTGCTCTACGACCTTTATCGCTTTGCAGACATTTTTCCCGATTCACAGACGCTCTCGTTTACGCGGTAATGGGTGGATATAAGCGATATTGTATTAAAGTTATAGACCGGTCTCAATTTCAAGCCTTTGATGTGATTGGCTCAAAGACAAAAAGGGTGCCTTGGATCCCATTTTGTTCATTACTCAATGAGAGCGACTTTTCTTGTCAGTAAAGGGCCATTGTGTTTATATAATATACAAAATAATACGTGATCGCTTGTAGAAATGGAATATCTCTTATCGAGTTGAGCACTCTTAGAAAACTGACTTCATATCTACGCGTGCCCGTGTATTCTCTATATATTGCTTTATGTGCCTGTCTGGTTTGTTTTTATTTACGGTAATGAAGAAGATGCTAGATGCTAGGGAAAATTTGCACAAAATTACCGATGATATTGTGGACAACCTTGTGTTAAGATCAACTTTAATTGTGATTAACTTTCGGCTGTAAATATTAGCTCTCCTAGATGTAGCTCGTCGCTTCTATGGTTTGGGTGTTTGATATCTAACATTCGCGGATGACATTAATATCAACGCTTTTTTTTTTTTAATTTTTAACCTTGACTTGTCATTGTTACTGAAAATAGATTCTGTAGAGAGCTGGAAATGATTGTAACAAATACTTTAGTGGTGATTTGTTATTGTTACTGAATATAGATCCTGCAGAGAGCTGGAAATGATTGTAACATATACTTTGGTTGTGACTTGGTACGTTACTTATGATGATTTCACCACAACTCATTTCAGGTTCTTGCTGAGAGCCAATACCAACACCGCGCACCAAATACGGCATGGAGCACGATGGGGACTCATTGGACCTTACTCAACGCGTGATTTGATCTGCCATGAAGCTGGCCCGTGCATGTTTAGGCCTTTTACCAAACAACCACTGTCGATACCGAATGCAATCGTCATTTTGGACAATTCCACTGGCAACATCTTAATCCCCTCGTGCAGAGCGGAGTGAAGTGATTGAGCAGGATAGTTTAGCAGAATACTTGTGTAGTTCGTGGAGGAGTTTGCTTCAAAATGCATGGTGACACATATTTTGGTGAAATTTCTGAGCCAATATCCGGGAAGTTTGAATTCACCTCCCCCCTTTACTGATCGATATGAAGTTTGGCTGGTCCAGTGGTGAGAATCATAGCGCAAGATGCTCTAAAAGGTGAGACAGATCCTGTTAGTTCCCAGTTTAGCAGAAATCTTAACTCTTTTTGCCGTAATAGTTATTTCCAAATTTAATCCTCACATGCAAAAACGAAATGAAAAATAAAATTGAATCACTGCCGTGGGGTCTCATCTAAAAATAGGGATATCTCAATTTTCCTGTTATTTGGTCGCTAAGACAACGTTCCTGATGAGTGGACTTCGTTATTTTATCATACATAGTTCGTATTATTGTTTGCACGTAGATGTCATACTGCAAAAAAACCATATTTATATGAACCACCCTTCGATAAAACGCCGTTCTCGAATAAGTACTTCCTTTCTAAACCTTATGGATCGATAGAGGCGCTTTAGGCGCCTATTCGAGGATCTACGGTATATTCATATGTAATAAGCTAGCCAGGATTTCTCATAGCTTTTTGGGGAAAATTTCTACTTCATAAAGGTTCATTGTGCCGAAATATATTCTCAACCTAAGCCATGAAAGAAACAATTCAATGAAACATACCAAGAGAAAATTCCAATCTGCAGAGTCAAGCCAGTTAGATAACTGGTGTCGGGTCCAGCATGACTCCCTCTTCTGTCATGCTGACCACTCTTTCCTTAATAATGATAGAAATTAATTACCTTTGAACTTTTGACTTTCATTATCAGTTCCCATACTCTAGGTCCGCATCCACTAATTCCTTTCATCCTGCACCTTGTCTTCCACGTGAAATTACCAATGCTTATGTGGTAGGGGCCACTTGGGCTTGAACTGTAAAGACAGGTAATGAAAGAAATCTTTCATTCTACTGTACATTTTGAATTCTAAGGACTTTAGCAATCTCACATATATCTTTGAGTTATCTTTTAAATTGTTAAGATGTTAGATCTTTGTATCTAAAGAGAACTGTGAAAGAGGACTTAAATTGATGAGGGTGATCAAAGAATATGTGAAACTGGATATCGCTGCAGAATGTGGGCATATTTCTTTTCAGTAAGCTTTTTAGCGCGATTTGGGAAGGATTTTTGTAATGATTCAGAGTGCAGCCAATAGGAAGAAGAGGAAGCACTGCCAGGGGCTCCTTAGAACATGTAGCCATGTCTTTTTTATTTTAGCAAATACCCATTACATAAATTATTTTTCCTTTTTATTTTACTTGCCTATTTCTTTGTAGAATGTCATGACAAGACGTCCCTGTGGTGTGGTTTTGACCTTTAGTGCAACAAAGGAAAGAGTATGTTGGATAAAATGTTTTAACAGAAAAGTAACCAAATAATTGATTATAAAATGATGATGATGCCATAATTTTCGTAAATAAATGTCGTAAATAAATGTCGTTTAAAGACTGTTACATGTATTGAAAGACTTCATTGCGATATTTCGACTCACAATATCGATGTTCTCCTGATTTAGAGGACGGTAAGTCGCCAAGTCGAAAGTCGTAATCCAAGTCTTTGTACGTTGTTCATCATTCCTTGCAGGAGTGTTCTGGACATAATTGAAATATTTTGTATCCCCCATACAGCCCCCTTACCTTCAACAGAATTTGTGTTACCGTTACCTCCATTAACGGCTGAACTACAAGACGAGATCAGCTTCTTATTTGTCAGATTGATCACCTGCATGTACACAGAAACCAGTGATTATTGTTTTTCTTTTGGTAGATGCGTCAAAATTCTTCATTTCCCCTTCCCATTCTCAGCGAACTTTATTACCACTACGTATGGCGATAACTAAATGATAATTGCATGCATCCTGACTCCTGATAGAAGCATTGAAATTTCTTTTTTACCCAATCAGCCTGTGCTAACACCATTTTGCATAATAAAACTCGTTATCTTTAAAACAGTCAACTTGTAATTTCCGTTTCTGTAATGGCTTATCTCTCCAAAGGTTTCTTAATGAATTTTATTTTTTTTAATTACAAAGTTAGTGATGAGTTTGTTTCAATTTGTGCACTATTGGGCATTATACGCGCCATCTCGTCGTTTTGATATCAACAGGTCGTCTGAAAAAATTATCGTTTTCCTGAACTAAACTAGTCATGAAACTCACCTCAACAGACGTTACAAATACGATTTTTTTAGGTAATGTAACTGTCTGATGGTTGTTGCTGTATCAACTTGAATCAAAATTACCAAGATTTCATTTTAGGAGAAATGGAGAAAAATGGCGAAGTTGTATTTTGATTAAAGTTCTTACTTTGTCATCTTCCAAAATCTTGACTTCTCGTTTTCTTCGTCCACGTCAGGATCTCTGGAACATTTGTCCCTCTTGTGATGCAAAGAGCATTTCTTTGAGGCCATGTCAAATATCGCTTCATTACAACGGTTATCTCTATCACATCGTAATGCACACGCCAGTTCAGAACCAGCGCGGAACCCTTGAACGCCGAGAGAACCTCCAAGCGGATCTTTCAGGAACGAAAATTTGAAGTAAGAAGATGAATGCTGCTTTGGATAGGAACAGCAGGCAAAAAGAATAAGATAATGGAAATACCAATTGTCATGCACATGCTTTCACCGCCCTAACAACACTTAACCGCTTACAGACGCTGAGGTTGCGTGGTAATGGGTGAAATGTGAGGGATAGCGGGAGGAAATTAAATTGTACGTTGACTTAATTGGGTGCCCTAGAATTTTATTGGGGATGTAGAACTTCATAAGGTTGTTTATTGTTCGGTACTACGATGGGAAAACATCAACACCTGGAAAATGCTATAGTGGGACTTTTTATGCGTGTATTTGTTCTGACCATCTTTCAGTGAAAGTATTATTTTAAGCGACCTATATTCAAATGTTGTTTTCGGCAACTAAAATGAATTTTTGTGCTTTATTGCACGTGTTCATTGTCAACAGCTTTGAGAATAGGCCGGTGAGGCTAAGATAAAATAACATAAAGGTATGACACGGTGATATAAGTCATCTGAGCTCTATACTCGTGGTAGCAACATTCTGTGAAGAGATTCTTCATGAACGCACGACTGTGATTTAACCCCTTGATTGTTAATTCTCCCCTTTACCTGTTACACATTTCCTTGTAAATTAGTCAGGAGAATTTGGCCTTAGATCAAGATAGCAACTTCTGATACATCTGAGTATTCTCATCACCTGTTTGCTGGATAGTGCATGGATAAAGGGTTAATTGTAAGATTTTCTTCTATTTTTAAGATTCTTCTCTCATCATACTCGTTCATAGTCATAGTTTTAAGATGTCAGACAATGGAACTAAAGTTTACATTTATATTATAGCTGGCAGAATTCAAGAAATTCAACAATTAGAATGGCTGGGTTCACTGATTTCAACTTTTCATCAGGTATGGTTCTTGTTCTATTTTATATTTTCAATGAATCACCCTTTGCGCAGCAGCTTGTTTCAACAGGAGTGTCTCCATCATAAAATGCAGTAGACCTTCCTTCCAGATTCCCTCTCAGTCGCTACTGATGTATATTCTACAAAAAGCTGGATGAGTTTCTCTCTCAAAATGGCCTCTTATAATGACATCGCCACAACTTATTTGTGATTTGCCCCTGAAACTGAAACCAATACCAACTCCTCGCACCAAATATGGTAAATTGCACCATGGCACATGCTGAGACTCTACTCCAACACGTGACTTTATGTTCCATGGGTGTGGCCCAAGCATGTTGAAGCCTTGGATGAGACAGCCTTTATCGATACTAGGTGGGGTGTTTGAGGTAGCGTCATGTCCTGCGTGCCATGTCATCTTCATTCCCTTCTCAAGGGCGGTGTAAAGCGACTGTTCGGTGTAGTTCACCAGTATAGCTGCGTTCTGGGAATAAAGAGGTGTAAACTCCATTGTGATACATATCTTTGTAAAATTGCTCAGCCAGTATCCAGGTTTCTTGATCTCTGTTCCTTTTTCAGTCGAGGCTTGGCTGGTCCAGTAATGCGAGTCATAAAGGAACGTGTTCTGAGATGTAAAACAGTTTCTATTAGGAAGATTAAATTTCTGCATTTAAGAGCTCGCCGTACAAGTCAAGCGTCGTGCTACCGAAAGGAATGTGATCTTACTTAAGACCGATGTTTTTTGCAAAAAATTGGTGACAACATACCCTGGAGCCATTGAGTCTCATTACTAATTCCCAGACTCCCTTTCCACATCCGGGAATGCCCTTCATTTCTACAGTGAGTCTTCCACGTGACGTTTCCGGTTCTTATATAGTAATGGCCACTTTCACTTGAGCTGTGGTGACAAGAAATGAAGCCATCTTCCTCGTTAATCAACATGTCCATCCATTATTATAAGTGAACCATTTTTTTGCTTTAATTTTGTTTATTTGTTTGTTTGTTTGTTTGTTTTTCAGAAAGTTTACGATTTGAATTCGCTGAAATCTCGTCTCTTCAAAATGTTTAACTAAGTTCAACTAAGTTGATGTATAGATTAACAAAAGCACCTAAATTCTCTTTACTCAGGTGTGCGTTTTAGAGTTTTTAATTGTTGTTGTTGTTGTTTTTTTTTAATAATAACCACATACCTGTTTCTTTTGCAGAATGTCGTGACATGACGCCCAAGTGGTTCTGTGGCGACCTTCGGAAAAAGTCACAGTGAGTAATGTACTGCTAATGTCAGATAACTTTAAACTCTTGAAATATATTGGGGCTTTTTTGTAATAGAATCATCAGTCACATTGCAATTCAGGAGACTATATTGAACCAAAAATTCAAAAAACTTATTACTGATTACAAGCATTTTTCCTTTCCTTTTTTTTATTTTTTTTTTCCGCTACAATCAACTTCATTTCCTTGTGGTGTTGGTCATCTATGTGCCCTTCTGTTTTCCTTCTTACCTGTATTCTTGTTGTCTTTGTTATAACAGTCTGACTTCCGCTTGTTTTTTGTTGGATTGAACACCTTTATGCGCAAAAAATAACAGACATCAATATTCAACTTACAATTTTTTTTTACGGAATTTCGTACAAATTCTCACACAACGTATCTTAATGAAATTTGCAAAAGCATCGAAGAAAATATATTGGGGATGATCAAGGGAGGCAGTTTGGAAAACAACGAAATCTGCTAAATTTTCAAAACTTCGCTTGGTTACGAGTCAACAAATTTCCAAAATTCGTTAGTTGCTTTTGTGAAAATCGCGAAATTTGTTTATTTAATAGTTACTTTATTCCAAAAGTTATTTTACATTTGAGAAAAAGCGTCTGCTTTTAACGAAATAATTATTCTTGCCTATGACAACTCTGCGACAGTCTTAAACAACAGAACCTGCATATATCTCTCAAAACGTGGAAGTTATATAACATGCATTAAAACCCCGTGAAAAGAAGAGTTTAAAAACTTTTAAAAGGAAGCATGCTGTGAAGTAGAAATGTGCAGCTTTGAAAGCTACCCAAAAAGCCTCGTAAAAGTCGGGAGATCAATCTGATGTTCTTTTTCACCGTTAACAAAGTTTGATATAGGGTAAACTTTTAACCTCATTTTGATCGCACATGATATAAAGATAGCACTTGAACAGTGTCCAAGTTACTTTTACAGCAATAGAGATGGGTTGTGAAAAATGAAAAAGGTCTGTCTTTACTTAAGTGTCGATAACAATCAACAGCTCTTCGTTTTCGTTTTGCTTTGTGTGAAGTCAAGGTGTTCTGTCCCGTTGTTTTAATACCTTTTTGACACTTAGATATAAATTAAAGTTTATTTTGAAATAATAGAGGTACTGTTTACTTTAATTTGAGGAGACAGTTCCCTTTAAAAACTGATTTACTTTATTTTGTTATCGCTGCAGTTATCGCTTAAACCAAATGTAATCGTCAAAGACAACTACACCTCAACAAATTAGTATTGAGTACTGTCAATATGAATTGACAGAGATGCATCTTAGGTACTAATGTGTTTTTTGATATTCGTTTTTATTCACTACTATGATTGATTTGTCCTCTTATTGCTTACATGATTAAAGCATTTTCGGCTTTGAATCCAGTGTGTTGCAAAAAATATATTTGTTCTTTGTCAGTGTCCTCTCTTCCAGTCTTTTTTATAAAAGTGGTTCATATAAGGGCTCACACCTCCGTTGTTGGAGGAGGGCATTGAGGTGAAAACAAAATACTTTTGATTTCCATATTTGCCGTGAGAAATTTGACTTGTGTGTAGTATCTGTGACATAATCTAAATCAAGTCGAGGCTTTGGACAACGAATTGATATCAGTTCGGGTCATTTTGTTTCATTCCATGCCATTAAACAATATTTTACTGGCGCCAGTGTCAGTTATTACCTTTGTGGGGATATTTAGGTTCGGTTAGAAGAGTTTCGTAGCGTGGAAGTTCTTGAGGGCTATAATGCTAAAAATAAACGATTTTTCAGTTGTTTAAATTTACGGTGAAGGTCATTTCGTACCTTTGTTATCGTTAGAGCTCTTGCTTTCTAATTTTCATGTTTTCACCCAAGTTGGGATCTTTGGAGCACTGATCGCTTTGATACCAAAACATTTTTTAGAGGCTTTTGAAATATCGCTTTGTTGCAGTGTTGCCACGCGGCTGCATCGTAAGGGCACATGCTAGCTCACTATCCGCGTAGAAACCTACAATGTTATGAGGAATTTACACCGTAGTTTTTCTCTCATACGAAAAGGGTAAAATATGAAGATAACCGCTCTTGAAGATGGCAACTGGAGACGAAACTGAACAGAATGATAACAAAACGGAAGATCCTGAAATTTCTCTTTATATCTCCAATACTTACAAAATACTTAGTTCAGCTTACGTTAGTGGCGCACATTGAATGCGTAGCGGGCTTCATTATCACTTGGTAAATAGATTGGCAACGGGAACGTTGTGGAGTATCTCAATACTTATCGTTTGACATGCAGGTGTCGCAAATTGCTCGTGCGTCTCCGTTTTTTTTTTAATTTATGCAATGAAATGGAAAATAAGAAAGTTTGGTATTACAGATGGGGGATGTTAACGTGATTGAGTTGTAAAATTTTTCCTCCATTTCTCTGATTTAATAGCACTTGAGAACCAACTCGAACTATTGATGAGATTTCTATAGGGGTTAGACTAACTCCTCTTTACATCAAACCGGTATTCGTTATCGAAAAGATTCTCTTTTCCTTACCTAAAAGAAATGTTTTACATCATTTGATCTCAAGACGAGTATTCTGTGTTGTGCTGTACCTAGCTTTTTAATAACTTACGTCTACAGAAAAATTTTAGTCCAATCATTCCGTTAGGTCGCATTGGCCTTGACATTACTTATCCTGTACATCATGCACGGTGATCAGTTCGAAAGTTTCAAATGTCACCAACCCTTGCAACCCCACGGTCATTTGACCGTCGTGGTGCCCGAGGGAGTGCGGATTTTGAACCTTGCCTGGGTGGAGTGGGGCATTTGAAACCAGAAGTGTCAAGTACTTTGCAGCATAACACACGTATTTTATGGATGAGTTTAACGGTAAAAAGTTTGCTGTCGTGAGCTGTGGGATGGCTTCGAGAGAACACTTAATCGTCATCTTAGATACGATTTAAAAACAAGAAAAAACCTATTAGCCAGTACCAAAAACTAATACGGGACTTTTGCTAAATTCTACAACAATTCGTTGATCACACAAAGATGCTGAACCCAAGCTTTGGCCTGGGGTTGGGGGGTGGAAGTACAAGGAACTTGAACAAGCCAATTGCCAGATGGGGGATGGCGAACTTTTTCGAATTGATCAACGCACAGCGCTTTGCTTAAAAAAGGTTAATCTATTCTTTCCTTATGATCTAGTTATCATTTTCCGTCTATTGTGTTTCAATACATTTCTTATACATTTATCCCCGCTGAGGAATTTGATGTTGAGTAAAGTGATATCCCAAGTTGATTATTTCTTTCCTTCTCAACATCATGGCGCTGTCACAATGTGTTTGATAGAGTATTAGTAAGGTTAAAGTTCCTTTTTTGTCACCAACAGGGAATGAAAAGAGTTAATGGGATTTACTTCACGGGGTTCACTTTGGTTTCGTTTTTCCTTCGCTTTTGAAATCGATCTTGAGAAATCGCACCATCATCTCGACCAATCAGATTGCAAAACTATAAAACCTGGCATGAGTTGGTCACTCACGTTTTTCAAAACTGAAGCACCGCAGTTTGAGTTCTAATCAACTCCCTGTCAATATTTACATTTGTTCCGAAATCGTAAGTAGTGAATCTAACACTGATTTTGGTTTTACAATACGCAATCGAAAAACTGCTTTACTTTACATCACTACTGAACGTAGATTCTACAGGGAAAGAAAGCTGCATAAGTCTGTATATTAGGTTGTAGGTCTAATAATATGCTCCGCAACTAATCTTAGTATTTATCAGATTGGTGGTGCTGATATCCAAAACCAAAACCTCTGTACCAAATATGGAAAGGAACAGATTTGTGTCTGGGTCTGTATTTCCAACTTGTGTGTTTGACTTTCGTTAATGGTAGCTTAGAAGACAGGCTGAAGCCCTCCTCCAAACAGCTGGTATTTATACTGGGTGAGATCCAGGGAGGTTGTGTCATGGTGGACATTTACTTCCTCTCCAGTTCTTTGGTCGTTCCCCCGTTTAAAGCTGCGTGAAGTGAGCTGTCGGTTATGGGTTTTAACAACAGGCTGACCTTTTTATTCCAGTGGATGAAAATTTCATGGTGCAACATATTCTGCTGAAAGAGCTAAGCCAGTACCCAGGAAGTTTGGCTTCTACCAATTTGTCAACAGGTTTGAATAAGGAGATCTTGTGGCCCACTGAGGGGAATCATAGGCAAAGGTCTTCTAGAAGGTAAGAAGTTCTCTGTTAGACACTATATTCAATTTGACACGCTGTGTTCCTCTGTCCTAATAGAGATGTCAGGGTCTAAGTCTGAACGGGCACCCCCCGTGACCCCTGGTTCATTGAGTTGAATTCCTAAGCCAAAAATTCTAAAGCTCAGAATAAAATGGTTCTAAAATGGCTCCAAGGGGCTTCTTTTGTTTATATGAAACTCTTACTGATCACCTTTGGGAGTGAGTCAGGCAGTAAGTTGGGTTGCTATTTGAGAGTCGGTAGGAAACCATTTTTTAACTTCGCTCAGTGATTGGTGCCATAAAACTTGCGCTTGTAATCTCAACCAATCACATTCAAAACTTTGGCCAAAATGGTTTGGTCACGAGCGGTTTTTCTCCGACGCGTTCTACTCGTTTACAGCACTTTACTGGTTTTTACTTTGAATTCTCATGGCTAATGAGGTTGTAACCTTCTCATCCGCTGGCTGTTGTGTTTGTATTACTTTTTGGTTTTGGTTTTGTTAATCTCAACTTAAAATAACTGCTTCAATCAGTTATTCTGTCAAACAGCTAACAAAGCACGAATAGAACATTCTAGGGCGACCATTAAATTTATAAACAAACCTGTTGATCCATTGATTCGCATTACTAGTGTCCAGCCATCCTCCTTCTCCACATCCAGGAATTCTCCCACATTTTGCAATATGTTTTCCACGTATTTCTCCACCAGTTGTATGTTGTAAAAACCACTTGGGCTTGAGCTTTGGTATAAGATTTGAATTTTAAAGAAGCGCTCTCAGCAGTGATGTTTATGAAATAAATGATTATTACCAGCGCGCCCTGATTTGTTTAAAAAACCTATCGTTGTGTTGCAAACCACGATAAAAACATAAGAAAGTGTGGTCTGATCAGCCTGAAATTAGCTATGAATTTTGCACCGAAGACAGTGTAGTTTCAATTTTAAAGTGAACTTTTGCATAGTTTTTTGCACATGATTTCTTCCCCTTTTAATTCTCAAAGTCAGAAGCCAACGATCAAATGTTACAGTGTGTCTACAACAGATGGTGGATGATGCTTTTTGTTATTTGACATTTCTTTTGGCAATATTTTCTAAAAAGTAATTTGGACAAATAAGTCAACTTTCGTGTCATGCAGAGCCATTCAAACGGTCAATACATGTAGATGATTTGAATCGGATTCGTGTAATATTCTTTACAAAACTATTGTAGGTGTTTTTTTTGCTCCAACCCCCGCACCTTCGATTGAGAAACAAAACGCCGTATAATTTCTGTTCTGTAAAGATCTGTCTTCAAAATGAAGAGCGACAATGAACACTCGTCATTACGAAATAATCCTCAAAGCTGAAAGGGGCACAGTTTGATAATAAGTTCAGAAAATTTCAAGAGGGTGCAACTTAGATGGCTGTAAAAATGAAAAATTATTTTTTGTTCTATTCAGAGACGATTTGAAAAAATTTTATAGCTAGTATCGTTTATGAAAGAGAGGCATGAGCGCTAACTTTGCAATCAGATAATGTAAAAGTAATTATGAAATAGGCTGACTTGACTTTTCATATTCCTTAAAACTGGAAATGCACCCACCTATTTTGTTGTAAGATATCGCTACACGAAGCCCTCATCGTTGTTTGATCGTCTGTTATCGTTGAAGAGACGGAACCACGGTTATCATCATTGTTGTCAATACCATAAGGACAGCTTCCTTCCAGATCTTCGCTCACTGGAAGAATCGGAACCTTTTGAGGAAACGAAAAATAAGTTTTTATTTCATATTTTTCGAGTAGTTTGGCACTCATAGCGTGTTTTGTTTGTCATTTTTTGTACTTACTAATGTTCAAAAAGTTAGCAGAATTTTTCTTGTAAAGTGTATTTGTGTGAAAACTGACAGGCTATAGCTTTTAAAGAAGGAAGGACGCGTAACATGAAGGCTTGTAAGATGGAAAGCTTGTAACATTGAATGCTTGTAGCAAGGAAAGCTTGCAACCTGGAACCTTTACAGGAATCAAAATATAAAATACCGGAAAAATCATGGTCCAACAGCAGCGGTTGACGAGCTGAGTCCAATTTAAAAAAAAGATCGAAAGAAGTACCCTTGAAATATTCACTCAGGCAAATATGTCTTTTGAAAAAAGAGAGACGTCACGCGTAAAATTGAACCTCTTGATTGGTGTTAAAATAGAATCTTGCAATTAACTGATTGATTAGCTTTACGAAAGCCACCATCTCGAAGCCGATGGAAGATCGATTTCAAAATTGACTGATACATCCTCGTAGTAAGTTATAACATATCGTATGCTGAATGAATGAAATGTTTATATTATTTGGACGCAATCAATTGGCAACTTCGAAAAAAGTGTTTTGTTGCCACAAATCTGACGGATACATAAAAGATTTCAATTTTCAGTTTTTTTGTGTGTATGTTTGGGCTGCTTGAGTAGTTTCTGTCATGCGATGGGAAGTCTGATAGCGGGTCTGAGTGTTTTGAAGTGACAGCTTCATTGGGCTGTACAAACACAAGAAGTCAAATAATTCTTTATTTAAACATCTTCATGGTCATTTCAACGACATGGTTGATTAAAGAAAATTACCATGAATTTTCTTTGTTTTTTTTTATAAACTACTTACACAATGCGGCGGAAAAAGGAGCAAAAGAGAGTATATTATTTAAAGCGAACGTGCAAAACCTTAACTGCGAAATTATCTTCTTCTCTTAGACGTTTCTCAAACTAAGCTGATTTGGTACGAATTTTAATGCTAAAAATGTGGTTTTAAATATGCTTAGAAATTATAGACTGTAAATTATCGCGAGTAAAAGTGTATTTGTCTAATAGAAGCCATTTCCGAGAGAAAAGAAACAAAGAAACAAAGAAAAAGAAGAAAGAAAGAAAGAAAGAAAGAAAGAAAGGGAAAAAAAGTAAGCTTTTGTTTTTCTCGAGCGTGTCCTCTACAAGGAAATGAACCCCAGACCGTGGAATTTCGTGCTTCGATGCCCTACTACTAAGTTTAGTATGCTATTATGGATCTTTCTTCATTTGTGAAAACCCTCTTTAATATAGCTTGGTTCAGTAATATCGAAAGATTCGTGCGAGTAAAACGGAATGGCAAAAAAATGAACTCGGTCATGAAATGAAGACAGACTCGTCTTGAGACTTGAGACTTGACTCGTTTTGTTATGGGTGTAAGGTAAAGAAGAATCTGGATCTCTCACGAGGAAAACGTTTCTTCTTTTAGATTGATTTACAGAGCATTTCAAGATTGCAAACGTTGAAACTTATGTTAGACTTGTCAGTGTAAGACATATTTTTCAAAGAGACCTTCGCCTGCACTCAACATTGATAAGAACTGAATGAGCATTTTAAGCATTTTCCAAACTTGAAAAGCTTATAGCCGCACAGAAAAGGTATCTATTTACTAGATGTCTTACCTTTCTCAGGGTCACAATTTTTAACTTTGGATCTACGTCGCTGGCATGGATATCAGTGGAATCTTTTCCCTTGTTTTGATAAAGAGAGCATCTCTTAGTGTCTCTGTCAAAGGTCGCCTTATCGCAGTGGCTTCTCGTGTTGCATCTTAATGCGCAAGCTATCGAAGTTGCAGAGATGAACTCAGCAGTTTTTATTGTGTCTTTCAGCGACTGTTTTTGCGGCCAGTGTGAAAAAGTGAAGTACGATGAACAGAGGTTTTGTAGATAGACGCCTGAAATATAGGCAGATAAAATGATGCCAATTCGAAATAAGGCGATCATGGTTTTTGCGGCGAGATGAAGTGTTTATTTACTTGGATAAGTCTTACGTTTCCTTATTATAGAGCTGTAGGGGATTGGAAACGATACTTACTCTGATTGGTTTTTCTCTTTTGGGTCACATGATATTTAGCGCCCGGATTCACTTTAACACTTTTTGACGTGTTGTTGGTGTAAATTTTCATTTGGAAGTCTTCTTGTGCTCCTTGTCTTAGAGTGCTTTTCAACAATACGCAAACTCTTACAAAAACAATTATACAAAAATTTCTATAGCGCCCTATTCTAGAGCTCTAAAGCGCTTTACAATAAAAGGTTTAAAGCAGTAACTCAGTAAATGATAAATTCGAAAAATACTAGAGCAAAACTACAAATTAAAAAGATAAGTTTTAAGGTTGCTCCTAAAAGATGTACGATTTAAACTACATTTTATATGCTCTGGAGGATTATTGCAAAGTTTAGGGACGCAGACCGAAAAAGCACGATCACCATAAAATTTTAAGGTGTCACTAACAAGTTCAGGTTGATGATCGTAAATTCCTAGATGGCTTGTGAGTTTTCAACAAATCACGAATATAGCTAGGACCTAAATCATTTAAAGATTTAAAAGTCAACGGTAGGATTTTGAAAACAACCCTCTGCTCCACAGGAAGCCAGTGTAGTTCTTTCAGTTAAGGAGTATTACGGTCATATTTAGAACCACATAAGATTAGACGCGCCGCACAGTTCTAAACTAACTGAAGTCTATGAATAAAGTATTTCGGAAGTCCATACAACAGAGAGTTACAGTTGTCCAGTCTACACATTACGAAGGCATGCACCAACATTTTGGTGGACAAATTGACTCCAACCAGCCAGGTAGGATTTGAACCACGCAAGGACCCTTCCCTTGATACGCATCTTCAATCCGTGGAGTAGTACGCTGTGGTCAACAGTGTCAAAAGCTGCAGATAAATCAAGCCGTAACAAAACGACGGTGCCACCATTGTCCTCAGCTCGCGATATGTCGTCCTGTCCTTTCAAAAGGGCGGTCTCAGTACTATGCAATTTCTTATAAGCAGATTGTACTTTCTCATTGAGATTGTTCTTATCAATATGCTGCACAAGCAGGTAAACTTTCCCTCATAAGTCGTATCTTGTCGGCAAAGAAGGAGTTGAACTGTTCATCTACAGCAGAGTCAGAACTTGCAGAAGGAAACGCACGAGAGGTTTTCTGTATAACAAAGTATTAATCACTTGAAACAACATTTGCTGGTTCCCATGATTGGCCTCAATTATTGATGAGTAGTAGGCCTCTTTCGCATTTCGAGTCAAGTCATTTACAACACGACACTGAGATAAAAGACAAACTACTTGAAAATTTGTGTTCCATGTTACCGTTACTCATTATCGTAACGGACAACAATGGATACATTAACTGCAACACAGGAAAGACGCTTTTGCAGCCGCCTGACCTGCAACTTAACCCTTTGACCCTTAAGAGTGACTGGGATCTAATTTCTCCTTACAATATCACCCCTAAATCAAACATTTAGGTCATGAGAAAAAGGAAAATGATCGCAAACTAAAGAACCTCGTGATTATCAAACAAATTCTCCGTGTCAGTACCATAGGATAAGAATAAGGAGCAGTAGGGAGTATTTACATATTGACGCGAGGCTATAGGGGTTAAAACATGATTGGCATATCTTTTTAGCATGCCATTTACTCCTAGGATATGTCTAATTTCCACTTACATCCATTCCTGTAGCTGCGGTTTTCCCAGCTAAATGCTCATGTTAACTAAAATTAGCGCTTCGTTTGTCTGCTAAGCTTTGTTTTTCGATATTTTTTATTTTAAAAGTTGTCGATGACGACTGAATACAACAGAGCAGCTCAAGAATCAATAAACCTGCCGTCTGATGATTCAGGAAAGGTGGACCAAGGAAAGCACCGAAGAAAACAAACCATAGAGAGAAGGAGAGTTATAGAAAGCGGAAACGAAACGAGAGTGACACAAAACGATCAAATTGAAATGAGAAGAGAAGAAGAAGAGAGACAAGACAAAAATGAACAGGTGGAGGAAGGTACTCAAGTAAAGTTGAACAAACTTGAATGATTTTTTTTCGATAAATTTCATCTTTTTTTTTTTCAGTCTTCAAAGTTTTTCTGTAAGGAAAGCGTTACATTTAGTAGGAAATAGAAACGTAGAAAGTCAAAGGACTGGAAGGTGGAATAAAAAGTACAGCAAATTAAGATAGATTTCTTGGAAAATGTGGGCTCGAATTTTTTTAGCCTAATTCCTTAGGTTACTGTAGTTGCCATTAAAGAACTTAAATGTTAAGTGTGGAGTCTATAACTTGTGAAAATTAGAAACGTAATAAATAAACTGGTCAACTTACCTTCTTTAGGGAAAGGTTGAGATCAATTCTGGTTTTGTTTTCTTGTTCTTTTGTTTGTTTGCTGCGAGTCGGGCTTTGAGATTCCCTAAGCTTATTGTTTAAGTTTGACCAAAAAGTGACGACATTAAAAAATGGGACAATTTTCCCCTAAGTATCGAGAAAAATTTGTGATTACACTGGTTTTCCTTCACACCCTGTGATTGGTCTGGAAAACTCGCGCCACCTTTCCGAAAGATCAGGTGGGGGAAGAGGGCGGAAGGGTTGGCTCTTTCTAATTTGATATCTCATTGGCTGCTTGTAGTACTTTCTTTCGCTCTGATTAGCCGTTTTTATTACTTTCACTCTGGGGTGGGGGGGGGGGGTGCCTCAGGCACCAACCATCCCCACCCATCCTTAGTCTCCCTGCGCCTTTCATCTTTGTCGGAGATGATTGCAAGACAACGATCCCTGTTGTCTAACAACATGCTTGTTAGGCAACAGGGATTACTAAAAGTGTGGCGAGGATTTACCCTTTTCCTAAATTCTTGAATTAGGGACATGCATCGAAATGCTCCTAAATCGGAACGTTATTAAATCAAACAACAATTTTTATGCAGGAAACTCATTTTAGAGCCAAATATTTAATGTTCCATGGAATGTATGTGCACTTGATCCATGCAGTATGTACTCCTCTTGTTCCACATAATCTTAAAATTTACTTTCCATTGATGGCGAGTTCCCCGCACCTCAGTAAATAGAGCATTATACCGCGAAAGCGGTCCCAGTCGGGATGCAGATCCTGTTCCGGGGAACTTGCCGTTTTATATCTAATTTCTTTTTTTTTTAATTTTTCTTTTTGGAAGGTTCTTTTCTTTTTCGAGTGTGTGAAAATCAAAAATAACATGAAGAGTCCTTGTATACCCGTCATTTTACTTCATTACATCAACGAAGGTTTTCTTCCATTTAATGACAAGTTTACCCTTTTCCTACACTCTTGAATCAGGGACATCCATCGAAGTGCTCCTAAATCGGGACGTTATTAAATCAATCAACAATTTTTTTTGCAGGAAACTCATTTTAGAGTCCAACCACTCAGCGTTCCACGGAATGTTTGTACGCTTGATTTATGCAGTATGTACTCCTCTTGTCCCATATAGTGGGTAGAGCATTGTACCGCGAAAGCGGTCCCAGTCAGGATGGAGATCCTGTTCCGGGGAACTTGCCGTTTTTTGTTGGATTTTTTTTCTATATATTTTTCTTTTGAAAGGTTCTTTTCTTTTCCGAGTTTGTACGAAAATCAAAGATAATATGAAGAATCCTTGTATACCCGTCATTTTACCTGATTACATTAGCAAAGGTTTTCTTCCGCTTACTGACAAACTTACCCTTTTCCTATACTCTGAAATTAGGGACTGTCATCGGAATGCTGCTAAATCGGAACGTTGTTAAATCAAACAACCTTTTTTTGTGGGAAACTTATCTTAGGGCCCAAACTCTCGGCGTTCCATGGAATCAAGTTGTGCAAATGATCTATGCAGTATGTGCTCCTCTTGTTCTATATAGTCATAAAATTTACATTCCATTCATGGCAAGTTCCCCGCAGCTCAGTGGGTAGAGCATTGTACCGTGAAAGCAGTCCCAGTCAGGATGGAGATCCTGTTCCGGGGAACTTGCCGTTTTTTTTAATTATTATTTATTTTTTTTTTTTTTTTTAACATTCTTTTTGGAAGATTCTTTTCTTTTCCGAGTTGATACGTAAATAAAAAATAATGGAAAGTGTCTCCGTATACCCTTATTTTTCACTTCATTACATTAGCGAAGGTTTTCTTCCACTTACTGGCAAGTTTACCATTTTCCTACTCTCTTGAATTAGGGACATGCATCGGAATGCTGCTAATTCGGAACGTTATTAAATCAAACAACATTTTTTTGTAGGGAAATCGTTTTATAGTCCAACCACTCAGCGTTCCATTGAATGTTTGTGCACTTGATCCATGCAGTATGTTCTCCTCTTTCTCTATATATAGTCTTAAAATTTACTTTTTATTCATGGCAAGTTCCCCGCAGCTCAGTGGGTAGAGCATTGTACCGCGAAAGCGGTCCCAGTCAGGATGGAGATCCTGTTCCGGGGAACTTGCCGTTTTTTGGTTTTTATTTTTATAGTTTTTTTTTAACGTTCTTTTTGGAAGGTTCTTTTCTTTTCCGAGTTTGTACGAAAATTAAAAATAATATAAAGTGTCTCCGTATACCCGTCTTTTTCACTTCGTTACATTAGCGAAGGTTTTCTTCCACTTACTGGCAAGTTTACCCTTTTTCTACACTCTTGAATTAGGGACATGCATCGGAATGCTCCTAAATCGGAACGTTATTAAATCAAACAACATTTTTTTTTTTAATGAAACTCATCTTAGGGCCCAAATACTCAGCGTTCCATGGAATATTTGTGCACGTGATCCATGCAATATGTGCTCCTCTTGTTCCATATAGTCTTAAAATTTACCCTCCACTTATGGCAAGTTCCCCGCAGCTCAGTGGGTAGAGCATTGTACCGCGAAAGCGGTCCCAGTCAGGATGGAGATCCTGTTCCGGGGAACTTGCTTTTTTTGTTTTTTATTTTCATAGTTTTTTTTAATGTTATTTTTGGAAGGTTCTTTTCTTTTCCGAGTTTGTACGAAAATTAAAAACAATGTAAAGTGTCTGCGTATACCCGTCTTTTTACTTCATTACATTAGCGAAGGTTTTCTTCCACTTACTGGCAAGTTTACCCTTTTTCTACACTCTTGAACTAGGGACATGCATCGGAATGCTCCTAAATCGGAACGTTATTCAATCAAACAACATTTTTTTTTGAAGGAAACTCATCTTAGGGCCCAAATACTCAGTGTTCCATGGAATATTTGTGTACGTGATTCATGCAATATGAGCTCCTCTTGTTCCATATAGTCTTAAAATTTACCCTCCACTTATGGCAAGTTCCCCGCAGCTCAGTGGGTAGAGCATTGTACCGCGAAAGCGGTCCCAGTCAGGATGGAGATCCTGTTCCGGGGAACTTGCCGTTTTTTGTTTTTTTTTTATTTTTAAAGTTTTTTTAACGTACTTTTAGGAAGGTTCTTTTCTTTTCCGAGTTTGTATGAAAATCAAAAATAATGTAAAGTGTCTCCGTTTACTCCCGTCTTTTTACTTCATTACATTAGCGAAGGTTTTCTTCCACTTACTGACAAGTTTACCCTTTTCCTACTTTCCTAAATTAAGGACAGTAATCGGAATGCTACTAAATCGGAACGTCATTAAACAACACTTTTTTTGTAGGGAAATAGTTTTATAGTCCAACCACTCAGCGTTCCACGGAATGTTTGTGCACTTGATCCATGCAGTATGTTTTCCTCTCGTTCCATATAGTCTTAAGATTTTATTCATGGCAAGTTCCCCGCAGCTCAGTGGGTAGAGCATTGTACCGCGAAAGCGGTCCCACTCAGGATGGAGATCCTGTTCCGGGGAACTTGCCGTTTTTTGTTTTTGTTTTTGTTTTTTTTTTATAGTTTTTTTTTAATGTTCTTTTTGGAAGGTTCTTTTCTTTTCCGAGTTTGTACTAAAGTAAAAAAAAAATGCAATGTGTCTACCTATACCCTTCTTTTTCACTTCATTACATTAGCGAATGTTTTCTTCCACTTACTGGCAAGTTTACCCTTTTCCTGCACTCTTAAATAAAGGAAATGCATCGGAATGCTCCTAAATCGGAACGTTTTAAATCAAACTTTTTTTTAAAGGAAACTCATCTTAAGGCCCAAATACTCAGCGTTCCATGGAATATTTGTTTACGTGATCCATGCAGTATGTGCTCCTCTTGTTCCATATAGTCTTAAAATTTATTCTCTACTTATGGCAAGTTCCCCGCAGCTCAGTGGGTAGAGCATTGTACCGCGAAAGCGGTCCCAGTCGGGATGCAGATCCTGTTCCGGGGAACTTGCCGTTTTTTGTTTTTTTTTTTTTTATTTTTATAGTTTTTTTAACGTACTTTTAGGAAAGTTCTTTTCTTTTCCGAGTTTGTATGAAAATCAAAAATAGTATAAAGTGTCTCCTTAAACCCGTCTTTTCACTTCATTACATTAGCAAAGGTTTTCTTCCACTAACTGGCAAGTTTACCCTTTTCCTACTTTCCAAAATTAGGGACAGTAATTGGAATGAGACTAAATCGGAACGTTATTAAACAACATTTTTTTTTTGTAGGAAAATCGTTTTATAGCCCAACCACTCAGCGTTCCACGGAATGTTTGTGCACTTGATCCATGCAGTATGTTCTCCTCTTGTTCCATATAGTCTTAAAATTAACACGGAAAGTTCATTCACGGAAAGTTTCCCGCAGCTCAGTGGGTAGAGCATTGTACCGCGAAAGCGGTCCCAGTCAGGATGGAGATCCTGCTCCGGGAACTTGCCGTTTTTTGTTTTTGTTTTTGTTTTTTTGTTTTTTTTATAGTTTTTTTTTTATGTTCTTTTTGGAAGGTTCTTTTCTTTTCCGAGTTTGTACGAAAATCAAAAATAATGTAAAGTGTCTCCGTATACCCGTCTTTTTACTTCATTACATTAGCAAAGGTTTTCTTTCACTTACTGGCAAGTTTATCCTTTTCATACACTTCTAAATTAGGGACATGCATCGGAATGCTGCTAAATCGGAATTTTTATTAAACTAAACATTTTTTTTTTGTAGGAAAATCGTTTTATAGTCCAACCACTCAGCGTTCCACGGAATGTTTGTGCACGTGATCCATGCAATATGTTCTACTCTCGTTCTATATAGTCTTAAAATTTTATCTCTATTTATGGCAAGTTCCCCGCAGCTCAGTGGGTAGAGCATTGTACCACGCAAGCGGTCCCAGTCAGGATGGAGATCCTGTTCCGGGGAACTTGCTGTTTTTATTGGATTTTTTTCTCTATATGTTTTTCTTTTTGTACGGTTCTTTTCTTACCGAGTTTGTACGTAAATCAAAAATTAATATGAAGTGTCCTTTGTATACCCGTCTTTTTACTTCATTACATTAGCGTAGGTTCTCTTCCACTTACTGGCAAGTTTACCCTTTTCCTACACTCCTAAATTAGGGACAGTAATCGGAATGCTGCTAAATCGGAACGTTATTAAATTAAACATCGCCTTTTTTTGTAGGAAAATCGTTTTATAGTCCAACCACTCAGCGTTCCATGGAATGTTCGTGCACTTGATCCATGCAGTATGTACTCCTCTCGTTCCATATAGTCTTAAAATTTAATCACCAATCATGACAAGTTCCCCGCGGCTCAGTGGGTAGAGCGTCGTACCGCGAAAGCAGTCCCAGTCAGGATGGAGATCCTGTTCCGGGGAACTTGCCGTTTTTTGTTTTGTTTGTTTTTTTTTTTACCTTTTTTTCCATTTTTTACGATACTCAAAAGTAACGCGAAGTCTCCTTGTATACACCTCTATCATTTCAGAAAGAAAGCCAACACTGTAGCGCAATAAACCAACGAGATCCGTTTATGGTTTCTTACCTTTGATTGTTTTCTACCGCTTTTAGCGCTTTCATCCAAGGAATCTTGTTTCTTGCGCAGGACCAAAGCGTACAATCCAAAGCGTGCAAGATAGTGCCCGCTAGTGCCCGCTCAGGTTGCCAATCTTTGCAGTATCCGCATATTGCCCACGAGCACTGCAGGCGATTTAGCAAACACACTTAGTTAGTGCATTTTAAACAAGTGAAGCTTTATTTTTCAATTAAAAAGATAGATAACATGACAACTGATCAGTTTGATCAAGGAGGAACAAGAAGATTAAAATATTCGCACCAGAGCTTTAATTCCCCTGTTTCTTTATTGATTTCATTCTTAGTTTTTGCCAAATGACAACGAAACCAAAAAGGGTGCAGACAACGCATTATTGTTTCGTGTTTGACCCAAGGCTCCAAACTTCATTGCATATGCATAAGCTACATTGCGACTTCGCGGTGAAACAAACGATAACACTTCATTACAAGTATACTGGCTACGATTAAGAAGCACAATTCTTTCAATGATATTCACGTGGAATTGAAGAGATGCGAAGGACTAGCAGGGAGCGAAGAAGCTCGCAGATGACATCGAACGTGGACTGTTAACTTGTTCACGAAAAGAAGTTTCTTCCCTTGACGGCCTCTGCTTAATAGGCGCACCACGCAGTTTAAGTTCAAGGTGGGCGTCAAATTATTTCGTAGTTTGTTTTGACACACATGTATTGAGAGTTTCGGTGTTGTAAAAATTTACTGTATTCACTGTGAATATATCTAAAGACATCCGAAGAGAAAAATTTGAGAAAACTAAACAAAGCAGATTTTCTGGGCAGCCCCATACGTAATTATGCATAGAATTCTCTGAGAAAGAAAACAATGGCGAAAAAAAAGATTGCCTTGGAGACTACGGCTTTGTTGTGTGGAACTTTTCCCTCGACCACAAGATCCAAAATAGCTGTTAGAGTTGCATTCCTTTACACTCACTCAGGTGACGATGCGTGAACATGGGAAAAATAGGCCCGTTCTGCGTAGCAACTTACAGGGTTGGTAACACGTAACCAGATGTTGGCTTCACGAGCCCTTAAATGAAATCTATACGTTGATATTTCATTTACGACAGCTTAGCAGCAACCATATCGGCTTCCACCTCAGATTCTAGCAAAATTTGCAGGAACTTTTCAAACTGAAACGCTAATCTACCATTCCAGTAACCTTTAAAACTAATAGTTGAAATGAAAAAGTCTCTGAGGTTTCCTTTTTTGTGTCGGAGTAGCTCTCCCTCCCCTCCTGTCCCCTCCCCTTTCCGCCGCCTCCACCATTGGCTAATTACTGCAAATGCGCACTTTTAGAATAGAAAACAAGAGTAACGTATCAATTTTCCTTTCATAAAACATACTCGTACTAAACACGTCATTTGTTCAGTTTGTAAGGTCGCTTCTGGAATGCGCGCTTTTTAGAAGCCAGACATTTCATTTCATTTCATACGTGCCCCTACTGCAGGAATGTAAGGGTTTACAAGAGTAAACATTACATTCTTGTTTTACAAGAATGTAAGGGTTTACTGTGCCTCAAGTGGCTAAATTAAACTTGACATTAAGAAGACAATGGCGTGTGGAAATCATAAATACGAGTACAAATAAAAAGCGTCAAATTAGAAAAAGCAACAACATTATTCAAGTGTAAAAACGCCTCGGAGGTCAAGATCAAGTGGTTGAATTAGCATCATAATAAACTACAAAAGTTGCAGATGTCGTCAGGGCTTTCCAAAAAAATCGCTAAGTCAGCAAAATATTGCTTAATTTTTTACTGTGTAAAGAAAAGTCACTCCGTTTGCATATACAGCAATCTTGTATAAGTAGCAACGTGTAACAGAAAATGTAAATTCTGATAAACCTGTTTATGTGTTAATTCATAGGGACAAATGTGTCAACAATCCCTCGTGGTTCGTCAGTAAAAGGCCAAAAATGTGAGCATTTTTCCTCTCTTTTTTTACACTAAAATATAGAGAAAACATGCCATCTTTTAGTTTTAGTGTGAACTACGTTGAAAAAAGTATATATTGCCAGCGAAACAGGATCCAACCTGTTCTCATGAGCGTGATCACCATATTATCTTGAACTTTTTTTGTCACAGTACGTTCGTAAGACCATCACTAAACACCTAATGCATACCTCTAATGATGTCTTTGAGAGGAGCACGGCGGCTTTCCTTAAAAGTTTCCCAGTAAATTGTTTACTCGTAAACTGGATCCAGAAAACACTCTTGCTCTCTACTCAATTAAAGAGCAGATCTCAAGCATTCCGCAATCATGGTGTTACATCCAATTGATTGTCACAAGGTGAACAGGCCTTTACACTTAGGTCAATGACGAAGATGTATGTGCTTTGGATTCTGAGAGCATCGGGAGCTATCAGTTTTACAGAAAAAAGTTAGTCTGGACAGAAATGAGATTACTGGATTATTTTCCGACTCCTGTTTCGTGATAGTTACCACTCCTATGGCCGATTTACCGAAAGGGGCCGAGATCATAATCGTCCCTGATTTCCGTAAGAACCAGGTTCCATTTGCAGTCTTAACAGACGAAGGAGGCAAGAAGCCAACAGAACCATTCAGAATCCGACTAATTCCCTCTCTGACGACTCTAAAGCTCATTCAGGAAAGTCCTCCAGGCTATCATCGTCAGACTGGAGCACAGATAGTAGGTGATCCTGAGGCTGACGGGGTACTGTACAATGGTCGACGTAAGATTATACCACCATTACCATGCACACGAAGAGAGGCTAACCTGGTTGGAAGACTTCTCGGCATGACGCCCTTGATAGGAGATCGCGCAAAAAAGCAGGCTGTACGCCAAACAATAGGGTCAGTGAGTCTAATACATATTGCTGCACATGGCAATGCTGAAAGGGGAGAGAGTATTTTCTCTTCTAATATTCCCCCTAACTTCACTCCACAAGAACTACTTTCTTTTGGCGATGTTTGACATCTCAAGAATTCATGTTGTTGATTAGAGTCGAGGAAGTTATTGGAATCGCCCGAGCGTTCTTAGGATCCGGTGCCCGCTCAGTGTTAGTGACACGGTAGGCCCCGGAAGGCACAATCACAAAGCAGCCCATAACTTGTTTTTACGAACACATGTTCCGCGGTGAAAGTGCCAGTGAATCCTTACACAAGACCAGGATGTGGATAAGAAACAACGGCTTTGACTGAGGATGTGAGGATGGGCGATAACGTGGCCCTCAATTTTGGAAATTGGCCAAAGTCAAGTACAACCGAATAGTTGTAGGTTGTGACGGAGTGTACTGGACTAGAGCTCGAAACTGTCTATTGTTTCCCTCTAGGGATAGAACCCTAAATGCAAAAAAACAAGATTGATCAGTACAGCAAACACGTTATGTGTTTTCGTCTAAGACAGGACATTTGTAATGAACTGCACACCCAATTTGAGAAAGTTGAGGGAAGTTTACGTTCTTTGTACAAGATTATTTGTCAAACCAAGCAGACGTAGACTTTTTTTTCAGAAACTGTTCACTTAAGTGATTTTATCTGCAAAGATGCATTTTTAAAGGTGGAAAAAAATTTAACTTTTTCTGCTAACTTCTGACAGGAAATTTAGCTTTAAATACGCTACAAAAGACGCTCTGTGACAGTATATTGAAATTGGTATGAAATTCTTCATTCGCTTTTTTTCAAGACGGAAACTCAAATTATTTTTTATAAGACATGAAACCCTCCTTTTTCAGTGGGTTTAAAATTAAGATACTAACTAACTACGACGATACTAGTCAAGCGTCGAGCAGTTTATAAATTTGAAAGCACAATTGTAAGAGTCCTAAAAGGACGCACATAACAGTTTTAAAAGATGATTATCATACTTTTGATTTAAAAACATGTTTTTGCTAAGAATAAACAGTTTCTCTCAGTTTCTCCACATAGTGTTCTGAGTGTTCCATGCTACTGATAACAATACTCCCAGCCAAAAACTTTAATCCCAACCATTATGCACGATAAACGCTTACCAGAAGGACTCTTCTCCCCCTCCCACCCCTCCTCCCTCTTCTTTCACCCCCTCCCCCTGTCCCTTGAATACAGAGATAGAGCTTATTTTTTCTATTAATTTGGCTATGGGGTGACCAATAACTAATACCAGACGAGCCAAAGGAAGGCATACTCTGTAGAATTCTTTTATTCACATCTCGCTCAAGTGCGGAGCTCTCGGCCATCATCGCCAATTGTGTCTGTATCTTACACAATACTATAATACATTATTTGCATCTTAAATTAATGGAATACGACCACACGGTGTGCTCTCTAACAAAAAATAAATATCGTACTTAATTGTTAAGTAACTGGTTAATCTTACCCTTTCACAACAAGAGAACTGTTCTCTTGTCCATGGTTTATGTAATTATTTCTTTTTCAATCGTGATTGCATGAAATATTGATTGCTTTCAGAATTGATGCACAATTTTTTATAAATTGAAAACGATATTCTTCCGTGTGGAGTAATATTCACACCTTTAATCAATTCTATCTATAATTAAAGAATTAACATTCGAACAGACTGCCACAAATTTACATATTGCGTCTTCATGCACTATTCTTGCGTTTCAACCACTCTCTGTAAAGTTCCGATCGACATTTTTACAAAATTTAACCTTGCGGATAATCCTTTACAAACTCTTTATCAAGTTTACACATTTCATTTTGTTTTCCTTTTAGTTCAAATGTCAATTACAAAACTGAGACTTTTTCTTTGTACGCTCGGGATGGCGAAGACAATTGGATATTTCATGGAAAGCAATCTTCCACCAAGTGTTCAAGAAAATCACTCAACATGCAGAATGCAGTGTTGGCGTATCTTTCTTAACGAACAGAAAACTTATAAGTGCAATTTCAATGTATTACTAACATAAAATTAACTTTTATGGTTAGAAATATCCAAGAGATAACTGCTTATTTGGTTCTAGCGAGATTTACATCCATTTTTCGTCTATCAATTGCGAGACTCCTTGACAAAATGAAAGCTCAAAGCATTAACTACGTCGTCGAATTCCAATTTTTCTCTACAGTTTTTCAGATATTTAAATATTTTATAACGAGGTCAAAATAAACATTTTAAATTACCCTGTCGCGAATCTAGTAATCTCTAGATAATACTATGTCACCAGGTTTCCTTATACAACCCTTAAGTTTTAGAATCAAATAATTAGCAATGCATATTTATGAATCGTTTGCAAGCAAGGCAAACCTTGCGCGATTTTCCGTTGTCAGACTCTCCGCCTAAGCTTAGGTAACCAACAAATGGCCAGGACATGTCAGCGATTCCGGAATCTCTTTGGTTCAAATTTACCTCTTCTTGGAAAATATAGCTGGATGAAGATTCCATGACATGAATGCAAGAGTCACAGACCTTACGTTCGCAGATTTCACAAACACGCGACCACTTTCCAAATAAGGAGAATTTCCTGGACTGACAGCAAAAACACAGCCTCCCATGAGCTAAGTCTTTGTAGAGCTTTTCTTCGGGGTCCAGGGCACCCAAATCTAACGAAGCTAACGTCTTACGTACGTGCTTCACTTCCTTGAGGGTCATGTAGATCTTAGACGTAATGGCGAGGTTACGGAGGTTGTAGAGAGACGGTGGAAACACTGGTTCACATTCGGGGTCGCTCATTTCAAAGCTGGCGAAACTTCTGTTCTTGATGCAGTCCTCGTCATCGAGCGACAAAAAGCTAGAATCACTCGAGTTACTAACCCTCCTGGTCACGTTTCCAAAAATCTCTTCGGGTTTGCTTAGGAAGTTGTCTTCGTTGATATCTTCCTCATCAGCTATTGTGACTTGTGGTGTTTCCGATCGGCTGATGGTCGGTGATGGGTCTATCTCCACAGTAGACGAGGAATCCCAGCGATTGATCAACTCTGTCAGTTTGATTGTTGGTTTGAGGCATTTGCGTTTGGGTGGTGCTACATCCGTCTCGTTTAAGGGAACGCCAGTTTTCTCTTCAAAGTAGATTTCTCTCACGCTCTTTAGGGCTGGTCGAGGTGCGGGCCTCAACTTCGGCTTTGATCGGATCTCATTTAATAACTTATCAAAAGGGCTCGGACTTTTCTTCGGATATTGCTTCATCTTACGAAGGCTCACCTTCGATAACGGCGGTCTGGACCGAATGAACTCCAGAATGACATCGTGGGCGTCTTTTTTCACCATGGCATTGATGTCGACGTGGTTCAAAGTGTGGCGTTTGTTCCGAATGTCCTGAAGGAGAATCTCGTAAGGCGACAGCTCGTATGTGACGAGCGGTAATTTGGCTTGATCAACACGCCGTAAGCTCACCCCCTGTCGCAGCTCTTTCATGACTTGCAGCCATAACTGGGCCCACTCTGCCGCTTGTAAGCTTTGTAAGAAAGCCCAATTTGTCGGTCCTACTCCACGTCCCCATGTTTGAGCGACAAGAGCGCGTCCATTGCAGAGTTGGTGAAGAAATGCTGACAATTCCACTGCTTCGCTGACGAGCGCTCGACTCACTGCGCGGAAATGTTCACCTGGGTCGATAATGTCCTTAGGCAGGTGGTTAGCACAGCGATTCAAAACAGCATCCAGCGTGATATCACAGCTCATGATTTCTTGAACCTTTTCGGAGCAATCACTTTCATTTTTCGATATCAACCTTCCGCGAGGGCTCGGTAGATCAAAGCTCAAGTTGTCTGGAATCAAAACCCCTTCACCAATGTGATCACAGTTGGTCATGTCCACAATGAGTTTTTCGAGTTCTTCATCGAGTTCACGCTCTACAAACGCCTCCATACCGTAGTCTAGGCACTCATAAACAACGCTTCCCAAGTCGAAAAGGACAGCAGACTCTCGTTGAACCGTGTTCGATTCGTCTATCTTAGTGAAGAAAACACTACCGTCTTTGCGAATTTCAATCGTCGACAGTTGAATGTCGATTTTTTGCTGTCTCAATGCCCCAAAGCTCTCTTTCTGAATGGCGATCAGCTCCTTAGTGCTTTGATAACACACAGCCCAAGCTTGTTCTTCACTCAAAGGCGCTCGAAAGCACTTGAGAATATCGGAGAGAATCATTTCTTCTCTCTGAGATGACATTTCACCGAAACACCTTTCGAGATGGATAACGAAGGCAAAATTGTGAGGGTGAGAACTAGAAATTTTTCCGAGTTATGTGGGTGACTGCCGGTGTGGTTTCATTATGAATTCACACAGCGCTCACGGGCATTTGTTCTTCTTCTATCTTATTGGCTGTCGGAGAGAAGTGACATCAATAAATATTTCATAACTGGCGGGAATTAAATTTACTCCATTAACAGAAGCAGCATAAGATGTGTTTTCTGAAGTGCAAAAAACCGACAGAATTTTCCATGACCACCTTTCATTAATTGGCTGTTTGTTATTCGTTGTAAAAATTTGTTTTAGCACAGGTCATGTCTAAGAGAAGACGTTTTTCTCGGGCTTATTTTCATTCGACACCTCAGTGGCCGGAGATAACTTTCAGATTGTGAATACGTAATGCTGCGAATTTGTTTTCAAAGCATTTATCATCTTAAATGTTTATGACATTTCCCATCCAACTTGCATGTTGACTCCCCATCTTAAAGAAACTATCTCAGAGAGCTTTCACTCAATTTCCAAGTGTTATTTGCAAATAGTCTATGAGAAATTTCCTCTTATCAGTGCCATGTTACTATGAGTAAGCTTTATTTTTGGATTCCAGATAAACGATGATGGGGCGAAAAAATTACCTTTTAAATTGTGACGACGGAAAACAATCGGCCAAAAACTTAAAATAAAGGCTCTGTTATTTTTTGCCAAGATTTTATAATTTCTATGCAAATTCCTCGCCTACACAGCTTTTAGGTCTCCATGTTTTAGTCAGTTTATCCGGTCAATTAAGATTGCTTTCTCCTTTGGGGTGATTTGACTGCATTGAAATTCAAATCTGTCAGAAGAAAAGCGAAATGAATGATCATAATACGACGTCTAGGTGTTTCTGTTTATGAAAATACCTTTTCGCTCTGAAGAAAGATAAAGACGGTCAATTTTTTTCGTTTTCATCTACACGACTTTTTTTTGCAAAAAAAGTTGTGTGATAAAAAAAATTATACTTCTTATCGGTGAAGGTTTATCAGGATTTAAGCAAAAAAAATATATTCAATTGGTCAAAGATAATCAAGTGAGCTATGATCTCATGGCATTTGAAGGCAGTTAAATCTATATCCTGCTGACCTGAAAGGCGCTGACACGTCCGTCAAATTGTTTTAATGGAGGATCCGCAAATCCCGTCAGAACTTAATGATTGAATCACTTCTCTCGTCCTTGTTATCATTTTACTTTTTTTTCAGTAAAATTCAACTACACAACCCTTCCATAGGCGTCATTTTACTTTTTTCACATTTTTCCTGTCTTTTTCGGCGTGGGAATCGAGACGCGAGGTTATGTTCTCCCACACTGTGCTTGATCTCAAATGAAACCATCGTGAATGCTATCATGATAAAGCGAAAGAGAGAAATTGGAATCACTTTTGAAAAATTGACCAAAAGATACACAATTGTCATCAAGCATAACCGATATTGCACATCAGCTGCAAGTGACAGTACCAAAAATTTGCGAATTTTTTTTGGTCGTTCTCAAATTCCTCTCAAATTAAATTTTGTTAAAAATTTTGTAACGCTTTATTAAATTTTGGAATAAAAAATCTACCGACATTTGTTGAAAGAAAAACAGCTTTTCGTTGACTGTAAACACTCCTCGAGACTTCAACTCTCTCTTGATTTCTATCATTGTCTGAGCTCTGCAATAAGTCCAGTTGAAATATTTTTAATTCATAACATCAGGAAACTAAAAAAGCTGAGGGGCACGTAGTTATGTTCATTTAAAGGCTGACAATTAACTGAAAAAAAGTTTTATGGGTGTTGTAGTGTCGCTTAATTAAAATAAAAAATAATGATTTTCTCGATTGGTCCTATATAAGGGGAATCGAAAATTAAAAGAAAAAAATCAGCGCGCCTTATTTTTTTTTTTCGCTTTAAAATCACCCTACTCGATCGCCTGCACAGCTTTTCTCTCTCGGAAATCTCAATTAAATCAACTTGAAATGAAGAAAATTAGCGTTATGTTCTTATTGTTACTGTAAGCCCACGCTTGCCGGAATTCAATCTAAATGTCTAGAAATTGTTTTAATTGAACAACGTAAAAAAGAACTCAGACATGACAACTAAGTAAGTAAGTAAGACGATTTAAGAAAATAAAAATAACCCCCAAAAAAATCAAGTATGTGTATGTAGTGCTGAAGTCACCATTTTGACATCTTCACTGCAAAGGAGAACTTGATCATGGAAACTTGTTAGGGAAAAATTGATGGTTTAAGAAAAGGATTTAGAGGATAGCAAACATAATACCAAAAGGGATAAAAACCTCATCTTTTCAAAAGTTCTTCCTAGCTGTTAGTACACGATAATCGATCGAAAACAGAGGCATGCTTGGTCATCATCGACCCTTATTCTGGTTTTATAGACCTCATTAATCGTCATAACTGTTTACAAACTAATCATTGCCCTCAACCCGCCTTCTTTGCAGCCGTCGTTTGCGGAGCTCGACACTCCTTCCCCTCCCACCTATCTACACGTCTCACATGTGAAACATCTGTAGGCGCGTAAAGGAGGAAGGAAACGCTAAAATATAAGAAATTCCTCTCATTTTTTACTTCTCAAAGTCCCTAGTGCCTCGCACTCCTCCCTCAGAGCGGACGCCTGAGCTGAAATGCTGCCTTCCCAGTAACTACCGCATAAACACAACCCTTTGGTTAAATATGTTTTTTTTTTGTTTGCTTTTTTGTTTTTTGTTTTTGTTTTTTTTTTGGGGGGGGGGGGGGTAATTGGGTCAATTTTTGCGGGGTATTTGCCGCTGGCCTCTAAAAACCCCTACCACATTAAAGTCTATTTTGTGGCCAATTATGGACCCCATCTAGCTCAATTTTTGGCCAAATTAACTATTTTTAACCGCGAATCTTCCCATTTTTAAATCCTTTCTTACCAGAATTTTCTTACCCTCCAAATCCCAAAAAAATTGCGAGGCAATTCCTGTATTTCTACTCAAAATACAACCAGCATTAGAGTCAATCCAGTTGTGTCATAGCGACCCCATTCAGTGGCACATTCCCATGAGTCTTTTCTGGGAAGTACCCCCGAAGATGAGGCCCGTCGATTTTTCTGAGAAGCCTTCGTGGAACATTTCCTGAACAGCTGCTGATTGGTTGTCAAGTTCAACAAGACTAGATCTTCCTGTTTTTCATAAAGACTAGACCCTCTTGGTCTCCATAATATTCCATAGACGTAAAATGATGACATATTTGTAGGACAAAGTGAAAGAAAAGACGGAAGGATTTTCGACGCACAATTTCAAGAAGAAGACTGATATACAATTAATTCATGCCTTCCGCGACCCCCGCGATGTTATAGAATCACTTTAACAACTGACCCACGAAAGAATGTAGTATATATGGGACATAATTCAGACATTTTCTCTGCGTTTTTTAGTCTTCTATTGTCAGAATTCTTCTGTTTTTGTGTGAGCAAGCTTAAGTCGAACGAACAGCTGAGAGAATGAATGTAACAGCTGAATCTCAACTCTTCCGGTTGAATATCGAGCCTCGAATTGATAGACGCTCAAAAAGTATTTTAATTTAAACGAATCATTTCACAGAATATCTAACCACAATTCCCATTAATTTGTAAAATATGAAGTTGAAAACAGATCGGGAAAAAAAAATACGGTCATATTAATGTGAACTAATGTTCATATCTTGATTAAGGAGAGAACGAAAATTTGGCGTTGTCATAACAACAGCAACACCAAGCTAAATTACCCATAATGCTTCCAGTAGAGAGTACAGTTCGAGACGAGGCCAAAAATCCACATCTTTAAGTCGCTAGACACCATTGCCCAATTCTTCAGAAGTTATCAATAACACCTCTTTTCAAAAAACTAACAAAAAGAGTTTTGCAAAGGAAACGACTCCATTTTGGATTTACATTCGTGAGCCGTCATTTCGTGCAGCGAGTAGAGGGTGTGCACGCGCTTGATCCAGGGATTGTCTCGTTCGACTGCGATGTCTTGTTAACGGAAATAAATTTACTTTCATCTGCCGAGATCTTGAAGGATATCGGTTTTAACAGGAGAAAGAGCTAATCTGTGTCTATCGTTGGATTCACGTTTGGGTAACTTTGGACTTGTTTAGAGATCGCCTAGTCGGCCATTATGCGCGAGGAAGACGTAGAAGTTGCGATCAAAGTCGTGGTTGTAGGAAATGGAGCCGTTGGTAAAAGTAGTATGATTCAGAGATACTGCAAAGGTATTTTCACCAGAGACTACAAAAAGACGATAGGAGTGGACTTTTTAGAGAGGCAAATCAGGTGAGGAAGAGCAACGCGAACGGGTGTGTGATCAACTGTCGGGCGAGCCTTCAGGAGTATTGATGCACTTTACGAGAAGACCGCTCAGTGATTTTGTAATAAATGTTTTGTGATTTTCCAATATTCTTTGCATATTTCGGCAGTGTATATAACTGAGAGTAATCACCGGTTTTCATGGGCGAAAATGTTGGTCTAAGAGTTCTCTCTAAACGATCTTTAATTTGTGTCATTGCAGTGTTAGGGGCGAAGACGTTCGGTTAATGTTGTGGGACACAGCCGGACAAGAGGAATTTGACGCCATAACTAAGGCTTACTACCGAGGTAGGTAGCGATGTGTGTCTGTAATTGATTGCAGGTATGATTGGTAGTTGTAAATAGGCATTACAGTCTCCAGGTTTTCGAAACCTTACTTTGAAGTACACGGGTAAAAGAATTTGTTTATTTCGTCGATCGCAATCGATCTCAAGGAACGCTGCATATTGGAATATTTTTCAGTGGAATTGTCGTTTGCTGCGGTACATTTTCCAAAGTTTGCGTCGTTTTCTTAATCACAGTTAATACCCTTTTCGGCAACGAATCCCTTCAGCAAACCTTTCGTTAAATTGCAGTTTCTAGAGTATTAAAAATGATTGGCAATTGTGTTTACCCACTTGTTTTATATCGTTGCGGAAATTTTCGACTTTCCATCGTTTCGAAATTATAAGTTAAAATCCTAGTTCGGGTGGTCATGTTTTTATTTCCTTGAGAGAGTGAAATAATTCTAAAAGTAAATGAGCCATATGCATGTAGAGCAACCGGTGATTTTTTTTTACATACATAATTATTTATATTTTGTTCGGCGCACCCTGCAACTTAACTGCGATAAATTCTCGTGTAATGAACTGTTACGTAAAATAAATTCAGCTTTGCCACAATAAAATGACGATCGAAGATGAAATAATTAAATCTTTCGAGCGGATGTTTGGTTGTTGTAAGAGCTCACAATGGGATTTTTTTATGAAGATCGTAGTCTTTGTTTTAACAAATCCTTATGAAGGGCCGTAAGAATGGAACACAATGAAGTTACTATCATTGTTTAAAATCCTTTCCGCCTCACTGCGTCTGGTGAATTTTAGAGATGTCAAGCATGTGACAGCATCATTTGCACAAGTCTTTGCTGATTCACGGACACATTTTGTCTTGAACATCTTGACCATTTAGAGAACCAATATCCTCCCTAAATTTGCATAATTTCAAGAGGACCCCTATGTGAACAATTAATGTCATCTCCTGATTACTATAATGCACTTTGTAATATTTTCAATGATTACACCACATGTGTCTCACCTTGAACCTCCATGGAGATATTTAGAGCTTCTGATCTGAGTGCAGTTAATTAGGCTGGCTCTTGCTATGCCACCTTTTGGTTAAAAAAATTGATATATTGATTTAAGGGCTAGCCTTGTAACAGATATCTTAATGTCTGTCTAGAACTTAATGATTTTGCATACAGTAACTTTAATCTGGCCCAATGGTCCACATCTGTAATTCTGACTCAAGCCAGAAATTTTCCATGGTCCAAAGAGAAAAAGGGGTTTTCTGACATTCCAACCCTCCTGATCCAATCTGGAGTCTCCAGATTTGATGTGTTGCCTCTTGTTATCCCTATTTTTATCAGGTTCTCCAGATTTATCATAAAATTCTGATGACAAAGGAAATATGTTATCTTTTTTGTGGCTCCCCACTGAATGCATTTATACCTTATGGACAGAAAGTTTACAATTATTCATGGTCTTTCAAAGTGGCTATTGTAAAAGTAGTAAAAGAATTTTCCCTTTTTGATTCTGAAAAGATGAATCAACTATAGCAAAGAAAAGCTCCACGATATATGTGATAAGAATGAAAACCTTCTAGAATACAACAAAATGATGTCAAAATGCAGGAAATGCCACTTGAGAGAAACTAAATTTGAAAAATTTCCTGGGTAAGGCATGCCCCAGAACCCCCTTGAGGCTGGCACCTTTAGCACTAAAATATACTCCCTAATTCCCCTCAAAAGGGGTTGGAGTGTCCAGGTCTTGCAATTCAATTAAATATTAAGGACTAATTTTTTAGGAAGAAAAGCTGTAGCAGCAGTCATTTTGATCCAATATATGATATTCCCCAATGTTGTAATCTAGTTTTAATCAATCAATAAATTTTATTTAATCTCGGGCAATTCATCAGCTATTTACAAAAGGATTTAACTATAGCTGTTCTTCTTGAATGCCATGCCTCAGAGAGCTTTGCTAAAGGACCTGAGGGATTCTATTTTGAGATAATTTATGTGTGATAATCAAATCCTAAGTTTGTTCTCAGAGTCCCTCAGGTTGTTGCTAGTATTGTGTTCAGAGAATTTCAAGGTTAAATAGTTCAGAGCTAACTCAGTCCAGTGTTACTCTCCTAAGTGATTGTAGATTTTGGGCCCATTTGAATCTTACATTAATAAAAGCAAACAAATGCCTACATGTTTAACAGACCCTTAGGATGGAGCAGTACACTTAGAAGGAAATAGATCATTTCTTTACTTCTCTAGCTTTGCCCAATTTTTCCTATGGTCTCCCCATTTATGAGGGGTCAGGATCTGAGTCTGACTTAGAGGTATACAGAACTTCTTGGACAGTTGCCACAAACAAAGTAACTTTTCTTAACCTTATGGCCAGTGCACTTGGATAAAATGGATAAAACTCTTTCTGTAATTTAAAGTACAGACTTTGAACTTTGTTTTTAAGGGTTAGACTCAAAGAGGTTCTAAGATCCTTTGATTAGCATTAACTAAGGGATTGTATGGAAAATTGCTAGACAGCACCATTTGTGCTCCCTAGTGACTCTTCACTTGCCAAGGATGATTGTCAACAATAATTTTTTTGGCTGGCTTAATTATGTTGTGTTTTCTTGACTGCAGGTGCTCAAGCTTGTGCAATTGTATTTTCTACTGTTGACAGAGACTCTTTTGAAGCTGTCGAAAAATGGAGAACAAAGGTATGTTCTTAGAAATAATTAATATTTACACTGCTTTAAAATATATTATAACTTTTGAATCAGTGTGAATAGAGAAGTGTCAAAGTGAACCTGTGGAGATGCAAGTGTAATATTTCACAGTGTAAAAGCTTGAGTCCAAAATTACCTTAATCATACTCAACCATCAAGGCATTCAGTTTTGTGGTCTTGATTTAAAACCTTGACTAGAATGAAAGTTCAGATATAATAAGCTGCATAAGTATGTTCACATGTTAGTTCTTGACACTTCACATGGCAAGGATTGTGATAGCTTGAATTTTTCTGCCAGGCATGAGAAATAGTTCAGCAGACATGAAATGGCATCAGATTATAGGTATTAATTTCTAGGGTTAATGCTAGCTGTCAAGGAAAGGTGATGAAATGCTCATCCTTGACGAAATTCCCTATCCAAGGGATTAGCAATACTCCTACTAGCTTCATGGTATGGAAACACAGCCACGCTAGTTCAACTATCAGTTAACTTTACCTTTCTTTTTATTTTTTATTTGACCCTTTAACTCCTAAAAGTGACTGGGATATAATTTCTCTTCCCAACATCAGGGCTAAATCAAACTTTAAGTCATGAGAGTAAAAAAAAATTATTTCAAACTAGAGAAGGTCATGATTGTCAAACAAATTATCCTCATCAGTACCTTGATGTATAAGGAATAGTAAGGAGATTGTAGATATTGATGTTGGGATGTAAATGGTTAACAATTATCCAATTGATCATATGTTTTCAGGTGGAAGATGAATGTGGTAATATACCAATGGTGTTAGTTCAAAACAAAATAGATTTGATTGATCAAGCATTAGTTAAAGTGTAAGTTTGTCTGCCTATAATTTTCAGGCTACTTGATTTATTGTAACTGCATACCAAGTATTGCTTCTACATTTTCCTGTGAGACAAATTAGGTTTGAGTATGTTTTTGAAAATATAGAAAATCTTCTGGTGACCAGTATTTCCTAGAAGTGTAACACCCTTTCAATCTATTCTCCCCCAGATTTCCTTAATGTTAAACAATTTTGCGCAAAAATCACCAGCAGTCTGTCTTTCAAAGTTACCAGTTTAAACCTTGTTTTCAAACGCTGCCAAAATGTTCATGTTTGGTGCATAGATGGGAGGATTCTCAAATGAAATTAAGAGTTAGTGTATTAAAGACAAAGAAGACTCCTCTACCTACTGGTCTTAATTGATTGATGCTTGTGTAGTAAGGATATTAGGAATTATTTAATTTTCAACTCCAAATATTGCAATTTGGATTGGTTATCAGCTCATATTCTGAGTCACCTTATTTGGGAATGCATTGAGCCTAGTGTTGCAAAGCTGAAAATTTGTCAAATATCCAAACTTTTAGGATTTAATGAAATTTAACACAACGATTATTTCATTTGCATTTGTTGGATGTGAGATTGGTCATAGCCAACTCACTACTACATGCCTCATTGGCTATTTACCTTCTCATATTCAATGCACAGTCATGTAATAATTGTACCCAATTGACTGGTTAGATTGAAAATATATATTTTTTCTTTTATTGCTAGCCTTTTAGTGTTTGGCACTAATTTGTAGTACTTTGTTTCTTTGGTTGCAGTGAAGAGGCAGATGAACTAGCCAAAAGATTAAGGTTAAAATTTTATCGAGCTTCTGTGAAAGAGGATCTAAATGTTAATGATGGTAAGCAGAAAGTACAGTAAACTAGTTGAATTTACATTTTTGTTTTCCACTTCTGTGTATTACAGTGATCATTGTATTGTAACTGGTTCAAAACTAAGAGAAAACACCATGATGGTATTATGTGATCATGATGTTGTTACATGTTTACCATTAATCTGAACTTGTGAAATAGAGAATCTAAAATTAAGGTAAACTGTGTTGCATTACAGAATACCTTCATTGTGCTTAACCCTGTAATCTCAAGATCCAACTAGTTATTCTCACGAGTGACTGGTATACACTTCCTTACAAATCAGACAAGAGAATTTGGTGTTACATGTACCATATTTACCCATGTATAATATGCACTTTTTTCCTATATTATACATGGTTTCTATTGTTTTTCAAGCACGTCCTAATTTGCATAAATTAAAAACACAAGAAAGAAAGAAAGTAACAAAAGCCTAGTATTAATTGGTCTTTATTAGCTTGAGTTAAATAATCTACTGATGAAACATTTTCAATTTCGATCCACAAACACAACAAAGAAAGTAATGAAAGCCTCATAGTAATTAGTCTTTATTAGCTTGAGTTAAATAATCTACCAATGAAACATTTTCAATTTCAATCCATGAATAAATTTAGTAGAGTATTTAAGAAAAAGCTGATGAGATAAACATTACGATCGTACCTTATTACTGTAATCACAAGCAATAAGAAATTCAAAACGGTAACGAAACTTACCACTGCGAAACGTCAGTTGTAGGAAGAAATAAAGTTTTTTTGCTGTGAAAACTTTTTTTTATGGAAAATTTGGTCAAAAATCAGGGTGCATATTGTACATGGGCGCATATTATACACGGGTAAATACGGTATGTCAAGATAAAACCTGCTAGCTGATAACCATGTCAGTTCTCTTAACCTGTTTACAGTGTTAATCACTCATGGGAGTTAAATAGTCAAACAACATTTGATGTGGCCAGTTTTAATAAATTACCCCATGCAGTAGTTCAGTGTTTGCACCTGCATGCATTTGAGAGACCCATGGTTAATTTATTTTCACAAAACATTAACAAATTATTGTATATTTTGTCACAAATTAATTTGATAGAAACATAAATCTCGTGTACAATTTTTCCTTGTGTAATGGATTGATTTTGTTCTCTTCTAGTATTCATGTATCTCACTGAAAAGTATTTAGAAATACTGCAGAATGTTGATGTAGAGGAACCCAAACCATCACAACACAAAAATGGTAAAGTTTCACCACTGTTATTTACAATAACATTACATGAACCTGCATTGAAAAATATACTCAGACATTTAGAACTACTGATTTACTTTTTGTGGCTTCTTATATGTCTTATAGATTTTCAACTTGAAATGTTTTTTCTAGTTGTAACAAAACTCCCTCAACCTTTAGTGCACTGAAATGTTCAGAATGTCATTAGTTCTCACCACCCTATCCATCAACTTCCAAGATCTTATAGTAAATTATCCTTACTTTCTGCCATACAATGATGATGATGTTAGTTTGGAGGATAAGGTATTAGATCAACTAATGATCCCCTAAATGATTTTTTTTTAATTTTCATCACTTATCTGCTTGATGTTGTATGGATATTATAAGGAGAGATTCTGCCTTGGTCACTCGTGGGAGTTTACGGGTTAAGCATGCTCACTTTTTTTCGTATACACGTTGGTATAAATAATAGCATACACACTGGCATACACTCAATGCCAAAAAAGTTGACAAAAGAAAGGGTCAAGTATGAACAATACAACCTGATGGCTCTAAAAGCATGTACGTATGATAATCATAACTAGGTGCATGTGAGTAATGAAAGCTACCCAAGCATTTTTTAGATCTAAAAATTTATGAAATGTAAGGCAGACAGCAAGGATATCAAATATATTGGTTTGTGGGAGTAAATTGGGCAACTTGTAGAGCTCCCACCAGCTAGGTATTAAAAATTTAATGGCGTTCAGACTGAAAGAAAAATCTCTCTGTATGCATTCTTTTGACAGTGCAGGATATGAGCATATTTGTATTACCAGTGGTAATGATGTTCTTTGAATTCTTTTTCACAGTTGCTGGAATGTTTAATTCAACCTCACCAGTGAATGCATCACAAGGTGGAAACAACAATGCACGCGCAACACAACAAGTAGAGACTGGAGATATTATCACACTTAAACCAAACAAGCAGAGGACAAAGGGCAAAAAGAATAAGATATCTTGCTCTTTGTTGTGACATTCGAATTTCAGGACTGTGCTTTTAATTGTCTTAACAGTTTCACAAAATTAAACAATGCCACAATATGGCAATAAGAGTGGAACTGTTTCTAACACATGTTCAGTTCATACTCAGGGGAACAAGATTTCATGCTTCTCATTAAAGTAATGGATGTGAAGTAAATTTTCACCACAAATTCATGAAAATAGCTAGTTTTGGGACAATTCTAAATTATCATATTTTCTGTTATTGGACAAGTTTGATGTTGTAGTTGCTGCATTTAAATATAACAACACTCAAATGTTGAACCTTTTCTGACTTGTTTCTATACTTTGAGGGATTTTGGGCACTGTATGAGATGACAGGTTTTGATTCAAGATCAAACCATTAGAATCAGGTCATGGAGAAATTTTTATGGAAGGAGTAGGTTGAGGAAATAATCTTGTCCATTCTTTGGAGGTTGACTGGAAATTATGAGGGGGTAATTGAAGCCCCCAATTTGTAGAAGGGGGAACTTAGGTGTTACTTTTTTGGAGAAAGGCATTGTACTTGCTTCTGCAATCCTCTTCAGAACTACCCATGTGTAGCTTGTTTCTAAAAAAAAGTACTTTTCTTCTTTACACTATTATGTGAATATTGCATGTTGAATGTGACTGTGGTATGTATGTTGGGGATTCCATTTACATATCAGTTGTTCCACCCAATTACACATACAATTGTGTGAGAATTCTCTTCCCAGTTTGGGTACCACTCATGATGCATTTTTTCAACTTCAGATAAAATGTGGATAAGAGGAACTGCTGTAGGATAGCTGGTCTTGACTTTTTCCTTTCTTTTTTCCTACTCTCTCTCCCTTCCTCTCTCCTTCTCTTTCCTCTGCTTCTGTTTGTTTGCTTGTTTGTGTTTTTTCTTTTTTGTTTGCTATTAGAGGGGACGGTCTTGAAGGAAGGGATCCCATTCTTAGGCCAAAGTTATCCAAAGTCCCATTTCTAATTTTTCCCCTTCAGGCCCATCATGAAAAATCAAAAGTAAGTTGAGTTTGTGAGTGAGTTAAGAGTTAACTTAAAATTTATAACAGGGTTATTATTATGGCAGAATTGCATTAATTTTGGTCACTGTCTTTTTAATAACTTCATAAGTTTTGGTATTCGAATGTTAGTCACTATCTTTTGAAGACAAGATTCAGTTGAGTTAATTGCCATAAGCATGACTTTATCTTTTTCACAATAACAGCAAGGATGCAACATGAATGAATCAGTTTAAATAGAATATTATTGAATCTTCAGCTGGAAAATTTGAACATGTTTTTTAACATATATTTCAGTGTTGCATTTTCTATTACAATTCACTACAATTTGTTAATCTTATACGCACAAAATATTGAAAAAGAGCATCAAATATCGTTGTTATAGTTATATTCGTGTTTCATATTTAGAGTTAATGTATGAAAAGAAATCAAAGAATAAAGCTGGATCCAGTAGTCCTGGGAAATAAATCATCTAACCCTCTCCATTTTATTATCAGTGTGCATAATCTCCAAACCGTTCTCAATACATTTTCAATGGTACTAATAAAGGGAAATTCTCTATACTCAAGTGCATCTTAAATTTGCAATCACTCCCCTTATTCTTGAGACCTACATGTAATGTGACCTTGTGATCGATACATTGGTGTCGAAGTGCCCCAGAATTAGTATAATTCGTCTCCCGGTCGCCGTCCACGTCTCAAAGAGTTCTACACTAAAGTTCTCTGATTATTTAAAGGAAGAAATTTTGCTTTTGGATCAGTTTTGGATCTATTAAGAAGGCAATACTTAAGGCCTTCAGATACCCGGTGAGTGCCCCTCGAAATTTTGACACTCGACCTGATAATCTTCGCATTCAGGACCACTCAGGGCTGTTGGACAAGCATTTTTTGAAACACAATAGAAACTATAGGGAGAGACTTCCATAAAGAGATACTGGAATTAATTCCTGGTACTTTCTTCCTCTCGCAGTGCAAAGTAGGAACCGAAATACTGCACACACACACACACGAAAAAGAAAATTTAAACAACACCGCAACGCTACAAACCTTCAACTTCTTCATTCATCTCCTTTTCAGAAAGTGAGTAGAGTGACAGCAATTCTTACAAATGAAGCAAAACTTTTTAGTTTGCTTAACGTGTTTCCCATTTCGCCTTCTTTTCTTCTTTTCTTCTTTTCTGCTTTAAAATTCCCGCGGTGAGTCTGCAAGAAGTGCTGCTGAAGGAAGAACAACAACAACAAGAACGGGAGGCCGGTCAGCGGAATTCTTTGTAAGGACTTGCGCTTCGAACACCTAATTGAAGAGGCTATGCGCATGTCGGCCTCTTCTCGGCTGCCTTCACAAGAAAGTGGTTAGTACAAGATACTCTGTGAAAGATTGCTATATTTTAGCCTTAGTTTTTGACAAATAGTAGTTTTACGTATCTTGTATGACTTTTTAACTCTTTAAATCTCAGATTGAGCCACGATTATTCTCCGATGGCTCTTCTTACGCACTCTATTTTCCGTTGGCGTAACTGAGTTGTTGTTTTTAGATCAGCTATGCTAACGCAAAAAATAGTCAAGCCGTCAGGAACAGGCGAGCCAAATGAATTGGAGAAAAGCGTATCAGAGGTACTATCTTCACTTTCTCAAACTAAATTTTTACCCTTAAAACTAACGAAGGAAAGGAGCACAATGTTTAGTAGTTTAATTTGTGTATGTCTGCTCACGTGGGAAAAACTTTGTGTTCATTCGTTTCATAGGCTCTTCTCGAGTTAGAACTGAACTCTACCGATCTCAAGTCGCAGCTTCGAGAACTGTACATCTCTGGAGCGAAGGTATGTCAAGTTAAATTTTAGTAACTACTCACTATCACGATTGTGTCTTACCATAAGAACACAGAATTACACGTAAGACGTCTTAAAAATTCTATATTACTTACAGTCTTGAATAATTTTACAGGAAGTCGATGTTGGAGGAAGAAAAGCTATAGTCATTTTCGTACCTGTACCACAAATCAGATCCTTCCAGAAGATCCAGGTAGTTAAACATCATATTTTATATATTGCAACTAAATGTGAGAGTGGTAGCCTTATGTTTTTGGAAAGAATCAAGTGCTTGTTCCTTATCAGGGAATAAAGGGGGTAAAGTTTAAAAGAAACTCTGGTGCTGTGTCGGTGGGAGAGTATAAAAGGCCACTGTGAAGAGTTTAAAGGCTGACATTTTGTGCCCTAGCCCTTCATCAGAGCAATTGGGAAGAGCTAACACTCTGACAAGGGCTAACACTCGAAACGTCAGCCTCTAAATTCTTTACAGTGGCCAATTTACATTATCAACTCAGTTGACAACATTATATTACCCTTATCAAGGAAAGCATATAAGAATCTCTCCCAACAATTTTTCACAAAAGCCATTTTGGTTTTATCAACTGAATCAATGATTAAAATTTACTACCAAAAATTTTTCTAAAGCCATTCATGAGCAGATTTGCCATTCACTCTGATGAAGGGCTAATGTTTGAAACATCAACGTCATAAACTCTTAACAGTGGCCAAGATACATTTTAAACTCAGTTGATGAAAACCAAATTATTTTGTTATACCCTCACTGATGCAGCACCAAAGTTTCTTAAGAAACTTGCCCCTAAATTCAAATAATTTAATCCTAAAGGATAGGAATAATCAGTGTGTGTCTCTATGATGTATGATCTACTTGTATTTTTGTTAAAGTTCGGCATTTAAAAGGTGTCATTTAAAGGCTCTTAAACCAAATTATTTTGTTATACCCTCACTGATGCAGCACCAAAGTTTCTTAAGAAACTTGCCCCTAAATTCAAATAATTTAATCCTAAAGGATAGTAATAATCAGTGTGTTTCTCTACTATGCATGATCTACTTGCATTTTTGTTAAAGTAAGGCATTTAAAAGGTGTCATTTAAAGGCTCTTAGCTATCTATAACAGCAATGTGATTTCTTAGACTTGAAGGTACAACTCTTTTTACTATTTGGAAAACTATAATCTTTGATGAAATGTGAAGGAAGCAACCTTACTCTCTCAAAGAGATAGGGCAAGGTTCTTCAGGGTTTGAGTCAGACCGCGCCATTGCGCCAATCCCGCAATAAAATTTAAAATGTCCCGTCCAAAAATGATTCAGGGGTCAATACAACCTTTATCATAATTGAGTAAAGGGGGTAAGTTTCTAAATAAATTGTGGTGCTGCATTGGTAGGAGACTTTAACAGGGTGATTTAGCATTGTCAATTGAATTGATAATGTAAAGCTAGCTTTGAAACTATGTAGGGTGGCCGATTTACATTATCAACTCATTAATAATACTTAATTACCATAATTTCCGGCCCTATACCCATGGGTAATCTGTTGATTTTGCATTAAACACACACCACTGCGGGTAACAAGGAGGTGCAGGTTATGTGACAATTTTAAAATCTACTGGTAGTTGAACTGGAAAAATTCTCACCTTCATGCATTTCCACCTCTCAATTGAATTTTATTGTGTATATATATATATATATATATATACATAGATATACATAAATATATATAAATATATTAATAATTATTATTATCAACTTGTTAATAATACTTAATTACCATAATTTCCGGCCGTATACCCATGGGCAATCTGCTGATTTTGCGTTAAACACGCACCACTGAGGGTAATAGGGAGGTGCAGGTTATGTGACAATTTTAAAATCTACTAGTAGTTGAACTAGAAAAAATTCTCACCTTCATGTGTTTCCACCTCTCAATTGAATTTTATTGTATTAAGATTGCCACAAAGCAGCACGAAAACATGATTATGACTCAAATTTATTTCATGCATAATTAGTTGTGTGATGAACAAATTGTTATCAGCACGCATGAAAACAAAACCATGATGGTGACAAAAATAATCCAAAGATATCCGGCGCATCAATAACAAATTTCCATTTAACACTAGCTTGAGCTAAAGAGAACTTTCCCGTTTTAAGGGACTTGAACCGGAGATATCTATTTTTTTCAGAAATCGCTGACAGTACTTTATAATTCAAGTTTCAACACTCACCCAGCTTTCTTTGAACAAATCAAAATGGCTCTGAACGATCGCTCATACAAAATTTGGCCACAAATTCACATTCTGTCAAGTATGAAACATGGAGATTTGGGCATGGGCTGCTAGTGTTTTTACTGCATAATTTTAGCAATAAAGTACATGCTAATATTGACACAGAATTGTGCACATGTCTGAATTTCTTTGACCTTAAACTCAACAAAGAAGTGTTCAAGTTTTTGAAAGTTAGATCAGACAACTATTAAAAGACTGAATTGTACCACATTAATGTCATGTTTTTGCCACCAAAAAGTTGAATAACATAACATGCAGGTTATCCACCAGTGCGGGTAATCTATTGACTTTTTTTTTTCGCCGTATGCAGCAAATGGCTGGAAATTATGGTACCCTTTATCACAATTGGTGTGATAAAGTTTGTGATCTGTCCCTGTTAATTATTTGTAATAGTTTGCTGTTGTCTCTGATTTCTTTTGAGAATGGTGGTATGATGCTGCTTTCAAACAGTGGAAAGTATTACTCCAACACTTAATGAAATTTAAAACCATGTGTTGTATCATGAACATAAAAGCACCCTTGAATTAGGGCAGGGTATTGTGATTTTGGTAATAACACTGCACAAACAATATCCTGTTCACCGGAATCCTTCATGATGAAAGAAAATGTCGCCCCAGTCTGATTTAAAGTTTGATTGAGATGACAAATATTTCTGAGAGGAGCCCTCTGATGAGAGCTAAATTGTCTGAACCTGAGAAAGAAAATTAAAGGTTCTGATGAAAGCTGTCATTAGAGAATTTTATTGTAGTGTTTTCATTGACTTCTGGACTCTTTCTAATTAATACTTTGCCTTTTATTTTCTCAAAGACCCGTCTAGTACGTGAACTTGAGAAGAAGTTCAGTGGAAGGCATGTGGTCATTGTTGCTCAGGTTTGTAATGTTTGACTCTTCCTTCTCCATTTTATTGTGTGGGTTTTTTTTTTTACATCCTTTGCTATTCAACATTTTTATGACCATTGAATAAAGTGACAATATTCACTCTGCCTTTGGGAAATGACTGTTAATCATTGGGCAGTTTTCACAACTTGATTTATTTGAAAGTTAGGAGGAGGACTCTTCAGTTTCTTTTTGGTACTCCTGTAATTCTTATCAAAACACCAGGGTTCAAAATAACAGCCAGCTGCTAGCAGCAGCTGGAACTTTTAGCACACTTGCCATGGATTTTTCACCAAAGAACTGAAATTTTATAAAAAATATTATGCTTATGATTGTCCAACTGAAGTAAAGTTGCTTTCATGTTATGGTGAACATTTCATATCAGGCAATAAAGCAGCAGAAATGTTTTAAAAGCTTTATGGAAATGTAAAAAAGTATAAAGTTTCTAAATTTGAAGCATGCTACTGAGAGAATTTTTTGTTTACAGTATTCAGCTTTCTATGTATTTTTTCAAGCATGAAACATGCAAGTTTGTGTACACACCATCATATTACCATTTTTATATTTCTGCACATACATACAATCTTGAATCAAGATTTATTTTCTGCCAAATCATGTTTAATGTCGTTTGTAAAGCCTTCTCATGCATTCAAATTAAAGTCGATACTTGACAGTAGTGTGACAATTTGTCTAGACAAAGTTGTATATTTCACATTTGAACAAACACCAAAAAATTGAGCCATTCACTTCACTTTGTTGGGAAAGGAATTGCCACAACAAAACATGCTGATCAAAAAAAAGATTCTGATGCTGAAATTTACTAGTGACAGTTGGGGGGGAAAAAATGAGCCTTGGCAAAAGCCTACAAATTCACGCTGAAAGCTGAAAAATTATTTTGAACCCTGGAACACAGCTTGGTTCAGCAGGTTGTTTACATATACATTATTGACCAAGGCTAAGATCAATGTGGCTGGATATTGGCCAATTTTGGTTTTGGTTGTTGTTGTTGTTGTTGTTGTTTGTACAGAATGAAGTCTAATAGTTATTAGATGATGTTTCTTAACTAGTACTTGATTACTGGGTATCTGCCAAAAAGTTTAATTTTTGGTTAAATTTTATCTCAGTTAATGAATACAGAATTTTCTTAATCTACACTTTGGCCTGTTTGAAGAGCCATCCTTAAAAATTTATCCTATTTTTCCTTGCAGAGGAGAATCCTTCCACGACAAACAAGAAAATCAAGAAATCAAAAACAGAAGAGGCCAAGAAGGTAAGGCTACAGTAATTTCCCACGGTAGTTGCATTTCACCACTCTTGACTTAACCCTTTAACCCACAGAAGTGATTGAAATCTAACTTCTCTTTTAATATCTGCACTTCATCCAGCAAACAAGTTATGAGAATACTTATGCTGATCAGGAAGACATTTTCATTATAAAACGCCAAATTCTTGTAACTAATTTATTAGGAAATGTGTAGCAGCCAAAGAGGAGAATTAATTCAATCTTGGAATTAAAGGGTTTAAGAAAGCTTTACTGGCATGACGCTAATGATTAGCTGTTGTTGCTCCAGTCTGATTGACACCATGAGAGACAATATGTATGTGATAGGCTTAATGGCCAACATGTGGTATCAAAATTTTTATTTAATTAGATTGTACTGGTCATTGAGGAAGTGCTTTTATTTTTTGTTGTCTCTGAGTTCAAGTGTTTTGTTTGTAAACAGTCGAACTTTGACAGCTGTTCACGATGCCATCCTTGAAGAACTGGTCTACCCAAGTGAAATAGTTGGAAAGAGGACAAGAGTGAAACTGGATGGTTCAAAATTAATCAAAGTGTGAGTGCAACTTAGTGTTTTGTATTTTAGTATGTTACAGTATGCCCAAATTTCTACGGGGAATTTGCACATCTTCAAACCAAAAAGTAGCATAATCAGATGGCCTCATTCTGCCTCTACATTCTTTTTCTCTGATGCTTGTCAATTCAAAAGCCTTTGAAAGTCCTCTATGCATGCAAATAAATAGCAAGCTCCTTTGGAAAAGGTTGGTTGCTCTTGTGTTTCTGTGACCTTTCTCTCTTCCAAGTACTATTAGGCCGACTGAAGACTGACAGCCTTCTAATAATTCTCCCCTTTTCAGACATCTTGACAAACTGCAGCAAACAAATGTGGAACACAAGGTGAGAGTCAAACTTTGGCTTAGTGGTGCCCAACATTATCATATACATACTGGGAGTGTTCCTTGATTCCTTAGTGATGATAGAAGATGCCGCCCCAATCTGACATAAAGTTATGATTGAGTTGGCTACAACTATTTCTGAGGGGATCTTTTTTTAAAATTAGATTAATCAAGGACTGAAATGACCAACCTTAACACCATCAGTAATTCTCCTTAATGTCTGCTACACAATTCTTTTGATGGTGATTCAGAGAGTTTGGTATTGGATCAACTAATAATCTCCAAATTTTTGTTTTTCCTTATTCCCATTACTTGTCTGTTTGATATTGTATTCATGTGGCAAGGAGAAATTATGTATTGGTCACTCAGGGGAATCAATGGGTTAGTAATAGAAGACCGACCAAATTTCCAGCTTAGTTGTGTAAAGTTGTGTATTATCAGAGATATAACCTTTTGGCATCCTACGTCTGTAATGAGACAGAAAAGAAGGAATTCAACAAAGTTTAAAGATTATGATTCTTATGGGTTCTCAATTTGTTTAATCATCCCTAGCTTGAATTTAAAATCTTTTGATGTGCTCCAAGAGAAATTGTTTGTTCCCTCATTGGTTTGTCAATAGCAATGGTAATTGTGATTTTTATTGCTTGTCAGGTGGACACTTTTTCCTCAGTGTACAAGAAGCTCACAGGCAAGGATGTTACATTTGAGTTCCCAAGCTATGACTGAATGCCTGCTTGAACAATAATAAAATCTTATTGACAACCTGTTCTTTTGTCTTACATTGTAACTTAACAAGTAATCTTTATTTTAAGTAGACTTTGCGTGGTTATCTCTGCTTGCGTGGTAAAGCTCAGGCCTTAACGGTCTTGATAGTAATTCTACTTACTGTTTTCCATACAACTCTTTTAATGTTAGTTAAGAGAATTCAATATTGGATCAACTAATCATCTCCCAATTCATATTGTTCTATATTCTCATCACTTGTTGCTGGATATGTTATTGATATTGTAAGGGGAAATTATGTTTTGGTCACTGGTGGGATTTGAAAGGGTTAACAGGGGAGGCTTGCATCTTTCCCTTTTTCAACAAACTCCTCTGAAGACCATGCTGGTATATACATGACCAACAGAATACCACCTCCTCCTCCAAAAGAGTGCTCAAATTTTCAATCACCAACAAAGATGTAAATCACAAGCAAAGTCTTGTTTCAACTGACAATTACTGAAATTAAATACAAACTAACAGTATATTATTATATCCTGATGAGAGCTATATGTGAGAGTTAACCCGTTAACTCCCAAGATCTGATTGTTAATTCTCCCCTCTAGCTGCAACACATTCCTTGCAAATCAGTTCTGAGAATTTGGTGTTAGATCAAAATAGCAACTTAGTCTTGGGCTTATTCTTACTACGTCAATACATTCGGTGTTCATTAACTGTGAGCAAAGCCAATCCTATTAGACCATTCTATAGAAGCCAAAGAACTTAAAGAGCCTCCCGGGAAGGGAGGCTGGGGGGGGGGGGGGTGATTATGAGAGGGTGACACACGGACGATGGTCACTTGCGGCGAAACGACAACTAATCCTTTGGGCCTGAACATGACTGAAGTATCATGGGACTGTTCTGGTAGTCTAATTTTAGTGAGAGGAGCGGAATTTTACGTTGCCCTTTTAACGTCCAATTGTCAGTCGTCTTTTAAGCGATATTATCCTCGAGCCACGTCCAGATTCGTCTCCGTTGGAGGGTTACTGCAGAATTCTATGACAGAAATCCCCCTCCTTTACCAATGGAAAGTCACCCGCAGGAACGTTTTATCTGTGAGTATACTTGCTTACTTTTGCCTCTTCTCTTGCACTCATGTTTATGATACGTTTCCATTTTCATGAAAGTCCACCATCGTGACCTTCGAGTCTTTAGTAATCCTTACGTCAATTAAAACATCAAATATATTCAAATAATGATCAAACCTCAAAAATTTAAGGGGGAAAGCTCCCCACTCCCCCACCCCGCGGTGACAACGTGACCTCTTTCATGTCACGAAAATACATTTAAACATCACAAATTAGTATGTCATCAAAGATTTTGGGCTCCTCTTATTTCATAAACCGTATTAAAATATATTTCGCAAAATAATAATTTAAGAAGAGTTACTATTTTGCGAAATAGACTATTTTCACCCTGCGGTGACAACGTGACTTCTTTCATGTCACAAAAATACATTTAAACATTACATTATAGTATATTCTCGAAGATCTCGGTCACCTCCTCTTTAGCTATCCATACAAAATTAATCTCGCAAAGCAGTAACGTCAGAAAAATTACTATTTTGCGAAATGGACTATTTACACTAAGCGGGCAGTAACGATGTTGCTATTCTCCCGTCACGCAATATGTATTTGGTTGACGCACTAATTTTTGGTCTCTTATTTCATAAACCGTATTTAGATACATTTTGCAAAATAGTCATGTTTGGAGATACACTATTTTGCGAAACGGAATATTTTTATCCTTCAATAACATCAGTGTCTTTCTTTTCGGGTCAAAAATTTTCTTTTAAACATTACATTATGGTACATTTCCCTATCTTGGTCACCTCTTATTTCCTAAACCGTATTAAAACTTTTTTCGTTAAGTAGTAATTTTGGAAGAATTGCTATTTCACGAAATGAATTATTGTTACGCCATGATGAAAAATATTGCCATTCTATTGTTAGCAGTACATATTTGATTACATAAAAGATTTACATAAGCTTTAAAAATTGCAAATTTATTGGAAACCCAGAACTGGGTTTTACTGTAGCGACTACATAGACTGATGTGGAAACAAGAGTTGAAATACTATTAATTTATTGAATTAAGTCCTTGTGTAATTTTCGCCTATTTCAAGAAGCAAATCCTTGTGACCGTCTTCCAAACGCTGCTTTACACTTTTGGTGTCAGTTATCAAGCCTCTCCAGAAATACGGGTGCCTTGGAAGGATACAGCTCTTATCAATGCAATAAAACCTCTTTGCCTTTTTTTAATGCGTTACGACCATTTCAACATTGCCGCTATCGTCTTTTTTAAGTAGCGATAACGCTCCTCGTGAAGTAGAACAATGTCGTAGGGCGCTATCTGTATTCTTTTGGAGAACTCATTTGTGCAACCGGTGCATGTTATTGCATTCGAGTAGTCATGAGTAAACACTACATAAAAGGGCTCGTCATTCTGGTAGTACTCGATGTACCTCATGGGCTCTGGCACCATAACGTCATAGGGGTCTTCTTCTGACACGACTGGCACGTGGCTTACGTTATTTTTCCCTCTTGTTTGTTTTGCTCGTTGATTCGGCTTTCCCTCAAGCTGTTTAGAGAGGTTTGCGCTGATGATCTTTCCCATTTTGTTACAAGCTTTCTTGTGAGTGGCGATGAAACTTCGCAGCCTACCAGTCTTCCCTGCGACAACAAGGACGTGAGGGCACAAACCACCACTATCACGAAAAGATTTGCAGGTCTTGTCGCACGATATATTCTCGTTCTTTGTTTCTACTGTGTAACTGGTATCAAATTCGGTGACACAGAAGTTTGTATTCACATGTTCTATGATCTTATAATGCGACAGTATGATTTCCGCCCTCCTCCATATATCTTTAAGCTCACATGAAGTAAATTGTAATGAGAGCTCGCACTCGACAAGGCGTGTCATCGCGTTGATGAGATGTCATTTGTGTCCACTGCAATGGATCCACCTCAAGGTGATTATAGTCTGCGGACAGACGATATTCTCCCATCTGATAGATGACTTTGACCAGCTCGTCTAAATAAGGCTGCACTACGCGTTACTCAATGAGATCGTGTATTCCCACCTGATCAGTTTTTGTCTGAAAATCTCCTCTTTTATAACAGTGTTGTATGCCTCGGTTCTCTGGTTTTGCCATTTGTTTTGGCGGATTTCCAAGGCCAGCAGCAACGCGAACAGGTCGTAACATACATTCTCGCAAATAAAGGTCAAAGACGACCTTCAATTGAGTGAACTCATTTGGTAAATGCCTCTGGTCATTGGCGCTTAGTAACTTTCAGCTCCTTATCAAACTGCTCTTCAGAGGTACAATCTAAAAGACCTATAATCCTTCTCCCATCATGCTCGGAGCCTAAAAGCTCGCGGGCTATTTCCTTACCAATGATTTCCTTGTATGTCAAACACTTGAAATCGAGAACTGGCAGACTTGAATAGTCGATGGTCTTGGGCTTAAGAACAAGAAATTTAAAAGCCATAATCTTGCCTGATTAAACAACACACAAAGCGAGCACAAAGCAAACCTCTTGCAACACGTGGAACTTGCGCAAATGTGAAACACGATCTCTTGCTCGTAAGGAAGGGGTGTGCGACGGATGCGTAATCAGAAGCGCGTAACTTTTCCATGTATATTATTTTTATTAAAAAGTTTGAAGCAAAGTAACTGTAGTACTTGCGATAATAAAACTGCTGGACGACTATGTTGGCATGGATATGCTGCTGTTCTCTGAGGGTCTCAATGGGGTGATGGCTTTTACGGCTATCGGTTAAAATTTTGGCCAATTTTCGGTTAACGGTTAACACCTTTCCATTGTTTCCACCAGAGATATTTTTACGGTTAACTTTTTTTACGACTCACGGTTAAAATTTGTCAATTTTTACGTCTAACGGCTAAATATTTTGGCCTTTTTACGGCTAACGGTTAACCCCATTGGGACCCTCTTCTCTACACGAGACGAAGAGTCTAAACATGTTTAGTCGCCACTGGAAAACTGTCATGTTTGGTTTTGCACCGAAACAGTGTACACCCTTCAAAACGCACGAAATGGAGTCTTTCAAATCTCACGGGAGAACATGCCCCCACCCGCCCCCCTTGAATATTGCACCTCCGGCGCTGGTCAAATTACGCCTCTGGCTCTCAAACGCACTCCCCGCGCAAAAACCTGTCTCCGGGCTTGCACCTGGTTTTTCTTTCATTTTTTATTTCACTATGTCGTATCGCTCTGCGATTTTGATTGCGACTCTAACTCCGGCTCCGTCGCTAGTAAAAACCAGCTTTTACCTCTTATTTTCCACTCCCTCCCATGTCATTAATTGGACACAACCTCAGTTTGGGCCTTCAGCGGGGCTCTATTACTTGGTTTCGGCGTCACGCAATACGGTACTACATAGTTGTCGATTATGACTAAATGAACCTGTTAGCCCAAACCTCTTGTTGAACTTTTATGGAGATGAAGTTATTAATTGGCTTTTAATTAATCATTTGAAGCTGAGGAGAGGAAAACACCGTCTTGTTGCTTGGCAGTGAAGAAGTACAGACCACAGCTAATTAAAACACTTACGTACAAGGAAAGTTGAGACCCAATCTGTCACGAGTCAGGCATTTAAATCATTTATGGGCCATTTTGCAAAACAGCAATTCTTTCAAAATTACTGCCCCGCGAAATACACTTAGAAGACGTCTATAAAGGTGAAGATAGCTTAGATCTTTGCAATTTGATGGTACGTTAAATTAAAACCTACAATCTAAATCCTATTGCAAGACACGAGAATGGTAACGTCGTTACCACTGAGTGAAAATAGTTTATTCCGCAAAACGGTAATTTTTCTGACATTACTACTTTGCGAAATAAATTATATCGGGATAGTGAAAGAAGAGGTGACCAAGGTCTTCGAGAGGTAACCGGTCAAGTCGCCCGAGAGTCATCTCGCCCGAAGTCATGTCGCCCGAAACCTGAGTCATGTTGCCCGAAATTTTAGTAATGTCACCCGAAAAAAAAGTCAAGTCACCCGAAGAAACAAATGCTAAAAAGATCAAAATTTCAGACTGTAAATAGGCAATAACGTTGAGAAATTTCTTATCACTAAAGCGCTCTTTGTTTCCGACAACACTATGAGGATTCTTAAAGCGTTGTTCGTTCCTAACAACAAAGGGAAACGTTCGTTTCCAACAAAAAAATGCAGCGTTGTTCGTTTGGTATGTAATCGTTTCTTACTCACGGACGTTTCGTAAGCTTGAGAAACTTTTTCTTGGTTTCTAACAATACTATGAAGACTTTGACTACACAGAAATCGATCGTATGCTCGGAACTGAAATATGTTTGAGTAACGATTCTAAAAGCGTTGTTCGTTTCTAACAACAAAGGGAAGCGTTCTCCGTTTTCTCCGAAAAAAAAATGAAGCGTTGTTCGTTTGGTAAGTACTCGTTTCTTACTCACGGACATTTCGTAAGCTTGTGTAACTCTTTCTTGTTTCTTAAAATGCCATGAAGACTTTGACTACACAGAAATCGATTATATGGTCAGAATTGAAATATGTGTGAGTAACGACTCTAAAAGCGTTGTTCGTTTCTAACTAGGGAAGCGTTCGTTTCTATAACAACAAATGCATGGATGCAGCTTAACATACGAGTAAAGTTCTGTTGCATCTATTTTTGACTTTCTTAACAATAACAGATGAAAACACCTGGTAAACAAATGTCGATCGTCGCGTTCGACAAGTTGGTAAAAGGTAAAGCGAGTAACATACAAATAAAGTTAACTTAAGGTAAGTGTGACATTTTTAAGATAACAGTCTATTGTTTATGCTTGTAACTTTTTTCACAGTAGTAGTCTGATAGCATCATTTCCCTTAGGATCAGAATAGGCAAAAATTAGGTAGTTGTGCTCTGTTTTCTCCGGCGGTCGCATGTATATTTTGATCCGATCAAAGTATATATGAAGGGGGTAAAGCTAGCTACAATACGAATACAAACTGATCAAAATGAGTGTGATGATGAAGTTAGGCCACGTCAACAAGCCCTACAGTGCAACGATTACGGTCGATCATATGGCCTTTCTGACCATATGATCGACTTCTGTGTAGTCAAAGTCTTCATGGCTTTGTTAGAAACCAAGAAAAAGTTATTGAATTGAACGTTATTGCCTATTAACAGTCTGAAATTCAGATCTTTTTATTATTTGTTTCGTCGGGAGACTTGACTTTTTTTTCGGGCGACATAACTAAAATTTCGGGCAACATGACTCAGGTTTCGGGCGACTTGACTGTAAACCCTTCGAGAATATACTATAATGAAATTTAAGCGTATTTTTGTGATCCGAAGAGAAAGTTATTGAAGGGTGAAAATAGTCCATTTCGCAAAATAGTAAATCTCCTAAAATAACTATTTTGCGAAATATATTTTAATAAGGTTTAAGAAATAAGAGGAGCCCAAAATCTTTGGTGACATACTAATTTGTGATTTTTAAATGTATTTTCGTAACATGAAAGAGGTCACGCTGTCACTGCAGGGGTGAAAATAGTCCATTTCGCAAAATAGTAACTCTCCTTAAATTACTATTTGGCGAAATATATTATAATACGGTTTAAGAAATAAGAGGAGCCCAAAATCTTTGGTGATATACTAATTTGTAACATCTACACGTATTTTTGTGACATGAAAGAGGTCACGTTGTCGCCGCAGGGTAAAAATAGTCCATTTCGCAAAATAATAACTCCTCTTAAATTACTATTTTGCGAAATGAATAAAAATCCTTCTCGTTAATGAACGATTACTCCAAAATCCTTGTAAAAGTTATCTTTACCTTATTAGAAAATAAATCTATATCATTCCTTTAGTTTTGTTCTAGCTACCTGATTTCGTTTCGTTTCGTTTCGTTTCGTTTCGTTTCATTTCGTTTCGCAAAATAGTATGCCTTAGATAAACCGAGGTTATTTCGCATCTTTTCGAGACCGTATGATAAGCAATGTTGTTTTTGATTTAAGTGTGTTTCACATCATCACAAGTTCAGAGTATTATTTTCATAAATAAAGCTAAACGGGGTCAGTATTGTGAAACTGTTACACATCTATCACAAGTCTAACAACCGAAGCAATGCTGTCGCGATGAAAGTGTGGTTTGCATCTTCTCAAGTCTGGTTGCTATGGTCAACACATTTCGTGTTCGTTAGATAAACCGAGGTTGTTTCGCATCTTTTCGAGTCCGAATAATAAGAAAGCAATGTTATTTGGATTTAAGTGTATATAAAATTATCACAAGTGCGGAGTATTATTTTCATAAATAAAGCTAAACGGGGTGAGTATTGTGAAGTTGTTACACATTTATAACAAGTCTAACAACTTAAAGCAATACTGTCGCGGTGGAACTGTGGTTTGCATCTTCTCAAGTCTGGTTGCTATAATCGAAAGCCCCATGAAGCATGGAACGCATTCTCTTTTTAAGTCTGAAATAATCAAAAGTGTGATCAAATCGTAGTTTCGTAAATTCTCCATTCTTATTTTCATAAATAAAGTTAAACGAGGTTAGTATCACTAAAACTGTTACACATCTATCACAAGTCTAACAACTGAAGCAATGCAGTCGCGATGAAAGTGTGGTTTGCATCTTCTCAAGTCTGGTTGCTATGATCAACACTTTTCGTGTTCGTTAGATAAACCGAGGTTATTTAGCATCTTTTCGAGTCCGAATAATAATTCTTTTGATAATTATTATTTTCATAAATAAAGCTAAACGAGGAAAGTATCATTAGAACCGTTACACATTTATTACAAGTCTAACAACGGAAGCAATGCTGTCGCGATGATAGCGTGGTTTGCATCTTCTTAAGTCCGGTTGTTATGATCACATTTAGTGTGATCACATTTAGTGATTTCACGACAACACATTTCGTGTTCGTTAGATTAACCGAGTTTAGTAAATAAAGCAATGTTGTTTTGATTTAAGTGGGTTTCACGATCCCACGCAGAGTATTTAGTTGATGTCGCGAACCCAGATCCCACGCAGATTCCACGCAATTGCCGAAATTCAAAATGATCATCGTTGACTTGACATTCAGCAAGTTCTTGAGCGATTTTCGTCACACGCAAATCATCTCATCTGGACATTACTCAATCTGGGGACGAACTCGACTTGGTGGGGTTAAACTCGAAAAGTGGGGGGATGAATATAGTATAAGGTAAGGGCGAACTCGATAAAGCGCGAACGCGGCAGATACCTACCAAGGACAAGGCAGGGGCTTAACCACCGGCCGTCTACACGAAGCAACAAGATTCCACCGAAGTGGACTTGTTGGCGGAACTAGGGAACGATTTTAACTCTGGAGATCAGCCAGAAGAGCTCAGTAGCGACAAAGGAGCCCCTCAAGCTACTTCAGAAGGTGGGAATGCGACAGATGTCGCATTTGTTGACGATTGTATCGTTGAAGTGGCAGTTGCTAAGGTGCGAACATATGCAGACGAATATGACACGGACTCACAAAACGTCTTTTCTGACCGAAAGCATGAATATATTATCCCAATTACGGTTTCTAGATTCGGGCGGCCAATTTGCGCCCATTTTCGCTTGGATTTCTAAGGTACGCCTTCGGTAGATATCTCTAATAACCCAATTGAAAAGTGGACAAAAGAACACTCCTTTCCGATCATTTCATCGGAGCCAATCGCAATCGACGCATTGTTGAACAAAACATAAAACCATCATATTGTGTTAGGGGACTCTTCACAAGTTTGTCAGTTGTCTTTCTGACGATCCTCTTTCCAACATTTTGACCGGCCAAGTGGTTGAAAAGGAATGTTTCAATTTTGCGCACGGGCAAACAGAAGTTTGTGTGCAGAAGAGTTGTAACTTATTTAAACACCCTTCAAACAAAGACTGCAAGTCACTTGGATAATCTTGGGGTTGTTTCACTCCAGAATTGAGAAAAAGGAGTTCTTATTGTATTATTGTATTAATTCTCGATTTAATTTTCGAGTTTACGCGTTACGTGCCTTTTTAGCCAAATATAGGGTCTAAGAGTAATAATTAATTCGACATGTTAAATATTAACAGTCATTTATCTGACAACTGACAAATGGCTTAAAATCTAACTGAGAACTGATAAATAGCCAAAATGTTAACTGACAACTGACATTTGTACCCCCCCCCCCTCCCCCTCATTTAGACCCTCTATAAACGGTTCAACGCACATTTAGTGTGAGCTTGAGCGTGTTCCGGTTTCGATATGCGACTCTGGATGATTGGAGACAGTAGCTTTTTTTAACACTCCTCATTAAAAGTTAAAGAATAGGGCGTTTCATTCAACAAGATAATTGTCTCCTATAATAAAGAAAAAAAATCTGTCAAACCTCCAGTACGAGTGAGACATCAATGTAGGCCAAAATCCTACAAAATCTAGCTCTGTGCCTTTGTCAAACGTGTTTACAAATCTGTTACCTCCAATCGTTTCGCATTTAAGCCACAGGACCATCACCTGACATTTAGAAATACACGCACCGCGAGAAGAATGTTACGTTTGTTTTACTAGTGTTGTCGTTGTTGTTGTTGATTGTTTGTTTGTCTTTTGTAGGCGTAACATTACAATTAGTTTGCAACCAAACATTACAGAATGAGCAAAACTGATTTTTCATGTTAATATATTTTCTATCGTGAGGTATGCCGAAGTTATATGTCAAGGGAAAAATTAAAACTAGATTTAATTAAGCGTTAAAGAAAGCGTTGCATGTCTTAAATGATTCGGAAAGGAGGTGGTACTCCCAATGAATGTAAAACATGATGAATTAATTCAAACGGCTAAGGCGATGAAGTAGCACGGCCTTCAGTTCTTTCACTTTATTTTCAATTTTTGTTACTTCCTAAATATTTGTAGAGATTTTCTTTGAGTATTAATCACGTCAAACGAATTTATAGTCCTCGATTCATCCATCAAGAGTTGAATTTTATGTTACTGTTGACTATAATTGTTTTTTTCTTTTTTTGATGAATGTTTGTTTGTCGTTAGTAACCTTGAGGTTAATCATCAGTTGGTTCCGTAATAAGACTTGGAAACGCCGAATTATAAATAGCTCCGACAACATCCTCAATTAAGTATTTGTTTGTCCGCCATAAACTTAAAAAATGAATCCTTGACAATGGAGGACTTTGAAGCCAAATTGACTGGAACTTACATCTTTAATACATAATTTTCGTGCTTGAATTCAGTCAGTCACTTCCATTCGCTCCTCCTCTAAATCCTCCCACCTTACACATTGAAAATCTGGTTAACTGCTGTTTCATATTTAGATTTTATTTTTGTATTAGGCCCTGGAATGAGAATGTCTTTCATTTCTTGCTTTTACCTGAAATTAGTGTCCACTAAAACGGTGCAACATCACTCTTGGCCATTTTTGAGAGCACGATAGCCTTCAATTTGCCAAAGATAAGTTTGTAGCTCTTTACGACGTAGTTTTACCAGGCACGTCTTGGCCCTACATCGCCTCTCTCTGTAATTTGTTGTCTGCAGTTGAGATATTGTTCACTAAGTACGAAAATTACAATTTGTACAACGTTTAAATTTTGGAATGCAATTCGCCCAGCGTGAAAGGTCAACGTCATGTGATGTTTTAAAAATTAGGCATGTAACTTCAATCAAAACATTGATTGCAAATGGTTTAATTACATGTGTCAAAAACTATCAGACTCGTCTTGTGCAGAGTACCCGTGTAAAAAAAGGTTAGTTTTCACACATAAGGAAAGCCGATACCCAAAATAGAGTTGTTTGTAATAATGTGTTTCAATTTGCATGAAAGGTGTGAGACATATTGTTTTAAACAGCAGGAGATACTACCAGCTTCTTTGCATTTGACGCAAACCTTTTCGTGTAAGACAAGCAAGATAGTTTTCTTTGAAAACGAAGAAAGTGGGAATTAAGCCGATGAATTATTTAGTGCATCACAACAAGGTAGAGCCGGATTACGAAGTATTTGTATTTACCGCAAAACCATGTTGTCAAACAGCGGCCTTCGTTTCCATGATCGATTATGATAGGAAGAATTGCAGGTGAAGGTAAGCCATGTGAAAGTGCGCAAAACTTTCATAACTTTAAACTGAAAAAACTTTCATGTCTAAATCTATTTTGGTCAGTTGATATTAAAGGTCTTAAGAATTTGAATACATCTAGAGAATTCTTAAAGCAATTCCTCAATGCCTTAATTAAGAAATAGGCTTGAAAAAGCTATTCCGGCGGTCTGGCTAAATCGAAAACTTTCATGACAGCTATCATTTTCAATTCATGCTCGTGCCACAAATTGTCTCAATATAAGTACGTATACAAGCATTTTGTAGCGAAAATTGAAATTGCGACAGCTATAACGAGTTTCAAATCATAATTCAAGAGTTAATGATTCTATGCGGTTCACGATCGTTCCCACCAATTATATTCATCTGACTTTTCTTTCATTACTTGTGGTCATCAAAAAAGTTTTGTTTTTGTCAGCTTATTATATTATGAAAAATAGTAATCTTTGTTTCCATGGTTTACCGCCGCCGTAAAGTACATTTGACTTTCGGATGGAGAAGATTTAAGTTCATTTTTTAATTTGTGGAGAAATCAGTAATGAAAATGTCAATTTGTTTTCAACCTAAAACACACAATACAATTTTTATCTGTCATCTTATTATTTTTTTTCAAAAAAGCTTAACTTCTACGAACGCAATGATTGATCCCAATTAATATGCTACTCACGAGTACTTGTTTGCAAACTGTTTTGTCTGAATTGGCGCTCAGAGGTGTTGAGAACTTCGGCAGATTAGCAAAGAAAATTACCTTTAATTCTTCTGATTGACGACCAGTCACGGTCGCTTTTCATCCATTTATGTCTGTTTCGTCGGGTATAAACGATTCATCAAAAAGATGAATTCTGAGGCTCCGACTAACACTTAGGTTTGTGCATTCTTGTTTAAAAAATTAGGCAGCTGGTTCCTCTTCTCTCTCAAAAGCTCCTTCCAAGGGAGAGTAAACAACTTGAAACGACGATTCATTCCATGAATTGGTCAAATCTGCTTCTTTGTTATCACTAATGGTATTCTTAGACTCGCGCCTTTATGAAAATGTGGCGTTTCGAAAGTAACGTTCTCTAACTCTGGAATATCCTTAAAAAATCATTAAAGCTGTCGGGATTTCTAATCCACATGCACGATTGCTGCATCACTCATTAACCCTTTAACTCTCAGGAGTAATTGACTTGTAACTTATCTTCCACAATATCCATACATTATTCAGCAAACAAGCGATGAGAATACTCAAACATATCAGGTAGAAATTGTTGATTCGACACCAAATTCTAATTTACAAGGAAATGAATAGCAGGTAGAAGGGAGAATTAGCAATCAGATCTTGAGACTCAAAGGCTTAAGCCTTACATTGACTTTCGTTTCCTTCCCGTGTTCGCGAGCTTTGGCTCTGGTAACTGTAACTTTTGATCGTAATTGTAACGTAATTCAGCGAAAACTCAGTTCAAAAATGGATGTGTACCGTCAGTTCATAGCTTTAACCACAAGAACAAGTTTCTCTGTCGCGAAATAAGATGAGTCCTTGACAATCGTATATTAGTAATTTCTTTTCAATTACTCCAGACTCTCTCTCTTTTTTAACTGTAAGCGGGACTGAGTTTTACTTTTAATTGCGAGTCAAATCAATTGTGTCAATCGAGTTGCGTGATAGTGCAGTAGACAGCATCAGTCCTTCAGTAAAGAATTTGTAGTCGGTCAAGGAGACTGACGTTTCTTCAACCTGATCGGAAGTTAAGTTTGACTACAACTATGACTTCCGCTCAGGTCGCGGCTAAGTAATCTGCGGCAGTACAAGCATTTTTTCAGAAGAATCCGATTTCCACGACAATTCTTTCGTTTTCTCACCGCCAGTTATTAGAAATAAACAGACACGGTGCCTGAAGTTATTTTTTTTAGCCTGTACCTTTTTCAGCTTTATTGTCGAATGACAAAAAAAGAAAAACTTCATATTTGCATATGATGGTACATCAATTCGGAATCGAAAAGACACGGTGCAAGATGACCTCGTATCCAATTTCAGCAGCAGAACTCCCCTAGAAAAAAATGTCGTTTATGCTTTTAATAAACAAGTACTTTTATTTCAATTAAGGACTCTGAAGAAAGACATGAAGCGTTCGCGGAAGCCAATTAAGAAGGTAGGTTTAATTTCGTATTAATTTTAAATTCACTTGACTGGTGCTTCACGATTGCGCATGTTCCTGTCATGTACAATCAGTTACAGGTATTTTATATCTGAGTATTGGATAACGGCTCACATAGGTAGACGAATACCATCCAAACATTTTCTTTACAAAAAATGGGTGATATTTCACAAAGAGAGAAAAAAATTCTCCCCGTGACATTGATGTTAGCCTGGGGTTCCAGCGTAGCCAGATAGTCGCCGTGAAATGTCATCCACACGCGTTCAAATTGATTTATTTATTTTAAACAACTATTAGAATTATCAATACATTCTGGCGAAATTCTTTGTTATTTTTACTGTTTCATACTAACAAGCTCACGAAATATTGTTTCTATGCTTCCGTTTCTCAAGTGTTTCAACTTCCTGGTTATCCAATTTATAATATTAATCTAAACGTCGGATAAGCGTATTTTTGGTTATTAATATATTGTGTTACAGTATGTGAAGAACTTGCTAACGAGCACGTTCTTTACCTGAAAAACTTTTAAGCTCTGTTTTTCTCTATAATGCCCCCTGAGTGGCTCACCGGCCCCGCAGTCTTCCTCTGTTTATCTCTTGTGCGCCAACATTGGAAATGTAAACAGAATGAATCTACCAATCACTTCTAGCACTTTGAAAATCCATGTGGACATCAGTTTGTTGTTAATAAGGTTTACAGTAGCTGCTGAGATAAAATGAATTAGACAAGACGGAAAGGAACTGTATAAATTTGTTTTGGCGCCAGTGATTTCAAGTCAATATATTTTCCTCAGTTTATGTCCGTTGTGTATGGCCGTACTTCTTCGTCGTGTCAACGAACTCCGGCGCTCATATTTCTTAGGCAAACGTAATGACAATTCATTCCTAACTTATTACCGCATTTGTAATCAGAATCAGAATCAACAAGCACGTCGAGTTCCAGCACGTTTTAGTCTATTTCCGCAGAGTTAGGGAGTTTAGACAATTTCTTATTCGTGAACGGGGCCAATACCTGAAAGACTTGCACATGTAACTCAATATAATTTAATACCGTTCCTGGCGGCAGGTACATCTTTTGTCACAATGTAAACAACAGCAATAAATGCTAACTGTCAGTAATGGATCTTCCTGTATTTGGTTCAAATTTCATCTCCACATGCAAAGTAATTTCGGCGAATTCTTCTCGAGTGACGCACTCGTTTTTTTTTGTCTTGCACGTTTTCAAATCTTAGGACCTTCGAAGCGTCATGACAAATTTGCACGTTCTTCTTGTGTGTATCAGTTAACGTATATCGGGCAAATTCACAATAAGGCAGTTCGTTATGAAGAAAAATAATCGAGATCTTCGCAAAAATAAGGTAAGACTATACAAAATTATGTTCTTGTGTTATGTTTAGTTAACGAATTATTGTTTTTAAACACACCAGGCGGCCGGAATTACCGAAAGTAGAACTTCCTTTATTATCTCAGGGAGCTACATGTGTCAGTATGAGAAGTAATTAAGTGGATTTAATGGAAAGAGAACAAAGTGTCTCAATAATATATTTTATGTTTCATGTACTTGTAAAACATGTAGCATCAGTGACATAGAAACAACTTCATTGCAATTTTTCTATTGGTTAGGCGACACCAGTACCTCATGAGAAGGCTAGCACCCCCACAAAGGTTTGTCATTGTGTTTAAAATCCTACTCATTCAAAAAAAGTTGATTTAAAAGCACATTTTCTTCATTGTAATATGCTAGGACTCTCTGACTTTCAGTTTAACATACAGAGGAAACAATCTTATCAATTCGCTTTTTTATTGATTTTACACCTTGCGTTCTGCTATCATGAGGTCGCTTTACACTTTATCCTTAGCAAAATATATTCCAGTTTAATTGAACTCTCAAGAGAACAACGAAAATCGGAAAATGTTGCCAGCACAACAATAAATTTATTATAAACTAACTGTTTCAGTGGAAATAATAAAAATGCTCTATCGACCGAGGAAATATTTCGGATGCAGTTTTTATTTAAAAGATGCATGGTTTTCCCGATCTTTCCAAACATTTATTCTAAGTGTATATTTCGCGAAGAATGTCTTAGTTTCCTGCACTCGTAATGTGTTAGTTCGCACGGATATGATCTCAAAGAGTAGTAAATAACCTCATATATAATTCGCCGGGTGAAGAGGCGACAACAGATGTCCAGATACACGGCAAAATTAATTTTGGATGAGGCTCGAGTTTTGGAAAGGTTTGACCTGGTTTAAAGCACACATGAAGCTAGCGCTTGACCTTGACAGACAATTTTATGGGAATGAAAGTATCAAAAGCGTCATTTGTTAAGGAAACTATCCCTATAAAAAAATGAAATATATGAAAATTACAGCGTAGCACGGACGTGCGGTTTCCTGACGTAAGCAAGCATCTTGTGCTTGTCAATAATTGCCTCGACAAATGTTTTATTAACGAGGAGAAACGTGCCATAGTTTTTCGCGTTTCTCTTCTCGACTGCGGTTTTTTTTGTATGGTCAATATCGTGTGGCCAATACTGAATCCTGATCGCCCTGTCACGCTGATATTTATAATGATGATGAGTAGAGTTTCTTCTTTTGTGTTGTCTCAATGGGCTGTTTTTTCTCCTGATTTAACTCTGCATTGCAAGGCAAGGGTTCGAGCCGTGGCCGGGTTACTAAGTTGCGCCCGTGGGCAAGACAGTGTATTCTCATTAGCTACCCGACCATACTGTCTCGGAAACTTGACGACTTTTTATGATTGATGCACGCCCTCTGGGCTGCCACCTGCAGTTGCCCTTGAGGTGGTTCTCTGGTGAGAAACGTTTGCCGCCTTTTCGCGAATTAAATCTTTCAGTTCAGCATGAAGAAAAGCAATTGTTGTCCGAAGAGAGGTGAGGTATGTAATGATATACATAAAAAAAAAATACGCGCTTCTGATTATTTCGGGTAAGAGCAAATTTTAGTCGTGCTTATAAATACCAAATTTCAGTCGAAATCTTGTTATTACCGACGCGAAACATAGCTGTTTTTTGGAGCAATTTTAAAATTGTTAGTTTGCCTCTTAAAAGCTCAACAATGACAAATTTTTAGGTGTAGAGCTAGGTTGCCGGAGGTAAAAACAAACCTTAATTAACCCCCTTTGATGTTATCACATATAAAAATATATCATTCAATTTACATTTGCATTATTCAATTTGTATTCTGTCTTCGCTGCACGGTCCTCATGCTAAAAATAGTGTTTTTATAAGCCTAAGTCAACGGCTTTGAACCCACGTAGGAAAGCATGCAAGCGCTCGATCAAATGCGAAAAGTAAAAAAAAACATCGGACATCGAATGGATACATTGCAGAAGCTTTCATTTGAGACACTCGTTTTTGACCCTGCAGTGTTGTTGTAGTTGAAAGGAGACAACAAGTTTAGATACAATAGACCACCTGTACTGTTTTACAATCCATATCGTACTTTCTGATCCCTTCCCCAGATCTATCTGTTAGCATAAGTCGTCGACAAATTATGTTCAATGCAATGCATTTTTTTTATTTTGGTTTTGTAGTCTTGGTAACCAACAAGGCTTCAACTGACAACAATAAGACAGAGCTAAAATCGTTGCTCACCTCTTTCTAAAGAAAAATTTAGAACAGTCAGATCCTCCCTCATTTTTAGAGGAGTATGACCGCTCGTTATCATGGAGAAATTCTCCGTAACCATAGGTACTTTTTATGGGCTTTCTGCGCCAATGGATTACGTGACTTACTTTTCTCTCAGTAAAAATACACTTTTTTTCACGAGAAGCAAGATGCAAATGTGTCTTTTGGAAACGGACGATTCTTCAAACCTCAGAGAAAATAAAGACACACCACATATGTAGTACTATGGTCTGAAAGGTCAGGTCTCGCCACCAATGTATGCTTGCAAGACGTCACCACTTGCTTTGTTGATTTCAGTATTTGCCTAAACGAAAAAAACGCTTAAGCCATGCTATACTACAACTAACAAAGGCTAAACAACATTTCGCTTGTCTGGTCCTTTTTATTTTTTGCAGTTATTCGTCCCGTAAAAGCGAAAGGAATCTGTCATCAAATGTTTTTATGCATGTCCACACAAAGCGTTCTTGTTTTTCAATTAAAAAAGTAGACATCAATTTAGGGGGGGATCGTTAGTGTGTCTCTGTTGCGCCTGTCGAGTTAGCGTCACAGAAACAAACCAAAGTAACAGCGGCCAATACGAAAAAAAGAGAACGACAAAATTAGCCAACGACATCTCAAAGTGAAAGCGTGAAAACTGCTTGAAACGCGGGAAAACATAAGTGATCAAGTCGCGTTTGGTTTTAGGTTTGAGTCTGGCACGAGTTTTCTGGACCAATCATAGAGCGAAATAAACCAAAACCTTGATAATCATGCGTAACGTTTGGCACCTGATCGAAAATTGCTCGGATATTGCTCATCCTTTGACCTCCATTTTCCTTTTGGTCTTTGGTTAACTCTGTAATCTTTTTCCTTTTAAGAAAGCAGTTTCTATTTACCAAAGGGACTAAGGGTGCTTTCTGGGTGGCCCTTCTGTATGTCATCTGGCTCCAGCTACAGTTGCTTGATAGATAAACAGAGCATTTGACCAATTTCCCAATATTGGACATAAGTTCTAAATTCTCCCGTCAACTTAAGTAAACTGATGAGAAAACAAATATTTGAATGCCTTCTAATCATAACGAGCTAAGGTGTATTTGGTTTTAGCCTTCATGAGTTGCAATTCGCTGAATAATTGAATAGTTATCATAAGGGAATTTCTCTTGGTTACTACCTTTTCTCTTTATCTTTCTGCTCTTCGAGATTTTCTTGTGATTCCAGATCGAGAGATGAAATGAATTCGTAAGGAAGGACGCTTTATCGTTGGTCTTTCCTTTTTTTTTTGAAGAAATGTGTCATCGTTTGCCGCCTCTCACCATCGTCTGCGCAGTGAAATCTCGCTCATTGGCTCAATAGCATCAATTTTAGGTCCTGTTGGCCGTCAGGATGAACTAATGTTGTCTTTATATCTGCTGCTTTTGCTTAAGTAATTAATTCAGTGATTTTATCCTCTCTTTTTCAACTTTTTCGATTTTAACTATGACATTATGTCATAGGCACACCAGATTTTTGTCGAGGAGTTGGGTTTTCCTCCATTCAAGTCGTTCTCTTCCTTTACAGCTGTCGTCGTTTCGTGTGTATGTTAAGAAAATTTAACTCACTTTCTTTTTTCTTCTTTCACGTGAAAAACTAGTCCTAACTTATTTTGTCATTTCATTGGTAGCTCCTTCTTAATGATGCTCGTTACTGACAACACTAATGCAAATACTTCCCCGATCTCAGCCCTAATGAGGAAACCAATTAGTCTGTTTGCTAGCATTCAATATTCATTGAAACGTCTTCAAATAGTTCTTAGAGCTTAGTTTTTTTTTAATTATTTTTACATCAAGACAATAGCGGGAAACTTCGAGAGAAACTGGTATCTAGACAAAACTGAATTTATATCCGACGCGTGATGCCTCATCAAAGTTTCATCAAATTCATTCGTGAAACATGCAATAAGGACGAGCACTAACACTGTAGTAATGTCTGTACGTTTCCGGCTTCAAATTTTATGGTTAAATTTCCCTTTAGGTCATTTAAACGTAAAACCGTTTTTCTCTTGCAGAGGATGAGTGCGTCAGCGCTGGCTTCAAAGATGTTCCAGGCAATCAGCGAATGCGACAGAGATACGCTGAAGGAACTTCTGGAAGAACAGCCCGCCCAACTAAACGACATCAAAACGGTAGATAAGAACTTTGGCAAAGTTTTTTAAAATTCTTCTCGTGACAAGTTAAGACTACATTTAAGTAGTTTGTTTTCGCATTTTTTATGCACGCTGTGCGTCCATGAATACGTCTTTCATTTCTTTGTGTATGACCTTCTACAAGGGGTAAAAGACGTACTTTAATCAACTTCTTCGGCAAAAATTATGGAAGTATTCCACGACATATGAAGTTTAGCAAAAACCTGTTGAGGGAAGTGGTTAAAAATCCGTGACAGAGATTTAAATCTTATATTTCCAGTTAAATAGTATTATTTCACTGCCCCCACAACTTCAAACTTGGAACAGTTTTCGGTATTGACGTTATGATAATCTATATTTTGCTAAAACGGTTAAAAATATTGTTATTTTTATTCCCAGTGTTTAAGTGATTGTTATTTACTGTACTTAGAAGTTGACAAGCCGTGTTTAAGTTTGGGTTTTTTTTTCCACGGATTCGCAGATCTTTTCGGATTCTTAAAGGTAGCGAATACACAATTTTTAATTGTTTCTGATATTTCTTCCTTAATTGTTTGCGTGGAAAATTCATCATTCATCTTACTTTGACAAGTCATGTTTTATTTTTACTAAATGTTTACAATCTAAAATTAGAAACAGCCTACAAAATACTTTCGTGTTTTCCTTTTTTCGGTCATTCAAGATAAGGATTCTTCGCTTCAATTTTTTCCAATATTCTTTGTCACGTACAATTTACGAGTGTAGCTCTTCGAGGACTTACTCTGTCGTTGAGACAGAAGATGTTTACCTTCCCCTTAATTAATATTATTTAACCCACCATGCATAGAAAAGTAGGTTTAATTTTCGTTGCTCCGTAATTATTTCCTATAACAGTTGTTCCAGCACCAACACAATTCTGTAATAAATTTGATTTCCTTTGCAGAAATTTTCGGCTTCTTGCCTTTTTAAATGTGGCTTTGAAACACAATTTTCAACCTCAGTAAAGCTCTTTCAAGACCACTCATAAAAGTTTAAATATCCCACCATATTTATGATGCCATGCATCTCATTCGTTATGTTAGTTATGTAACGCTTTCTTTAAATTCGAGAATTTCAGTTTATTTTGGGTTAGTTTTTACCCCTGGCTTTCTTGTAATATTCACCACAGTTTTCCTCTTGACAGTTTTATTGTCTTTGTGTGAATCGATCGTGACTGTCTGACTCGTGTTTCAATTTTAAATATTGGAAATGTCAGCAACAACTTTCCCCAAGGTTGAAGCTGTCAAAATTTTCATTAGAAGCGTATACAAAACGCATATTATAGAAGTCAAACATGACTTGTTAACTCTTTATCACGTTCAAGGCACAGCTTTTAACGTTGCTATAGTTTCTTTATTATCCTTTATCAAGAAGTCCAATTTGTCTTTTCATTCAAGTTCTGAGAATCTGGATTCACATTTCGATGCCTATGCCTATGCCTAACGTTTGGTAAAACTTAGTTTGAATATAATTAGCCATCTGCTTGAAAGCAAACATATAAAAATAATAACATGATTTAGACTTCGACGCCATGAAAATTGTAAAAATTGTAAAACTTCCGGTTTCTCATCATAATACCTGCATTACTGACTAAACTGGGTTCCCTTTGATCAGATATGATCTGAATTAGGTCAGAGATGTTCTCGCCTAAGTCGCTATTCGCACACCTGTTTTCTTTGTGAAAACAGAAAAAAATCGTGCAAATAAATCCTGCAAAGCTCTCTTAGAAATATTTTTCCTTTTTTTTTCCTCAAAGCAGTCAAAAATAAGTTAAGTTTCCTAAAGGTGGCTTCTTTTTTCTGAAATATTTTGGTGCAATTGTGCCGATTTTCACTCAAAAGCACTTCAATTCGATTGTTTTCATATTACCCTCTCTTAATTTCCGCTTTTGAATTTATTTTTCCATCTCTCACATCTGTTAAGTAACAAATAAGTCTGCAAGAAATGCAGACGTCAGAAATCATTAAGAACTTAACGGAACAAGAAGTAATTTGTCATTGCAAGTCGATATATTCGAGGGAGAGAGAGCCTTGCAATATCGATACTGTAATCCAAGTAACCCAAATCGTCGTCTGCGGAAAAGTTTCTTGACAACAATGGAAAAACTTTTGTACCGCCTTCTAGGTGGAAACATTAAAACAGTGTTAATATCGAGTTGTTTGTGACTATATTTAATTTTTTTTAATCTAAAGGTTTTAATGTAACAATACAGATTGTCGCTAAAGTTTATTCCCTAAGGCGTATAGAAAGTTCGAAATTGCTGATCATGATATTAAAAATGTAAAACATCTCAAGATTGACCTTGCTGTTTTGCACCTGTTTTATTTTGTCAGGTCAGTCGAAGACTCTAATTTTTCTGCGCTTTTCGCTGACTTAAAAGGTCGGAAGTTTAGTCTATGCCAGTGTTCTCGATCATGTTAATTACCCAGATGAAAAAATTTCCTCTCATGGGTTGTTACAGTTAAACTGCTTACTAGTTCATGATAAATGATCTCCGTGGTTTTTTTAAGGACACTAGCTAAGCTCGGATATGGTAGACTATGGAAAAACAATCAAGTTGGACAAGCCAGTGAAACGAAATTGTTTCTGTTCTCTGAGTGACGGTTTCTTTTCAGTCATTGCATAATCACACTTAACGAAGCAATATACTGGAGGAAGACTAGGCTCATTGAGCAGATCTGAGAGAGTAGCGCGATTTGTTGCGGCTTAGTTTCAGGAAGGCTTCGTTAAGTGGAGACGGGGATTAGGGACGTTGTTTAAGTAATTTGATGCCGCGCTTCAGCAAGGAGTCGGTTGGAAAAAATATTTTATGGATTGTAAGATCTGAAGATAGCTGAAAAAGAATCAGTACAAGGTGTTTTAAACTCCTGCGCGGTGATATTCGCGATAAACTGCCAAATTAAAAAAATGTACATCTGGGTTAATATTATGTGAAGAAGTATTTTTTTTTTTAAGGCGGTGATTCTGTGAAACTTCTCATGAACTGGGCCATACATTAGTCAAGCGGCTGTTATTACAACACATCTATTCAGAAATAACCGACTGCGTTCTCTCTTCGCGCCCTCCAGCACCTCGTTGGAGCGGGGGCGCGTGTTGAAATGACGAAAAACTAATTGCTCCTGATGTAATAAACATGTAACTTTTTCTCACAGTATCGAAAATATTACACAGTAAACAGGTTATAAAAAACGTATCAGGAAGGATTTAACATCTTGATAATCAAACCACCAAAAGTCTTTGCAAATTTACAAAAAAATATGGAGAAGAAGATAGAGTGATCAATTCTTTTTGGAAGTTAAGGAATTTACCAGATAAATTTTACTTAACGGTCCGTTGTAAAACTCCAAGAGATAAGGAGGCTGAAAACTTAAATTGGTAGCAATGGCCCGGCATTCAGTTACGTAATTGAATTGCTCCACTTAATCTATCTTGCAGTTCACTGTTGTGTAGGATGATGCATTAAGATAGATGTGATAATACGAGATTAATAATCAATGATGTAAGACAGCAAGACTACTGATCTCGTAGCCGAAGGGTAAAGCTCTTGAAACAGAAGTTTGGTCGTAACGGCGCCATCATCTCTTAGTGTCTCGTGTTCGAGCTTAAATTAAGTTAACCATAGTTTAACCCATTAACTCTCAAGATCTGACTGTTAATTCTCCTATTTGGCTGCTACACATTCCCTAATAAATTAGTTACAAGAATTTTGTGTTTTATCATGAAAACACCATCTACCTGATCAGCATGAGTATACGCATTACTTGTTCAAAAATGTCTGTTATAGGTTAAACATGTTTTCACGTAGACATAACAAGAGCCCGTTGTCGCTTTTTTTTAATAAAACCATTCTTGCCTAAGGTATTTTCTTCTTAATTTGTGGAAACCCACAGAAATATTTTTAATCGATTTAAACTGTCTGTGTGTGTGTATATGTTGGTAAGCCGAGGGGAAGGAAGTTCAGAAGAGAAGAGGGAGAAACAGAAGACACTCTCCGAGTAAATAGATGTAACAAAAGAGGAAGTGAGAGCTGTATCATTGGATCCCTTCTCGTGGTTTTGCTGCTTCCACGGGTTACTCGACTATAGAAATAGTTGAAGATTTGTGAGTTCTATGCTCCATGTTTCGCTCAAAATGCAACAATCTTAACTTTGCTAATGATTCACCGTGGCATAAGTGGCATCAGCGCTATTTATCTTATAACCATCAAGTTATTTTCTGACCTCTTTACGGTATAATTTTGCAGGAAGAAGGTGATTTTGCACTTCACGTGGCAACCCGGATAAAGAACACTGAAATAGTCGAAGTTCTCATGGAGAACGGAGCAAGCGTCAACATTCAAAATGTAAGTGAGTCAAATAAAAACTAAATTCTGGGTGTTTACTTTTTACTTTCTTTTGAATATGTTAAAAACCGCGTTGGTTAGAGAGAGCTTTGCCACAATTTGACGACCCTTAGAGGTTTAGCCTGAATTTTTCGAATTCATCATCTGCCATCCAGTGTAATCTTCATTCGTGCTAAGTACTCTAGTTCCTTTTTGATTCGTGGATGCTTCACTTTTGTCTTTTTATCTCGTTGAACTAATTTTTCTAAGTTTTCATTTAGTTGAAGGACATTTTGCTCGGTGAAAAGGTGTTAAACGGACCATAATGGAAACTGTATACTTAATTCAATTTTTTTGAATAATGTATTTCCTCGAATAAGCACCCAGGCGCTTATTTGATATTTCAGCTAAGAGAAGGAGCGATTTTTGGAAGAAGAGCACTTAATCGAGGGATCGCTTATTCAATAGCACGGGAATAGGACAAAAGTTAAAGAACAGATAACGTACATAAAGGAAGTCTGCGAGCACGTAGAGATAGAAATAACCGGAATGGAAAGAAACTAATCTCCTGTATTGATTCCGCTGTAGTTGAACCTTTAAAATTTTCATAGAATAATATCCTCTGAAAACTAAGAGGAATAAGGGCCAAGTGTTAAGAAAATTCTAAACAAACTGAACCATACAATTGTGTTACAGAGTGAAGGCCAGACCCCTCTTCATATCGCAGTATCCAACGAGGATGAGACAATGGTTGCCTTTCTCGTCAGCCGTAGTGCTAAAACTGATATTGCAGACAGTGTGAGTTGCTGTGTTTCTTTAATGATCTTCACGCATTTTGATTGTTTCTTACTTATGATCTGCTGGAGGACAGGTAACTCAATGAAACACTCAACTGCGCCTCCTGTGCCAATTTTTTGGTCTCACCACATTTCAACGTCATCTGTGATCTATTGCTGAAGAGACACGCGGCAACATGGAGTGTATTTGGTAATTGTTATGGCATGGCACAATTGTACCACACATCATTTTTGCAAAGCCCGTGTCTCCGTAGGCATGCAAAGCACTCAGTCTTTGTGCTCGATACTGAGCAGTACTAAAATCCTTTTTCCTGATCTGTTTTTCGTCAAAAAGTTTTTATTTGATAAGCTGAATTTTGTGCGAATTTTGATCAGTTCTTAGTTATGATATATTGGGGGACAGACGCATAAATGATGTCATTATCAACAACATTTTTTTTTTTTTTTTTTTTTTTTGTTCTTACCAAATTTTTTACGTCTGTCAATTTGCAGACGCAAGGCATCTTGGAATCTATTTGTTTATTAGAGAGCACTTAAAACATCGTGGAACTAGGACCAAAATAATCACAACTGTCAGTCAGATCAAAGATTGCCATCACAAAAACCCATGAAGGACATAAAGAGAAGGTGGCAGGAATTTTGAAAACCATCAATTGAGTCAAATTAATGGCTATTCCGGAATATTTTAGACACTCGCATGAAATTCGCTCCTCCTCTGAACAAAACATTTTCTTGCTCTATGTTTAGGAATCAGTAACTGCGACTGATCTAGCATCGCGTCTCGAGAACACAGCAATTAGCGAAAGGCTCCGAGAAAGAGTGCCAACACCTAGAACACCTGGAACACCAAGGCGACGACGAGTACTATCAGTAAGTATGGCTTACGTATCTTCTGATTGGTCACTTGCCGTAACTGGCTAACATTAGCCGATCAAGGTGCAAAGACTTTTTCATTCCAGCCAATGGATTGTCGACATATAACGCGTGTTTCGATTAGTGCCGGTCAAACTTTCACTTCACATCGCAGTCATTGAGTGAGTAACCGATGTCACTATGAGCTTTAACGACCGAAAATATTTCATTTCTTATTGACATTTAATTTCCTGTATCTCTATTCATGATTTCTCGAGTTATTGCTGTTTTACCGCATTAAAGGCAAAGTAACTACATGTGATGGTTGCCGTCTATCCCAAATAAAGTTTTATATTTACGTAAGGAAAAACCCCAGGCTGATGCAGAACTTGATCAAGTCACTAACGGGAAAGAGTTTACACCGAGTTTCATAAGTTCATTCAGAGTTTCGGGGACATAAGCAGGATTTTTCCACCAAAGGCTGCAGCTAAATAAGCTTTTAACTGGCGGTTAGGGATACACCAGGTTACGGTATTGTATATTACTGTATTGTACTATTGCTTGGCTAAAAGGGGGTACAGATGCACCCATCCTCAGCCACGCCGTTTAGTTGACAGTTTTCTGCCAATACCCCCCCACTGGGGAGGTGATTTAAAACCGCAAGGACAACTGGTTGCTTTCGAGAATGTCCGGTGAGGTTGCTGTAACCGTATTTTTTTTCATGATTGTGACATATCTTGCGTCCCCTCTGTAGAGCGTGATTGACTCAGTACTCCATGCGATCGCGACTGGAGATGTAGAAGACTTGAAGGAGCTTCTTGATGGTGGATATTTGGACGAGGATCTCCTCGAAACTAAATCGGTACGTATACTTTCATTTTCTGGTACCAGAATCTCTAAGAAGCTTTCACTGACCTTCTCCGTCGCATGGTAAACTGGTTTTTCTACCACAGGCCTTTTCAATTGAGTGTTGTAAAAACCAAATCAAAGTTATTACAACGTTCAGCTAGAAGAAGAGAAAATGGCCTGAAGTGTCAACGAGAACTCAAAATAAAAAACAAGCAAAGCGCTGAAAGCGCGGGAAAATAAGTCATGGTTAGTGTTATTTTCGCATTTGATTGGTTGAGAGAGTGGTGCAAGTTTTCTGAACCAATCACAGAGCAGAGTAAAGCAAAACCAATGAATTACTTTTGACGCTCATTTGAAGATTGTTCTATTTGCTCAAGAAATTGGGTCGGAATTAGCGGGCAACGAAGTGTTAGCAGTTTGAAGTGGCACAGAACATCTTTTAGCGCTTTTGTTTTGCGTGAAGTTATTAAATATCAAGTTTTTTTGCGTGAAATATTGGTTTTAAAGAAATGCTCAATCATTGGTGAACATCGATATATTAACACTGACTGCGGTTCTTAAAGTGTTACTTTAGAAAAGCTCAATTTCAGAAGCTTGGCAATCCTTAGCTGTTATTTTTTAAAAATGATCATTCCCTAAAGATGCGAGTCTGTGAATTCTAAAGAACAAGCTTATGTGGATAGGTTAATTGATAACTTTTAATTACCACCCTGCAGACCATACAAAAATGTTTGTCATCTTTCTTATGCAGGAGAATGGCGAAACACCCCTACATATTGCCATTAAACTGAAAAGCGTCGAAATTTGCAAAATATTGGTTCAAGGAGGAGCTAAAACTGAAACTAAAACGGTAAGTTAAACGTCTTATGTGCGTTTGATTGTTTTTATATTCTGTCTAAGGTCTTCATAGTTTTTTTCTCGCGTGGAAATGTTTAACTTTGTGTAAACCATGATTAAAGAAAATTAAATAAGCAGGCCCAAGCCTTTCAATTTCAAGCAAAGATACCATGCCTTAATGATATCCACCTCCACCGTTCCCATGATAGGAGTTTTTTATCGAACACGGTTGTTACTGGATAGAGGGGGTAAGTTCCTAAAGAAATTGTGGTACTGCGCGTCGGTGGGAGAGTATAACAGGGTAATTAGTATTATCAGCTAAGTTGATAACGTAAATTGGCCTTCGTAAAGAGTTAAAAAAAATTGTAATTTCCAGCGTGTAACCTTCGTCGGAGCGAATAACGAGGGACAAACGCTCGCAACGTCAGCTTTTAAACACTTTACGGTGGTCAATTTACGTTATCAGCTCAGTTAATGATGCTAAATTGCAGTTGTTACTGGTTGGTTATTTCTTGCGTCTCTGTGATCCCTTGAAAGCCAAAACTGTGATACGCATGCTAGCCTCACTTTTGTCCCTATTTCTTCGTTTCCTGTAGACTGAGGGAAACACCGCTCTTCACCTTGCCGCTGAGATAGGAGATATCAATATGGCAAGATTCCTTCAAGTTGTGAAAGCCAAAGCAAACGTTTCCAACGATGTACGGTTTGTCCCACAGTTCAAATCTGAACAATGTCGGCTATGTGACCTGGCGGCATGTTAATCAAGATTTCATTTCGCTTAGTTAAATAATTAGACGAATTATTCTTTACGCTGAGCTCTGTCAAATAACCTCAAATGCATGAACGAAACTTAATCACCAGGGTCGATGAAATTGATTTCCTAGGTTCGTGTATCGAGAGCAGCAATCAATAAGTATCCCCAGACACTTGTTAGCACGTGTCTTGGGATTGGTTAATCAAGTGGATCGTATTATACATCCAGCTGTGCTTTCTGTTCAGTTATTAAAATGTTTTTCTCTTCGTAGAGTGCGAAAAATATGAAGAAATTCTTTTCATTTTAATGTCGTGAAACAACCAACTACAGAGTAGTGAAAATTGCCAAGAGAACCTACGAGAGATAAAAGGGCCAGCTATTTACACGAGGTCTAACCCAAACCAAGTAGCAAGTAGTGGGCCTCAGGGATTCTGTATAAGAGGGTTGGTCTAGTTAAATAAATGTCCTCCCACTATAGCGTTCGGTCCTCTTTACACTGTTTACAAAAATAAATGTTCAGATAAAAGTTTCGACTAAACTGAAATTGGATTAGAACGCGGTTTTGTTAAACAAACGCTAAAAATTTGTTTAAATAACCGGCCTGAAGTGATTAGATAGTAATGTTAGTAAACGTGGAACAGAAGTTTGCAAGTCGTGCATGGTGTACGTTTGTATCTGATATGCAAAGGCGGTAATGTGAGAACCATCTAACACCAGTTCAGTCCCAGATTACTTTAGACATTCCGTTGAAGATAGCGCTAAACAAATCTTAAATCCGCTAATTTAACCTGACCAGTGTGCGTACTACTGGGTTTGCTTAAGGCCTCCCCATCATAACAGTTTGTGTCGTGAGGAAACTTTGCTTTTGTTACAGGCGGGAGACACGCCCTTACACATAGCATGTAGAAAAAAACATGTGAATATTGTGGAACTGCTGCTGGGGAAATTTGGAGCTAACATCCACATCAAAAACAAGGTATTTTGTACGAGTAACTTGTTAAGAAAGCATAAAGCACTTGATTATTGCGGAAAATTTGCAGTTACAGATTACTGTCCGAGGGACCTTTCAGGCCTTTCGAAGATTTTTAAAGCAGGAGATGGCTGAATCAGCAAAAAAATTCTATTAATATCTGAGTCTCTCAGATTTATGTTTCTATTTGGAATTATCCTTTTCAAAGGCGACGAAGTATTCGTTGCTATTACTTTTGGTTTTAGACAACAGTGCGATAAAACGTACGTAGAATATTTGATTCTAGGTATAAAATCCAGGTCCATTTACATCCCTTACATCCTAAAATTGGTATGCAAGCTCTCCCTTCTGTTATCTAAACATTTCCTTTGGTACTTAAAGGGTGAATTGTCTTAAGTTTGCAATCATTTCCCTTGTTCTCGTGACCTCAATGATTGATTCAGGGGAGACACTATTGGGAGAAATAAGATGTTCGTCATTGACGGCTGGCGTGAGGGCATCTTGGTTTTCCGCGAGTCAGGCCAACCATTCGTCACTCTCACGGCTAATCTTAATGCCGGAAACTTATTTCAATTAAAATAGCTAAAACTGAAAATTTTTATCCTCAGTTTGAGCTTTATTTGTATGATGTTCTGGTAAAGTAATATCTATTTATAATTGACTGTTTCTATCAGATTGGCGATACACCTTTGTTTGTTGCTGTCCGAGTAAATTGCACACAGGCGATCAAGGACCTTTTGCATACTTCACAAGCGGATCAAGACGTCAGATCTGGTAGAACGGTGAGTGACGTAACATTGTCTGGTAATCTCCTTTCTTTGATCTTAACATCCTTAAAAAAAACAAAACAAAACCAGGAAAGTTCAAGGAGGACTTCTCGATTACTTGAGACAATTACTGTGAGGTACAAAACTACTCATTAACCTAAAATGTCTAAAATCTTTATTCACTCGGATGTTTATTTGTGCCCAATTCATTGACCAGCTCCCAGTTGGCTTGTTAGCTCAATTGGTAGAGCGCTGCACCGGTATCGCAGAGGTCATGGGTTCAAATCCCGTACGGGCCTGAAATTTTTTTCAGGTCCTACTTACAACTACTAGTTTCAGTAGTGTTCTTAGCTGCGAGGACCTTCTAATTTCATACTCATTAACCCTTTAACTCCCAGAAGTGATCAACATGAAACTTCTCCCCATAATGTTCATACATTAATCAGCAAAAAGGTAATGAGAATATTCAAACTTTTCAGGTAGAAGCTGCTATCTTGATCTAGCACCAAGTTCTCATAACTAATTTATAAGGAAATGTTAACAGCTAGAGGGGAGAATTGAAAATCAGATCTTGGGAGTTAAAGGGTTAAGCGAAGACTACAATATATGAGCCTATTGAGGAAGAAGAAGGCAAAAGTGACCATATGATAAACCAAGAAGAAATAACTGACTATAAACATTTATGAAGTAAACGGAAAAACATACAAGAAACGTGAAGAGCCTTGTAAGAGACAAGGACAGTTCGGGATGGAGAAAATTGACACAATGTAAATGACTGAAACATATGGATGCAGAGTCAATAATTGACTAACAAGTACCAGGGATGGTTAAGGATGATGAAGATTTAATCGAATCGAACACGATGTACTTGGAAAATGTTACAGGTTGAATTTTTAAAGATTGGTTAACTGTGGTATTGTAACCCAGCTCCACAGGGTTCTGCGTCCCGCTGTGGTCCTGTTCTTGGTTGACTTATGTAAGACTTTATTTTATAGAAAAATGGAGACACTTTGATGCACATCGCAGTGAAAAGTAAGGATCCAGAATTGGCCAAACTCCTGATACAGTGGGGGGCTCCACCGGACGAAAAGAACGTAAGTTGACCAACATCAATTATAAAAGGAGTGATACCTCGTAAGAAGAACGGGATACTTTAGTGGTACAGCAATTTTTCCTTCGGAAAACCAAAACCAAATTAATCACAAAAGCCAATTGGAGCCAAGATTGACATCATCAACCAATAAGAACTCCAAGTAGAAACAGGAAAACTGCGTGCAGCGCAGGAAAACACGAGTGTCTAAATCAGGATTAGTATTAGTTTTTAATCTGATTGGTCGAGAAGGTGGCGCGAGTTTACCAGACCAATCACAGTGAGAAGTTTAACAAAACCAAGAAAATAATTGGTTACTTATGACACTCAATCGAAAACGGCTTGAATAAAGCGGTTTGGAATCTAGTCTTTCTCGATTGAATCTCCTGGGGTTGGTTGTTGTTTAAGTGGGAGGAGAAAGATCAAGATTAAAAAAAACTCTCCCAGGAAGGAAGTTTTTTAAAATTCAGACGAGGGCTAAGATCGCTTTTTCCAACGATCGAACAGAATAGAGATAATTACCATAAGGATTCATTTCAGTTTTCTGTGGGCGCTAAAAGCGCATCTGACGCGTATGAGGGAAGTCTTTGTCAGACTAACTTCCTGAACAATCAAGCGCGATTTGTTCTCTAATACGCCAGTGGTGATAGTGGTGACGTTTTCTGGTTTCTCTTTCGTTTGTGTTGTTTTGTAGGATGAAGGAAAAACTCCATTACATTTAGCAGCTCAAAAAGGTGACGAAGAAATGGTGAAATACCTACATGGCTTGAAAGTGAATCCCAACACACTAGATAACGTAAGTAACTGATGTGAAGAGTGGAAATGTTGTATGGAAGCAATGAGGGAAATGAGAGGCAGAATTAACATCCAAGAATGAAGAGTAGCATGTAAATAGTGTCGTCAATCACTTGAATATGAGCTGTCTACCAACTGAGTTTGAATGTTTTGGTGGAGCAGGGAACCCGAAACCTGGAGAGCCCAAAGGGAAATTAAATTCGTTAACAAAGACCTTCAATCAATCAATCAATCAATCATTTTATTTAGTGATAAAAGCAGGTTACAAAAGTGCAGCCATGATGCTGATGTGGACTACAATTAACTAGTAAAATGTGAAATAATAAACAAAATAATTTGTAAAATCACCCTATGGTATTTTAATTCAGTACAAGTCGATAAAAATCATTGACAAACAAAAGTTCAAACTAATCTAGAAATTTACCTACAGTATAATAATACTTAAAAATATACAAAATCTCGGTCTTTTATAGGATTGAATTATTACCAGGACTCGCAATGTTATCGTTTAGACACCCATGATTTAGTTTTGTACTCGGAAAAAATTTTCGAGGGTCTCACTTTCTTACTTTTACCTACAGGACGACATGAATCCGCTTCACTTGGCAGCCAGCGCTGGGCATCACAATATTGTGACATTTTTTCTGGAAAAATTTAAAGTGGACGTGTCTTCCAGAAGCAGGGTAACAAAACATTTTCATAATGAACTACAAAATCTACTCTCTAGTTTCACACATTTTAAAACTAAACATTAAATTGTGCAAGCAAAAGTGAATCCACTCTTCGACAAAACGCTTAAGTTAAACTGGGTCAAACGGTTATGCTCTAACTCGGATGCTCCATGGCAGTACATACCAAAATCGCTCCTAGTCGATGTTGGCGGTACAGAACTGTTAAAATGTAATTATGATTATAATCTCCTTGACCTAGACAACCATCTTCCTGCTTTTTACAAACAAATCATCTTTTACTGGCAAGACATCGCAACGGCCACACCTAAAAATAAAAGTGAGGTTCTCTCACAGCAAATCTGGAATAACCGATTTTTAACTGTGAATAAGAAAATGGTATTCTTTCCTCATTGGTATCAAGCAGGAATAAAACAAATCTCGGACCTTTTTGATTCCTGTGAGGGCCATTTCCTTCCATTTAATTCTTTTTGCAAAAAATTCAATGTAAAATGTAACTTTTTACAAAATTACAGCATTCTTTCTTCTATTCACCAAAATTGGAAGAAAGTATTGCAAGAAGGTTCCAAAGACCCAGTTACGCCTCCCACCTCAATCTGTTGACTGTCGTGCCAGACAATATACAGTACGCTGCTTAACCTTGAAGATCTACCTCCACCAACTTTTGAGAAAAAACTTTTAGCGTCTGGCGTCGAGAAAACTGACTTGACTAAAATCTACCTCCTACCATTCAAAGCCACGAGAGAAATTAAATTGACGATGTTCCAATACAAAATCAGTCACCGAATTTTACCAACGAATAGCTTGTTACACAAAATGAGAAAAGTTGTCTCGCCCTCCTGTCCCTTTTGTCCTTCTGAGTGTCAGACCCTGTGGCATTTGTTTATAAACTACATGCACGCAAGTTCTTTTTGGAATAGATTCCAGGATTGGTACTCAATCTCTAGTAATACGAAACTGCTGCCGTCAGAACTAAAGGTTGTGTTCGGAATTATTCGCTGTCACACCTACTGTTTAGCCCTCAACCAACTCATTATTTTGGGTAAATATTTCTTATATGTTAACGCTTTAAAAACCATAACGTACCAATTCGATGATTTTGTCTCACTTGTGTGCGAAAAAATTAATTTAGAAAAATATATTGCTGTCACTGGTAATAAGGAGAAAATGTTGGAAATTTTTTTGTCTTTATAAAATTTGTATTGTGTCCTTTTTCTTCTCAACTTTTGTATTTTGATTTGTTTCTTTTCGCTACCTATTTATTTAATAATCTATTAAATTCTAGAAAATTAATACCCTATGTAGTGTAATTAACAAACAAAATTCGTATTAGTTACTCGAACAATTAACATGCAAACAATAAAGTAAGTAGATCAACTGTAATTCAATTTGATTAGTGTAATTGTATTGTAATATATGTATTGTAAGTAGTGCAAGTTAATGTAGTGTAAGCATCGTGTAAGAAGTAAGTATAATGTAAGTACATATGTAAGTATAATATATAGAAAAAAATAAAAATAAAAATAAATTTTTAAAAACAAGTGAATCCACGCGGCTTCTAGGTAGATCTACAGGTCCTTTCTTATCAGAAATAGAGAGGTAATTGTCCTATGATCCGCTCGAATGAGGCTGCCTGATACGTTTAAGCTTTCCCATTGCCTCTTTTCTGGGTAATGTATGGATATTATAAGGAGAAGTTACATGCTAATCACTTCTGGGAGTTTAAGGGCTAAGAAAGCTGTCTGTGAACAAATTTGTTGCTCCTTATTGTTCTTCTTTAGGATGGCAGTACCTTGCTTCATCAGACGTGCATGGCGGGTCAATTGGACGCCTCCAATGCTCTGATAAAGAAAGGTGTCCTTCTACTCATGCCTAATAAGGTAATGCGATATCCTATTTTAGATATTACTGGCTTTCACACGTAGGGTGCACTTTGGTCATGTCATTACGGTACCCGCAACTTTGCTCCCGGGTTCAAGTTTAACACTCTGTCAGAAAAATACGTGGATCTGGGATCGGTGGTCCCGAATTTAACCCTAAAACGTGTTCAGAAAAGAGACTCCTTTTGACAATTTTCCATTCCATCAACAATTTTTATGTGATTCATTCAGATATTTGCTTTTTACAGAGTGGGGGCTTATGTATCCACGAGGCGGCGAAGAAAGGTCACTTGGGTTTGGTTAGAATGTTGATCGAAAGAGGAGTTCCTGTAAACGTCCAGAACAAGGTGAGAATAACGATCACCTTTTTGGCTCATTCTTTCAATAGGCTGTTCATCAAGACAAGAAAACTCCTTCAAGGTTCTTTTCTTTAACCTTTCAGTTATAGCGGTCAGACACGACGTAAAAACTGCACGGGAGAGGGGTGACTGTGATAAAGCACACAGTCTTCCTATGAGCAAAAGATCTTGAGATCGAAATAACTCTTTTTTAGATCAGCAACTTGAACTAATCTGAAGTCTATTTTTGTACAGAGGGATCAACGTGAACGTAAAATACAGTAAAGTAGTTTAACTAAGTCAGTTTATTTTGGTGATGTAATCAGCTGTGTTTACCCTTTATATAACGGATCAAGACTTTAGTTCACCATAAAATGCTACGATACTATGATGTGAATCGTGTTCAGGGGTCATAAAGGATTGCTCGAACAAAGAATGAAACATATTGATAATCGTTTGGTGGGTTAGACAAAGTCCAAAGGAACGAGGACTGTTGACGATAAGGAAGATTGGCACTGATTGCAAATAATAAACTGAAACAATTCGGATAATTTTTCTCAAAATTTACAGACCTTGACTTAGATATTTCTACGTTTTAAAACTCCTGGAATCTTAAGAGTCTGGTAAAAGAATCGTTAGTGGTTTTATAAAAAGCGTTCATTCTTGGCTTCACTCTTCTTATGTTTGACAGCGTAAATACACTCCACTTCATTTGGCTTGTCTCAGTAAGAAACATCAAGTTGTGCAACTGCTGATTGGACACGGGGCGGATGTCACAGTTGACGGTGGTTTGGTAAGGCTTTATAAATATTTCTGTTACTTTACAGCGCCACTTGGTATCGAAATACCAAAACCAGAGAAATCACGCTCAATCAGAGGAAAGGAAAACTTCACTGGGAATCAATTAGATCCCAGAGCAGAAATATGTAACCGATCAGAGGCGCGGAAAACTTTGAGTGGTCAAGTTGGGATAGTTCTTCATTTGATTGGCTGTTAGGCTGGTTTGAAATTTATCACCAATCACAGAGCGCGGGAAAAAAGCGATACCATTTCAGTTCCCGAAATTATTTTGGATACTTAGTTAAAAATTTTCTCTGAATTTCTTTGCTAACTTACAGTTAGGTGTTTTGTTCATCAGTTCAGGTTTGAATTTTTGAGATTTCATTCACACTCCACAAGAAAGCCGGCACTTTCTGTCAATGACTTTCTCGGGCATGTTCTGACACCTATCTTCGTTTGTGATTTTGTACTGAGATAAGGCATGTTGGCCTGGTTTAGTTGAAAAAGAATTCTTAAATTCTCAATATTGGAATTTTAGGCGAAAGAAACTCCGCTACATATGGCTGCAAAAGTTAAAGGAGGAGAAAAAGTTGTGGACGTTTTGATCAAAAGTGGAGCTGACCCAGACTCTGCAAAGGACGTAAGTTTCTCATGAAAATGTGAAATTTGACATTCTATTGAATGGTTTTATAACGTAGTCTACTATAGTGAAGTGACCGTTGATTATTTGATTGATTTACGCACAATGCAAACTTCCCTCCCCCCACCCCCCCCCATCCCTTCCTCTTAGCGCAGATCACTGCTGTCTTCTTCATGAACACAACAACAGACCATTGAGAACATGGTGGATATGATTCAATAAGAGCTAATTACATATCTGAAAACAAACCTGTGGTTTTCATTCACAGAACGGCGAGAGAGCTCTTCATTTAGCTTCCAGATGCGGGAATTTAGAAGTTGTAAATATCCTTTTGCGAGAAAATACTGAAGTGGCCCGCCGTAGCAAGGTATACTTAAAGTTAGCCTATACTCTAAGAGGTTAATCCAACCAAAAGTTTTTCTTTTTTAATTTTGTATCTGATTGGTTGAGATAGTGGCTCGAGTTTCCTGGACCAATCACAGAGCGAAGTGAAGTAAAAACAGAGCAGTCCCGGATTACTCTCGGCACTCAATTAACCCTTAACACCCTAACATCAGTATGCATTTTCTCCACACTGCTTTCTATACATTTCTTATGGTACTGACAAGGAGAATTCATATAACAATCAAGAGCTTCTTTAGTTGGTGATCATCTCCTTTATTCTCATGACTCATGTTCGTTTTAGGGGCGATACTGATGAGAGAAATAATTACTAATCACTCTTTTAAGGGTTAAAAACTCTCTAAAGGACTCAATTGTTATTCTGTTGCAGTCAGGAGACACCCCTCTTCATTTTGCCTGTCAAAATGGACACTTTCAAATAGTAGAGGCTCTGATCGCGCAACTTTTTAGGGACAAGACGTACCTTCTCGCTCGTTTGATTGTTAACATACCAAACAATGTAAGTTTGTGGTAAACTGTAAGGACTCGATGTTATCGCATAACTTTGAGAAATTCTCTTAAACCAGTGGAGGCTTCCTTTTTGCACCATTACTCTAGTATTCATAATCTCCACACTGATCTCCCAACATTTCCTGGAGAATTTGTTTGAGAATCAGGAGCTTCGTAAATTGGTGATCATCTCCAATATTCTCATGACCTTTACATTTAATTTAAGGGTGATTCTGAATGGAGAAATCAGAGGCCAGTCACTCTTGGGGATTAAAGGTTTCACTGATCCAAAACCAATTCCTTGCATTGTTTGCCATGCATTTCCTGTAATTTTGGCTTTAAGAATTTGTTCCACAATCCAACAATCAGTTCTCCTGCTGATGTAATTTATCCTCCACTTCACCTTTCTCCGTAAAAATATTTTGATGTTGTAAGGAGAAATTCCTCTTTGATCACATCCGGGCGTGAAAGGGTTAACACGTTGCTTTTCTCTCTAAGCTTGGAGTGACTGCTCTTCATTCGGTGGCTGGTATTCCTGAAGGATCAGCGGGCACAGAGGATCTTGTTAATACCGTGCAGATTCTTCTTGATCATGGTGCAGACCTGACTTTTTCAACTTACCAGGTAATGCACAATGTTGTTGAGGATAGTAACCTGGAAGAATTGTTCGTTAATGTGGTGAGCAGGCCCTCGTTATTGCTGGACGAGTGTTCCTTCGCTCGTAGAAGAGTTGCGGGCCTTGAACAAGAGAACCGCCATGAAGTCTGCAGCGAGGGGTCTGCCACGTACTCATTACTAGTGCCAAACCCCTAGCAGAGCTCACACCGACCAGGCCTCGACTTTTCATGCGGAATTCCAGCTTCGTTGGTGTCTGAGCTTTGTCGTCATGTATAATTTTTTTTTCTAAGAAGAACTACACTACACGTGATGGCAACTTTTATCAAATGTCTTCTTTCTGTGTAGATTCTTTTTACTCCTTGTTTTAATTCATTTTCTTTTCGTTTTTTGCCTAATTTAGAAAAGAGAGACACCCCTTCACTGGTGCGCACGGTCAGGAAACTACCAAATGATTGAGAAAATATTTACTTCCCCAAAGGTTCCAGAGTACATCAAACTGAGTATCATTAACAAGACAACTGAGGTAACTAACACAATACTGGGCACGGAGCAGGGCGGACTTTTAATTCTGATTTCCTTGGGTGGGACATAACTGTCTGGCTGACCAATGGGGACAACACGTAGACAAGAGGTGGAGGGGGCATGGGGTTGGAGGGAAGGGGACGGGGGTTGGAGGCAGTGGGTGGGGGGAAGTGGGTGGGGAGCAGTGGGTGGGAGGCAGTGGGTGGGGGGGCAGTGGGTGGGAGACAGAGGGAGGGCTTTTACTCCAAGATCCTACTTAGGCTGGTAGTTGTACATTCAATTAAACTAATAACTATTAGCATGAAATTACTTGGAACTATTTTAAACTAAAACCATTCCATCAAATTCACAATGTGTAAAACTGTTGTATTTTTAATGAATGAGATTTTTTATTTTTAATGTTATGTAGAGCGGAGCCTCTCCACTGATGATTGCCTCACAGTATGGCAAGCTAGAAGTGGTGCGAGCACTTTTGCGTTTTCACGCCAGAGTAGATGTTTTTGACGAGGTATCAAGTATTCTAAATAATTTTTAAGTATGAAAATTAAACTTTAAAAACTACTACTGTGGGATAAACACAGTATCTTATAGTTGCCCCTCTCACTTTAAAGTAAACCAAGACGTCTCTTCAGGAAGCTTATTTTTGGTAACGTGCATAAATACTTTTAACTTAAGTGAGACCACAACAGCAAGGTGATATAAAAAAACAAAATATCACAAGAAAAATGATGGAGTTGAAAAAGACTGTGTATAGCAAAATTTTATGTTCCTCATGTGAGATGGTACATGTGCTTGAAAATGCCACAGAGAGTAGCACGAAACATCAAATTTGCCAGGATTTTTTCTCTTCTTCGGGAAAAAGATGTTTGCGGTTCTACATGACCGAGATTTCTTCTAGTAACGAATTCTTGCGATTTTGTTCTGAGGGAGCAGAACAATGACAAGAAAAGAAATATTTGTCATAATTTTTTTATGTATACAGTATACATGTATACAGATGGGATCTCTACAGATTGGAGCTATACGATTGGATGATTTATTTATACATGTTCGGAGAGTGCGCGCGCATTGAAAATTCTCGTTCCTTTTTATCTTAAGGTGGGTGGCACAGCGCTCCACTACGCTGCATCCAGAGGACATGTGGAGGTTGCACGTGAACTGCTGAATTACAAAGCTTATGTGAACGGCAGAACCAAGGTTTGTGCAAATAATTTGTAGTGATTTAAAAGGTTTAACCTCCACATCGCGCCATCAACCACCACTCATGCTAAATTCGTAACTTTGACTCGTTTTTTTTACTTTTCTCTAAAAAACGTTTTCATATACTTTTTTAAGTATTTACCATTTTAATATGAAGCCTGAAATCATATAAACTAGTATACTTACAAAAACTGAGTATAAATTAATAGTTTCACAGCGTTTTGCGAGTTTCTGATGTTAGTTGCGCACAAAATTAGGAAAACCTAATATTTGTGTCTGGCGCAAACGACTCGAAAATGAGTTTGGCCATTGAGTACCAAGAAGTCTAAAAGTTGTGGTTGGTACGGTGGCTTTGTAGTCAGCGCGCTTGACTCCCTCAAATATTCCATGGTGTTTGCTCGATTTTTAGTCATTAGCCTCCTTTAAAAGTATTTTTTTCTTCCGTTTATGTGTTTTATTTTAATCGTTATTTATGATGAGAAATCACAATTTAATGTAAGGATTCGATTCAATTACCTTCAAACGTTGATTCAGATCAAACGAACGACTCAACGTTGCATCTGTTAGTTAGAACGTGACGAACCAAAAGGCCAAAGACAACAAAAAAAAGGAAATGGTTAGGCACATCGATTTCCATATTCTCTGCTTTCAACAACTTTCATAAGCTTACTTATGATGGTCAGTTATGGCTAATTGACGTTTGAACACACTTGTCACGGTCCACCAAGAAACGACAGTTACTGAAACTAACCGTTAACATTTAACCGAATTGATAACCTCATATATTGGTCATTAATGTTCTCTTTTCAGCCAAATGTCCGTTATTCAAGCGATAAAACACGCAAAGACAACACAGAAGATTTGCCTGTAAGGGCTCCATTTGCATCTTCACTGACATATTCCATCCATGAAATCTTCCTCTACATCATCTATTTTTGCCTTCAATGCACTCTGATTAATGACCTTGTTACACTCTATCAAATAACTTGCTTAAGCAGAAATAAAATTAAAGCATTGCGTCTCGTTTTTGTAAGAAAGTTTATTGTAATGAAGTATTTTTCGATTAAGTGTCGTAAAAATCAAAACTGAAATTTTCGCGACGGCCAATCAGACAAAAGGAAAATGTGAAGAGCAGCCAATGAGAGCTCATAGTAAAAGCGAAGCGCGGGAAAAAAGCGGGTAACCAACTCACAATTGGGTTTAGTTTCGAATCTGATTGGTTGAGAAATGGCGCAAGTTTTCTGGAATAAACAAGAGGCGAAGTAATAAAAAGCAAAAGCAACTCTTGATTACTATCGACACTTAGTTGAAAACTGCTCTCTGATAAAACATTTCTACCCGCAAATGGCCTCTGCTTTGCTTTCCTCTGCATATTTACGAGTAAATAGACTAATAAACAAACAAACAAACAAATGATTAAAGAAGTAAATGAATAAATGATTAAGAGATAAATAGTTAAATGAAGGAATAAATAAACGGATAATTCACAATTTCTACATACAATATCTTAATTAAAATCAAATTTACTTCGTGTGTCGTCGTCTCGCTATCAAGAATTGCCAGGTTGGTATGAAAACATATTAAAATGCTGAAGTAACTTAATTCTAGAAACTTTAGTCAACGAGTACAAAGTTCTTATCTTCCACTCATTGGTTCATTGATTAATAACATGTTGATTAAAATAAAATTAAAGTTTATTCGTGTCTGAACATAAACGATATGTTTTGGGCCTTGTCTGAGTTTCAACTGATTCGTTAAGTAGTTCGTTAGAAAAAAGCACCAAACACCGTCTTTACTTCTCTGTAATTAACCCTTTCACTTCCAAGATCTCAGAGTAATTCTCCTTACTGTCAGCCATACAATTCTTATAATGTTGGTTCGGAGAATTTGGTATTGGACCATCGAGTGATATTTTTCGTTATTCTCATCACTTGACATTGTATTTATTAATATTGTAAGGAGAAACTCTGTCTTGGTCGCTTACATAAGTGAAAAGGTTAATTCTCACCTTCCACTTGTTGGTCATCTCAGTCTTAGAAACGTCTTCGCACAAATCACAAATCAGATTCACAAATCATACCCTATTGTACTGGTTTAGGTCTTTAATAACGTGTGGACCTTTTTTTTCAGATTGGTACGACTCCGCTTCACATGGCGGCCGAGAAGGGTCACCCAGAATTTGTTCGTGTGCTTGTTACCAAGTACAATGCCATTATCGACCCTCTGACAGTGGTGTGTGTTGTTTAAACGTATACACCCTGGTTATCAATAGGCATATTCTCCATACTGTCTTTCATACATTTCTTATGGTTCTGACAGAGGGAATTCGCTGAGTCACCCATCAATAGACTCTGGCATTGTTCTCGTGACCCTAATGATTAATTTAGCAGTGATGCTGCTCACTTAAAGGGGTAAATGGTGAAAAGCATCATTGTCAATCGTCTGGAATTTTCCAGATGGTGATGAAAATATTTTTCTATCATAAAGAGTTGGAAACTCCTTATGGGAAAGTTCTTAATTGAATGTCTAAAGTAATTCCAATTACCTGTCGAACTCCCTGCCAACAGATTGCACTTTTGAATTATTTCTTTAGCGTACCTGCTGCCTTTTCATAAATACAATAATACTGATTTTTTTTCCATAGGAAAAGAAGAGTCCTTTGCATTTAGCAGCTGAGAATGGCAGGCTTCAAGTGTGCAAGGTTCTACTGGATTTACGTGCAGATGCTAACGTGACAGATAGTGTGAGTTTTTTCGGCTAAGTACTTTCCTTCGATATTCCGAGACCACAGCTAATGTCACTGAGACCCAACTTCTGGCCAGCTCGGTTATCTAGTCTGAGTCATTTCTGTTTAGGGATAATTGTCTTCTATACACTAGTGGGGCATTTTATTTTCCTATAGGTCGAAAATTCAGTTGGAGTGTTTACAAAGACCTGCTGTAAATTTTCCAAAAATGTCACTGATGACCAGAGTTATTGACAAGAGAATAACCGAAAACTTTAACCATATTCTCGAACGTAATTGTTTCCTATCCTGAGCCCAATTTGAGCACCAATTGGAAAGTGTACACGACATACCTGAGTAATTAGACATGTAAACTCTGTTGTCACACGTTTATCCTGGGTAGCTGTCGCATTTTTTCTAAAAATATTTAACTAAAGGTTATTTTTTTTCTCTAATTTTGTCATAGTTCTGATTAATTGGTAACTCGGAGGACTTTGTGTCTTCCAATTCGTTCTGTAATCATACTCGTAATTAACAATACACTATTAATCACATGTATGGTGACAGATCGAATTGGACGTTGCTATAACTTATAATTGAGGGTGGAAAGTAATCCAAGATTGCACTGCATATGCTTCCTTATGCTATGCAGTTCATTAACTTATGCAACCGTTTTGACCTATCAAAAGTGAGACTCAACCAAGCGGGTTTTCCCGCGCTTAAGGGAGTTTATCCTTTACACCTTAACTCTAGTATACATATTCTCCATAAGGTGCTCTACATATTTATTATGGTTCTGCCTTAGAGAATTTGTTTAATGATCAAGTGTTTTTTAACTTTAGTGATCGTTTAGTTTATTTTCATGACCTTGATATTCGATTCAGCAGTAATACTGAGAAGAGAAAATAGATAATTTCTCTTGGGGTGAAAGGGTTAGGTGTATACCTTTGATTTGATCGGCTGTTGGGATTACGGTGTTTTTTTGGTTTTTTTGTTGCTTTTGTTGTTGTTGTTTTCTTTTTCGTATTTTCTTTTTTTTTGTTTTGTTTTGTTTTTTTCTACGACACCTAATAGAAAAGCACTTGATATCACACAAATAAGATTTATTAATGTAATTACATGGCTTTTATCCTGAACAGAAAGACATGATTCCTGTACATTACGCTGCTCTAAATGACAGGGAAGATATCGTCGAATTATTTTTCAACGTGAGACCCGACACCATGACACAGATTAACGCGGTGAGCTCAGGAAAACCCCTCGTGTTTGTTTACTTGTTTGTTTTGTTGTGATTTGTGCGACTGTAGGTAACGAAGGTGCGACTGACTTGGCCTCCGTCAAATATCTTTCAAAATCAGATGAAATAAATCATATTTTGAAAGCCAATTTTTTGCCTCACTCCCGACATGAGGTTTCGCAGTTCAATCCCCAGTAGCACCCAACTTGTATCGCGGAGGCCCGGGTACGAATCTCGTCGAATTCTGAATTTTTCAGAATCCTTTTCTATAATAACTTAAATTGCAGTCCAACTGCGAGGGTCAATTCTTGACTCAATTATCTCTTTCGTTTGCTTTTTCTTGTCAGGAGGGACTTAACGCGTTGCACATCGCCTCCTCAAATGGAAGTCTCCAAGTTGTAAGGAAACTTGTTAAGCTCGACTTTGCCAAATGTTCATCAGATAAGGTAAGGATTTTTCATAACCCTTTAGCACTCAAAAGAGATTAAGATACAGCTTCTCCCCTCAATATCCATATATTATCTAGCAAACAGATAATGAGAAGTACTCAGTTATCAGGTAATATTTGTCATTTTTATCTAGTTCCAAATTCTTGCAACTAATTTACGACAAAATGTGTTGCAACTGGAAGGGAGAATTAACAATCAGATCTTGGGAATGAAAGGTTTCAAAGAAAGAGTGAACCAAATTTTATTTGTAAATCTCCCAACTAAACATGACAGTAGACGGATTTAGGCTAACGTGTTCACATTTTGTGATGCCACACAACTCAGACTTTACAATTTTTCCTTTGTATCATTTGTCGCATGTGGAAGACTGCACGGAAGTATGTACGAACAGAATACTTGCAGCCTTCCATCACATTATCTGGATCTAGGGATAACAAGGACAGATTTAAACACACTAGCCTAATTGAAGTTATCTAGTTCTTGAACAGGAGAACATGTAGTTTGTAAATTATTCTTATTGATTCTTGTTAAATTTTGTTGTTGTCTGTGTAAACGAGAAAAGGGTACCCAAAAAGCCATTCCCATGAAAAATGGCGGGAGCATGGAAAGTTCTTGGCAAAAGAGGATTTCTGATATGAACAAAGATATTGTCTAGGTTATTCTATTAAGACTGCGATGCCGAAAGCAGAATGTCAGTATACACTATAATCCCTGAATCAGACGTTAAGGTCACTTTATGCCCCCCTTCCATTCTTCACATACTACTGCTGTCAAGGTTTCCTATCAATCTCCGGCCCTTGATTAATTTGTCGCGTATATCAAAGAAACTACCTTGCTAAACAGTTTGTCTCAAAATCTCTTGTCCTGTAGGGCGTCTTGTGCAAACCTCTTCTGTTGGCTGCTCGCGGAGGCTATAAAGACATAGTGGAATTCTTGCTTCAAAATGGAGCTTCACCAACTGAAGAAGACACGGTAAAAACACCCTCATGTATTGTCCTGTTTTCAATGTTATGAACTGCCAGTTTCACGTCATGATAAATAAAACCAAGTTAAGCAGAGAGGTACTAAATTTAAAGCATTATCAGTTAAGCAATGTAGGATGTAAAGCAAAATGAGGCAACAAACTGTAGTATTTTCCTCTGTTGAACGCGAAACGGGCGTGAGAAGTTCTGGGTAGCGATCACATTAGTTACCTCTTCAGAGAAAAAGTTAAGTTCCTTTACTCCATCATTTTCCAGCCGCTTCCGTTGTCGCCTCTAGTGTTGAATAAGAGAACATCTGATGTGTGGTCATCCACCTTGAGTTTTATTCAACTCGCTGGTTCCTAACTGCACTTTGAGATTAGCTCCTAACTTGTGGCTTCATAGTTCAGGGTAATTTAGCATTATCAACTGAGTTGATGACGCAAATTGGCCACAGTATGTAGTTTCAAACCTGAGGTTTCGAGCGTTAGTCCTTCGTCATTTGCTCCGACGAAGGGCTAAACGGTGGCCAATTTACGTTATCAACTTGGTTGATAATACTAAATTACCCTGTTATACTCTCCAACCGACGCAGCATCACAGGTTCTTTAGAAACTAAACCCCTTGCTTCACAGATCGGTTGGTAATAGAGCCCAACCAGTTTCTGGGAGGCCTAGGTTAGAATTCCGTCGAAGCCCCAAATTTTCAGGCCTCTTTTCTGCACTGTCTCTTATTGCAGTTTATCTGTTAAGATCATCTCTTTGCGTGCACCGCACTTTGGGATGCTCTGTGGTGAAAGATACATATTTTGTTTCATTCATACTTGTAGGAGGGCAACAGTGTTCTACACTTAGCCGCCAAGTTTGGTCAAGTCAAAGTTATTGATATGCTATGGGGGAAAACACCTCTTAACCGAACCAGTGTTAAGGTTTGTAAAAGTTTCTTTCCATTCCTCTTTGTTTTTTTGTGATGTTCCTTCAGGAGACTCTTTGTAAGTTAACCCTTAAAAAACTCCCATGAGTAATCAAAACAATTTTTCCTTACAATATCAAGCAGGCAAGTAATGGGAATAAAGAAAAATATCAATTAGGGGGTTTTTAGTTGATCCAATACCAAATTCTCCTAAGTGACATCGTAAGAATTGTATGGCAACAATTGTATAAAGTAAGGAGAACTTCTAACAAGATCTTAGGAGTGACTGCATTTAGGTTATGAAATGTCTGAATTTTTTTCCCTTTCGAGCAACACCCCGCTCATGGGTCTGTTCTCACAGGTACTCTTTGTGGTGGTGATCACCTGAAAGTGTCACTGGAATTTCCCTTTTTTCAAGAGTTGGTACCTGAAAGTGGCTAAAAAATACGACATTCCTGTGGAATTCAACCATGTTCAATTCCATGTTAAAATTCCCCCCCTCCACGGGCCCCCTTCGCGACATGTTGCGGTGGTAACCGGCAAGTGGGTTGTGGTTAGTGATGTAATTTGTCAAATTTCTTTCAGAATGGAATGACAGCCATTCACGTTGCTGCCTTATATGGTCAGACAGAGGTTGTGCAGGAGTTTCTCACTAGGGCCCCTTATTCTGCCACGCTCGTCAGTGAGGTGAGGTACCAATAATTGTTACTCATCGTTGTGTGATTTTCTTAACTTTTCTGCAAAAACTAACCGACTGATGAGCCAGAAAAATAACGATCTTGGTCTCCTTGTATGATAAATTGTTTGATGATTTTCAGTTTGGTGAAACATTTTGTGCATTTTTCATGTATGATGTTTTTCATAAGTCAGAAAACAGGCACCTTAAGCGCTAAAACAAAAGCAGTCACAACAACCAATCAGAACAAAGGGCATACCAGAAGAAGCCAATTAGAACTAAAAGTAATCACGTGGGCCTGGAGAGCGGGAAAATGTGTTCATTAGTCGCGATTAGTTTTAGATTTGCAAGTGATTGGCTGAGAAGATGACGTGTGTTTTCTGGACCAATACAACCCGGATTTCCCTTGACACCCCAATGAAAAAATCCTTTTAAGATCTATTTAATATGCTCTTTTTTTCGGCACGAAAAAAGAAAGGATGTTAGAGTTTCTAACCCTGTTGCAACATAGCTCTTCAAAATCGGATTATCTCTTATTTTTATTTTAGCGTCCAGTTCAAGCCGATGGTGAAGACGAAGACGATGACGTGAGCACTTTTTTACTTTGTTTAGTTATCGTTTAATTATTTACTTCTTTGAATTGACAATTTTGTATAAAACTTATTAAAAGTAATATGGAAGCCATCCTCGCAGTTATGAACACTACTTAACTATTAGTGAAAGTAAGGCCTGAAAAAAATTCATTTCTGTACAGGATTTGGACCCATGACCTCTGCCATACCGGTGCAGCACTTCACCAACTGAGCTAAAAAGCCAACTGGGAGCTGGTCATTTTGTTGGTTCCGAATAAAGCCTCGAAGGGGTGAATAAATGACTGCAAATATAGGAAAATCATGTATATGAACTGCGGTTGAAGAAAATTTTTTTTCAGGCCTTATTTTCACTACTACTTAAGTAATGTTCATAACTGCGGAGATCGCTTCCATATTCGTTTCTTCAACCGAAATTCACACCTAAGATTTTCATATATTTACAGTCATTTAATCAAAAGTAAAATTCAATTTAAAAAGTACGGCAGTACTTGGCTTCCATACCTCAAAGAAAGTCCACTGTCTCTACTCAAGAAAATTCCAATTTTTCTTTTTTGGTAAGAGCATAAAGTTTCTCAGTGTATGTTATACTGTTTTTTATTTCAGTATGGTTTTACTTCTCTTCATCTTGCGGCTCAAAATGGCGACAACACTCTGGTGCGGGCCATTACCAACCATCCTGGTGTGCGAGTGGACACTGTGACTGGCAAGGCGGTAGGTTGAATGCCTTCTTTTGTTCAAAACCCTTAATACGCAAATGAATTCAGAGTGACTTACAAGGGGACATCTTTAAGATTTCCCCTCAAAACCACACCCAAAAGTAGACGTGGTGAGCAAGGCCCTCTGACAAAATTTTGTATACTTGTTCATTCATTCATGTATTCATTCAATTCTAATCCGTTTATTTCTTTTCCTAAGCTCGTGATGTTCGGACGATTTGTCAGCGAGACAAATTTGATTGCATTGAGAGAAGGGAGACAGTTAATTTGTTCTCACTTAAGATTATCAGTGTATCAAAAGTATGCGACACGACAGAGCACGTGCCCCATGCTTTTAATGACGTGGTTCAAGGTCCCTCTGGCTACACGCTTTTCTCTTCTTTTCCATCTTTGCAGGGTCGCACAGCACTCCATATAGCATCCATGGAAGGTCACATTGAAGTAGCCAGCACGTTGATAAGTAAAGCCTCAGCTTTACTTCAGCTGACGGACAATGATGGTCGAACACCTTTACACCTCGCCTCTGCTAATGGCCACAGGGAGCTGCTGACGATCCTGATTGGCCAGGGAGCTGATATTGACTCCCAGGACAACGTATGCTAACTATAGATCATTATTTTGGGAAATGCACGACCTTAACTCCTTCCTTATCCAAAGAAAAACATCGTCAGAGTTTCTTGTTAAACAGTCTTTAACGAAAGTCGTGTTTTTGGGTTCTCTTTTTTTCAACCAACGGGACAGGCTAGAGGGTCTCGTATTAAAGATATGTGATTGTTTCTTCCTAGATGGGTAATACGGCTCTACACATTGCCTCCGAAGCTGGTTATATTGCGGTGGTAAAAGTGTTGGTGGAGTATGGAGCTTCGCCTTTGATCGAAAACAAGGTCAGACGTAAGGAAATTATGTTATCCCTTTTAGAGGGACTCAGCGTTTCTTGTAGAATGCGAAAAACGCTCATTTGCTCATTTGCACTGCACATTCCAGCCTCAGTTCATCATATTTGTCATCTTCAGTCCATGTCATTTCTCTTCCTTTGAACACACCTTTTTTCTTTTTGCTTTACACTCATTTCTCTAATTTTAATCTACCAAAAAGAACTGTATGTTAAAATTTTTCCGTTTTCCTTCTGCAACCATTATGAAAAATTCAAAGCCTTCAATCTAGTGTGGAAGCGCGGTGGCTTCATGGTTAGTGCGCTCGACCCCGGATCGAGTGGTCCGGGCTCGAGCCCTGGCCGTTGTCATTGTGTTGTGTTCTTAGGCAAGACACTTTACTCTCGCAGTGCTTATCTTCACCCAGGTGTACAAATGGGTATCAGCAGATATGCTGAGGGTAACCCTGCGATGGACTAGCATAGGGGAGTAGCAATACTCCTAGCCGCTTCATGCTAATGAAACCGGAGTTAAGCGCCTGCCCCATGGGCCACTTGGACCTGTATAAAGGCTTACTTTTTTCCAATCTAGTGTTCACGACCCTTTTCCTTTAACATTTATTTGATACAGTTTTTGACGCTACAATAGTGCTTTTGCACTTATGATGGACCGCTGACCGATGTCGATAGTTTGAGGCGTCGATATCTAACATTTTGGTGTCGATTTTCCTCCAGGCTGAAGATGTACCTATTTGTCTGGCAGTGAGAGAAAGACACCTTGGAGTTTTGGATTTCCTACTCAGTCAAAGAGTAAATCATGAACGACTTCTGAGCAACAAAAAGGTATTTGATGGCTCTAACGTGTGAGTAAGAGACCAGTCATCGTTTATCACCTGGGAGGGAGGGAAGGGAGGGGATGGTGGATTTTGTAAGGATCACATGGTTTTCAGCGGGAACTGAGGTAGATCAGCCGTCACTAACTGAGTATGAATTGAGGTCTGTAGAAAATTGAATGCCAATAATGGGGGATCAACCAAAATCCAAGAAGGTCCTTTGTACACCTAGAAAATATATTTTAGGAACTTTTCAAACAGAACATATCAACCATAACAATAAAATTTTTTACGCTTAACTTTTAACAATAAGTCTTAACGTGCTTAAGAGTGAGTAGTAACTCCTGTGGATCACATAAGCCACGCGACGTTGATTTTAAGATTTATTGCAGGTTTTTTTCCTTCATTGACCAACACTTTTTCCGAATAGTTATTAGTGATTTAAACCTTTAACACCCAGCATCTCATTGGTAATTCTCCGTAATTTCTGTCATGCAATTCTTATGATGTTAGTTCAGAGAGTTTCGTATTGGATCAACTAATGATCCCCTAATTGATATTTTTTAAATTCTCATCACTTGTCTTCCTGATATTATATTGATATTGTAAGGAGAAATTCTCTCTTGGTCACCTATGGGAGAGAAAAGGTTCATTTCTGGATCCTTGATTTTTATCTTTTGTTTGTTTGTTTGTTTTGCAGTTTTTGCTGGACCTTGTGATTTGTTCTCGTTCATCCAATTGCAAATCTTTGATGACCTTTACTCTCAGGTAGATTTATATTTTAGGTTTGTTTAGTCAGTGGTTATCTTATCTAGAAAGCGAAAAGATAATAATTTCCAAGTACACTCTAATTTTTTTTTTTACATATGGATGTATAATTTAAAAATACTACTGTTGTCTTCGTCCAAAATGAAGTGCTCGCTCTTCTTAGTATTTTAACAAATATACAGAAAACTTGATTGTGATAGTAACATAAAGCTGTACTATGCCAAGGTCCTAGTTGAGCTCCGGTGAAAATAGACGAATTAATGTGGGGGGCTAATTAAAAAGGCTCCTTGATACACTAACATCTCGTTTCAGCGGAGGAGCATTAAAGCTCTTAGTCGCTTCATGCTCAGGAAACCGGGATAATCTCTGGCATCGTGGTCTTCTCAGCTCGTATGTCTTACTACGCTCTACTGTTACAGTTTCTGAAGGGAAAAGCGATAAAAACTGATGATAAAGTTTTGTCTACTTTATACTAATGGTTTTGAATACACATCTTCTTGGGGGTATTTTCCTCTGGTTCAAATTCGATTGAAAATGTTTGTGACCTTCCAACCTGCACTGTATGAGCACATTTTGTATTGCCACGCATTTACTTTGAAGTTTCATTATTCATTTCATGTATTTTATCCACTTTTACTTGTAGGTAAAGTAAGTACTAGTTACTTGCACCCCTCAAGCATGTAATTCTTTCTTCCTCGTCATGTTTAGATAAAGGATACTGCTAACTTACCTACTTAATTACTTACTTAAAACGGGAAAAACAAACGAGGTGACGAACAACTGAGTATACGCGAACGTACAAACCAACGAAAGCGTCATGTAAAACCGTATTAAGTGATAACTAGGTTGCGCGCTTGCAGGTCTACAACTGTGGTGAAGCTGCGTAAACACTCTCATTCCCATTCCTCTAGCAGTTTCGCCGGCCAAAACCCAGCTTCTAGCTACCCAGGTTGAGTAATCAACAGGTCGAAAATGTTACTCCCGACAGAACTCCTTGTAAAAGCCAATTATTAACTCAATATCTTTTCTTTTTTTTTTTCAGTGCACCAGCCCCTGTGCACATTTCATCGTTCCTGTCGCGTCACTACCGCATTGAAACTACTAAAAACAAAGAACACGCAAACGAGCTGGAATTGGCCAGCGGTTTCTGCGAAACCGTGGCAAAGGACCTTATCAGCATCTCATGTGCCGAGGATTCTGGAGCAGTGCTCAACTCAATTGACGGTAAAAATGTGGCGTTCCTCGATTTCCTGATCGAATGCGAGCTGAAACAGTGTGTTTCGCATCCTTTGGTTCAGCAATATGTCACTCAGATCTGGTTCGGTGACCTCAAGTGGGAGGACTGGAAATTCATGGTTTTGTTCCTCGTGGCATTCTTGTTCCCGCCCATTTGGGTATACCTCTCACTTCCGTTCAAGAACAGGCACCGCAAGATCCCCATCATCAAGTTCATCTGCCGGCTCATCTCTCACCTCTATCTTATCCTAATTCTCTGTCTGACGGTGGTAGTGCCGTGGAACCACGACGGTAGCGACCTCTTACCCCACTGGTACGAATACCTTCTATTCATGTGGATCATTGGTATGCTCCTGACTGAGATTAGTAGCGAACGGGAACGTAGCGGGCTTGGATGGGTCCCTACCCTTGTGATCTTCTTGGTACTGTTTGGCGAATTACTTCGAATGATTGCAATTGGTTACGATGGTGAAAAGAGAGTTGAAATCGTGTTCGCGCGGGACCAATTTCTGGGCACGGCGCTGATGCTAAATGGTCTGCAACTTCTTCAGTTCTTGTCCATTCACAGGTTATTTGGTCCTTGGGGAGTAATCATCGGTCATCTCGTTGTCGATGTCCTTCGTTTTCTGCTCATCCTGACAATATTCTTCTCCAGCTTCGCGTTGCAGCTCGCAGCAGTGTTTAAGCCATTGGAGTTGAAGGCTGCCAACGACACGGACCGCGGTGCGATCTCAGCAAAACCTGCAGTTCCCTTTCTGAAAATCGTGGAACTCCTCTTCTTTGGTATCTTTGGACTGACAAATCAAAAAGACTTTCTTTCAGACGATAATGTGCGAGCGAAAGACATGTCTAAAGTGGTGTTCGGACTCTACAACGTGCTTGTAATAATCGTCCTAATCAACCTCCTGATCGCCATGATGAGCGACACCTACCAACGGTTGCAAGTCGCGTCGGATGTGGAGTGGAAGTTCGGACGAGCCAGGCTTATCAGAAACATGGAACGCGAGACCTCCAACCCAACGCCGATAAATCTCTTCTCAAAGCTGGTCCATGTCATCAAGATGCTGTATAGGTCTCGCTGCAGGTGCCGAGTGCAAGAGATTGCTGTGCAACAGGACGACAACAATGGCGTATGTGACACTCAGAGACGCCGGCGGTTGAGCTTCACGGATGAGGCCATGGATGAAGATGCTTATCAAGAATGGAGTCTAATCCAATCCGTTGTCGACTGGGACAATGTCGTTGAAAAGTTTCTGGATTCCAGGGGAGAGAAAAGCTCAAGAGAAAAACACAGGCGGACACGAAAGGATCAAAGACGAATCATGCAACTTACCAAGTCGATAGATTTGTCTGGAGCCACAGACGAAGCTCGGGATGATAAAGTTCTCAATCGCGTCGCTGATGAAGCGGCCATCAGAATGAATGTTCTTAAATCCTTGAAATTGTAACTAATGCAGTACGTAATGTTTCTGACAAGAAATTCAGGTTCGTGATCAAGCAAAGGTTCTCAGCCTTGACTCGTCCACTCAGACACTTTTTTAAGTGTTAGAAACCCTTAGATTAGCCCCCTAGTTTATATTTCTTCTTTGGTTTTGCTTCTAACTGTCCTCTGAACAACTTGTCGTATTGTGCGTTTTGAATTGTGGTTATCAAGACAGTCAATTTCACGACGCTGTTCAAGGGTATCTCTTGCATTCATTTTTTTTATCTTTTATTTCATCTCTTACGTGGATATAAAAGGACTGCACATATACAGTATTGGAAAATTGACTTATTATTTCCATGAAAACTTATAGTGGTTTGATAGACGTGAATGATACCGTACAGTGTTTAGATGAGGAATATGTGTGAATCACACCCTTGCGGTTTTTTATTTACTGTTCTTGAAAAACAGAGTAGACTCAAGAACCATGAAGAAAACCATGGCTGAAGAAACTGTTATTGAACAGATCAAGATTCAGTTTCGTAACTAAATATTGCAGAGTTATTTTAAAGCTACAGGCTTATTTATTTATAGATGTACAAGTTGTTTAAAGCCTCATAAAGCGCGAGATTTGGATATGCAATGTGATGCGCGAAAGTGCCTTTCGTCCATCTTTAGTGTAAAAAAATAAGTTGAAATAAATTGTTTAAACAAAAGAAACAATCAGAACTTTGGTTTTAAGTTGTACTTTCACCTAGAAGTTATCTTTAGAAATCACTTTTAAAAAACGTGTGATTTTTTTCACTTACAAATGGTCACGTCACGCATTTAATTTACTCGGCTGATCGTTTTGCTTTCTTTTACGTGTTTCGTTTTGCGTTCACTGACGTATTTCGTTTCTGTGTTCATTTTTGTCTTCCGTTGCATATTTCCTTCGTTATCCGTTAACGATAGCTTACATTGTTGTGTAATTCATTCTCTCCATTATGTGTTTCATTCTATGCTTAGTGATGTGCGCTCTGGCATATTCTGTGACGTGTTTTCTATTGTTCTCTGTGGTCTGCTTGATATTTACTTACGTATTCAGTTGTCCACCGCGTCCTTTTGTTTGCCCACTTTATGAACCACTGTGAATTCACGAAGACATGCACGGTTGTCCATCAACTTGCGAACGTGTTTGAATTGAATGGAGTCACACTTGTGATTCACGGGAAACAATCATAAAATAGGTGGTGGAAGTCATTCATCATCCTCACAAACTGAGAGGAAGAGGCCTAAAAAAAAATGAGTCAAGTCGAAGGTAAGACAAACCCACTTCAGCTCTCGAGATATAAGTAGTAATCCTCTTTTCTGGCTATTATACATTTCGCAGCTGGCCAACTTGCGCACCTGTAGTTTTCTCTGTCGTGGCATTGATACATCAGTATCGTGAGCACTTGTTGTATTCCTACCACGCGATTGGTACAGTAGCACCTTGCGCACCACTAGTTTCCTACGTCATTTGATAATTATCAAGGTTTTTCGAGCTCTTCCAATTTTCTTTTTCATTTGATTGTTACGTTAGTATCCCGCGTACTCCTGGTCATCTCTCTCTTTGTTATTGTTACATTACGATCTCCCTCACTTGTAGTTTTGTCTGTTATTTGATTTTTGGATTTATATCTCGTGCACTTGTAGTTTCAAGTGTCATGTACTTGTTTTGTGTGTATCTCGTGCACTTGTGGGTTTCTCTGTCATTTGATTATTGCGTTGCTATCTCACGCACTTGTAGTTTTCCGTGTCATTTGATTATTGCGTCAGTATCTCAAGCACTTGTGGTTTTCTGTGTCACTTGATGATTGTGTAAGTGTCTTACGCACTTGAGGTTTCTGTGCCACTTGATTATTGCGTTAGTACCTCACGCATTTGTGGTTTCTGAGCCACTTGATTGTTACGTTAGTATCTCGCGTAGTAGCTTTCTGTGTCACTGATTCTTACGTTAGTATCTCTTGTGGTTTTACGTGTCACTTACTGTTGAGTTAATAATATCTCGCGCACTTGTGGTCTAATATGTCACTTTATTATTGCGTTAGTATCTCACGCACTTGTAGTTTTCTGTGTCATGTAATTGTTACGTTAGTACCTCGCGCTTGTGGTTTTATATATCACTTATTGTTGCGTCTGTATCTCGCGCACTAGTAGTTTTCTGTGTTACTTGATTGTTGCGTTAGTATCTCGCGCACTTGTGGCTTTATGGGTCACTTAAGAATTTGTTCATGCTTAGCGTGCGTATATCGAGTTATGGATGCCTGCGGGAAGTTTGGAGAGCGCGAAAAATGCGTAAGAGTAGCTCGAGGCGCAGCCGAAAGCAACTCTAGCTTTTTAGTGCTCTCCAAACTTCCCAAGTGCATCCATAACTCGATATACGCACAGCTAAAAGTATGAGCAAATTCTTTTATAACAGAGCGACAATGAGGATCTGCGCGAAGTAGCCTTTTATTGTGATAGAGAGCAAAATTCTCACAACGCACAAAAAAAGTAAACAAACGTCCCTATTGGCTGGTCAAAAACACGCAACATTTTATACTTTGGTTTGAGCGAGAACATTTGAGCCAGTTAACCGATAACAGTGAATGAAAAGCACAAAATCTACGGGTAAAATGGAGAAAATCAAAGCCAAATGAACTCAAGTGACACTAAAAAATGTTTTAAAAGTCAAAGACCCGAAGTTATCAAGGGTTTTGATGGTTCAAAATAACGTTTACGCTGCCGTGCAAGGTGCAACTGGAGAAGACAGGCTGCAGGAAACTTGCAGTTTTCTCCTGGGCAACCACCACACTATTATTTTGACGAACAGTTATGGCTGCAGCAGAAGACTCAGGTTGGCTGCGAACATTGCATTGCTCACGTCATCTTATTTACGCACGAGCGTGCGCAAATAAAGATTTTGTTCATAACGGCTCAATAGGAATTATATAGAGCAAGCACGCGCGCTACGTTATAATTTATTATTGCGTTAGTATCTCGCGCACTTGTGGCTTTCTGTGTCATGCAATTGTTACGTTAGTATCTCGCGCTTGTGGTTTTATGTGTCACCTATTGTTGCGTTAGTATCTCGCGCACTTGTAGTTTTCTCTGTCATTTGATCTTTACGTTATTACTTCGTTCACTGGTAGTTTTCTGTGTCATTTGGTTGTTGAGTTAGTATCTCTTTACTTGTAGTTTCCTCCGTCGCTAGATTGTTGCGTTAATATCTTGCGCACTATTTGGTCTGTCAATTGATTGTTGTTCTAGTATCTCGTTCACTTGTAGTTTCCTCTTTCATTTGATTGTTGTGTTAGTATATCGCGCACTTGTGGTTTTCTCTGTCATTTCATTGTTGCATTAGTATCTCGTGCACTTGTAGTATTTTGTGTCACGTAATTGTTGCATTAGTATCTCGCGCAGTTGTGGTTTTTTTCTGTCTCATTTGATTGTTGCGTTAGTTTTTGCGCAATGATAATTTTGTTTGTCATTCGAGTGCTAAGTTCTTAACTTGGTCACCTTTACTCCTATATGTCACTTCATTGTTGCGTTTCTATCTCGCACACTTGTAGTTTACTTTGTCAATTGATTGTTGTATTAGTTTCTCGTTTGTTGGTATTTTTTGCGACTAGATTTTTGCATGATTATGTAGTGCACATATAGTTTTCCCTCTACCTTATTGCCACGTTAGTTTTCTGCGCAATTGAAGTATTTTTAATGATTATTCGATTAAGACGTTTGCATCTTACTTACTCTATATTTTTTTCTGTCGTCTGATTCTCAAGGTTGCAACACGCACAATTTCATTTTTGCCTGTTAATTGATTATTACATTTGCATCTTGTGCTCTGGTAGTTTCCTTTGTTATTTAACCTTTTTATTCTTTATAGTGTTCTTCGTCTTTCGATTTTTACGCCAATATGTTGCACACCAGTTTTTTCTTCGTTTGCTATGTCTGTTTATCCGGTTGTTTTTCTGTTTTAGGTATCAATTTAAGTCTTTTAAAGATGATCGGTTCAGATTATTAGTCAAAGTAAAATTTGTCCATAGGTTGTTTCTAAAACTTGGACGCAGTATTTTAAGGGCAAGTCCCTCTATTGTATTCGAATGATCCCCCTTATTGGCATTCAATGCTCTGTATTTTCTCTTTTTATACTCTGTTAGCGACGACTGATGCCCCTTCCGTTCCCTTGAAAATCATGTGATGCTCCCCAAGATCCTTCGAACCCCCTTCCCCACCCACCTTAGGTGAAAGTTAATAACTGGTTCCCAACGATTAGCTTGACTTCTCGTCCCAGGGTTCTCCCCATCGTTTCAATTCAAGATGGCGCGATTAGGAGTAATAAGATGCAGGACTCCCAGCAGTCTTGTCGAGTGTTAAGATGCAATCACCGGCCATGTTGCCAAAGAAGAAGAGAAGAAGACTCTCAAAATTCTTGTTCTATGGCATTTTGCAGAGGTTTGTTCCTTGTTTGAAGTTTTTGAAGCGACTAAAGTATTTTGATTACTTCACGCTAATCTTGAGATACTTAATATTCACTCTGTTTTTTCGCTGGATTCGGGACACGTGCAGGATCTACACAGCATACTCTTTAAAGGAGAAACATTTTCTCGCTTACAGTATCACTTCGTGAGAAATGAGAATGTGGAATACGGAGAATATATTGCTGATATTAGGATGCAAAGGGTTAAATAGATATACAATAGTTGTATCTTCTAATTTTGTTAGAGTAAAACATGTTTGCCGTAACTGATTAAATGACCAATGTTCAGACTGCGGACCCTTTCACCCTTAAGCTTGCCCAAGAGATATGTATACTTCTCTAAGCAATCTCAAGATATTATCCTGAAATAAGGTGATAAGAAAATACAAGCTAATCAGTTTAACCCTTGAACTCCGAGATCAAATTTGTAATTCTCCTTACTGTCAACCATACAATTGTTATGATGTTAGTTCAGATAATTTAGTACTGAATCAACTTATTATCTTCAAACTGATATTTTCCTTTGTTCTCATCACTTATCTGGTTGATATTGTGTTAATATTGTAAGGAGAGATTCTGTCTTGGTCACCCATGGGAGTTAAAGGGTTAAGGGTTTTGTAGCAAGACAACACCACTTTCCTTCTTTCTTTTTTTTTTTATCACAAGGAAATGTATTGTAAGGACAGAGGAAATTGTTAGACAGAGTTTAGGAGTTAAGGACTTTTCACAGTTTCCTATGCTAAGGGATCCTCACCCTGCTAAGATAATTCATTTTTGCTGGTATTTCAAAGTTAATGAAGTCTGATTGACTAACTGTGTCATCACACGACTGAGCAACTGATTGACCTGACTTACTTTGTGATTACATTACTGACTGACTGACTGACTTACTCTGTGATTACACTACTGACTTAATGATTGACTGACTGACTTTGTGATTACATGACTGACTGACTGACTGACTTACACCTGTAGTCTGTGATTAAATTACAGATTGAATGATTTAGTGACTGAATTACACCTGTACTCTATGATTGCATCACTGACAGAGTGACTGACTTACACCTGTACTCTGTGATTGTATTACTGACTAAGTGACTGACTTACACCTGTACTCTGTGCTGAGTACAACTGACTGAGTTTCTTTTTTCTTTGTAACTTGATGTTTTGATATTCATGAGTGGTGGAAGAGCCCCCAAGGGGAAGCTATTCATTAAAGTATTTCTGTATGTATGTATATATGTATGTATATAGTGACTGACTTGCACCTGTACTCTGTGATGATATTACTGACTGACTTACACCTGTAGTCTGCCATTGCATTACTGACTGAGTGACTGACTCACCAACTGAGTGACTGACTTGTACCAGTACTCTGTGATTGCATTACTGACAGAGTGACTGACTGACTTACACCTGTACTCTGTGATTACATTACTGAGTGACTAACTTACACCTGTACACTGTGATTACATTACTGACTGACTGACTGAGGGACTGACTTGCACCTGTACTGTGATTGCATTACTGACTGACTGATTGACTTGCACCTGTACTTTGTGATTACATCATTGACTGACTGACTGAGTGACTCACTTGAATCTGTACTCTGATTGCATCACTGACTGACTGACTTACACCTGTAGTCTGTGATTACATTACTGACTGACTCAGCAACTAACTTGCACCTGTACTCTCTGATTGCATCACTGACTGACTGACTGAATGACTTGCACCTGTAGTCAGTGATTACATTACTGATTGACTGACCAAGTGACTGACTTGAATCTGTACTCTGTGCATTACTGACTGACTACTGACTGACTGACTTACACCTGTAGTCTGTGATTACACTACTGACTGACTGACTGACTGACTTGCATCTGTACTCAGTGATTGCATTACAGACTGACCGAGTGACTAACTTACGCCTGTACTCCGTGATTGTGACTGATGACTGAATTTGTAATTACACTATTACCGACTGACTGACTAATTGTGTGATAACATGACTGACTGATTGACTAACTTTGTGATTAAATTATTGGTAGACTGAATGACTAACTGCATGATTACACGAGTGACTGAATGACTGTGTATGTGAAACCTGACTGATTGATTGCTGTGCACTAACTGACTGTCAGAATGTCTGATAGAGCAACTGACTATGCACCTGCCAACTGATTTTAATTTCAAATTCTTGAAGTTTTTCGCTCATTGTGCATTTCCTCATTATGTCTTCTGCACCTTCGAGGTTTCTTGAATCCCCAATATCATAACCTTTATGTCAGTTATAGCAGCATGCTTTCTGCTTATTAAATAGTCTATCTACATGTGACTTTTTCCAGCAATTCATTATGAATCAAACAAATGAGCAGTAAAAAGTGACAATCATGAGCATCTGTAAATCACAAAACAACCACCCAGAGAGTTAGTGAATCTCAAATATCACTACTTGAAATGCAAATGTGCTTTACATGGCCAGTGTAGGAATAATGCTGCTCAAAAGAAATGTCCCTTTAGCATTATATTTCATGTAGAAACTGCTTTTTCTAAATAACAAAAGCAATTGTTTAATATAATTCCCAAAACCAATATCTTGAGTAGTGCGCAGTAACAGCATTGACAGTTTGCTTTGGCTTCATAACCTGATTTAGATCATAAAGGTTACTCCTTTTGATTTATATGGGCAAACTTTAATGCAAAATAATTGTGGTTATGCCATCGTGAAACATCATATCAACATAGTATTTGTCTATTAAGTAACTGTCATCGACCTTTATCTTCTCAATCGTTTCCTTTTGAAATACTTTTAAGTTGGTAGTTGCTGATGTTAAGTCAAACCTAGACTCATGTCAGTATTTACATTAATACTAAGATTAATGAAGGGAATTTTTACTTTGTAGAATAGATGCTATAATGAAGATGAAGTAGACCAGAGCCCAAGTGATCAAGATGTGGCATTAATCTTAATGCAATGATTGTCTTACTTTATAATCCAACTGTTGAGTGAACAAGGTAAACAAAACTCTTTTGTAAGCTAAGTTCAGTTCCAAATTCATGTCTGACATGCAATCTACCTCAAATACCATGCTTTATTCTAACTGTGTTTCAAGGATCTGTGGTAACCAATCACATTCTTTTTTTGTAATGGATGGTCAGTTGATTTAGAAAAATTTCAGTTTTTTTTATGGAAAGGAAGTCACTTTCAGATTTCTCAAATGTTTCTTGTGAATGGCTTGAAATTTAACCAACAATGTTAATGTGTCCTCATCTGTACATGCAAAAGTTGCAAATTGGGCATTCTGAGACAAATTACGGCTTTTGACCCATAATTGCAGTCAATCATCTGCATGAAATAAGCCATTTGTGAAACATAAATATAAGTGTTTTCATCTTTTTATTTTGACTAACTGAGCTGTAAATCTATCTGAGGGTTGAAACATCAAGTCACAAGAACCTACTTACTGTCTTGGGAAACCTTGAAAACATAGTCAATCTTGAAATTTAGTGATTTTTTTTAAGGCAGCACGGTACAAAACCAAGAATTGAACATATTTCTCATTTACATGCATTTTAAATTCCAAGTGAGTTTAAGAATTTTGTAATGTTAGAAGTATGGATTTTTCTGGAAAAGAGAAAAAAAAAAATTGGTGTAGATGATATAAAGGTGAAGAAACACAAGGAAGATAGGGACCCTATTGTACACACCCATCCCATCTCCTTTCTTCCTCCCTCTTGTGCCTGCCTCTCATTAGGCTTCTAATCCAAATGTTGAACAACTTAAAGTCAAAACTAATATGTAGGATAGGAATGGAAATTCTCCTCCAGTTTTCTGATGAACTCTCTTTACATTCATTAGAATCTAAGCATGGTTCCTTGGTAAATTGCATGTCAACATTGTCAGACACAGTCAAACCTTCATTAGTGACAACCTTGGAGAAACAAAAAATTATGGCAATTTTCCAATTTACTGTCAGAAATTGGAGAGAAACTTTAATATTTTGAACCTTCAGTCACTGGAATACTAGTGTTCATGTGTTTGGAGTCAGGTCTGGATCAAAACTAAATTAAAACTTGAAATGAAAATTGAGTTTATTATTTTTAGAGATATATTGCAAATTTTTGTTGGAAACACCAAATTATCATGGGAGTTCTTTATTGGGAGGAGATTAGATAAGAGAAAAAAAACATGCAAGTGTTCAAAGAAATGGCTGCCCAAAGGTGTCCTTAAACCAGATTAGACCATTAAGGTCACAAGAGTAAAGGAAATGATCACTAACCAAAGAAGCTCTTGATTGCCAAACAAATTCTCCGTCATCACCTTAAGAACTGTATGTGGACAGTATGGAGAACATGCAAATTGATGATAGGGTGTAAAGGGTTATGCTTGCCCCTTGCATAAACCATTATTTTATTAATTAATCAACTTGATTTATCCAAGGTTGTTGCTTGTGGATGGTTTGACTGTATATTATTTACTGTGAACACAACATTTGGCATTTTTTATTTACACGTAAATCTCTATGGCTTTTTCCTCAGTGAACTTATCACGAATTTCAGTTGTCTTTTAATGTTCCTTATATCAGTTTAGTTTAAAGCTTTTTGGATTTCTGAAAGTTCGTTGAATAGAACGTTAAGTCGTTTGTATTACGTTGAGGAAACTACACGTTTATTGGTAACTAATTTAAACAAGCATTTTCAAAAGAACGTCACACTTCACGCAAATTCACTTTAGCACCTATTCTTTTCAAAAATTTTTATTAAACTTTTCATTTCATTTTTCTATTAGAATAAAAGAAAAGAATCTCGGAACTGATTTTAGTCAAATCAAAGTGTAACGTTGCACGGTTCAAAAATTGAAACGTCGCTAGTAAGATTACAAACTTGACACAACGCGTTTGAACCATTGATCAACCATCAATTTTTAAAACTATTGGGAATTTTCTTCAAGTAAAATGCATCAAAGGTTTATTAGTCTCTAGACATGATTAGCCAAGTGTTAGATTCATATATATTGATTTACTGAATAATGCTCAAAATTAATGGGAATTTATTTCGTAACTTTCTTGTGCTCTTAAGAGAACAAAATCTAGTGAGGGAGAAGTTTTAGAAAATTTACTTGAGCTCCTCAATTATCAAATAACTTGAATTAATATACCACTTGAGAAATCAAAATCAGGATGTAGGAAATTGATGTTACATACAATTTTTGAGACTAACATTGAGAAACAAGTGATGGGAACACACTTGAAGAGAGGGAAGGCACATGCTGAGAAAACCTATAATTTGAAAGTTAAGTTGTGTTCACAGTAAATTTATCTTAGTCTAAATAACACTGAGTGGTACATTGTAGACTGGTTTTTGTGAATGGTTAGTTCCTGTTTAACCAAAGCCAAAGACACTAATGAAAATCACAGAAACATAGATCACAGATTTTCATGCCAACAGGCAGCACTTTATGTGACGCTTGCTCAAGAACAGTGGCAAAATAATGTCTAAGTTTTTATTTACAGCATATTTTGTACCACAAAGTTTTGCTGAGACTTGAACTGAACTTTGCTTTATTATGAGGTGTTTACCTTCTTCACTTAAACAGTTAGATTGTAAAGTTAGACAACAATTTTTTATTGAGGAAATAAAAATTGTCTCTGTCTACATTATTTTACAATAAACACAAATTAAAATTTAAAAAAATAATAATGATCTAGCCAATCTTGTCCCTGCTATCGGGTTGCTTCCACTCTGCTTCTTTTGTTCAGTGTTGTGTCTGTAGTCCTCATTTATTATTCCAACTTTAAAACCCTGTTCTGTTTTGTCTGATCACTTATTCAAGGCTGGGACTGTTGAACACTTGGTAGAGTTGACAACTTGCTCCCAAGTAGGGGGGACAGGGTACAGGAAAGTGTGAGTTTGCTTCCCATGTCTCCAGGGTGTCAGTCCTAATTTGTCACAGTACCACAGCCGATCAATTTGGAATATTCATGAGTGAAAAAAAATTAACACACCAAATGGAATTTGATTGAAGATGCTGATCTGCAAGTCAGTGTACCAGAAAGCTAAAGTAATTTTCCTATGCGCAATTGAAAAAAAAAAGGTTAAGTTTGCCATCCCATTAAAACCTATTTGAGTTGAAAATGTTCCCAACCTGGACAAAAAAAACTGAGGCACTAGCCTGCGGTGCCCAATTTCAGCACATCACCATTGAGAGCAAGGAAAGATGCCAAGCTCACCAGTCCAAGCTAACCAGACACATCACAACAATACCAAAGAGCACAAGTCACTAAAGGTCTCTCATCAGGGAAGATACCAAAATCAAGATTCTCTCAACTAAATTAAAGTAATCTATCACTACTTTCATTTTTATATGTTACAGGAAAGGTTTAGTTGAATTTAACAGGAAAAGAAATGATGCAAAAGGTGTTATTTAAATTTTTTTATTCAACTTGGTTTGTTTACTGACTATCTTAAATCACAAGATGTCTTCAGGGAATTGTTCCTTTTAAATTTTAATTATATGTTCATGCATGCAAAGGAATAATTGAATCAGAAAACAAAAGAACAACTCTCCTGAGGATATCCATGATCTGAAACAGGCAATCAACAAAACAAAGCCGAACAAGTCTTACAGTAAGTTCTAAGCTAAGGAGATAGAAGTTAATCTATGAAAAGCAAGAATATTAAAAAAAAAAAACAAAAAAAAACTAATAGCCAAAAAAAATCTGTGATACCTAAACCCCCTTCTAATTTTTAGTTTTATGCAACTTACAACTCCTTGAAACCTAGTTTGCTTAAATATTTTCAATTTCCACTTAAGACTGTTTATATTGATATGCTAATCTTTTTAGTAGACTCCAGTCACAAAGTTATTCATGACTGAAGACATGCCCAAAAAACACCTACACAAAAGCAAGTTACAATTGATATATGTATAATTAAATTATGATGAAATAAAATACTAACCTAAATACCTATGTACTGACTGAAAAAAGAGGAAAATCCAGAACTAAAAGTGCTATAATTATTCCTAAAGTGCTATTATTTTATCAAAGATTTACTAAATTTTGCCTAGTGATAACTCACTCTTTTGTCTGATTAAATTATATGAAATAAAATAATAACCTATATATTTATGTATTTATAGGAAAACTAGAGAAATCCTAGGGGGTAAAATTACTCTTATTACCAAAGAAAATGCTACCCCAATCAAAAAGTGAATTAATCTTGCCTATCCTATTCATAACTAATGCTTAAATTCAAAATTGCCCTTGTTTTATTTGTTTTAGAAAAAAATTATGGTGATTCTAAATTAAAGTTTTTATAGTAGTTTGTTTTTTTAATACTAAAATGCTAACTGTCAGGAAAAGGAAGAAGTGGAAAGAAGAGCTTTTAATTATTTACTTAAGGATGAGGAAAACCCTAAATTATGCTACTTTTACTATAGTTACTATTTGTATATGAAGAAATATGTTGATCTTAAAATTATTTTGCTATTATTTTGTTACTATGTTTATAATAAGGCCTATGGTAAATATTTATCCTATATTCAAGTTATATCTAATAAAAAATTAAGGAAGAGAGAGACCAGATACAGGATCAACCCATCAGAGAGACCCCAGTAACTATTAGCTCAATTTGATGTCATCATGAGCATCCAGTCTAACCTGGACAAATGAAACTCGGTGAAGTCGTCACCAAACCTTGCGCTCACAGAGATGCAGCTTCCTTGAGTCCTACAATTTAGCACCCCTGTTTTAATGATCCTTGGTTGTGGAACATTTTGATACACTGACTGCAAAAAAGCACCATCGAAAGCCAAAATTTTCTAAATTGATGTTTGGTTGTGGTTCTGTGACAAATTGGGTGAAACCCTTAAGACATAAAGAGCAAACTCTCACCTTCCTCCACACTGTCCTTCCAACTTGAGAGCAAGTAGTCATCCAAGTGTTCGACTGCCCCTGGCTTGAATATCAAGATCACACAAAGCATTGTAGGATTTCTCAGTCAGAATGTTTCAGAGGACATCAGAAACACACACCTTTTCAAAGCAGGCAGAGCTTCCACAACCCAGCAGGGATGTGATTGGCTAGATTTTGAATTTTTTTCTTTGTTCTTTGTGTGTGTGCCACCAGCAATCTGAAATTAAATAAAATCCTAACAACTTTAGTACATATGCAAGCTCATTAGCACATTAGATACACTAGAAAGTAATAAATAATGGTATTAACAATATTTATAGGTGATGCAAGTTCATGGCACTATGCTTTAACCTAACTAGGAACTCAAAGGATTTCCTAATACCTGTGAGCTTAAAAAATCTACATGTTGGTAAAAGAAAGGAAAGAAAACAAGAAAAAACTTCAGAGACCTATCAGACACCCTTGAAGATATCATGACTAGCAAACCCAAGTGGTTGCGTGAAACAATACAGATAATGAGGTGAAATACACACCTAAGTATGACTGGCTTCTAACTTCCCCTTAAAATATCACCCCTGAATCACAAATTAAAGGAATGATCACCTAATTGAAATAAGCTCTTGCTTGTTAAACAAGTTCTTCTTGTAAGAACCTTTGGAAATGTATAGAGAACATTAAGGAGAATATTTATATTCCTGTTAGGGTGAAAAAAGGGTCAATATTGGAAATTATCCCAGGTGTTACCCACCACTGAAATCATACCTTTCTAAATAAGGCAATTTACCTACCAATGACTTTAAATCCAGGTTTCCATACTTTGTAAAAACTAACTGATTAAATATCTTAGCAGCCCAAAAAGCAACCTAAAAGACTGTATGATGAGCTTGTAATAACCAAACTAAAATATATATTCTAATATTTAGGAGTAGTTTGTGTTAATGAGCTTGCTGATGTACTACAACCAACATCATGCCAACCTGAAATCTAAGGATCTGAAACCTATAAAACTGTGAAGATCTGGAGACCCTGAAACCTGGAAATCTAAAATGAACCTAAAACCTGGAAATATCAATCCCAAAAACCTTAGATCCAGAAATTCACAAAACTTACAGCCAGAAGACCTAGGACTGACTTATAGAGTTATTATGATAAGATTCCTACCCATAAAATTTAAACCAAAATCTAGGACCCCTACCTCTGACATAGAAAATGAGATCCTGAAACTCAAAAATAAGAAAATACTAACCTGATACCAAGATTTGAGACCCAGAAACCTACAATATAGAACCTTATACCCCAAAAGCTAACCCCAAGATGGAGAAATAAACATATGATGACAATATCTGAACATCTACGACCCAAAAACCTTAACCCAAAATCTAGGATCCTTCAACCTGAAACCCAGAACTCAAGATTCTGAAGCCCCACAAAAAACAGACAATATTTATCTGACCTATAAATCTAAGAATTGAAATCCTAAGGATTTAGAAAAAACTTAACCCCTAAACTAACACCGAGGAATCCTACCACACAAAGTAATGGAAGCTAAAAAAACTTGATGTTGAAAAACATAGAACTCGGAACCAAGAAATCCTTAAACAATGATTATATCTACAACCAGGAAATCCGATACTTGGAAGCCTTATAACTGGAATAATTTAGCCCTAGAAACCCATAAGAACCCAAAGCATTACAAGAGCAAGACTCAGTTACCTAAAGTCTGAAAAATTAAAAACCCTGGCAGCATGATGTTGGTAAAAATTACAACTTAAGATGTATATATATCTAATGTTTTACAGGTTTCCTTTTGAGCAGTGAGATATGTCCTACAGTTACATACAGTTTACACTTTATCTATCTTTAAAACCTGACCATGTGAAAATAAACCAATAAACGTTTTTCCTGTAGCTTAGGGTTCTTTTTACCAAAAGTATAATTTAGGCTATGATTGGTCAGTAGTCACCATTGCCCAGTTGCAACTTAAATCAGTCACCTACACTTATCAAAAAATTTCATTGCCACATAATGGTCCTAAGTTTCCCTGAAGATTCTAGCTTTGGAAGTAAAATGGTTCTCAATTTGAATCGTTCCTTCTTGTGGGGGAAATCCTTGCATTAAAAATTTAGCACCTCTTTGCCTAACTATGAAAATTGAGAGCCCTATCAATTTAATATGCATTGGCTCCATCCTGATTAAGTGTTCAATACCTATCATTGTAAAAACTAATTTGGTAAATGAATGATAGTTAATAAGATGTTAATCCCCTTTAGATTGAAATAAAGATGCACAATAGATCCCTACAATTTGTACCTGGTAAATCTGAATAAGTGATAAAATGTAACTCAACAAATTAACCAAAGACATCTAGAGGCACTGACTCCAGCTACATCTAGGTTAAAGCTGCTCAAAGAAATCTTGTTTCCCAATCTTTATGGCTTCTATGACATTATTTTATACAAACAAGTGCTAAACCTGGATCACACAGGCATGAGGAAAATTTGAATTTGAATAATAAAGACCCACAGTGAAAATCAAGAATTTTAGCTTTGGATCCACCCTGGAATTAGAAAATGGCAGAAATCCCAGACCCAGAAAACTATGAAAAGGAACATCTAGGGTCAAGAAAACTCTGCCCCTTAAGACCTCTGTAATTCTCATTCATCAATTTACTTAACAGTCAGAAATTCAAGAACCAAGAACATTAGACCCAAAACAATCAAACACCCAAAACCCCTTGACTCGAAAAAAAACATTAGACCCAAAAACTCTGCAACTCAAAACTGAGCATCCCATTTACCCTTCCACTAAAATACTTAGGACCTAAATAAACCTTCAATCCAGAACATCAAGGACACCAAAACCAAAAGACCAGAAAAAACTTTTGGCTCAAAAACCCTTAGACCCAAAAAACCTTGTTACAAGAACTTTGAGATCCAAAACCCAAAACCCATTAATAGCTATGTCCCAAACACCTATGACCCCAAAACACCTAAACTTAGAAAATCCATAGCCTAAAAATGCCTAAAACCTAAAAAGAGACTTTAGACTCAAAAAAGTCTAAGACTCAAAAACCAAGGATCCAAAAAACCTAAAAAACATACATCTTAAATCCCCAAAAACCAATGATTGACTCAAAATACCCTTACCACAAAAATACCAATGACCCAGACAATACCCAAGACCCAAAAAAGCTTAAGATGTTACAAAACCTACAAACCTGAAACCTAAACTTCCAAAACAAACCCAACCACCCCTAAAAAATCAAGACCCAGGAAACCTTAGACCAAAAATCAAAGACCCAATAGTCCAGGCAACACTTGTTTGAATAATTGTGGCACACACACTTAACCATTGTCTACATAAAAAAAAGCCATAGAGTGGCTTATTGATTTAACAAGTATTGAATGGAGGTTGTGGAACAACAGCTGGGTGGAAAACCTCCTTGTACGTCCACTTGCCCCTAGGAGGAAAACCCAGGCCAGCTGTACCTCACATTCAAAGGCCTCCTGGGCTGGGCCAATTAGATATTTAAAAGAGACTAAAATACCACAAAAATAAATGTTAAATCTTCTTGTGCTCCTGTCCCTTTAGTCCATTGCCGGGGTTTCTCTTCCTAGACTGGTCTGATTCGATCATTTCTGTATTCTACAGTGCCAATAAAAAAATATAATTATTAGAAAAATGAAATTCAAAAACTTTTTATACAAAAATTCATTCCATAAACTGAAGACATTAATTAGTCTTGTCATTTTTTGTCTTAAAAACAAAGCAAAACAAAACAAGCCAAGAGGCCTACTCCTCTTGGATTCAATTCAGTTTTTGAAGCTGACATTAACTGAAAGTATTACTACTCTTTCAAAATGGAGGCAAACAGACCGCAATGCTCTGAAAGGTGAAAGTCTCATAGCACACAATCCAGGGATTGAAACTGAACATTTTGATCTGGAGTCCAAAGGGTTAACATCAGGCAACCCCAGTATCTTTTCATTTAGTATTCTTGTAATCTTTTTTGGGATAAAGAAAAAATGTAAGTTGTGGAACAACCTTAGTGAGCCACCCCTATGATATTCAGTGATGTTTTCCTTTTCAGGCAGCAAACAGAAAAATTTACCACTTATAGTACCACTTAATACCAACTAAAATCCCTTGACCTTGAAATTTTAACAGGTAAAAGGATTGCTGTACCGGTTTGAAAATTTCTTTTACATGTTGTGCCTTAACACTGACTCAAAAAGGACACATAGAGTAAAAGTTTAAAAAGTTGTTATCATCACAAACTGCACAGACTGTTCACTGCTACTCTCATAGCACACTTAAGATTTCCAACCCAGAAAAGGCTCCTTCTAATGAGGCTGCTACACCGTTTAAGGCTCAAGAAAATGAAAACCCAACCAGGGTTGGTTGTTGACCAGGGTCACTGTTGTACTTTCTCTACAGAGGCAGTTCAGTCACACACTACCTCTCTCCACCTCAGAGTATAACTGACACGAGCAAACTGTCTGTTAAAGGAAACTTGATATTTAACAACTATTCACCCAAATGGCATGGCTAGTGGTGGATATTTTCTGACTGATGAAGTGGCAAGGTATATATCCTCCAATTTAGCCACCACTGAGGTGAATAGTTGTTTTAGTATATACTTAACACAGTGAGGTAATATAGTACAAAAGATGACTTAAACTCATTTATTCCTGCAATGATTACAATCTATTCAAGCATAAATCCTATATATAAATGAGTTGCCTGGAGGTGTATAGCAAATGATATTCAGAGTTTAAATAGCTGAATAGAGCACACCTTCAACATTATCTGCATCCCATCCAGCAGGTGTAGCAAGGCTTGTTTCCAGACCAAATACGAGTAATACAGCAGGCCTACAGGCCATGTACCACAGCTTATCCACAGACCACATTCCATGGCTTTTCCAAGTGCCATATACCACAGTTTGTCCAAAGAATGCATGCCACAGCTTGTCCAAAGACCAAATACTACAGCTTGTCCAAAGACCAAATACTACAGCTTGTCCACAGGCTACCTACCATGGCTTGTCTAAAGACCACATACCATGGCTTGTCCAAAGACCACACACCATGGCTTGTCCACAGGCTACCTTCCATGGCTTGTCCAAAGACCACATACCAACAGGGCTTGTCCAAAGACCACATACCAATAGGGTTTGTCCAAAGACCACATACCAATGGGGCTTGTCCAAAGAATGCATACCATGGCTTATTCAAAGGCTACCTACTAATCACAGGCCACCTTCCATGGGTTCTCCAGAGGCCAGATACCAAGGCTTGTCCATATGTTACCCACAAAGACTAGTAAACAGACCCTCGACTGAGGCTTCCAGTCCACAGACCATGTACCAGTCTATAAATAAAAGACAAACTCGTAGATTTAAAAGAAAATTTTATAATTTTACTCCGTATAATAATTTATGAAGTAAGAAGCTAGTTTATTGGGTTTTAAGGATGAAAAAAATTCATAAAGAAACAATGATGACCATCCTGGGTGAAGAAAAAATTAATAATTCATGATCATAGTTTGACCAGAAGGAACTAAAACAGGCAGTAGATGAACACTTGAAGTATCAGGCGAATCTTATCTAATTACATGCTAAATTCCTAATAATACATCACGGGGCAGAAATAAATTGAGGCAACATCAGTTCTTTTCCTTACCTTCAGTTAATCTGAATGTTAGACATGGTCTCCATTTCAGTGTTTTGACGCCGCTCGGCTGTTGTCTATTTTTTTCAACCGAACAACATCAAACAACAGCGTACATGTTACCAAAGGTAAGTGTCGTATTCGCTGTCAGTTTGGTCTCAAAAAAGCAGAGAACCTCAGCAGCACCTCAAATTCTCCATAAGAAGACGCCACCATGTTGATTTATTTTTAGCTTGTGTCCAGTCCTTTTCGACAAGGCAAATCCGCGCGTCACGCTACACGCAAAATGCGCGTCTACCGAGAGTGTTAGCAAAATATGATGATTTAGCAATAAAAGTTTTGATACCATCAGCATTTATTGATCAAGAGAGGTTGGCTCTGACGCTAACCATGCTCTAGCTTCCTTTCAAATCAATATCGTTGAAACACTTTTCAATTTACTGATTTCATTATCTTTAAATCTCTCTCGGGATGAAAGAATACTTCGATGTAGTGAGACATGCAAAGAGAATGTGAAAAACCTGAAAACTCAGAAAAATAGATTTTTTCAAAGAATAAATCACTAACCCATCATCAATCTGCTTCGTAAGTACCTGAAGGTACTTTCAAGATTTCCAGTCATCTCCTGGGCGTTCTCTGTCTCGGCATCCAAGTATTTGCCTCCCGAAAATTGTATCAGTTAAAAGCGATGCCTTCTTGGACTGATTAAAGGAGGAAGTGATTGGCAACTTTCCCTGATCTCTGTACTTAGGGGAAGCGGTTTGAGGGGAAGGGGAGGGGTCTCCTCCCTTTTAGACAACTGCTAACGTATTCATGCTCAAGGGCGTTGTCTGTCCTATTAGCTCCAGTTTCTTTTTCTGAGGTACTACAGCCCTCCTTTTAACCAGCTTTCCCCTGCTTTCCCTCGAAGGAGAGGCCGGGATTTATTCTTCACTTCAGGGGTGGTCTTTCGCCCTCTTGTCCCTTACCTCTGCCCTGCACTATGGTCCTTAAGGAAAGCTCGTGGACGTGCGATGGCGGAGCCCCCGGATACATACTAAATACTACATACTAACAACGCGAAATCTTGCTGTGTGTTTCATTCAGTATCATCTTCTAACTGTAATAAAGGATTGTGGATCCTCTGTTGTCCCAATTTGTTCAAGATGAATATATTTTGAGCCTCAAGAACCATCGTCTGGGACGAAGGTTTATTTGGAGCCCAACATTACTGACCGTATTGCAAACAATTGTCATAATCCCTATCTTGAAAGGTTCAATACGCGAGTCCATGGAAGCTTTTTAAAACTGTTATCCAAGAGAGGAGTGGAAGTCTAATGCGACTGTACCTTCATTTAAGCAAACAAGAAATTTGTTTCTTATTGGCCAGTAACAGATGAATGAAAAGTTTGAATGCAATAGAGGTCATAGAGATATTTTTTTCATTGGGTTCGAAACCAAGGTTGCTACAGAAAAAGAATAAGATAAATGATACAGATAACAAATATTATTAAAAATCATTAACGATGGTTTGAAACTTCTCTAACAGTATCCGCCTTCGGCTGGAGCGAATTGGAGAAATTTCAAAAATAACTCGCGAATAACACGCACGTTCAAATGATTTCCCACACTCATTCCCCGCAAATAATAACACCCAAGCTCTTCCAGAGCCAAAACTATAGTTCCATTGCATTTTATTTCTGTTAGAAATACTACCGACTATAGACGTAAAGTCAACTAAAACGAACAAAATGGCCTCATTACAACATCCGGTGGCTCTTGCGGAGTACACCAGCCCGAATGAAAATACGTAAAAACTGTTCAATTGTGTAATAACTAAAACTACAGAATTCAAACTCATTAGCTTTGAAATATCAATCAAAACCAAACTTCGCCATATGCGAAATTTTCGCGCGTGTTCATCACTCGTTGCAGTGCGTTTAAAAGTTCGAGATCGTAACATGCGATATAAAGCTGAAATGTACACAAAGTAACCTAAACCAATTTAATTTTATATGTACAGCAATTAACTATCCACATCAACTAGCTCCTTTTTAAAGTTCATATAAAAAATAGCTTCGAACTTTGTATCATTTCAAACGGCATGCAATTCATTGCGTATTCATTTTTTTTATCGGGATTAAAATTAAAACAATCTAATTAAGCTTCAAGATTAACACGATACTTTTTTAGAAATTTCATGCCACAAGAAAATACCCTTACAGGCAAAAGCTGTAGAAGAGAAGAAATTCAGAAGTCCCTTAATAGAGTAAAAACTTTAAGTAAGTCTAAAAAAATCTCAAGTCGATGGTCCAAAATATATAGCCCTTAGTTCAAATAGTCGGCCAAAGTGCACAGCTTCGCAGCATTACAAATTTCTTTCATCGTTTCTAAAAAGTATAAAAATTTGGTAATTGAAAGGCAGGTAGGTGTTCGACTTCCCTGGCATAAGTCCACAAAGCGGCCAAGAAAGAAGATATCCATGAACACAGGCAGCTCACAAACCAAGAACAACAACTATTGGTCGAACACAACAGCTGAATTATCAAATTGTCGAGCATGACACTCAAATCAACGTGTCACTCCACAAGTCATTTGCCAAACATGCTCTTTCACAGCACATGAAAAAAAGCCAACAAAAGCATCTCACAGGGTTTTTCAACCCGCCATGTTATCGCAGAGTCAATTGAAGATCCTTAAATCTTCTCATGAAACGATCCTTTCTTTAAAGCAGCAGCGCGGTATATTTTACTCCATGTAGCTAAGTAAAAGACGAGGTTATCTGCTCCTTAGAAGGCGTTCCTTTTCATCCTTCGATTTATTAAGTTCCTCTGACACGTACCGAGATATTCCGAATAAAATATCCACGTTGTGCCCAAGTTTCGTGAACGTAATTCACGACTAAGTGTAATTAGGCGCTGGATGACAACTTTGCAGACTGCTTCCTGGCTTCATCCACAACATCAAATAGATGCTTGGCGTCAACAGCCAACACATGCGCAGCAGACAACATCCCTCTGCGGTATTCCTGGTCCAGTGTAGTAGTGCTGTACTTCTGCGCCATTTTCATGGAGTTGATCAGCTCAGCCATGTCAGAGGAGAGCACTTTGTGGGCCATTTCCACCTAAAATAGAACAAGAAGGAAAAAAATTAAAACGCGCACAAATGGTTAGACTCGACCTGACATCAGATCCTGTCCTCTGGACATGAAGGAGCCAAATCGAACGTCCCCTCTATGTAGGATGCTAGTCCATTCCGAGCTACCCTCCCCTACTCCACCCCACACAGGTCAATACCACTTCCCCACTCCACCCCACACAGGTCAATTACACTCCCCCACTCCACTCCTCACTGGTCAATTACAACTCAAAAGCACTCTTTGTATGGCAAGAGACGCGGTCGTTCCCAACAGCGCGCATCAATGACCCCTACAAAGGCTCAAATCCTTGACCGAATCTGGAACGCTTAATCAAAGTCAAACTGACTGATACTAACATCGCTGACTGTTCTTCCAAAGGGTCATTTATCCTGATTTTCTTAACAGCGATATGAAGTATTCGGTTAGTTTATAATTAGTTAATTAGTTAGTTTAATATGGTCTAATACTTCGTTTATACTTAAAATGTATGTAATGTGTGAATTTGAATTCCGAAGTTATTGGGGTTGAAGCTGTCGTGACGAGCTTCCGAATTGTGACAGCCTTGTCTAACCTCTATAGGTGGACGTGTTTAGGTTGTCTGCCGCTGACCTTGTTTTGGACTCACTCGAAAGTTCTTGTTATGGATAACGCAGTCAGAGGTTGATTCAATTCATCGGAAGCCTCATGATTAAGAACTTCGTTGTTCATTTCAAAAAATCTCGTGAAAGGCCAGCCAGCTGGCTATATGGGCATGTTCTTTAGAGCTTACTTAGGAGAGAGTGGGAGGAATGTAGACAGTGTGCAGAGTTGCAGAGACAGAATTCCGTAGTTGAAGTGATTTCTAAGCAGCACAAGTCAGTGAGAATCAAAGTGTGAGAGCCTAAGAGATTAACCAGAATTACACAGAGTGAAGTAAAACTGGAAGTAAGTAGAATTGGAGAACCCAGTTAGTAAAGAACGCCGGAAAAAAAAAGTTCGAGAGTCTTGGTGCCTTTCGCCGAGCGTGGTGTGCTCGTTAGCTAATTTCCCCTTTTCCCTGACGATAGCGTCATGTTATTGACATTGCTGATCCTAGCAGTATGCAGGACGCGTGTCATATGAACTTCGTAACAGACCTCGCTCACCGTAGAGTCTCTATGGCACAATGGTAGAACAAAGGTCTGAGGTTCGATTCCTCATGGGGACTTGGAATTTTTTCTTTGTCCCACGCTCGTGACAAAATGAAAAAATCTTTCTCTCAAGTTCATACTTACTTCCTTGTGGGATGACGGATCTAATCTGTGAATTTCTTCGTCAACGCGTGCTAGTAAATCTCTGAGCGAAAGACCGATTGCCTGCGGGAAAGAGAGGCCATGTCAGCTCTTGGTATTGTGCGGAAATAATGGAACAAGATGAAAATTACGCGCAATAACAAAGATGCTCGAGGAACAAATAATTCCATGGCTCCAATAGACAGGGAGATTAGGCTCTTTCACTGTATGGCCTTTCTTTAGATTTATTCAAGCGGCATAACCCTAATTGGCGTATGAAGTCTCGAAAGATTGGAGCGAGACCTAATTCACTTTCACCTTCTCACATCCCGCTAGGAGGGGGTGTGGTGTCTTCCCTTCGCCGTGAAACGCAACGAGCGTATACAACATGTGAAAATTTAAAACAAGGTGTTCTATACCTTAACAAAGGTCGGGTAATCTTCACACCGGGCAAATGGTAAGCCATTGTTTAGACCAATAACAGCCTGCACCACATGAGTGGTGTTAATGAACACAGTGTCTGTGGAGCGGTCTTCTCTGGGATCTTCTTCTCTCTGCGTCAATACAGTCTATAACAAAATGAAAACGAAACGATCAGTAGTGAAAATCTTAGCCAGCATAGGTAGCAGTTTTATGTGCACTTTACAATTTTGTGCGCTGTACAATTTTGTGCGCTTTACAATCTTGTGCGCTAAGTGATGAGCATGGAGGCAATGCCGCCAAGGAAAAAGAATCTTCCGTCCCAAACCACCTAAGCAGGCTACAGTAATCTCCACAAGTCCACGATTGAGTCCAAATTTCACGATTTTCACTTACTTTGGTAAATTGAAAAATTGTTAATATAGATGAATGTACATGAGATGAGGAAGCTAATTGTCAAACTCTAACTTTTTCTCATCGTAGAAGATTAACAAAGAAAACGTCAGCTCTCCCTAACAAGACTCTTGCACTGCTGGCTAATACTTACTGTTTCATTCATATCTGTATCGGCTATTGTAGCAGCCTGATGGCTCGGTGGATCCACTGGGGTACTGTGATCTGAGGAGACAAAATCTTTTATAAAGTGTACACGAAAGGCTGTGATATGAGAGGGAAGAAGTAGGTATTTAAAAAAAAAAGCTGTGCAAGAGGACTATCCGTGGCGAGGTCCAAACACTAACTCACGTTAAGACCACTATAGACCGAAAACCCCTACGTCTTTTACTTTTCCCTGCTTCTCTAGAATGAAAAGATGTACCTGTTTCTTAACCTCGGCTTCACGTTGTGGTGACAAAGCAGAGGCAAAAGCAGCCTTAATCTTGGTGAATAAGAGAGCGAATTGCGCTAATGTTTCTCTGTTACTCCCGCAGCTTACTTAATAAATGGCTCAGCTGCTAGACCTTGTCAAACACCTAATGACAACATTCATATACTTCAACATGTGAAATCCTATCCTTTTCTAAAGTCTAGCCTGAAAAGGGAAGAACCTATTCTAGGCGGAACACCTGAGGAGCTCCACTCATATTCCCCCCTCATCCCTCCTCTCATCTCAACCCCAGGGCATCATAACAGTCGCCTGATGTATAAATCTTCCCTTTGTACCTCAAAGTAAACGGAACAACAGATATTCTACTTGACATTCAGATTATTCTTCTTCTGTCCCAAGTTTAAACTGAATGATACCTTGCAAAGCAAAGGAGAGAGTTACTTCGCCAAACTTACATTCCTTGGCTGCTTGGCGCTGTTCGATGAATGACGCTGATCCACGTGGGTTGTATGATTCTACCGCCGCCGAAACTCCGTCCTCAGGGGAGAGGAAGTTAGGACTCTTGGGTGATTGCTGTACCTAAAGGGAAAAACGAGGCTGCATGAACAAAACACCACCGCTGAAAATCTTCTATAATAACTAAAAGTAAAATTGGCGTGGTAGTCCTGCTAGTTGTTTAGACAAAGGGTATACATCGAACACTTGAATCAGACAATTCCAACCAGAATTGCCATCCCGGCCACCTCGTGTCAAAGTTCTGATTGGCTGATAATGGTATTTATTTTGTTACAATTCGCTATTGTGAATTACTCAGTTCGTTTTTCTCGACAGACAACTAAAAACTGCTTCATTAGAAGATATATCTTGGTGATTGCGCGAGTTAAAGCCATAACACGAACCGGTGAAAAGGGGAGCTCAATGTTCTGCTCTTCTTGTTGAAGCCATTTGGAATCTGCCTCTGATTGAAGGCGTTGCTGGCGAAGCCTTTGTCGAAACATGGCCTGCTCTCTCATTTCCATTTGGGCTTTTTCAGCATCTTCTCGTCGTTTCAGTTCCTCGTCACTCTGTGCGAAACAAATGAGAGATTGTCCTAAATACTTAAATGTCAGACGTGTACGGCTATAAGCAAGTGATATCCTTCCTAAAGAGACAGTGCGCAAGCGTGAAACAGGAATAAAGGAAAACTAGGTACTACCAAATTCGAACATAGAGTAGCAACGAAGGTGGCTCCGCGCGAGAGTTCGCATGATACCAATTAATTTTTTCCTGCTTGACTTACGCGAGGGACTAAGCTTGGAGAGAGCGACAAAAGTAAATGACGCGCGAATCAAAGGAATATCAAACAAGTTGAGTTGGCTCCGCGCAAGATGTCCACACGGTACGAACCAATTTTTTTTGTAAAGACTTCTTGAAGACTTTCAATATGAAAGCTTCCCAGTATGTAAATTTTTAAGATTTCTTCTCTAAACTTGCACTTTACACGAAAACCCTTCAATCAAGCTTCAGTTTCTCCTACCGGTAAATCAATAACGGCATCTCTGGATTTCGTTGGACTCCCAAGAGGACTTGTTACTGGACTGGTCGCTTTATAATTTTTCGGTAAGGTTTGACTCCCACCGATAGAATTCCGATATGGCTGTTCCAGCAATGCGTGGACACCGCTGGCCTCGTGGTACGACTTGAAGTTCCTTGGGAGCGTCCGGGAAGGGGACGATGGAGACTGTGGTGAACGAGGAGATCTGGGTGATCCTGGATTCCCAGGGTACTGAGCTGGCAGAGTTGACCCTTAAAGGATTACAGAATGAAGGTATTTAGTCAAATATCGATACTAATCTTAAAGGAGACTTTTACTTTAAAATATTCCCTTCCTTTAAAAATTAATTCCCACAGCTTTTGCCTCTTATTGATATGCTATCTTTAAACGTTTCATTCGTAATTCAAGGATGAAACGCCCTCGGCAGGGCGTGATGAGAAATCAAATCAGCAAGATAATTGTGAAGGGTGGAAAGAATCACTGATTGAAACACACTTGGACCCAACCTACCTCTCGGACTTGTTACTCCTCTACTGCTGTCAAATGTTGACATTGCCGAGGATTGAGCCGCACCAGAAGGGATTTGTACAAAAGATGGCTGGATCCCAGGTCTTGAGGGCTAAACATAATCCAACAAAGTCACAAAGTTTTAGCTATAAAGCTTCCATTATGCCATGTATTTCAAACACAAAGGCGACTGCCCTCGCTACTTTGCAACAACAGTGTCTGCAAACTGGAAACAAGTAATACCACCTTTTTTTTATTGCCTTTCTAAAACGAATGAATTGCACTGTAGTCTCTCGTCTTTTCTTATTGTTCTTTAAAACAAACGCTTGGTCACAAGAATGAATGATCTGAAGTTACCCAACAAAACCGCATACAAAAAGCTAGTAGTCTTCCAAGGGATAATCACTAAGTAAGGGAGATAGAGGCAGAGGTCTCACTAACTTTTTCCATAAGCAGTCGCCGAAAGTGTAATAGACGGGTGTGTTCAGAAAAGGGCCATAAGGCGAAAGGAGAGCCTGCTCGCGGGCTCAACAGACGGTAGTAAGAGGTCTTGTGGGCAGCGGAAGACCGCCAGTAACCCCTGATATACGAATTACATACAAATTGCTTAATGAGGGCTTAAGACTAAAATAAAACGATTTCAAAACCACTGCATATTATTTTTTGAGACATACTCCTAATCCCATCCATTATCTTTACATCGTTCATATTTGACACTGAGCTATGTGTAAAATTATACAAGAAACTAAGACTTTAAAATCAACATGACACAAATTTTATGGCATATGTTTTATAACTGGTACGTTCCTCAGAAGGAAACACGTACTGTAATTATTCTGTATTTAGTTTTTTCTTTTGGTACTTTTCATTGACAATGTTATAGAAATTAGGTATATATCGTATAAGACTATTTAGCACAAAATGGATTCTCAGGAACTGAGCAATGTAAGTTGAATAAAACATCTGTACCTTGGGTGGGGCGACAGAGTCTTGTATGGCTCCTGTTAGACAGACACAAGAAAAAGTAACAAGAACAATATTGGATGGAAATCGCCCGTGCACAGTTACAGGCAATACTCGTTAACTTCTGGTAAAAATTGAAATGCGAATTAAGACATATTGGTAAGGAAAGTCGCCTTTGAGACTTTCCAAAAGTCTAAGATAAACCCAACGTCATCTAAGGGAGACAAGCACCTAATTTCTCACTACATTATTACTTTGGAATCAAACATGAAGGTTATGAGAATAAAGAAATGATCTCCTCGTAAAGAAGCTCTTCACTGTTACACAAATTCTCCTTGTCAGAACCATAGGAATTGTAAATATTACAGTTTGGAGAATATGCTTACTGATGCTCGAGTTTAAAAAAGGGTATGAATTTTAAGCTGAACATGGTGGCATTTTTTATTTCTATAACCGCAACAAAACTTTCAAGAGATGGAAAGCAGTTTGTGATAATGAATATGACTGAGAAGAGACATATTTACTCACCCATCGACAGCGCCTGTATTCTTCGAGTTTCCCTTCTGACTTTTTCATCTGCCTGAAATCTTTCTTCTTGGACGATTACACTAGACACGTAACAAAGATGGATTAACTGCTTGTAGCGCGGGAAAACGCAAGCGACCAAGTGGCAATCGGTTTTAGTTTTAAATCTTATTGGTTGGGATAGTGGCGCGAGTTTTCTGGACCAATCACACAGCGAAGTAAAGCAAAACCAAAGCCATCGCGGATTACTTTCAACAATTAATTTTAAATCACACTATAAGGTGTAAAGTGACTTACCTTAGACGCGTCTTGAGATCCTGAAAGACCGGTCTCTTAGAGGGCTCATAAGACCAGCATTCAAACATAATGTGGTACAGAGAAGGTGGGCAGTTAGGGGGGAGGGGAAGTCGCTCTCCATTCTCTATTTTGCCAATCACCTCATTATTTTTAACACCTTGGAAGGGTTTGATACCGTACATGAGGATTTCCCACATACACACACCTGAAAGACAATTTCACAGTTAGAGTTTTCGCGATTTATGACCTCACGCGTACTGCATGCCGTAATTAGCTATTTCAAAGTATGCATTGCTAGCATTACCGCTTGGAGATGTCATCTGAGCTTGCTGAATGCGTGACTTTGACAACTTCACGATCTTCGCAGTAAGTGTTTTATCTCGTGCTTCTCGCGCAAAAAAATTCATATGAAACGAGACATACTCGTGTCAATCACTGAAACCAACTTTTAGCAGGATTTTCTCCATTTCGGTTTGTTGTTCCAAGCGCAAACAACTAACAACAACTGTAGTAAACCGAAGCTTTCCCCGTTCCCACCACCTATAACATTAGACAATGAAATTCACTCACCAAACATCCAGATGTCGCTAGCGGTTGTAAATCTCCTGAAATTAATTGATTCTGGAGCCATCCACTTGATTGGAAGTTTACCCTTTGAAGCTGTAACAAAGAATATGTAAAGTGAGGTGAATCTTACACTCGCATCAAACGTATCCCAGGATAAAAAAAGAAGCAAGCTATAAGAAATCTGATCTCCTTCTCTTTCTTCGTCTTGAAGCCGATAAATTTGGTGTATTTTGGTTCACTGCAATTTTATCCTTACCTTTGTAGTAAGCCTGTTCATCGACCCATCTTGACAGACCAAAGTCTGCTAGTTTGACGCATTTAGGCGTACATACCAAGACATTACGAGCTGCTATGTCCCTGATAAAAATAAAAAAAAAAGAATCGGATAAGAAGGAGAAATTCTAAGGAACAAAAATGTAGAAAACTTACCTACGGTTACTTAAAACAATGCTGCCACTCATCTCTTACTAGTACTGTAAAATAGGATTTCTAATTTGAAGCATGAACTATCAAAACCTCTTAATTTTCTGAACTGAGTGAAAAGTTCTGTAGCGTTCTTTTACTACCAGAATCGTTCCCTAATAACATTACTAAAATTGTACTTTGTTTATAGCCGCCACCAAGGTTTCAGGAAAATAGTGGCAACGCATTTGATTAAGTCACGTTATTTGCCAATGCACAACACCGATGCCCCACCACTCACTTGGCTAGCTCGGCTATCACCCGATTCAACAGGGTACTTTAGTATCATCAACTGTGATAACTTTAATTGGCCACCGTAAAGAGTGTCAAAGCTGACGTTTCGAGCGTTAGCCCTTCGTCTAAGCGAATGGCGAAGGGCTAACGCTCGAAACGTCAGATTTTAAACTCTTTACGGTGGCCAATTTACGTTATCAACTCAGTTGATGATACTAAATTACGCTGTTATACTCTCCCACCGATGTAGCACCACAGTTTCTTTACAAACTTGCCCCTTTTAGTACCCGGTTCATATGTGACGCGACCTGCGCATTGCTACGATCAGCAACGTCGAAACCGTTGCGTGAGTAAATTTCATGAAGCAAACGCTAACCTGTGTACAAAATTCTTGCTCTCAAGGTATGACATGGCCGTACTAAGTTGAAAAATGTAACTAAGTAGTGTTTCTAGGTTAATGGAGTGTCTGCTCTTCTGAAGATACGATCTCATCTAAAAGCAAACAAAACAAATCTATTACTATAACAGTCCAAGAGACATCTTAACCAATCAAGTCTTGACATCTTTTAGCAACAAAATGCAGTACCTACATTGAAATATCACAGACATGATGCAGCGCTAAAACATTTCTGGTTGACAAAAATCTATCATGGGAAATCTTGTCAGAGGAAAATTCTTTGGGTTGAAGGTTGAGTAAACGATAACGTTATAGACATAAGAATTCCCGGGGAAGGAGAGAGAAACTATAAAGATATTGTTTGATCTTTGATAGAAGTAGTATATCGTTCATGAGGAGTAGTCACTTCACGCAGAGACAGAAACGCGCCTGTGACGTTCAGTGACACCACTTTTTTTACATACAGCACAAAGATGCTATCCCCTCTATAGTAACAAACGGCAGAGGGATGGTAACGACTTTTGTCTAACCAACAAATAGGCTTAGGCGTCAGGCACCCATTGGGCAACACTTGACCGACAGCCGATCAACTGCCGAATCACTGTCGTTTGAATGTCGACTGACAATCCATCAACTGTCTATCAACTGCCTAGTAACAGTCAACTGTAGGACAGCTGTCAGACAACTGTTGGTTACCTTTTGACCAACTGCCTGTCAATTGTGCGCTGGGCTATCTGTAGGGTTCACTGTCGGACAAAAGTCGACCGACTGAACGTCAACGGTCGATTGGCTGTCGAGGGACACGTTTCTTTAGGGTTTATATCACATGCCGGTGTAATGACATAGGTGAAGGAAAGAAGCACTGTTACCTCTCCATATGCAGCCAGTTCCATTACAATGTAAAATTCTTCATCCGTACACACGCCAATGAGCTTTATGATGTGCGGGTGATCAAACTGCTTCATTGTATCTGAGAAGGAAATTACAATCAAAAACTTTAAAATGTAAATAACCAAATTCATCGAGTTTAGTTCCCACCAACCAGGAGAGTAGTCAGGGTGTTCACACAGTGTCAAATACAGGTTACTCACCAGATTGTCATGTTGACCTTCACGCTGTGTTTTACTTAATGTGACAAAAAAAGGCTCACAAGGGAGGGGAGGTTATTGGCACCCCAGGACCCTTCCCCCTAACTACGCCCTTGTCAACCTTGTCAAGAAGAAAAAAGAGTCAAACACTCGTGCTTCAAGTCTTATTTATTCCACACTACAGATCAATTATCGGTTAATGAAAACAACTTCAGAAGGTTACTGTTTACATTTTTCGAACTTCCCTTTTGTTCAGACTGACACAGTTGATACTCACATGCCTCTTCCAGGAATTTCTCCCTTGAATCCGGATTCTTACATGATTTAATAGCCACTTGTAAATTAGGATCATCCTAGTGGAAACAAAACGTTAGGCATAATTCAGCAGTGGCCATGATACAATGATAATACAGGTAAAGCACTTTTCAATTGAACGTTTTAAAATTCCCTATTTTTTTTTCAAGGATAACTCTAGAAAAGGTTTTTGATGTCGAATCTACACAAAAATACGAACCCTTCTACCTTGGCAAATTTTGTGACTGCCATAAAACAATACAAATATAACGTAATGGTTTGAAAGTTGAAACTCTCCGACAAGCACGCTCCTTCTTTTTCTGAAAATTTTACAGTCGGAGCTGCAATCTTAGGAATACCTTCTTCTGTAAATATAAGCTATCCTTTGCAACTTGATATTATCGTTAATTATATCAAAAACGAATTTGCTATGACCCTTGTTCATGTAGCTGAGAACACAATGTCGCCTCCCATAGTCAACTGTTTGAGCCGTCTTGAATTGAGTGTCGAAAGTAATCCATGGTTTGTTTGGTTTTGCCAAACTTCGCTCTGTGATTGGTGCAGAAAACTCACGCCACCATCTCAACCAATCAGAAACCAAACTAAAGCCAGTCATGATTTGGACACCCGAGTTTTCCCGCGTTTCACGCAGGTTGCCTTTTTTTACTTTGAGTTCTAATTCGCTGATGATGATCTCAACCTCTGTCCCGATTTGCTGTTGTGATTACTTTAGTTTTGGTTTTGGTTTTTCGAAAACTCAATTGTAATCTGTAAATCTGAAATCAATCCAAACGTCGGCTATCTGTCAAGTTCTTAGAGAGCGCATCACTCACTGGACTGATGAAGGTTCCTCTGTGTACATCTCCAAACTGACCCTGTCCTATTATCGTCTCCAATATCAACTTTGTCCGGGGAATTTGATAATCTTTGGCTAGGGATTAGAAAGAATAATTTTATTCAATGATGCTGAAAATGTTTTGACCCATCTTAGTCTCTGAAGCTACACTGTCTCAAACCTTTTAAAGGTAAGAGCCATGTTATTTCACTCTCTTGATCAAAGAAAGAAAGGCCTTGTGTGCGGGGTCGGGTTTTTCCTATGCCACTAGTAAGACCAATTACATGGCCAGAATTAACCCTTTACACCCTAACATCAGTATCCATATTCTCCATTCTCTTCTCTATACGTTTACTTTAGTACTGACAAGGAGAATTTGTGTAACAATCAAAACTTCTTTGAGGGGCGATCATTTCCTTTATTCTCATGGTCTTAATGAATGATTCTGCCCTATTACTGTAAGGAGAAATTAGATGCTGGTCACTCCCAGGGTTTAAAGGGTTAACTGTTTAGAGACGATACCTAATGAGAAAGTTTAGCCTGTCTGTCCAGGTGAGGGTTGTCCTGAGAAGGACTGTGGTCAGTAGTAGTGACTGACATTTTGACATCCTAAGTGGGTGTCATCATCAGAGTCACATGTCTTTCTGAGGACTTCCCACAACTAGCCGATCAGACTGCACGATTACATGTTAGTCCTAGGTTCAAATCATTTACTGTGATACATCATGAAAAAGAAAGTTAGGAATGATTATTCTTTCTTTTGGAGTTTAAAATATATGAAATCTTTAAGTCTTGGTATAAATTTTTTAACAGAAAATACCTCCAGGGTACATGTATTATCCAAAACAAATACAACATTGATCTTTAAAATACAAATTAAAAAGAAAGTAATTGCTCTTTACAATACTTTTGGCAGCATTAAAATTGTTACTGAAATCCACTCAGTCATTCCACAGTCATTCATCAGCCATCACAGTTATCAAAGACAATTTAAAATACACTGTAACATTTACCAAAAATTATGTCAAAAATAAATTATGTTTTTGTTATTTTACCTGGTCTCCTATTAATAACCAGAGAACTTCGGCTGGACATTGCAACCGCTACACGTGCAGCAGCCAGTACTGTGTATTAGAGTCATTTCAAACACGGATGCATTATCTTTTAAAGGTTATCTAGTCTTAAAGTATTTCACTAGTTCAAAGAATTAGCTCATTAAGTTATTATACAATCTCTTCTACAAAAGAGAGTCAATTAGAATAAGAACTTTGCTTGTTCTGTTTTTATTTAAGAATTGACAAAATCTAGAGCTTGACAGGAGGTGAAGTTGTGATTTACAATAAGACTTTTAAATTTACCAATTTGGCTCATAATAGGGTACAGTGTTATGAGTGAATATTTTGCATTACTTTACACTCTCCCTGACAATTCTAATCACAATTTTCTTTCAAACCAATAACTGTTTAGAAGGTTTTAAAAACGTTAGAGTAATTGAGTTTGCCATGCAGTATTCTGAAGATTGTACTACATAAAAAATACATTACAAAGCTACATGTTCAATAAATTCTTATAGAAGACCAAAAGGGAAAGTTTTAGGTTTTAGGGTGTAACAAATCATTCAGTTAAGTACTCACTCTTTCATCATCCTGGGAGTTAAAAATTTTACTAAAAATCCTTACTTTTTAAAAGTGATTTTATTTGATTCAACACAAAATTAAATCTTAGTCTACCAACAATTTTTAAATCACTGTCTAATAAACAAATTGTACATAATGGTAGAGAAAAAAAATTTAATGGTGACAAATAAAGTTTTAGTAGTAGTAGTAGTAGGTGATACTACCTATGCACAATATCAATTTCCTTGTAACTAGATTTTCAGTCATTAAAATTTAATAACTGTGCATTATTTTTCCAAACAAATTTCCTATGTGAGTTTAGACACAGACTGGAAAAAAGTAACAAATTCTATAAAGAGCCAAACACTGTCAACATCATTCATACCTGCCATAGGATGGGCGTAATCAGGATCATCATCAACAATCTCAGCATAATCATCAAACTCTACAACAATGAAAACATCGACAATATTGTTACATGTCTTATTAAAGTAATCCCAGCATATGAAAAACTGGCAGTTGCATTTTTTGTCAAAACTTCTCCTTTCCTTTCACATGAAGTTTATTGCAATTTTAGTATGAAACAAGGAAGCAAGGAAACTAGATTGTACAAGCAGGCACACCCTGTAGGAAAACAGTACACGAATGGAAGTCAGGGTCTATTTCCACAAGCAAACCAGAAATTTTACACCTCCTGATCATGTACACCCTTCTTTAACCCTTTAACCTTAAATTTGTGCTATTCGTTTTTTAGTAATTTTTTTTTTTGAGAATTTGGTGTTACACTGAGACTACACCTACTAACTGATAAGTCTGTCCATTCCCTGTACCAGATCACTCAATAATGAAATTGAAGGAGAAGTTACAAACACATTTATTCAATTCTTTGAGTAAATCTTCCCCTGCCAATAGAGTGCTAATGGAACTGAAAAAATCAATTTGAGGAATTCCAGTGAAATGTAAACATACCTCCATTTTTTCTCTGCACAGGTGAGGTAACAGAGTTCTTCCTCTCAGCAAAATCATTTCCCAAAGTTGGCGTGTTTTGTTTCAGGGTTGGTGAGAAAATAGATGGGCTGAAAAAAAAAAGTACTATGCATAAATTACCATTTATTCAAGTGAGAGATGATATTGTCCCATAATTGGCAAAACAATTTAAGGATCCTCCTACATGACTAAAATTAAGTATTGTATTTTTTCAAAAATACATGTATCCACCACCCTCCTCACTGTCCCCTGTGCACTGATTTCAACATTACTGTGTCTCTTCATTTCCTCAGTCATTATGAGAGAAGGAAGTTATGATGAGCCTCTGAAGATAAATTTTTATTCAGCTTATGATTACCTGTTTTTTTCCTCAGTTTTTGGAGAAGCTGGTATTGGAATTGATGGCAGAGATCTCTCAATATCTGCAAGAACATAAGCAACTGTTAGCACTTGATCTTCTCCTTCATTTTTTGTTTTCAAGACTGCACACTCAATAGCATAGACAACTCCAAGTGGAGATGGCATGCAGGCGTTTGGGTGAGGTACAGAATATAAATTGTTGGATCATAGTATACATGGCTATGAAATATTACCATTACCTAGTTTCTTAAAGACCAGCGAATGTTTGTTTCCACTAAAGAGCATGCAGTATCCATCAATCAAGTCGGCCATCTCTTCAGCCTTAGCTAATGAGAATGTGGTGAACACAAGAGGCTGCAAACAAAAAGGTGATAAAAAGACAGTTACGTACTGTACAGTGGGTCCAAACAACTTGCAATTGATATTTATAACTCACAATTAAATAAAAAAATGATATTATCCTGTGAAAACTATACAAGTATTAAATGATCCTCACAGATTCCTTTAAGGGAACAAACGACATGATTTAATTTACCTTATTCACAACAAGTGCCATCTTAGATCATGCAGTAATGCACAAAAAAGCAAGCAGCTGGAAGGCACAACTTCAAATCCCATCTGAGCCTGTATTCTTCCAGGCTTCTTTTTTGAAATTTCTTTAATTGCAGCTCACCTGGGTGGATCAGTTCCTTACTTGTATAGTTTACAACTACAGACTTTGGAAATCGATTAAATAAGAGTTTTGAGAAAATTTTTTTCTATTTATTAAAAATGACAAGAAATCTAGCTGAGGGCACTTGACAAGAACAAATTGGCTGCACATAATCTTGCAACAAGTACTTCCCTGATAAATGTCTCTGTTAAAAATAAGCATGTCAGCTTTTAAGAGACTTGACTACCAAAAACCTGTCTCCACAAAACCATAAAAAAAATGCTTGCCAGTAATTACGTATTCAAAACCAGATTGGACTTTACTATGTCCAATCACCATCATACATTTTCCACCCTAACTTCTAAAACCATCAAGGAATCTAATGTAAATGCAGCTTTAATTAAGAAAACCCACATATATGACTGTATAAAAATTTGCAAAATACAAACACAGCTTATAAAGCCTAACAAACCTCAGCAGCTCCTAACACTTTCAAACTAACAGTAGCTTTTTGTTTATCAGTCTGGACAGATGATGTGATGAGTGGTATCCTTGTTATTGAAATTGAAGTTATTTGATGGAAATCAGCCATGTGTGTAATCTGCAGTGAAACAGATGAAAGCAACTTCATTTAGTACTACTACTGAAAGGTATTGTTTGCTCATTCATTGATTGATTTATTGGTAAATAAAAATCGTATCAACCATGCATAATGTGGACATTTCATGGTGGAACATATCAGAAACCTTTAACTTCCAAGATTGATTAACATATAATTTCTCCCTACTATTCATTATTTAGCAAACAGGCATTGAGAATACTCAAAATTATCAGGTAGAAGTTGTTATCTTGATCTAACACCAAATTCCTGTAATGAGTAGCAGCTGGAGGGGAGAATTAACAAGAAAATCTTGGGAGTTAAAGGGCTAAGTTATAAAAATTGTTTTTGAGAGGTATTTAGAGGCATTCAACTACAAAAGAATTACATCAGTTCCATATATTCACACACAGACACAAGTCTAATGCTTCCATAGTAAACCCACAGGAAATAATTACATCACTGAAATCCTTACTGAAAAACACACCACTTGGTTTTGCTATACATACATTCACTTTCCTACACATCTGTTCACTCACAAACCACATATAATTCCCATGAGAAATGCCCACCTCGAAAAAAATCTATTGTCCTAATTCAATAAAAATAATATTGGCCACCTCTAAATTCTTTAAACTACAGTGAGAGATCCCTGAAAGAAGTGAATGCACTTTTCCAAAACCACACTATCAGGTTGTAGATTAGTACTCATTAAGGTAAACATTTAAACAAATAATAACAAGTCATATTGCAGCTTCCTGTTTCAAATACACAGGTACTCACAAGTGATCCACGTTCAGCTCGGTAACTTATTCCATCTTTGGGCCCAATAACCACATCTACTGCTATTGTCCAACCAGTCTAAAGGAAATGAATTATCAAAAATGATATTAAATTGATGTCAATCAAACATAACACCAAAAAACAACATGAGAGGGATAAATGAAATTTATGAATTTAACCAAACAAACACACATACAAAAAAAAAAAACCAAAAACAAACAAATAGGTCCTTGCTGTACAAGGTTACTGGTACCCTTTATTTCATTGATCCCTTTATGATTGTAAATTGCACTGGGTAGATGAAATTTGTCACTTTTTTTAATGTTGTGGGATAGAGAGGTGCACTGTTCCATTTTACTAAAGAGTGCATTAGCAGCTGCATGCAGTTCTACCAGCTAAGTTTGTAAGTTTTGACAATCTTGCTTTAAGAAAAAGAAAATTGAAAAAATGTTTAAAATCTGACTTGCTATTAAAAAATTTGTTTTATATAAGGCATGTCTGAAGCTTTACTCATAGGTTAAGGGGGTGAGCACAGTCACTTGCAAAGCCAGGAAATCAACTATACATAGCACTTCTTTTATAAGGGAGGAGGAAGGATTTTTGGCCTCTGCTACTGTTTCATTCAAGTCACAATCAATTATGCCATAGCAAATTCCCACAACATTTTGTCTGATATTAAAACATTAAATAACTGATGAAGAAACAGAGGCTTCACTCACCCCTAAGGAGCATCTGAAAGACTCCAATTCAAATCGATGAAGTTTGGAAAGAATATCAAAAAAAGTGTAACAGCATTCCACTTCACTCAAGTGTGCATACTGCTTAAAATAACCATGGATGGTCTTCCGCAAAAGCTTGGACTGAAAAAAAAACAAGAAACAACATTATGAGTAACACTAAATATCAGTTACATCATATATGGTGATTTATACTCTATGGAGATAGGACTGACTGGAGTCCAATTTAGCCTGTAATTGTATGGGTGATTAACAAAATGGGATGACCATGAAGAAGGCATCCTCTTTGTTTAACACGGAAATGATCACAAGACAGAATTGGGTGACACCAAGTCCTGTTACCAATTAATCAATACTAAAGCAACATTTGAGGAAAAAACTGGTCATCAGTAAGATGGTTTCAATAATCTCAATCAATAAACTTCTTGGTAAAATGCATAACAGCAGTATGCATACATGCATATATCAGACATGCATGTGCATTGACTGTCCTATTATGCACTCCAATCACAAGCATGACTTACCACTGTCCTAACAAAAGATAGAGTACCACAGTTTGTATTACTTAGCATTCCTTGCAAATGGGTAGACACATGCAGTCACATATAAAAGCATCCCAAGAAAAAAATTTTCTGATTCTGACAATAGTTAACCTTCAGTTTCATGACAACAGGGTACACAAATACAGCTTGTACATGTACACATTTGTTACACAGACTAACCTTCATGTTTTCCAAAACAGCCTTTGGTATGAATTTGGTCAAGCCAACTTCTTTCCTAAATGTCATAGAAAAAAAAAGATGAAACTGATGAAAACTGATCCCTTGAAGAGTCATGGATGAACAACAGAATCAGCACAATTTTGAAGACAACTCAATAACTAGTGTAGCGTCATCACTGACAAAAATTCATATCGTGAATATGTCCTTTTGTAGTTCAGTCATTATTTCCAAAAAGAAATCTGAGAAGTGAATACTACGCCAAAATAATATCACATGCTGACAAAACTAAGTTTCTTCTCAAGAGGACATATGAGGTAACAAATCTGATAAGATCAAAACTCCCCATCATGATTTTTTTTCTAGTAATATACATGAAAAAATTGTATATTAATGAAAAAATTGTGTGCATTTTTCAAGTAACACAAATGCAATATTGTAACACCAGTGCAAAGTTGTAACACCAGAGTGCAAATTGAAAATAGTGCATGTGCTGTCAAAATTTTGTTTGTCCTGACTTTCTATCATGCTTTTTTTCATGTAAATTAGTAACAAGTAACAACATGATTTCTTATACAATTTTGTGTAACTAAGCACTTGTTAATTTTTTCGAAGACTGCAAATGGCACAAGTCCTACAGGCTCATGCAGTTTTGTTGTCTTTGAAAAATTTTTTTGTGCTTATTAACACCAAATTGCACTCAAAATCATGTAACTTATTACCTACACTAAAAAAAAGTAAAAAGAGAAGAGGCAACAGAAGTTTGATTGGTCAAGAGATAAAAGGACATTACTTACTCAATGTACTCAAAGTTTGATTTCTTGTCAAGAGCTATTTGAGGCATATCCTTAAAATACCTCCTGTTCAGAAAAAAAAAAATAACAATTTTTAAGCCAACATCAGTATGTTTATTCTCCATACTGTTATCATACTTTCCTTAAGGTGCTGGCAGGGAGAATTTGTTTAACAATCAAAAATTTCTTTAGGTGGTAGTCATTTCCTTTACTCCTGTGACTACAATGTGTGATTCAGAGGTGATATTGTATGGGGAATTTAGATGCCAGTCACTCTTAATCTGTTCCTTCACAACATTCTTGTTGCCAATACTGACATGGTTTCTTCCAGTCCCTACTACAAAAGAGCTAGAGTGAAGTAAATTAACAGCTATGATTTTTTTTTTCTTTTTTACCTCATTTCCAGAACTCCAAGTCTAAATGCAGTGTCTTCATCTGCTTTTTCACTGTTGTGTTGGAGGTAGTCATTCTTGACCTACAGAAAAATAAATTAACTAAAGGTTAATTAAATAAATACATGCAGTTACAAAGAGTTAATAACCAGTGAGCCAGTGGATCTTTAAGAGTAAATAAACAGAATAACAACCAAAGAAAAACCCAGAAAATAAGTGCAACTGCCAATCAAATACTTTACTCTCATATATTATTATCTAGCTCAAATAACTTCATTTTTATGTCAATAAATATAGCGGATACTTGCTTAGTAAGGACTAATATAAAAACTAAAAGGGATAATTAGAATAACTCAACTGATGATGTACAAAGTTCTATTATATATAATCCTATGACAGACAAACACACTCAATTGAAGCAAATACATACATACTAAGAGGTGCACTAGACGGACACAATTTCTGGAGTCGTTGTACAGATAAACTTATCTAGATCTTGTTTTCTGATACATTTCTTAAAAACATCAAAAGTCTGCTGATCCCTTACTGTTAATAATGAAAGTGATTAAGGACAGAGAAATACAGTGTCGTTTCACTCAAAATCCCATTACTAAGAATAACTGCCTTTGCTATCATGAGAGCTTTTATCCTATAATTTAAAACTATTACAAAGACAACATATCCTTTAAAATGATGACTGAAAAACTGTCAATTAATAGAACTAAATCTGTACTCATACCTGATCAAATAAATAAAAGAAAGTAACTTTGTCTCTGGTGTACAGCTCTTTCAAATCTTTAGGAAAATATCGCACTCTTAGTTGGTACCTGAAGATGAATTTAAATAACAAGCACATGTCACTTCCTACTCATGACTACCACAGTTTCTGTAGTGGTAGTAAAATAGAATTATTACTACATCATTAAGTACCCCTCAACAGGATACCAGTCTATTATCAATTATTTTCTGCCACCATTTTGTCCTGTAAACCAACAGCTTGCTTGCACCAATAAGTACTCAGTTTCCTTCTTTTCAGGTAGTAACCAATAAAATTTACTGCCTGTAGAACCTCATATTTCTGCCTAAAGTACTGTGCTTGAAAATTGCACAGGTAAGAGATTTGCTCTACCAGTTTTTAACAACTGCATCACTAAGTGGAGGTTGGGTACCTGAAACATCCAGGAGCTTCCCCTATTGGTAGCCAGCTCCTAGATGGAGACTTTTCCCGTGGCTGGCAAATCCTGAGACGACCCAGCCATGAGTGGAAATAGGCAACTGTCACACTGAATAAACAGTGGGAAGAGGGAGGGAAGGGGTGGGGAAAACTGCCTGGATGATGAGCTAGCACTCCTCTTAACACTGCAAGTTCATGCTCAAAGCTCAAGTTCATGCTCAAAGCTCATGCAAGAATGCCCCAAACGAAGAGCACATGGAATTCAGATGTATGCACATATGCAAAAAACTGCTGACTACTAGAGAACCTTAATTCTCTTTGTTGTTAGCTCTGTTAAATTGTATTTCACTGCATGAAAAGTTATTTTGCTTTTTTAAACTTAAATAGGGGAGAACACTAACTTACTTCCACTCATCTGCAGGATAAAGAGCCTCATGCTTGCCTCGTACCTCACCAATTGTGACCTTACTGTTGAGCCAGAAGGACTCATTTGTATTGACATGTTCAAGTTTAATGCCATAGTAGTCTCCTGCAGTTATCGGATCAGCACCAAGACTTCCAATCACCAAATGAACAATTCCCTGAAATGTTGACAAATGCAAACTATTTGGTATGTTATGAAATTCAGCTATAAGCTGATCTTGGCCATAGGCTGAGACTCTAAGTTTTTCAAAGCTGATACTAGCATGATGCTTACCAAACAAAATTGGAAATCTCTCAGCTATAAGCCAAGATCCTGCAAGATACAAGTAACCCTGCAGCAATTCCATTTGTTCTGCTTCACAAACATTTGCAATCATGTATTTTGAAAGAATTCAGATGGCCATAAACCAAAACATTTTTTCTGAAACACTTTCTCATTGTCTCTTGCACTCTAAATTATAAATTACAAATTTCCTTGTCAATATATTGTCCCTTTCATCTGTTGTCTAAAATAACTCAATCTGCTTTTCATGTGGGGCAACCTATGTTGACCAGCTTTGGAAAAATTTTTTAGGGTCTCATTGCCATTTGTTTCTCTTCCTCCTTATTTATAACTGTAATTTAACATAGTAATAGCAAAATTAAATAAATATGAAAAGTTGAGATCTATCTCAATAGAAAAAAACACCATGCATTGCATAAAACATAATGGGAAAACAAGGTGGCAACTTAAATGGCATTTGAACTTCTCCTTAACCCTTTGGCACCCAAAATCTGATCATTTACTCTCCTCTCTAGCTGTTACACATTTTCTGGCTAATTACATACAATAATTTGGTGTAAGACCAAGATTACAACTTCTACTGAAAAGTAGAAGCACTATCAAAAGCAATGAGCACATTTTTTTGGCCACAAGATTTAAGGTTAAATCGAAGGTGTTTAATTGCAGGGAATCAGCTTTCTGACGTAAGGTCAAGAGACCCCACAGACCAGTCTGAAGTTTTTAAGGCCACAGTAGCAATTACAGTTGCTGTTGAATCCTAAAATGTGTACCTTTTAATATACCTTTAAAAAAGGCTTAATACTACAAGTGAGTTTTTGCTTAAATGACATGAACACCCATAAGACAGTATATTAAAATAATAAATAACTACAGAGGTTTGACAGTGATAAATGACTATTACTATATTTAATGACTGAGGAGACATAATCAAATTCTCTAAGACAGCTTCAAAGGTATCCATTTGGTCACAGGACAGAGAAAATGTCTGTCTCATGACTTGAGATAGAGCTAGAGGTACAAATGCATGACTTTTTTCATCATATATTTCATCCCATGTGATTTAGAACATTCCAAATCTTCCATTATTGACTAGTTACTAGTTAATAATAATTATTGGCACTTTCATTCATTTATGACTTTAGTGATCAATTACTTTTCAAGTGACAGCAATTAAAACCAGATTTTAAAGTCTTGCAGCCAGTAAATTCTGTTTGCATCAGAACTTCTAGCTTTCCACAAGTTAAGCAACCTTGTACAATAATTATAACAATTTTCAAAAGGAAGTTTACAGCAATTTGACATATTTCATTGTACAGGTGAGTAAGGCAAAACAGAACATTAATTTCAACATTAACTAACTGCAGATGGCTACTCAAAGCCAAAAACTTGCATTGGGAACAAATTATGTCTCCCCTTGGATACTTCTTTGCTTTTAATCTCATATTTAGGAAGATCTACAGAAAATCTGACCCAGTTTCAAAATTGGAAAACATGTAATAACCTACATACTCTAATCAAAACCAGCCCTAACCAAACTTTGGTAGTACCTTAATCAACCAATTTAAATGGAATAATTATTGAAAAATGAAAACAGATCTCTTACAGAGTAGCAAAATGCATACTTGTGAAGTATTTGCTAAGCTGATGTGATCTAAATAATATTTATGCATTGCATGAATATAATTTTGGAATTTAAAGGATATCGAAGCAAAAGATTCTAGGTGATAAAGACAGCTCCACAACCCAACAAATCTAATTACCAGGATTCTTATTAAAGGATAAAAAGAAAGTGATCAACTAATTGCCAATCATACTAATCAAATCATTACGATCTGGATCAAATTAACTTTTCTTTTTACGAAATGAAAAACAATCTTAAAAGGACATCAAAACAAGATCAAGAGATGGAATCTTATAAGTTGACCCTTAAGTACTTTCTAAAGAAATTTATTTTCAACAATATCATAAAGTACCTGGCACACGAATTCGAAAAAAAATATTATTCAATCCGGCTAAATCTCGGGAACAAAAACATTGTTCACTGACAGTGAATTAACCTCCAACATTGTATTCATTACAGTAACTGTTGTTAAACTTAATCCGTGTTGTTAAGAAGCAAATCCAACAGAAGAATCCTCTATATTTGCTGCACGATCTTTAGTTCTTGACATTTTATCGTATTTCGGATCGTCATCAATACAGTTGAAAAAAACGGGTTCATTATGATAATGGTGGTAATAAAAAACACATTGTTGAAGTCCAAAATAAAACACTGGTTTCGAGCAAAGTAAGATTGTTAGGATAGAACCAGATAATCCAAAGATCTTTTCCTAGTATTATTTCTTTAAATTGTTACTTTTCTAAAATAAATTTAGAGCACGTTCGGCTAAAATATCAAACCATATCCGTCGCAAAAAAATTGTTACAATGTTCAACCACGAAAATTATGCTCACAGATTAGACAGAGAAAACATTGCTGAGAGAGTACCGGTAAAACGCGTACAGAAAAAAAACAAGAAACAAAACAACACAAAAAGAAAAGATGAAAATCATTGGGTACGGTTCGGCAATCTCTCACCAGGCACCAATTGAATTTATGTAAACCCCACCAAGAATTCCTGAAGAGTTTTCGTGCGATTAAATACTAAAATCAAAACAATAAAAAGCACAAAAATGCCGCCACGAAAAGACTGGATATACAACGAAATGGATAAACCAACCTTAACATCTGTTGCTTCGCCACATTTCACTGATCTGGAATCGCCATTTGAAAGGACAACCTTCAGTGTTGAACGAGCTGTGTCCGATCCCGTTGATCCACGATTAGAACTGTTTCTCTTGCTCGAATTCCGAGACATTTTATGTCGCTGTCATTCACCTCGATTTCCTCTCATCTTGACTAGAACAACAGTATATCAACAGCCAGTATAGAGCTTGAATTCTGGCTGAAAGTTGTCGTTAGACATTCAGTTGTCGAAACTCTGTAGGGAAATCTGTAGCCTATTTCCGTTTTCCCTCTCTTTAAAACCAATTTCGATATGACACAACAATGGTGGGCTCTCTTGAAATAACGTCCCTCCGACGTGCTATCCTCCTTAGCAGTTGATATTTTATAATTGAGGAAGATTCCTGTATAAATTATTGTCAAAATTACCCGCTGGGAAACGCAGTGATACAAGCTGTAATTTGTAGTTGTTTTGAGAGCAAAGAAAAGTAAGATGGCGGAGATAAGTGCATCATGCATTGTGGGATAGTAAATGTGGGTACGAATAGGATGGATTTCCGGTGTAACGAAAACACCGGAAGTTGAAATAAAAGACACGCAACAAAGTAAAACAATTATCGAATTGCTCTGACGTTTGCAAAGTGATGCAACGATTTTCCCTGTCTAGTGCCTGAGGGAATATACACTGCAAAAGTCAAAGAGTATCCATGGTCACGTTATCGGCTAACTAAGGCAACAAATGCCATTTTAAAAAATTTGATCTATTTTGATAAAACAATCTTTCGTCTTGATCAAAAAGAAATCGGTGCGCAGATTGAGATAATAGACAGCTATGATGTCCATGTTCCTCCCAAGTTCAAGACGTGACATACCTGAAATACCCACTCCAAAGGTGGGACATGAGTGAAGTGGAAAAACCGCTGAAAGATCCAATTTATCGGTCATGCTTACTCTAGGTTGCTCCTGAAGAACTGTCATTTCCGTTCTTCTCTGACGCGGAGAGGAAGAGCGCTGAATTTATGGTGTGGTAACAAGGTAGATAAACGATCAGTAATGGACTCGGATTTCGTGATCAAAGTTGTTTGACCATGAGTAGTTAAGATAAGAACGATGGAATTAACGCTTTGTTAGTTTAACAAATTTTTCAGAAGAGTATTCGTCGTGTTGATAGACGAAGACCTCAGTACTTAATGTTAATACGTCAATAGTCTGAATCTTGCCTCATTTCTGTTGCCAGACAAATTCAAACTGAGCCAAGGCAGGTCAAAGAGTATGCGTGTCGTATTACTAACTGATATAAAAAATCACTCAAAGTCTAGTGGATCACTAACGGGATTGATTTTTTAAAAAAAATCAGTATTAATTAGCGATCAGGTGGGTTTAAATCGAGTCTGGTTACGACCCTTCCGTCACTCTAGGGCAGGAACAAAGGCTACTTTCCTGAACAGCTTATGGTAATCGAGCTAAAGATGCAATCAATGACCAAAAACGCTTCAGTAACTGATTTCCCCTTTTTATCAATTTCCTGCTTTTCTTATAGATCCCCTCCTCTCTTTTAATCGAAAACTCCAAAATTATTGTGTTGTCTTTCGTTCGGCTTGCTAGGTCAGATTGGTCTGGTGTTTGAGATGCTGAATTTGTTTCCGTTTTAAATATTGTAGGTTTTCGACAAAATAAATGCATGTCGTTTAAAGCCCGTGCTGCAAGTCTCATAAGGGTCTGAGAACTAGAACACAGGGAGCCTCAGCGATCCTTGTCAACGCAAAATTTTGGTGACATGGACCATATCCAAAGTACACACTATGTCCGCGTATGTAACGTACTTATAGCCTTAGACCGACTGCCTGCCCTAAAGGAGGAAGTAAGCTAACGCATTTTCTGGAAATTCTGAGGCAGCTTCAGCCTCTGATTTATGCACCAGAGGTTAACGTCAACTACATTCATGTAAATTAGGTAGTGCGGGTACCAGTTTAATAGTCTAAGTGTGTCTGTTACCATTTTCTCTGCTTTTCCATAGACTTTTAAAAGGTTAGGGCAAGTGACGACTGCCAGAATTGTTTGATAGAAGATATTCTGAGGTAGTTAACAACTTGAAGGGGGGGGGGCTGGGATGATTGTGGTTAGCATGCTCTACGTCACGATTTGGCTTTTCCAGCAACAGAACTCATTTCAAGTTATGCATTTATAGTCCAGCTTTGAATTATACTGAAAAGAACCCCTCTCTCACCTTTAAAAGATGCCACCCCTTCTGCCTGGTAAGAAAAGGACTGGGACAAAAGCAAATTTATTCCAAGCACATTACTTTGTGGATGGCAATACAAATTGATTACATTTCATGCATCTGAAGGTTTTGCCATTGACGTTGAGAGTTGTTGTTTAAATTTCCCTTTCTGCAATCTTTTCTTCTACATTACCCAAAATATCTGAGTTATTCAAGACTGACTAACATTCAAGACCAAATCACTTTATTTTACTTTATTGAAAAATGTTTGACATGAATTATAATATTTTCTACTATTTTGCAACAAATGGAGAAGAACCACAAATTATGCCACTTGAATGTTGACCAAATGTACCTCTTACATGCAATTCTCATTAAAAGGAATGTATGACAATCTCTAGAGAGAATTGATCTTTTGGAACTTAAGGTAAGTTTACTACTGCTTTTCTTCCCACCCTAAATGCACAGATTAACCAATTTCTCACAGGTAGCCCATTGATTGATCTCTTTACCAATATCAGAAGAGGATTGTAAAACACTACATCACCAATTAAAACTTTCTGTGTGAGGAAAGTGGGAAGTCCATCCTCTCCATTTATCTCACACATGGAAACTACATACACTTCTGTTCCAGGGACTGACTATCCCCCATAAGAATTAACTGTACATTTTAAGTGAATTGTCTACCAAAAATATAGCTGCTGTCAAAACTCTCTTTAAAAGCAGCTAGACTTTTTCTCTTTTATATTGTTCACACGGATGTTTTGGGAAGTTTCCTCATTGTCTTTGGTCAATTGTTTCTTTAGAACATCTTCTGCTAGGGTGTAGAATGCCTGTTCTATGTTGACATTGGTTTTGGCGCTTGTTTCGAAGAAGTGAATACCATGTTCTCTGGCAATCTATGACAAAAAGAGTGTTGTTCAGCAAGTGCTACTGCAGCAGTACATCTAATTGACATACTCTCTCCAAAAAATACCTTTGGAAAATACTATGATACTCTTTAAAAAGAAAAGTATACCTCAGAGAACATATCATTTTCATTTTCACTATTGAATCATTGTTTAAGTCAGGAACATCTTTTTGAGTAGCCCTTAAATGTTCAGAGAAAATGATGGGCTATATTGTGTTATCACAAGCAAGCAGCCATGTTGATCAGCATGATTAAAAAAATGGACACTGGTTTCCAAAGTCAAAATTTTTTTGTACATTTGAAAATATTTTAATAAGTGATGTTACTAATTCTCTCCAGATTCCTTGATTACATAGAATGTAACCTTCTAGCCTTTGTCAACACTCTTTACATTTCAGCGTGTCATTCCAGCAAAGGAGACTAAATAAGTTTTCCTTGTTTAGGCTGAACATGCAAATACAATAGTATTATAGTTTTTTATTTTCAATAGAGGCCTTCAGAGTGTTGTCTAAGAGCTTTCTTCAAAAGTTAATAAAAAAGGGTATGACAGCATTAATATGAAACAGAGGCAGTATATCAAAAAGTGCACCTCATACAATGCACCAATTGTTCACTTAATTCACCTGTTCTCCAAGTTCTTTGGTAACAACTCTTCTATCATCCACATGACACTTGTTACCAAGGATCATCATTTCAACATCAGGTGCATTCTGAAATTGCCAAGAAAATTTTATTTCTCTTATCAGTCAGTCAGAGGAAGTAATAATTATTGGTCTTGAGTTGTCAACTCTAAGTCAATATGTCATGACTGTACCAATAGAGAAAGGCAAACATAAAGTGATGGAAAGAAGCAAGAACTTTGGCCTGTCCCAAGTCTCCCTCCTTTTTCATTGCTTCATGTTTACCTTCCTTTGCAGGTTTTTCTGCCATTAACATTACACCTTATTTACTAAAGTGATGCCCAGAACATGCTTTTATTTAACACCTTCCTACTATGTTACATACAGGGGTCACAAGCCATAAGCTTGGCCAAAGTAGAAAAGAAAACTTTTCATGTCAATATTACCTCCTCGATATCCCTCAGCCACTTGGGGATGTTATCAAACGTTTTCTCCTGAGTGATATCATAGACCAACATAACGCCCTGCATAAAAATAAATCACCAACAAAATCACCACTCATTTCATGACTTTTTGTTCCATTGTGCAAAATGAAAGGGAAATTCAATCAAAGCAGGTCAGTTTGCAGGACAACCTTTAGAAGGGAAATCAAAATTCAAGTTCTCCCAACAACATCAATGTATCATCAAAGAAAGAAGAGATAATGAGAATATAGAAATCATCAGCCAGGGGTATTATTTAGATATTAAAACTAAAGAATAAATTGCCTGACTGCTCTTGGAAATGAAAAGGTTATTAATCACAGATAAGTATTGACTACCAAGACCAACAACATCCTAACTATGAATAACCTCACCATTACTCCTCTGTAATATGATGAGGTAATTGTGTGGAAACGCTCCTGGCCAGCTGTATCCCTGCAAAGTGATCAGAGATTTAAAGGAACCATGCACTATATTAGTAAGTAATGTGTCACCTATGTTCAAAAATCAAGATATATCCTTTGTACATTTCTAGACCCACTCCATCCCACAAAAAAATTCTAGAAGCACAAAAGTTTCTTTTTTCCTGTTGTAAAAAAAAACTCCTTACATTTTAAGTGGCTTTTTTTGAGGTGGGATTTTCAATTGATCACAAACTAAAAACTTCAAACCAAGAGTCCTCTATTTCGCCAAAGTCTAATATGGACAATTGTTGAGCAGTATGTAAAAGAAATTTCTATAGAGATTGAAGTAAAATAGACAAAGTTGGGCTGGCTTGGAAAAAGCCTCAGCACAGCTACCATGCAAATCAAGTTTCAGAGATGGTTAAAATTCATCACTAATCAATTACTCAACCATTAGTGTTTCATAATAGGGTAAGGAATTGTGGACACAGCTTTAAAAGTAGACTGCATAACAAGCAAACAAACCATATCTGCAACTTGATCTTCTTTCCTTGAAGCTCAATGGTCTTTATCTTAAAATCAAGACCTGAAAAAAAAATGATTTTAAATATTTACATGAGCAAAAGTTAATGTTTGGGGCAACAATTAGAAATGTGGAATTAAATAACTGGTACAAAAAAGTTTCACCAATATTGGCCATCACAGAACGAGAGTGAAAAAATTTCAGGAATAATGCATGGTAATTTAACAGTTGTCTGTCATAACTTAATCACTTCTGTGCTAAAGATTACTCTCAATTTCTTTGGTCAATGCATTTTAAAAATCAAGTATTTCAACATCCCTTTGCACTTGTTGGGAGATTACATAATACATTGTGGTGCATGATATTTGGTCACAGTAAAGAATTAAATAAATATAAAACTAAGGAGTTGTGAGATGTGGATAGTGAAATTGTTGATCAGCAAATCAGATTAATTGATACTTCACAGAAAAAAAATGGCCTTGCATTAAACACACAGCATGTTGATAAAAACTTGTGTTTCATGCCTAATTTTTAAACATCATATTTCTGTTATGAAGTGTTATCATATCTGCAGAAAAATTGTCAAATTCTACTAACTGCAGATTGCTTACACTGCTCTTTTGGATTTTAACCACTGTGGTGCAATTCACTAAACTCATAAGAGTGAGTCACCTGAACATAAAGTGGCCACTCACAGGAGTCCTGCAAATATTGTTTTCACTGTGAGTGGCACATTATTTAATTCACAAATTAATTTTATTAAGGAATGAAAGTTAACAAACAAAAATTAAAATTATACAAATGGACCAAAGGCGTCAACACTAATTACAGAATTAAAGGCATACAGTATTCTTTACTAAAAGTAAAAAAAGATCACAATCAAATGGACTAAATTAAAACTGTGTGCTAATCTAATTTTCTTGACTGAAGATAATAGCAGAATTAAGTATTTTCTCTCTGGTAAAGTTAACAAATCATTTGATAATGAACACATTGATGGTAGATGGAAGTGTGTAACTGTACAGTGAAAAATGTGGCTTCGTTAAAGGGGACACAGGAAATCAATGTTGTGGGAATTGTTGACAACTTGAAAGCAACTACCATACAATACGAAGTGCCATTATCACACTAGAAGGGGAAACTGTCTTACAGTTAAGTGCTCGACTTAACAAAATACAACAAACAATCCACCACTTTGTAAAGTTTATGATTTGACAAGTCCCAACATCAACATATAAATTGTTTTATGATGGCAATATCAGGCCATGATATCAAAATTTTGTAGGTAACGAGTCCTGATTTAGGTAAAATTTCCACACAGCCCCATCCTACACTATGCATTCAGTTCTTGAATAGAGAAAACAATGACAAAAACAATACATATCCAATAGTATGGGGCTGTGCAGAAACTTTACCCCTAATTTATATAAATGTTTATTTTTGATTGTTTTGAGAGAGATATGATTAAAAATGTTTTATTATCAAACAGGCAGTTGGGTACGAATGAACATAGTTTTGGGTACAAATCATCTCGACTTTGGGTACGAATCATCTGGGTAAGAAATGTCCAGTAAGCAGGACACAGGATGACTAATGAGCTTTTCTCCTTGCAGTATCAAAGCAAGAATCAATAAGATCACTTACATAGTTTTTATAATAAAGTTCAAATATAACGTGTGCTGTCATTGGTTGAAAGAGCGTGCTCCATGAGAGTTTATATAATAAGCTCAGTTATGCACACATTCTGATTGGTTCTCACTTATGATCTATTGGAGGACAGACGTATAGATGATGTCATCATTAAAACTTTTTTAAATTCTTTATTAATATATAAAACAAATAGAGTCCAAGTTGCCGTGCATCTGTTCAGTAATAGATCACAGAGGATGTCAAAATGTGGTAAAAACAAAAAAGGGACACACTTGGCTGTGCCTCGTGTGCCACTTTTTTGTTCTTACCACATTTTGACGTCATCTGTGATCTATTACTGAACAGATGCACAGCAACTTGGGATCTATTTGTGAATTATATAATAAGGCTAGTTATGCACGCATTCTGATTGGTTCTCAATTATGATCTATTGGAGGACAGACGTATAAATGACGTCATCATTAAAACTTTTTTTAAATTCTTTGTTATATAAAACAAATAGATTCCAAGCTGCCGTGTGTCTGTTCAGTAATAGATCACAGAGGACGTCAAAATGTGGTAAGAACATCCGTGACACACTCGGCTGCACCTTGTGTGCCACTTTTTTGTTCTAACCACATTTTGACGTCATCTGTGATCTATTACTGAACAGACACACGGCAACTTGGAATCTATTTGTTAATTACCGGTATATAATAAGCTCAGTTATGCACGCGTTTTGATTGGTTCTCACTTATGATCTATTGGAGGACAGACATATAGATGACGTCATCGTTAAAACTTTTTTTACTTCTTTATTATATAAAACAAAAAATAGAGCATAGAACTGAGCTAAAGCTGTCACGCCATCTGCCAAAGTGTACTGTTCGACCTTTTGCGGGACTTTTTAGCTTTTTTTCGATAATTGAAAGTGAAATTTCGGAACAAGCGAGCCGGCAAGTAGCAACAGAAGAACCAAACAAAGATTTGTAAACATACCAGGCGCCGTAATTTACGTTATTAAAACGTGAGCAGATAGGAAAATCCTCAAAGGAAAAACAAAATAGACATTCCGAGTTTTAAAGATTTTCACGCTCAGTTAGATTGCAAGCTTACCTACGGTAATAAAAATCAAACACCGCTAACACTCGTATAGTATATAAAGTTCGGTGTTCAAAAACAAAACAGAACAAAACAGAAATGATGAAAAATATAACCAAACTGGCATACCTGTTAAAATTCATACCAATCATAACGGTGTCAGAGCGAATATGATCATGCTGAAGTCCATCGCGGCTTGCTCACCATGGCGATCTCCGGTCATAACAGAAAAGCAAGCCTCAGAAACTACATCGGTCGCGCTTCGAGTGAAAAAATAAGAGCTTGCTCTGATATCCTTTCCGATGCGTTGAGTGGAAAGTGACATCAGTCACTGCAGCGATCTTCATGTTCAGGTAAATTCGGCTGTCGTTCATTCAAAAAACACTCGCCTTGCACAGTTTGTTTTCTACCTTGTCATGTGAAAAAACTCGCGTGTTTTTACGAGCTGAAGTTTTTTTTAGTTTTTTGTTTTTTATTCGGCTGAAGTTTACTGAACATTTCACTTCAAGATTCTGTATTAGAGACAGAAACTTCAGGCAAAATTCGATTTGCCGAACTATTTTAGTTTGTAACCTATCGCAGATTGTGAACTTTGATGGTTTTGACTTTGACAGCTTTTGTCTTGTACAGCCAATCAGATTATTTGTACCATCCGAACAGGGATTCTGATTGGCTTATTGTAACATGCTTTACGAGAGTACAGAGCATGCTGACGACACTGTTGTTCGCTTCAGAAATAAAGTTTGTTTTGAAAATTTAGAGTAATTCTTGGGGAATTGAACGGATTCTTTATTATAAAACAAATAGAGAAGCCTTGACTGTGCTCTGTTCCGTTCTGTTTGAAGCGGCCAGAGCACTCAAGAAGAGGGGAAAAACACTCGACTACGTCTCGTGTTTCTCCCTACACTTCTTTCGTGCTCTGGCCGCTTCCTAAGTGTTTTATAACAGAACAGAGCACAGTCAAGGCTTCTCTATTTGTTAAATAAGCTTACGGGTAGAGCAGCTAAACAGAGAGACATTGTCGCTTTCACTTACCTATCGTCGTTTGAAACGTCGTGTTAAATGCATCGTCAGAGAAACGAAATAAAATGTCCGTCTTCCCGACGCCTGAGTCTCCTACAAGGATCAATTTGAAAAGGTAGTCATAACTTTTCCTCGCCATTTTAAAAAAAATTGATCTATTTTGATAACACAGTCTTTCGTCCAGATCTAAAAGAAATCGGTGCGCAGAAGATAATAGATAGCCAAAATGACCATATTCCTCCCTTTCAAGACGTGACGTAAGTGAAGGGTACTGATAAATTATTCTGTCTCCAATGCAAATTATGTCCTATACTTTCCATACAGTCATATAATTATTTCCTATACTTTACATATAATATCCTACACACACATACAGTGTAAAACAGAACTAGATACAGCTATACAGAGTTATAAACAGCTATACAGGGCTATAAACAACTATACACAGCTAAGCAGAGCTATACACAGCTGTACAGGGCCATACAAGGCTATACACAGCTATAAAGAGCTACACAGAGCAATACACAGCTATACAGGGCTATAAAGAGATACACACAGCTATATACAGCTATACAGGGTTATACACAGCTATACAGAACTATAAACAGCCACACAGGACCATATAAGGCTATACACAGCTATTAAGAGCTATACAGAGCTATACACGGCTATACAAAGATATACAAGGCTATACAGGGCTCTACACAGCTATACAGAGCTATACACAGCTATAAAGAGATATGCACTGCTATACAGGGCAATACACAGCTATACAGGGCTATACACTGCTAGACAGAGCTAAACACAGCTATACAAGGCTATACACAGCTATACGGGGCTATACCCAGCTATACGCGGCTTTACAGGGCTATACATAGCTTTACAGGACTATACACAGCAATAAAAAGCTATACACAGATAACCAGAACTATATCCACACATACAGGGTTATTCATAGCTATACAGGGCCATATAAGGCTATAAACAGGTATAAAGAGCTATACACAGCCATACAGAGCTATACACGGCTATACAAAGATATACAAAGCTATACAGGGCTATAAAGTGCTATACACTGCTATACACAGCTATGAAGAGATATACACAGCTATATAGGACAATACACAGCTATAAAGGGCTATAAACAGCTAGACAGAGCTAAATACAGCTATACAGGGCTATACACAGCTATACAGGGCTATACACAGCTATACATGGCTATGCATGGCTATACACTGCTATACAGGGCTATACACAGCAATACAAAGTTGTACACAGATAAACAGAGCTAAACCCACATATAAAGCGCTATACATTGTTATACAGGGCCATATAAGGCTATAAACAGCTATACACAGCTATACAAGGCTATACAAAGATATACACAGCTATACACGGCGATACAAGGCTATACACAGCTATAAAGAGATTTACACAGCTATACAGGGCAAGCTATACAGGGCTATACACAGCTATACCGGGCTCTTCACAGCTAGACACAGCTATACAGGACTATACACCGCTATACAGGGCTATACACAGCAATACAAAGCTATACACAGATAAACAGAGCTATACACACTTATACAGGGCTATACATTGTTATACAGGGTCATATAAGGCTATACCCAGCTATACACGGCTGTACAGAGTTATACACAGCTATATGGGACTATACATAGCTACACAGGGCTATACACAGCAATACAAAGTTATACACAGATAAACAGAGCTATTCCCACATATACACGGCTATACATTGTTATACAGGGCCATATAAGGCTATACAAAACTATAAAGAGCTATACACAGCTATTGCTGTTACGATTCAATTTGCATCAGATTTATTTGTTCCTGAAAGGCGAAGAATTAGGCACATCAAAAATGAAATTAAGGGCGTGGAGTTGTCAGAGGAGTTATGCCTGTGATTACGTAATCGTACAAGCGAAATGTACTAATGAGTTGTGCACTGTTTGCCTGGAATTGCAAACGACAAATTAATAGATTGACCTCGAGAGCTAAGCCTGTTATGCCAGTTGAAATAACTAGAGAAGGTAACCTTTGAAGCATGAAGCAACTTGAAACTTCTCATGCAGAGGACTTCATGAGTACACGGAGTAACGTAAATTTTCCGGGACTCGTAGAGCAACTTTAAACCCGGAGTATCATAGCTTTTATCATCTAAAGAGTTCTACATCTCCAAGATTTTATGGACGCCTGTACGGAAAGATGTAAAAAAAAACGGTAGATATCCTGGCTTTCCTTTGGTTCACCAGTTTAAAAACTGAAAAGTTTATAGAAGGAGAGATGAAGATGGATTCTTTGAAATTAGACTTAACTGCTCAACACATGGATTATTTAATGAGGAACCTTTCGGGTTTTAACCTTGAAGTTGACAAGATCGCAAAAAATGGAAACTGTTTTTTCAGAGCAGTTACCTCGCGGCTCAGTAAACACTTGAGGGGATACAGGGAACATATCGAAGAGCACTGCACTTCCCTTGGATTAGTGAAGCTTTCGACACACGCAGACTTAGGGAGCTGTTTGTGAAAGAAGCCTCTGATAACATTGAAGAGTACAGAGACTGGATGACAACCGGCGTTAATGAGTTAGAGGAAGTTTACAAATTTAGCCAAGACGGATTTTTTGCAAATGAAGTTGGTGATTTATGCGCGAGAGCAACAGCTAAACTCTTGAAAATTTCAATTGTGATTATTACCACTCTCCCTTCAACCCCTATGGTGCCATTCCTACCACACGAGTTCCTTACTACCACACCCATCTACATTGCATGTGATTATTCTGGGTCCGGCTACTATGATGCTACAAAAAATACTCAATAACTGTTAAATAACCCCAGGTTAAACTAGCTATAGTGAATTCTGATAATGTTACATACCCCCTTACATATCGAAGTTTGAACTGAGAATTTTTCGAGATCCTCCCGATGTCTTGGCACCTTTATTGGGTTGAAGTCTTGTACTAGTACTAAGTTGTTAATGCTTACGTAAATTGAGCCGGAAATCATTTGATGGAGAAAACGATGTCTTCTTCATTTGTGCTAAAACAAATTCTGTAAATCGAGGCTATTTCAGATATAATTAATAACTATTTATCGAAGTGGAGGTGGCTAGAAGTGGATATTTAACGAGCCGCGAAGCGGCTTGGTAAATATCCACTACTAGCCACGACACTGAGGCGAATAGTTTTTTTTAGTACACACTAAAACAGTGTGTACTAACAACGCTATCCACTGCTTTAGTATATACTAATGACTTTTAACTTGTCGAAACCTTGTCGAAAACCATTGTATTAATTCTTGACATGGTTTCATCGTTTCAGAAGTTTCAAGTGATAATGACGAACAAGCGAAGGAAACAAGATGCCTTGCGGTAAAAACAAGAAAAATAAGTCTTCAGATATTTCCTGTGTTTCTGGTAAATTCCCGTGCCACAAAATGAACCACTCTTGTACCCGCTCGTGTAGATGTTACAATTGCAAAATACATGCAATTCCAATGAAGTTGTGATAATAAAAAAGAGTCTGAAGAGAGGCTGTAGGTGCGGAGACGGAAAAAAAAAAAGCAAAAGGGCTAGAGAACTAAATGCAAGTCACAAGTCGTGTCAAGACGGTCTCCGCAAGTATAAGTGTTCGTGTGTAGCGGGTGGCATAGGATGCACCGAAGCCTGCAGATGCTTTAATTGCGGAAACTTCTTCAAGCTCGTGCTGACCCGGGAAAAACCCCTAAAACGGAAGAAGCGAAATAGGGCGACCGTCTCTCCATGGAAAAAGGGGTGAAAGATCATAATAGGTTAAAATACAGGGGTGGATTGTTGAACCTGGAGAAACATTGAAACGCTTTGTTTGATGGTTTGCCGGGACGTGTTGCTAAGTCAGGGACTTTCCATAAATTCAAAAAGATTGCATGATTTGTCTCCTACTGTTATGGACATGTCTTAAAACATAGCTGCGAAGTCTACAGCACAGATCGCGGTTAAAATAGCGCACCTAAGAAGCATTGATTCGTAAAATACACATAAGATAAGACTACTCTATCCTGTTCAATGAAATTTTTGAAGGTTTCACTTCCGTTACCTTTTAAATCCGTTCTTTATGCTAAAAGAATGTTTTCAAAAAGTTACTCTTGTCAGATCTCATGTCCAATCAGACTCTAATGGATGAAAAACACGAGAAAAGATGACCAGTGATTCCTGATTTCTAATCCACACTATTAATCCACAGAGAAATTACTAAGAAAATACAGCTTTGTGTCAAAATTGAGTGATTACATAGATTACATAGTCGTATGCGAACTCGTTCATGTTGGATTGCTTCAGAATAAGTACATTTTGTTGCTTGTTCAATTGACCACAGTAGTTTTCTGAATTACTCGTATTTCAACGATAGTTCTGCATTCCCTCATTGACGGCATTCTCTTTTTTACTTGTTGTAAAAGAGTGTTATCAAAGAAATAAACACGTGAAAAAGACAATTTGTGTGTAAAAAAAAGATAGAATGATTCAAAAGAACAGGTTACCTGTTACAGGAAGACTTAAGAAGAGAGTCTGCATTTGCTTCAATTGCTGCTATTTGAATTAACAACTAAGTAGTGGATAACATTTTTCGTTTAGCTCTGCAGGTTTTTCTACGATCGCTTGAGCACTTAAGTGAAATTTACGGCCTATTCCGGATTAAAAATTCAATAAATTTTATGAAAATCCATTTTACGGCATTTTTATACCTATTAGATGACAAACTGATCCCTGAGTAAGGTTTAACAATATAATTTTTGAGAGTAACGCCATTTCAACTCAACACCCGCGGAAATTAAGGTGTTAGCCTATTTAGTTTATTTTTACTCTAGAAGACACAATTGCGGACGCCTTTAATTTCGTTTTTGATGTGCCTAATCCTCCACCTTTCAGGAACAAATAAATCTGATGCAAATTGAATCGTTACAGCAATATTGAAAACGATTTCGATCACGAGCGTTCAATAGAATAGCAACGGGAAGTCAATATTTCTTTCAACCATTTTTGCACATCTCTGTATGGGTGTGTATAGCTGTTTATAGCCCTGTATAACCGTGTATAGCTGTGTATATCTTTGTATAGCCGTGTCTAGCTCTTTATAGCTGTGTATAGCCTAATATGGCCCTGTATAGCTGTGTATGGCCGTGTATAGCAGTGTAAAGCTGTGTATAGCTTTGTAGAGCTCTGTATAGCTGTGTACAGCCTTATATGGCAAAGGCTAGTTTCCTGAACAGTGTATGGTAATCGAGCCAAAGAACCAATCAAGGACCATAAATGCTTCAGTAACTGATTTCCCCTCTTTATCAGTTTCCTGCCTTTCTGATAGATCTACTCCTCACTTCTAATCGAAACCTCCAAAGTGATTGTGTCTTTTGTTTCGGCTTGGTAGACCAAAATTGATCTAATATTTGAGACGCTGAAATTGTTTCCGTTTTAAATATGGTAGGTTTTCGACAAAATAAATGCATGTCGTTTAAAACCCGAGCGGCAAGTCTCATGAGGGCCTGAGAACTATAACACGGAGAGCGCCTGCAATCCTTTCCAACGGAGAATTTCAGTGATATATACCATATCCAAAGTGCACACTAAGTCCACGTATATAACGTACCTATGGCCTTAGACCATAAAAATATAAGGCCATAGAGGTGAAAAATAGTACACTTGTGGCTATTCTTAAATTTTCCTATGTTTTGCCCCAAATCCATTATTTTTACCCTGCTCACGTCACAATTTGGCTTTTCCAACAACAAAACTCATTTCAAGTTATGCATTTATAATCCAGCTTTTAATGGTACTTAAAAGAACCCTCTCACACCTTTAAAAGATGCCACCCCTTCTGCCTGGTAAGAAAAGGACTGGGACAAAAGCCAATTTATTCCAAGCACAGTACCTTGTGGATGGCAATACAAATTGATTACATTTCATGCATCTGAAGGTTTTTTCATAACCATTGAAAGTTGTTGTTTAAATTTCCCTTTCTGCAGTCTATTCTTCTACATTACCCCAAATATCCGAGTTATCCAAGAGTAACTACCATTCAGACCAAATCACTTCACTTTATAAAAAAATGTTTTACATGAATTATAATATTTATGGCTACTATCTCATTCAAATATCCTGAGAAACTAAAGTTTTGATTTTGATTTCCAAGACTTATTTTGCAACAAATGGAGAAGCACCACAAATTATGCCACTTGAATATTGACCAAATGTACCTCTTACATCCAATTCTCATTAAAAGGAATGTGTGACAATCTCTAGAGAGAATTGATCTATTGGAACTTAAGGTAAGGTTACCACTGCTTTTCTTCCCACCCTAAACACACAGATTACTCAACTTCTCATAGGTAGCCCATGGATCAATCTCTTTGCCAATATCATCAAGAGGATTGCAAAACACTACATCACCAATTAAAACTTTCTGTGTGAGGAAAGTGGGAAGTCCATCCTCTCCATTAATGTCACACATGGAAACTACATACACTTCTGTTCCAGGGACTGACTGTTCCCCATAAGAATTAACTGTACATTTTAAGTGAATTGTTTAACAAAAATATAACTGCTGTTAACACTCTCTTTAACAGCAGCCAGACTTTTTCTCTTGTGTATTGTTAACATGGATGTTTTGGGAAGTTTCCTCGTTGTCTTTGGTCAATTGTTTCTTTAGAATATCTTCTGCAAGGGTGGAGAATGCCTTTTCTATGTTGACATTGGTTTTGGCACTTGTTTCCAAGAAGCGAATGCCATGTTCTCTGGCAATCTATGACAAAAAAAAGTGTTGTTCAGCAAGTGCTACTGTAGCAGTACATCTAATTGACGTACTCTCTCCAAAAAATGCCTTTGGAAAAAACTATAATACTCTTGGAAAATACTTTAATACCATGAAAAAAAGAAAAGTATGCCCCAGAAACCATATCATTTTTATTTTCACTGTTGAATCATTGTTAAAGTCAAGTTAAAGTCTTTTTTAGAAGCCCTAAATGTTCAAAGAAAATGATAGGCCATACTGTGTTATCACAAGTATGTATCTATGTTCATCAGCATGATTAAAAAAAAATGGACACTGGTGTCCACAGTCATTTTTTTGGGGCACATTTGCAAAAAATGTTTTAGTTGTTACTAATTCTTTCCAGATTCCTTGATTACACAGAGTGTAACCTTCTAGCCTTTGTCAACACACCTTACACTTCAATGTGTAATTCCAACAAAGGAGACAAAATAAGTTTTCCTTGTTAATTAAGGCTGAGCATGCAAATACAGTAGTATTAGATTTTTACTTTCAATAGAGGCTTTCATGTAGTCTTAGAGCTTTCTTCAAAAGTTAATAAAAGAGGGTATGACAGCATTAATATGAAACAAAGACAGTATATCAAAAAGTGCACCTCATACAATGCACCAATTGTTCACTTAATTCACCTGGTCTCCACGTTCTTTGGTAACGACTCTTCTATCGTCCATATCACACTTGTTACCAAGGATCATCTTTTCAACATCTTCATTTGCATGCTGAAATTGCCAAGAAAATTTTATTTCTCATATCAGTCGGTCAGAAGAAGTAATCAGTCTGAGTCTTGAACTCTAAGTCAACATGCCATGACTGTACCAATAGAGAAAGGCAAACATAAAGTGATGGAAAGAAGCAAGAACTTTGGCCTGTCCCAAGTGTCCCCCCTTTTTTATTGATTCATGTTTAACTTCCTTTACAGATTTTTCTGCTATTAATATTACACCTTGTCTACTAAAGTGATGCCCAAAACAGGCTTTTATCTAACAACTTTCTACTATGTTACATACAAGGGTCACAAGCTATAAGCTTGGCCGAAGTAGAAAAGAAAACTTTTCTTGTCAATATTACCTCTTCAATATTCCTCAGCCACTTGGAGATGTTATCAAAAGTTTTCTCCTGAGTGATATCATAGACCAACATAATGCCCTGCATAAAAATAAATCACCAATGAAATCACCACTCATTTAATGACTTTCTGTTCCATTGTGAAATGGAAGGGAAAATGAAAGGGAAATTCAATCAAAGTTGGCCAGTTTGCAGGACCACCCAAGGGAAATCAAAATTCAAGTTCTCCCAACAACATCAATGTATCACCAATGAAAGAAGAGATCATGAGAATATAGAAATCATCAGCCAGGGGATATCACTAAGATATCATTAAAAGGAGACTCAATTGTCTATCAGCTCTTGGAAATGAAAAGGTTGTTAATCACAGATAAAAATGGACTATCAAGACCAACACCATCCTAACTATGAATAACCTCACCATTGCTCCTCTGTAATATGATGTAGTAATTGTGTGGAAACGCTCCTGGCCAGCTGTATCCCTGCAAAGTGATCAGAGAGTTCAAGGAACCATGCACTGTATTAGTAATTCTCAAACTTATTAATAATGCATGAGGTAATTAACCAATTGTGCAGCCTTGTTTGGGTCTCATGGATGCCCCTTGACACCCAGTAAAGAACAGATCCAAACACGCATGATAAGATATCCACGTGTGTTTGGAAATCAATTCCCAAAAGAATGCAAACTCTCACACGCAGCTTGCCAATTTCAGAAAATATCAACAGCCCACTTATCTTTCTACTGAGTACTTTTAGGCTTTGAATGTTTGAGAAAAGAAACTTCCTCTTTGGAACTTTTCAGTGGTCAAAACTGGGAAGACCTTTCCATAGCTGCTTCTTCCATTTCTCAAAATTGCAAATGAGGACACTAATGCAAAGTGCGACTGCTTTTAATTAAAAAGCCGAAGTTGTCAAAAAACACAACACCTTTCATGACACTAACTAACAACTATGCACATGCGATAATGAAACAAAAGAAAACAAAAACTGACCATTTACCTGGTATTTCTGTTTTTGTGTTATTGTTAATAAATTAGGCCCTTTTGAGAAGCCATTTCAAAAACTCAAGCTTCCTGTTTCATCAGGATTTCCAAACATTTGAAACAATAAAAGCACTTGGCCTTAGGCCACATGCTTCCATCAGTTTTCTCATGTTTGTAGACCCTGATGAAACACTCACCCTCGTTTATGAAATATTAATATGTCACCTTTGTTCAAAAAATCAAGATATAGTTCTTTATCATCCATACATTTCTAGACCCACTCCATCCCACAAAAAAATTCTAGAAGCACAAAAGTTTCTTTTTTCCTGTAAGAAAAAACTCCTTACATTTTAAGTGGCTTTTTTAAAGGAGGGATTTTCAATTGATCACAAACTAAAAACTTCAAACCAAGAGTCCTCTATTTCGCCAAAGTCTAATATAGACAATTGTTGAGCAGTATGTAAAAGACATTTTTATAGAAATTGAAGTAAAATAGACAAAGTTTGGCTGGCTTGGAAAAAGCCTCTGAACAGCCAACATGCAAATCCAGTTTCAGAGATGGTTAAAATTCATCCCTAATCAATTACTCAACCATAAGTGTTTCATAATAGGGTAAGGAATTGTAGACACAGCTTTAAAAGTAGACTGCAAAACAAGCAAACAAACCATATCTGCAACTTGATCTTCTTTCCTTGAAGCTCAATGGTCTTTATCTTAAAATCAATACCTAAAAAAAAAGTGATTTTAAATATTTACATGAGCAAAACTTAATGTTTTGGAGGAACAACTAGAAATTTGGAATTAAATAACCGGTACAGAAAAGTTTAACCAATATTGGCCATCACATAACGAGAATGAAAAATTTCAGGAATAATGCATGGTAATTTTACAGTTGTCTGTCATAACTGAGTCACTTATATACTAAAGATTGCTCTCCATTTCTTTCTTAAATGCATTTTATAAATCAAGTATTTCACCATCCCTTTGCATTTGTTTGGAGGTTGTGTAATACATTGTGGTGCATGATATTTGGTCACAGTATAGAGTTAAATAAATATAAAACTATGGAGTTGTGAGATGTGGATAGTTAAATTGTTGATCAGCAAATCAGATTAATTAATCCTGGACAAAAAGAAAAAATGACCTTGCATTAAACAGACAGCATGTTAATAAAAAACTTTTGTTTCATGCCTACTTTTTAAACATCATATTTCTGTTATCAAGTGTTATCATATCTACAGCAGAATTTTCATATTCTGCTGACTACAGATTGCTTACACTGTTCTTTTGGAGTTTAACCACTGTGGTACAATTTACTAAACCCATAAGAGTGAATCACCTGAATATAAAGTGGCCACTCACAAGAGTCCTGCAAATATTGGTTTCAGTGTGTGTAGCACATTATTTTAATTCACAAATTAATTTTTATCAAGGAGTGAAAGTTAAAAAATAAAATAAAAATAAATAAATAAAACCGACCAAAGGCCTCAACACTAATTACAGAATTAAAGATATACAGTATTCTTTACTAAAAGTAAAAAAGATCACAATTAAATGGACTGAAATGAAAGTTGTGTGCTAATCTAATTTCCTTGGCCGAAGATAGTAGCAGAGGTAAGTATTTTCTCTCTGGTAAAATTGACAAATCATTTTGGCAATGATTTGATAATGAAGACATTAATGGTAGATGGAAGCGTGTAACTGTACAGTGAAAGTGTAGCTTCGTTAGCGAGGACACAGGAAATCAATGCTGTGGGAATTGTTGACAAATCGAAAGCAACTACCGTATAATACGAAGTGCTATTATCACACTTGCAGGGGAAACTGTCTCGAAAATAAAGAAAACTGGTAAAATTACCTTTTAATCATCCAATAAAGAGTGAATCGTTTTCAAGTCCTATGCAAACATGGGCATGTCTGTGCTCAAGGAATGTGGATGTGTAACAAGACTAAAATAGTTGTGACCTTTCGGACTTTAGAATGTGGCTACCAAGCGTTTTCAAACATTTCAATTGAAAATCAGCCGCGCAAAATTTTTTCGTGAATTGTCATTTTCCTTTTCGTGAAAGCTTAAACGTTTCAAAATGCAAAGTAATATTGATGTGCTGTATGTCGTCCAATGAGTTTGAGATGAAATGATTCACATTTGCTCTGAGAAGCCCCTTGCCAAAGTACAGATCAAAGGCGTCGAAAGATGGAGCAGCTTTGAAGATGTAAATTTAAACTACATCAATTTGAATTTTGGCTTGAATTAAACCTTGGCACATTAAACCAAAACCTATCAATAAAATACACAAAGAAGAGGGACACAGGACGACTTATGAGCTTTCCTCCTTGCAGTATCAGAGCGAGATCAATTAGATCACTTACATAGTTTACAAGCTTACGCGTAGTGCAGCTAAACAGGGGAACATTGTCGCCTTCACTTACCTATCGTCGAGATAAACGTCGTGTTAAATGCATCGTCAGAGAAACGAAATAAAATGCACGTCTTCCCAACGCCTGAGTCTCCTATAAGGAGCAATTTGAAAAGGTAGTCATAACTTTTCTTCGCCATTGCCTTTCCGCCTACTTCGCTGAAGATCACATGCGTACTAAGAGCAGACGGGAGAGGAAGTGGGAACAAGTCCATTGGGGACTGGGCCCTAGGCAACGCGTCAAACTCAGGAAGTTAAAAGGATTACATAACACTGGACTGGACTGATCTATCAGAGGCAATTGATATGTAAATGCTAGACTGGACTTATCTCTCTCAGACAACAATAAAGGGAAGGAAGTTGCACCCTTTCACCCTTAGATCTGAAAAATTTCCTCTTTACAGTCACCCATTTCTTTGGTCACTCAAATATTTAGTGTGATATCAACACAATAGCTCTAATATGGTGACTACTTAATTTCTATAATCTACCTGTTTGATTGACAGTGTGAATGTACTAGAATTGTTAGGAAAATTTACCTCACAATCAATCTTAAAGAGGTAAAGGAATACTCACCTCCACCATGAAGTTTGACTTTACTTTTCCATCTTAACATACATTAAAAGTTCTTCCCTTTTTTTCTTAGCACTTTCTGAAAGAGCATCAGGCTTCCACATTAATCACCACCTTCACACACATATCAAACTTCCTTTTGCCTTCCACATATTTATGCTGCCCCGTACTTTACTTGGCTGGTCAGATTGTTATTACAGTTCTCAATATTATAATCCTTGATGGAAACCTAGCTATGGAGGACAGTATTTCTCAGTCTGAGTCATGTTAAGGCTGTAACAATATACATGAAATAACTACACATGTCTGATTGACTGAAAGTGAGTGCATTTTTTATGTAACAAGAGTGAAAAGTTGTAACACAGGTGCAAACTACAAAGAGTATGCACGCACTCTCAAAATTCCATTTGTCTTAACTTTATGTGATGCTTTTTTCATGTAAATCATTGACAAGTAACAAAATTATTTCAAGGGCAATTTGGTGTAAATAAGCACTTCAAAAATTTTTCAAAGGCTACAAATTGCACAAGCATGTAGGGTTTGGGCAATTTTTAGTCTTTGGAAACTTGACTTGCCCTTGTTTCCACCAATTTGCACTCAAAATCATGTTATTACTCGTACAAATCTTCAAGGATTGTAGCATTCTGGTGGCAAAATGAAAAAGACTGAAGACAACAGATATGCTTCCATGTCTGTATTATTGTAGCAAATATGAAAAAAGTTTCAAGAAATTCATTACAATATGATAGATCTGAGAATTTAAAAAATATAATCTTGCAAAGTAAAATGCGCAGAATATCATCTGAACAATCAAAAGAATCCTTAACATCTCATGGAAATACTTTCCACAGTGTTCTAAATGTTTAATGGTGTTCTATCCCATGTTGAAAGAGCTTGACATCATGTCACAGAGTTGTGATAACTATTGAAAACATACAAAAATTGTGACCTTGTTGTGAGAGTATTGAAAAACACATGTTAAATAGTGTCACTTAGGGCAATAGGCCTATTTTCAGTGAACTATGTTCTAAAGACAGAGTTAACTGCACCTCCAAGGCACAGACTGCTTGACGAGTTCGGGGCATGAGTTTCTGGGTCTGAAAATAATTTTATAAGCAACTTTTTCATTTTGGCTTTTTCCTTATTGCATTTTTCTTTGACAATGTTACTGCAATTTATAGGAGTAAAAACTTGGTTTCAGTTAACAGAGCAGTTTCTGGTAGCTGTATCATGTTCTACATTCATTTGCTAAATAACAATCTAAATATGCATGTACCCTTCTCATAGTGGTTTTGGAGTGCTTCCCTACCAAATGATTTTTGACAAACCCAGCAGTTTTCTGACTCAACCGCACTTGCATTACATTTCTGAACAGTAAAAGCCCATGTAGTGCATGAGGCACTAACAGTTAGATTTGCATTCCTAGCTCTTTTGCTTTCAAATTTGCCGAGCTGCTTAAATGATTCATGGAGTCTTCCATATTTACGACAATTCCCACTATCATTAAAGGATTTTCCACAGTACTTGCACTTATAGGGCCTCTTGTTTGAATGTATAATGTCATGTCTCCAAAGGCTATATGCACATCCAAAACTCTTATCACACTTCTTGCGTTTATGTGACTGGTGTTTAGTGTGAGAACTACTACAGTGTAGATCTGTGCTATGTCTGCCCAACTTTCTGTTGGCAGTTTTGTTCCTCAAAGGTTTTTTCTCTGACTGAGACCTCTTTGTTTCACTTTCCCTTCTTTTGTTTGGCTAATGTCAATGCTTTGTTTGTTGCATTTTCTTTCTGTATGCGTGTTCCCATGTTACTTTCTTGTGCTGTGTTCTTTTATTCTGCCAACAATTACTTGTGTCAGTGAAAGCTTTTCCACAATGTGAACACACATAGGGCTTTTTTCTTGAGTGAATAACTTTATGTCGTTTGAGTCCTGACAGCCCATCAAAACACTTGCCACAATGCTTACAGGTGTATGCCATTTCTCTTCGTTTACAAAAAATATCTTTATTACAGCCACAACAATTGCAATCTCAAATTCATTGAACTGTTCTTGTAGTTTTACTGTCTCTACGTGAATATTCTTGAAGATAACATATCAATTTGAAATGTCTAGGGTTTGAGAGCAACCAGTTTCATAAGAAAAGCCATAATCCACGATTACACACTTGAGTTATTCGACTTCGTTACGTTAAGAAAGTGCAGTCTATAAGTAACCCTTACTGGAAACAAACTGAAAAAGTTCCTGATTTGTTTGATTACAGGGTTCATCAGTTATGCCCGGTAACTAAACTAGTATCAATTTTTTTCACAAATTCATGTAATAGTCAAGCACCAAGCCATAAAGGTTAGAATTCGGAAGTTTGACACCTACTTTAAAATGAAAGAACAACCTGAAATGTAAATGAGTTCATGGACCTCAATGTATTCGGTTGCCTTAAAGACATGACCCACATCTGCAAAGAGATTTACAACTCTGAATAATAAAATGTAATTTTCAATACCAAGAATTGAATTAAATCCCCTTCCTTCATACAACCTAGACCTGTCTGACATGGCATTCTTAAACTTCCCGCTTGTGCCTGCTTTCCGAAAAGATTCATGGGAAGAAAAGCAAGCCACAGGTCACAGCACAGGTATCCTCGGTTTCAAGAATGGTCGCGGTCGAGAAATACGGGGTGTGGAGAAATTTAGTACATGCCCTCAGGGTAATGGGCTCCTGATGCCCTAAAATTTTGTCTGTTAAAAAGATTCCACAGGAAAATTAGGTATCCTCTCAGTGCAGACTCCGCCAGCTTTCCCTCCTCTACGCCATCATACAGAAAAGTTAACATTCTATCTCTTGGTGGCGCCAACCAGCTCTTAGCGCGACTGACCCATGATGAGATCTCATGGCGTAGCGAGGGTGAGGAGGGTGGACTGACATGGACATAAGGTAATAACTAAGGTTATCTACAGATTTCCAATAAGCGCTTTATTGCAGACTTTAAAGGTACAGTCAAGTCTCTTTCAGCGAATGCCTCAGTATGGAATCCATAAACTATTACAATCAAAATGTTTTTCATAAAACGTATCAGAATTCAAACAGACTCAGAGAATTAAAAAAGTGTATACAGGCAAAGGACACCACTTCTTCTCTTCTGAAAGGAAGAGGAGAAATGGCACCTCATTACATTGTCACCACATTACATTGCTTATACCAGGTAGAACGACCCTTTCTCACCCACGGTGCGAGTGCTCATAGAAATTTTCAATTTTCCAAGGCACTCAAAGAAAAAATAAAAAACCGCATTCTAACAGGCTTAGAAATTCAAGTTCATGTGTTGCAAATTTTCGACTTTGATGTGATCAGTGTTTCTGTTTTCCGGAATCGTTTTAGAAGGATTTTTACCCTCTGCTACTTTGACAGGCGGGTATGATTGCCACACCCTTGAAAAAATGTGAACAAGTATAGCTGCGTTCAAGAAACTTGGAAAGGAATTATGAACGAAATTGAAATTAAAATGTGAGAAGTGTTGAGATTAAAACTACAATACAGCGTCTTTTGGTAGATATCTCAAAGCAAATTGCAGTGGTTAGCGTGAGCTGCAGCTTGATCTTGGTTCTCGGCGAGAAGAATTTCCTCCGTCATCAGATCGAAAGCTTTTTTGACTTTCACACCGGTATTGCCACTGACTTCTAAAAAGTAAACACCATGGTCTGTGGCAAACTAGGATCAAATGAGATGATAGAAATTTGTTAGTTTTTTTTATTCTTTTAGATTTAAAATTAAAAAAAGCCATTATTTGGAACCCATCATGTAGCTTCATGTACAATCGGAGATAAAGGAGTTGCAGTCCGTATTCCTCTAGGGGATAAGCTGAATCAGGAAAATTGTCTTTATTACGATCGCGAAAGGCAGAAAAAGAATAAAAGATGAAAATTAAGGAAAATATACAGAAACATATGATCAGAACATGACTAAACTTCCCTCTTTAAACTAACGTTTACCGCACTAGTTTTCAAGATATTTTTAAAATACTCGTTACCAGTACCTCGTTACCGTTACTCAGATTTTCCAGCATATTTTACAACTAACAGGACTGGTTTTTGAGAAGGAGGGGAGGGAGGGTTGCTCAGAGTTCAATATGCTGCTTTAGGACATCGTTCATAAGACATAATACTGTTCAACCATCAAATTTTACCATCGCCTCAGACCATTCCAAGGTAATAAAACATGTTATAAGAAAATCTGTAGAATGATTTTTACTGTGCATCAAAAGAATTAGCCCTTTCATATGTTTTCGTTTTTCTTGCAACTTTTATTTTTATTGAACTAATACGATAAATGTCTTTGCGAACGGTTATGCTGTAGACTCAAAGCCAATTGTAAGATAGAAAGTTGTCAAACAAATAAAACAAAATGTTAATATACATAGAAAATATCTATTATAAAATCTCCTCAAAATTACCCCCTCCAAAGTTTCTATGGAGATTACTCTTCTGTCCTCCAAGTCACACTTGTTTCCAATGACAAACACCACAGGAGCACCCTCACGATGCTATCAGGGAGAAATGATGTTACAATTATACCTCGTATATTTGATAATTTCGTAGTAGTATTCTATTAGCCTAAGGCTAGTCAACTGAATAGAATACTACTCCATTGAGACAAGACAGTTCTTCATCTAGCTAACAAGAACAAGTTGTGCAAAAGTAGTTGAGGTGCTAAAAATGGAATAGAATATTATTCCATTGAGAAGAGACAGTTCTTCATCTAGCTAATAAGTACAAGGTGTGCAAAAGCGGTTGGGGTGCTAAAAATGGGCGGAGAAGGGCATCCTTTTTTTTACCAACTTAGGTATATGCTGCCAAACTGTTCCAGGGGTCTTGAGTCCTAACGCAGGATAGACAATTTTGGCACTTAGCCTCTTCAAAAGGGTGTTTTTTTGGACAGCAATCGTTCGTTCAAAAAAATAAAACATAATCAGTTTGAAATGTTCACCTAAATATTTCTCTTGAGATATCAGTAATTACCTCATCTATGTCCTGCAGCAACTTTGGAACATCATCAAATGAATGTTTGTGGGTGACGTCATATATGACCATGATACCCTATGACATGACAAATCATAAGTCAGTGATTTTCAGTCTTCACAAGTTTGTTTTGTCACTGTCAGTTGAATTTATCAGTTTTATGATTAATTGATCATAAGGAGGTGAAAGGCAGAAAATCAGCTTCTCAGTCATATTTTTCATCTCAGCTGTGAATTGTTAAAAGTTACAGAAAGTTCCTCAAAGACAATATGACTGATTAAGTAAACTAACCTGGGCCCCTTTATAGAGCGCCTTTGTAGATTTCTGGTTTTCCAGCACAGATCCTGCTGTATCACTACAGGAAAGCAAAAAAAAAAAGAAAATTCAAAAGAGCAATTTAGCAATCGTTGTTTCACCTGGAAAATCTTAATGGGCTATCTACCCTGAGAGTATTCATGTTCCTTACAAATAAAATTGTAATCATTTACGGTCTGATGACATCGAAAATGTGATAATTGTGGAAAGTAGTAATTAATTGTACATGTGAGATGCACCTGTGTAAAAGAACGATAGACAGTGCACAGTTAAGGTCAAGGCACTGAATAAGTGAGTGGGTTAGGTATAGCTAGATAAGTCAGGATAATTTTTGCTTAAAAAAAAAGAGAAATAGAAAGTTTGGGAAGTAAACTATCAATCCTTAGAGAAGTCTATACCAGAATAGTATGTTAAAATAGCTTACACTATTTTCAGACAAATGTCCTTGCCCTGCACCTCCATCCTCTTTGTTACAACTTGCTGATCTGCAACCACTTGCACTTGGTCATCGGCTTTCATAAGACGAAAAAAAGAGGAAACAATGCAGTTCTCTTCATGGAGGACAGGAGGAAGAAAGAAGATAAAAGGAGTTATCTGCTTTATCATGGGCATCGCTCAAGAGGTGCTGGATGACCCGTCCCTCCCTCAGAGAGAAAGTGATAATTAATAAAAGTAATTCAACTTGGCTTTTTCCAGCCAGCAGAACAGGCGTCATTTTTTTTTTTTTGGCGTTTTTCAAGTTAGCGCAATCAAACGCAAGGGGGCGTGGCACGCCATCCGCGCTCGCCTCGCGCTAGCCTGTACTAGCCTTAAAAACACGCACACAAAAGAACAAAAAAGCAAAACAAACAAATTTTCGTGGTGTACAGGTGTGGTTTTTCCCAACATGCAGAAAGATTCTAATGTAGGACTCCCTTTCTGGAAAATTCTGTTATCCCTGTTACATTTACAAGGTAATGGGCTCCTGTATTTACTCATTTAAAATTCCTCACTCAGTGGAAATTACAGAAATCACTCGTTTAAATTTCAAAATTCTCAAGTGTATGGAAAAGAGACGGCAGGTGGTGTTAAATTTATCTCTTCGATCGCACTCGTTTTTGTATCAAAATCGAAAAATCAATTGGGAATCCATAGGGAATTTAAATCGCGTCGAAATTAAGATCAAATCTTACATTGTTTTTTCATTTTCATCATTGAATTTACCATTAATCTTTAAGGTTTGTCCTGAACGATACCTAAACTGGTTTGTCATCGACTGATCTTACCGACAATTAACACTGCGATGTTAAAAAAGAAGTCTTTTTTTTTTTTTTGGTATAATCTTACCTTCTAAGTCCTCTTCCACGATATTGCCGCAAAAACTATTAATAACAGAACTCTTTCCAACTCCAGATCCTCCGACAATCACGATTTTGAACTCAGATGTTTTCTCCGCCATTCCCTCTTACCTTGTAAACAGAGGAAAAGTTGCTCAGGCAGATGAACTTTCGCTGTTCAATGAAGAGACCAGACCGGAAGAAATTAACTCCAACCGGAAGTGATGATTACATTCCCGTGAGCCACCTGTGCTCGAGGTACACGTAAATCGAAAGCGGAGGCGGCAGAGTAGATCAGAGGAAGTTTATAGACATGGCGAGTCCTCGAACACGGCGAGTTTTAAAGGAAATAAAGCCGAAAGATGGTAACAGTGTAAGTGTAATTATCAGTTGTTATCATATTTGGAATCCTATATTGTATATATAGATCAATCGTGACGATTTTATCTCTTTTTTGATCGCGTAGAGTTGTTTCGAATGCGGGGCACACAATCCTCAATGGGTAAGCGTGACCTATGGGATATGGATTTGCCTTGAATGTTCAGGGAAACACCGAGGTTTAGGAGTTCATTTAAGGTAAGATGATGTATTATTTACAGTAATAATGAACTTGTTTAACTTTAACGGCGGAGTTTGTCGTTGAAAATGCGCGATGAATCTTTTTTTTGCGGAAAGCCGGTTAGAATGTAAATTGTATGAGGTACCGTGTGGAAGTATGAGCGCTCTATTGACCAAGAATTCAATGGCGTCATAGAATTTTGATAGTTTATCACTGTGGTAACCTGATCACGTATGGATTGAGTTTTTGTGCTAATGATTTCATACAGGGTTTTTTCATCGATGGAATAGGTCATCACAATCGAAAGAATATCTCGTACAGCTGAGAAATTAGTCCCAACATAACAAACACGACACAGGCGATCAAATGAAAATATTCCAGTGATTTTGTATCTTACTCTAACGTGTTATGAAGTGAAACAAACTACTGAAAGCCTGTGGAAGAAAAACACCTCTTTAAATTGAAAACTCCGCGTATCTTAATTGCTTGCTGATATTCTTTACAACCAACAACTTGTTAAGATTTCATTCAAGAATGTTTATGCCTATTTACAATAGCTATTGACATGGTATGTCTGTCCATGTATTCATGTTGGTAATGACAACAACAACAAAAATAGTGGTTGAGACAGAGACACTGAAAAAATGAACAAAAAATAAAAAATAAGAAAAACAGGAAATACTTATCTACAAATCTTACATGTATGTCATGGAAATGTGAATGATCTTCACAGTAATGAACACTACTTAGGTAACCTTTTAACTCCCAGATCAAATTTGTAATTCTCCTTACTGTCAACTATACAATTCTTGTAATGTTATACAGAGAATTTAGTATTGGATCAACTGATAATCTCAAAATTGATATTTTTCTTTATTTTTATCACTTATCTGATTGATATTTTATTGATATTGTAGGGTGAAATTATCCCTTGGTCACTCATGGGAGTGAAAGGGTTAAAAAATAAGCAGTAGTTAAAATAAAGCCTGGGAAAAAGTTAGGCCTGTATAGGAGTAAACCTATTATCTCTGCAATACCCGTGCAGTGCTCTACCAACTTAGCTAATAAGTCTTAGCAATAGGTTCAACTCCCATACAGGCCTGGATTTGTTTCAGGCTTATTTTTACTGCTTCTTAAGTAGCATTCATTACTACAGGGATCATTCATGTATTCATTTATTGATCGGTAGTTTACATGTATGATTTTTATATGTTCATAGTCATAACTCCATATGTTATTTTGTACAATATATAAATGATGCCATTATTAAACTGGTATTCCTTTCCCAAATAGTATGCTCAAGGAAGTCCAAAAATTACCCTATCTTTGTATGACTCTGTTCTTCATTTCAAGTATTACTACTTTAAGCTGTTCTTAGTCATCTCTCCAGTCTTTTAGTTTGATAAACAAACTAGTTACTGATTGTTATACAATTCTTGTTTTAGTTTTGTAAGATCAGTAACCATGGACAAATGGAAAGACATTGAGCTGGAGAAAATGAAGGTACCAGCATCTAGTGAATAATGCATTTTGATTTTAAAGTATACAGAAACATCCAGTGAATAAACTGTCTTAATTAATCGTAACCCTAGCCCCAAGAGTGATCAGCATTTAATTTTCTCCCATTAGTAATAATGCTAAATCATTTGATAAGATCATGAGAATAAAGGAGATGATAGCAAATTGATAAGCTTTGATTGTGAAACAAATTCTCCTTGTCAGTACTAAAGAAAATGTACAGATAAGTACATGGAGAATGTGGATACTGGTGTCAGGGTGTATAGGGTTAAGGAATAAATGAAAAAATAATGATAACCAAAAAATAATGATAATTATAATAATGATGATTATATTTTAGTAGTTATGATAAGAACAAAAATGACGTGATCTTTGAAAGAATTTGTACTAATGAGAAATATTAATAAAAATTGTTTGTTAATTGTCAGGTTGGTGGAAACAGTAAAGCAAAAGCTTTCTTCAAGTCTCAACCAGATTTCCGAGCAGATATGTCCATTCAAGAAAAGTACAACAGCAGGGCAGCAGCACTTTACAGAGACAAGGTATGGTTTATTCCTAGATCTGGGCCTCTCTTCTTCTCTCTCTACCTCTCTTCCACTTCAAAGGCTTGTTCAATTATTTACCATAAAACTGTGCACAGGATGGGCAAAAAGTTGAGGAAACATAAAGGAAGGATAGAAATAGAGGAGGTGAGAATGGAGGTTCCCAATAAATCCATCTCCTCGTCTCCTACCCAAAAAAACTGATAGATAAAACTGTAATGCGGGATAACTGGAAATTTTTGCTTTGAGAAGAAGGGAAGGAGAGATTCAGTGGATTACCCCCCACATTTAGAAACATTCATGCACTTTCATTGCTTACATTTTTTTATTTGTCATTTATTGTTTTTTAAAGTCTTCTTAGCAGAAAATCCTTGAAGAAGGGATGCTCTCATGCTTGTTCTTCAGGGTCTTCCTCATTTATGCTCACTAAGAAAGGGAGAGGGATGAGAGAGATAAGAGGATAATTATTTTTGAATGAGATATTATATTATATTGTACTACAATTTTCCTTTTGATTCAAACAGATTGCAGCCTTAGCTGATGGAAGGTCATGGTCAGAAGAAACCTCATCAGCTAAAAACTATGAACCACCTCTGAGCAGAAATTCAAGCAGTTCTTCAGTCAGTCGGGCAGCCAATGGTTCAAATTCAATGAGTTATGGCTCCTCTTCACCTGAATCCATGCTGGGAATATCGAAGTAAGAGAGGCCAATTTTTGTTTGACTAAGTCATGAAATATAATAGTTACCATGAGTGGCAAAGAAACTCGACATTTCAGTCACTCTAGCTGCAGGAAGATAATTTTACAAGTTGATTAACAGATTAAGTCTTAAATGTCTATAAAAGTGAGCACACAAAGTTAGAGACCACTATTGAAAAAGCTGTTAATTTTTCTCAAGGGTAAGGCAAAGGAAATATTAAACCTCAGACCCTCTGAATTTGGATACGCTACCAACCAGACTATTAAGAACTTGTTGGCAAGCCAGGCCTCATGCCAGGTTCACAGGAGACAAATCTAGCTTCACTGATTTTATTTAACCCTTTACATCCTAACTTCAGTATCTATATTCTCCACACTCTTCTCTATACTTTTCCTTTGGCACTGACAAGGAGAATTCATTTAAAGATCAAAGCTTCCAAGGTTGGCGATCATTTCCTTTATTCTCATTACCTTAATGACTGACTCAGCAATACTTCTGTAAAGAGAAATTTTATGCTGGTCACTGCAAGGGTGTAAAGGGTTTGAAAATGGAAACTGGTAGGGTACAAACTTTCCATGAGCCATTTGGGGTTGTGATTTTAACTTAATGCTTTATTTTCAGGAGTGAATTAAATGCTCAAAAAGAGGATTTCTTCAGCCGGAGACAGATGGAAAATGCTTCAAGGCCTGAGTAAGTAACTACTGGTATAAATTAGTGGTTTCTCTTTTATAGTCAAATTTGTACATCTTACGCATTCCATAGAGGCTTTCCTTTATGTAACTTCCTCCTCTCTCGGTAACTTAAAAAGTGTTTCCCTTTAATACCATCATCATCATCATAATTTTTATCATCATCAAAATAGTCATCATTGTTCTTCCATTTCTCTTGATGGGATGTGTCACACCATAGATCTCCAGCCCAAGCACTCCTGCTAGTTGCTTACTAGATAACTTATATTAAAGACTAACAGATGATTTAATTTGGTTACATTTGGTTTGAATTTTTATTTTTAGTAATCTACCTCCGAGTCAAGGTGGACGATACACCGGTTTTGGATCGGCACCAGTTGTAACCGCAAATAGCTCAGGTAGGTTGACATCTTTTTTATGACCTGCTCAGTAACTTCTTCCCCAGAAATGTCCATTACTTGACAATGAGCTTCCTACCAATGTGTTTTTAATGGTAAGGTAATATTATTGTCCAGAGTAAAAGGTGGTGGATTATCCAGAACTTTTATTCATTTAGGGAACCTATTTCCTCACCACATTTCTCATTCTGCCAGTGAAGTCCACCCTCAGTTCAAAACTAGTGCTTGGTTGGTTTTGTCCTTTCTCCAACCCTTTGACTCCAAGGAGCAACAACATCTAATTTTTCCCTACAATATCATCTCTGAATCACATGTTAAGGTCACAAGAATAAAAGAAAGCTCTCGATCGTTAAACAATTCTCCTTGTCAGCACCTTAGAAAAAGTATGGAGAAAAGTATAGAGAATATGCATACTGATGTTAGGGTGAAAGGAGTTGATTCTAAAATTACAATTTCAATTGTGTTCATTTGTAATTTACATCATTTGTTTCTGTCAGTCTTATATAATTAATAATTATTTATCTCGCATGACTTTTTTTTTCATTTAAACCAACACTTCTTTAGGTTGGGACTCAACATTTTCTTCTCTGTCATCTGTAAGTTGAAGTTTTTTCCTTTTACTGTATTATTCATTTAATTCTGATAATAGTGGTAGTATTAAAAATGAAGAATTATCCTGCCTGCAATTAATGATACACTGTAACAAATCTCAGTCACAACTGATGAATCCTGCTTGCCTCTATAAGATCACAGCAAAACTGACCAATCCATTTTGAAGAACTGAAATTGCAACATTTGATTCAAAAACAACTCTTCACTTGTGTTTGACGATGACTTCCTCCCATGTTTTTAACACATTTGTCAGTGTCTCCAAGCAAAGTCCTATTTTAGAACTACTTACTTATCATGACTTTCTCTTTTGATACTTTGGTGGTGGTCTTTCCTATCGTTGCAAACAGGATTCACCGAGTGATAGATTGTTTCAACATATTTTTAACCCTTGATTTCTACATGTAGGAGTGACCAAAAATAATTTTATCCTTACAATGTTGATACTAAGAGAAAGGTGATTAGAACTGAGAAAAATGTTGACTGGGCATATTGTTTGATTTAAGACCTCATTCTTGAAGCCAAAATTGTGTGAAATGTATAGGAGACTGTTTGGAGAGTTGATATTTTGATCTTGAAAAAACATTAGAGCTGAAATATATGGTTATGTGTTGTTTAGGGTTGGAGTTCATTTACCACTGGAGCTGCTCAATTGGCTGCTGTTGCTTCACAACAAGTAAGATGTTTTATTTCTTCTAATTCTCCTGACCCAAGTGGAAAATAGAAAAGGGAAAACAGATCAAGATACACAGTCCAGTGGGACACATTTTGATATTTATGATATCTGAGTTCACATTCATTATTGTCTGTAAAAGCAAACATCTGATCAAGACATGTTTAGAATAGTAGGTGAGTCATGCATTCCCACTTTTCCAGTTGATGTATGATCTCAGAAACATTTGGGTTAGGAAAGCAATGAGTAATTAGCAAGGGAATGCTCACATGTAACCAGGTTTTCTTCCCTCATTTCAAGGCTCTTGTTGAACTCAGTTTCTGTCAGCCAATTCCTTGTCCTCTTTGTAGGCCCAACTAACCCTCTTTCTCAATAGAGGTGATAGGAAAAAGCATATTTTTGGTATTGGCCCAAAGTTTAACAGTAACTTATTTTGCCATTATCATCCTCATAGATTTTTGTTACTCCTTGTGATGTTTTTGCAGGCTGTTAAGCTGGGTTCAACAGTCAATGAGTCAGTTCTCAAACCAACAGCATCCAAGGTATGTACTGGAGAGGAACTGAAGTCACCTATCACTGTCAGTCCAAGATGAGCAGCTTTTGATGGTTTATTGAGTCTTATACAATATATTCCTATTACACTTAAGTTGAAATGGAAAAGAAGAATCATTTTTTCAAAGTTTAAAAAGTGGGCAACCATACCATGAATTTGGTTGCACTCATGAAGCCAATTTGGTTCCTTGTCGGAAAACTCCACATACCAAGTGCATTGGGTGCAAAACATCCATGGTATTCCTTAATGTTCGTGGTGTCTCTTTTCTTTCTTGGATCACACACCTGACTCACCCCGTTTAACTTTTAATTCAGAAGGCAGCCTCCCTCCTTGGGCAAAATGGCACATTTTCAATATTCTCATAGACAAGAATTTGAAAGAAAGGAATTTTAGGACATTGATGTACTGGTATTTTGGTCAACTTTTCTACTTATTTTACAAATTAAGTGTAGTTGTGATGTAATTATATGGCAGGCAATATCTTAACTTCTTAGTTTATGCAATAATTTTATGTGCCTGGTGTTCAGTTGTCCATTTTTTTTCCTCAAACAATCAACTTCAAACCAAACAAAATTTAGTTGCCTAATAAACTTTCTGGAAAAAGGGATGATTGCTAATTTCAAGCAATGTTTTGTAATGAACTCTTTAGGAACAACTATGACACTGTACTTTGAAGTTTGAATGTCTTATCGCACATACTAGAAAGATGTTATCACTCTAAGAGTGATGACAGTGATATATGTAAGAGGTATAAGGATATTTTTTTTATCTCAGGCTGTAGAACTGGGAAGTACTATGAATGAAGGGATGAAGAAAGTATCAACAAGGGTAAGTTTTGTTTTGTTTTGTCTTTTTGTTTCACTGATTCTCATTTAGAGAATACAAAAATCTCTCTATATTGGAAGTTATTATAGTTAAAGGGATACGCACACACTCAACACAGTTGACTTAAAATCACAACCTGGTCATCATACACCAAAGTATTCACTACACTTAAAACTGTCAATGATTTACTAGAGAGGTTTGAACTTCCACTTGACAAGGGTAAGTGGACCTCCTACAAGACTTGTTCAGACATTAACCTGAAGAAGTTCAAGTTTGTCTTTGTTTCATTCAGTCAAGAAAAGTTACTTTTGTTTGATTCTATAACTTGTTTTAGAATTATTTCCTTTCTCACTTATTTGTGTAATGGATCTACCTCATTGTCAATGTTAAAAGATCAGAAAGTAACCTAAAAAAATTAATTTTTTTCTTTAACCCTCTAACCTCAGAGGGTGGCTAGCATCTAATTCCTCACCAAGGTATCTCTGTAGAATCAAACATTAGCTCATGAGGATTAATGAACTGACCCCTATTGAAAAGCTCTCGATTTTTAACAAAATCCTCCTGTGAATGCCATAGTTAATGTATAAACAACATTATAGACATCATGCATGCTAATGTTAGAGTGTAAAGAGTTCATTCCTCTTACTTACTTAAAAATTTATTTTCAATTCTCTTTCTGATCATGAAAATTTTGATTCCTGTAATTTTGATGGAAAGCCATCACATAGTTGAAAATGATAAGTTATGCTCATTTGAGGTCTGATCGTAAATAAATTGATCTGACAGAAGCAAGCAAGAAAGTACCTGAATAAAAAAAGAATTTATTGACAAGTTCTGTTCATGTGATTTTGAAAGAAACATTTTACATTTAAGGTCCAGGAAGGCAAGCTTCTTGATGACGTAACAACCTCTATGTCCAGTTTGTCCACAAAGGTATGTTTTCTTTTTAACTCTGTCATCTGTGTTTTTGCCCTGCACTACAGTGTAATTCCTTGGCATATTTTGCATATTCCAATGTCCCAAAATGGTTAATGGCGTAATAGTGGAATACTAAAATATGTCCAATACTGCGTTCACATATTGGTATGTGGTTAAAAGATATTTTGACTTGAGCTATGTCTTTTTGCAGTCAAAAATTGACCTTTTCCTCCCCTACAAATGTTACCTGTTGCAGTTTACCTTGAAAATCCAAAAACTGTGATCACCAGAAATATTTCTGAAGTGTGTTTGTGTTTTGGAAAATAAGGCTGTTATTTGGGGTTTCTTTTTTCCGGTTTTTGCTTCGTGGTTTTCTGAGTTTGACAGGAAAAATCATTGATTATCAACTGAAAGAAATTTGTTACATTGAAACAACTTTTATTTATAGATGCGGGATGCCAGCTCGAAGGGATGGACAAATCTTCAGACTGCCAGTGTAAAAGGTTGGGCAAACATCCAAACACTTGTCAATCAAGGCGCTGGTGGTTATGGAACAAAGTCTCTGACAAGTGGAGGAACCTCTGGAGGAGGATATGGTTCAGTTAATGGTGTGTCAGCAATGAATAGTACTGCTACTCTTAAAGATGATAATTGGGATTGGGATGGCTATGAAGATGTAAATGATGAAGAAGCTGATGATAATGAGGCTAGTAATGGCAAGGCATCACTGAAAGGCAATGATGAAGATAATGGGGATTCTTGGGCATGGGGAAGTGATTCTGAAATCACAAAACAGCCAACCTTATCCAAGAATGGCACATTGCAGAATACAAGGGAGTCATTGTCATCATCGAGGCGAAAAACAAAATCGCCACCAAAGACTGAAGCTGCAGTTGCAAAAAATGATGGTTGGGAAGATTTGATTAGTTGGGACAATGATGGATGGGGCGAGTCCAGTGCCTGGAGCAATGAAGAATGGCAGAGTAGTTCAGCTGGTAAATCAAAGATAACAGCTGGAGGGAGAGGGGGAAATAAAGATGACTGAACTAAAACATTATTAGTTAATGAATGATTATTATTTTATTAAGACCAGAGTCTTCTTAGAGCCTCAATCCTTTTTTCAGTACCAGGTATCAGCAACTTCATCATAAAATTTTTTTTCTTTTTTTTTGGGGGGGGGGGGGGGGGTTTTTTGATATAAAAACAACTTGGTATGCTCCAGTCAGGAATGAATGACTTGTCAGTGAAATTGTTTTGAAGTTGTGCCTTGTGAAAGGAGCTGATTCTTTGTACTTGGATAGGATTGTAGACATCAGAAGGGTAAGAAATAAGAAATTTCTATAGTATTTATTATTTTTGGTCTTAGAATAACTCAGTGTGGTTCATTTCAAGGGGAACCCAGAGAAAACATCACAGTTCAGGAAAAATCAGTGAAATTTGTACTGCACTCTGGTAGTACATTGTTTCACACCAGGGCTGTCATTAGGATTTGAAGGGGCTGTAATGTGACCCCACAGTCAACATCTTCACTTGTCACATTGTGTGAGCTCAGCCAGGAGAGGTGTTAGGGGTTATAGCCCTCAGTGACAGCCCTAAAAATATATATACAGCCTTGATTTTAAAATTTCACAACCACATTTGAATCACTGTGCTGGCAATTTTGTCAGCCTTTGGACAATTGATTTAAATGTGCCATTCTATATAAATCTCTTGCACTATCACTCAACTGTTACTTCTTAACTCATGCAATTGAAGTTCTCTTGTTAACCTTTTCACTCCCAAGATCTAATTAGTAATTCTCCTTACTATCTGCCATACAATTCTTATGATGTTAGTTCAGAGAATTTGGTATTGGATCAACTAATCATACCATAATTGATATTCCTCTCTATTCTCATCACCTACCTGCTTGATATTGTATTGATATTGTAAGGAGAAATTCTGTCTTGGTCACTTGTGGGAGTGAAAGAGTTAAAGATAGGAGAATTAGAACTAGAGTTTGTACCATAGGTCAATAAAAAGCACAAAGAGGAACAATCGCTGTTCTTCCTGTCTTAAAACAGAATAACTGATTCGTTAAACATGCTATTTTCTCACCAGTGTTTGGACAGTTCATTTGTCGTTTCCTTCAACAAAATATTTCTCAACTTAACACAAGGAGCAATATCTCGTTTGCAACTTTGAATTCAAGTATTTAAGATAAGTCTGACAGTCAATTCACATATATCCAAAATGTAAATAGGATTTCGAAATATTTTTAATTATGCTAATATTTGCATGCATAGTTTGTTGACAAGTTGGAGGAAATCCACTGGCTATCAATGCACTCTTGATGTAATGGTCACTTCAGTCACTGAGTGACTGGCATCCACTTTCTCCTTACAATACCACCCCTGAATCACCCATTTGAGTCACAAGAATAGAGAAAATGATCACCATCACAGAAGCTCTTGATTGTCAAACAAATTCTCCTTGCCAGCACCTCAGGAAATGTATAGAGAAAGGTACAGAGAATATGCATACAGATGTTAGAATTGAACTGGGTTAAATCTAAGGATTAAAGAAGAGGTACCTAAATAAGATAGAAAAACATTGGATATTTTCACAATTCAAACTCTATACTTTTTTTCACCCATTGTCTTAAAATCTTCAGTAGTTTAATTAAGGAAGTGTTGGGTATTTTTCAGAATGGGTGGGGAATTATTGAAATTTAAATCTAAATGTAACTGGGGTCTGTAAATTTTTCTTCTCTGTGACAAAGGAGTATGGGGTCAGATCTATCAGTCACATAACCTATTTGAGGAGGATCTCTTTGATGTTGTTGTTTGACAGGAAATCTGCTAGAGACAAGCCAGCTTTAGTATGAGAGCCTGCACTTTGGCTACTTAGAAGAAAGTTCAGCCAGTGAGAGATGTGGGACAGTTGAGATCAAATCTATTTTCAATTAAATGCAAGTCAAAGACTATTACAGACTGTGTTTTGCACTGGTTGACAATAGTTCAGTTTACAACTCAGTATTAGATAATTTAAAATCAAGTGAAGTGCTTTAAAATAAATCAGGTTTTAACTGACACCTTTCTAGTATAATTGTGTTTTTTTACTGGAATGTTGAAATTTCAATATCTCTCAGCATGAAGAAACATGGAAGAAAAGGCTAACTGATACAAAGTCAGAAAGTACAGCAACCCTTTTCACACAGCACATTTAAAAAAGATTGCTCTCTTGAGTTTAATCTGTTCAACCAAAGTTTATGTAAGAGTTCATACTATCCAAAAGTTATAATTTACAAGTAACAGCTCAACTAAATATGGGAGTATTTTAAGCCTATTAAACTGCAACGCAAGCTCCAAAATCACAAAAACTAATTGGTGGAAAAGAGCAATAAAGATTGAGGGATTTCAATAAAAATTTCTAAATAGTTTAAAAAATGTTGAACTTAAATTTAGTTTTCACCCACAGTGATATTTACAAAACATTTCAATCTGCTCGTTTTCTTTTCTGGCTTTTTTTACCAATATAATGTCTTGCTAAAAAAGCTTGTAACACTGGAAAACCACCCATTTTCTTTGTCATCTCCAACTCTTGTGATTGCCTGGAAAAAAGAATTGTTAACTATGCTGTAGAAATTAGACCCTTTTGCTAAAAAATGCCATTCTTTTGTGTAATTGAGTTCTTTGTCATTTAAAAGAGGTGAGTAGAAGGGGGGGGTAATTTTTTCCATTTTATAAATAGTAACACAGGTATCAAAACCACTGTCACTTATACCAAAGGCTTGGGTATACAAACAATAGCCTGTTAATGTTACACTGGAAATTAAGAGTGCTGATGAGGGTGTGGCTTCAACTCCATAATAGTCAACAATGCTGCAGCCATGGGATAGCTGAACTGTAATTATTTTACTTACTCTGTTCTTGAACAATCAACTACAAGTAACTAGAGTCTGTTGTGTCGGGTATTCTTTACTTACCTTATCAGAGATGACTGTATCTTCATCATCTTCAGGCAGATAGTCTGGTAATGTACTGCTGTTTCCCCTTCCACAACTCTTAGCAGGAGCTTTGCCAAATGACAACATCACCTTGAGGAACAAAAAATTGTTGTTCAAACGGAATCACCTGAAGTATGTTAGAAAGATTTTGCCTCGAAAGATCTGATCTAGCACCATAGGTAACTAACTTTTGTCTATAAGTGACTTGAATAACTTTTTTTTTGTGATTTTTCTAGGAGAAAATTAAACACAATGCTTTTTTTAACTCTGAAGAAGACAACCATTCAGAATGGTTTCAATGACTTTTTCCAGCAGCCACTTCCAATAGTGACAAGGGCAGTTGTATCTCGAAACCCAATTAAAAGAGCCTGAAACAGACAGCAGTAAGAGGTGTCCTAGGTGTCGGTAGACTGTCGGTGACCAGCATTTACTGATACCCCTGACTTAGATTGTCATCACATCTATTCACCTGCCAAGCTTTAAATAAGGGAGAGCACCACTTGCAGTGTTTTCAAAAGTAACCGGCGCCCGACGCAAGTCACCGGCTACTTCGAGCGTTAGCGCCGGGTACTTTTGGAAGTCAAAATTAAAAAAAAAAATTAAAAAAACAAAGTTCCGATTCCTATGGGTTAAAGTTAAGGATAACATATTTTGTTCTTGCCCACTGATCGCGTTCCAGCATCAGAAATCGTAACTCTTTTATTCAACAGCATTCAACTTGGACTGGAAACCATTTGCGTTTTCCCACGAAAGACCGACATTTGATCCTGCTATTTCGTGACTAGTTTTTTCTTGCGTAAGCGAATTATGAAATCGTCTTCTTCTCCACATCGCGTGTTTGAATCTGTTTGTGAATTCGTGAGAGCTTTGTACTTGGCGCTTTCTTTAAGAAAACGGTCCCAGTCACCGGTTGAAAAGGCAGAAATCACAGCCGCTTTTAACCCAGTTTGGGTTCAAACAGCAAAGAAAGGAGATTGCAGGTATGAAACACTTTTTAAAATGCAAATGTTCGCCGGGTTCCTGTTTACAATCCCCCAGTCCATCAGAAAATAAGTATTGGTGCATGTTATGAATGAAACATTGCTTGAAAACAATATTGTATCGCTTAGGTTGAATTATTTATTGTCAACAAGGCGATTTATAAGGGATGCTTTTATTTATTCAACGCTTGGTTTCGTGAGGCGCCGTTTCGAGAATGAACTGGCAGACTCTGGCGATTAAATAAATTTTATGCCGACACAAATTTGGTCACATTTAACTTTTTATATAAGCCAGGCATTTTTAAGATTTTTGTGAGACTTAAAGTTTCATTTCAAGTCTTCATAATCAGTAAAGCGGGTGAAACTGAATGTTTTACAGTTCTTTATGGAGAATTAATTTTATACGAAGCCGACACAGCCAGACTAGTCGCGACATAAGTCGCGCCACATGTTACGGCTCGCTTAACATATATGAGTTTTACTGAAATTGATTGTTTAGCAAAGCATTGTTCTTCTGATAACTAAAAAAAACAGTTAAAACAGTTGTGCCCGCGGAATAAAATTGATTTATCTAATCGATTGAAATTTTGGCTAACAATGCATTATTTATGGAGCTTGTATGTCGCGCTAAAAAATAAAATTTAATCTCCGCCTTTAACTCAAATTTTGTATACGTGAGGTCATATACGTGAGCGCGAAATAACTATGCTTGGTTTATTTAACGCGTTGGTCATGGGGGATAAATGGTACACATTGTCAACATCGATACATATTCTCACTGCTTTCGTTAGATGCACCAGACACGGAAGGGTCTTCTGCAACGCCTAGTACGTCCTTAAACTTCGAAGATGCCGAAAGTTTGCCCGTCAATGTGTTACGCGACTGCCAAGAAATCTCTGTGACCGCAGCCCCTACCAACCACGCTGAAGGTAAACGAACTTTTTATTACAATTCGTGATATTTCTTTCTTTTTTTGAGAGTAGCCTTCTCTAGTTGGTGGTTTGCATCACACACTGAAGAAAAAAGGTAAAGAATCTTACATGTATTTTCCTCCCACAGATACTGTGTGTATACAGTCAGAGAGTGATATCACGAACAGTTTCACTGAAGAACAGCAGACGAAGAAAATTCATCACTACATTCTCTGCAAAAAGCGTGACTGCTTGGGTGTGTCTCAAGAAGAAAGAGCACGCATCAAAACAACCAAAAAGAAGCAGATGTTTAATCACAGCCTTATCTTTAATAAGGATTTGGCCTATAGCCCTAAAGTACAGATGTGGTGGCTCGTTTACATCGAAGGAGAAGGTCAATACTGTCTGATCTGCAAGAAGTTTGATTCCAAGAATCCCCAAAACAAAAAGGAATTTTTTTCTGCAGAACCAAGCACAAGGTTAAAGAAAGATTGCCTCGAGGAGCACATTGCAACAAAGAGACACAAAGATGCAATCACTGCCATTCTTATGAACAGGTTCTCAGTTTTCCAGAAAGAGCTCGATCATAATGCTGAAGTTCAGGTTGATGTGTATGAAAGAGTTTTCTATTGCCTTTACTGGTTGGCAAAGGAGGATATAGCAAATGTCAAGGTTAAGAGTCTGTTAAAGTTGGTTGCGAAGCTGGGGTGTGATATGAGTGGCTTTAATCACACATCAGTAGGTTCCTTTCGCAACATGTTGCTTCTTCTTGGTGAAATGATTCAAAATGAAGTCATTTCTGCTGTAACTGGGCCATTTGGGGTGATGGTTGATGACATGACTGACATTGCAAATTTGGAGCAAATGATTGGTTTCATCCAGTATTATAACAGGGGTAGCGAAAAGGTTGAGGTGAAATTTTTGTGTTTGGAAAATGTTCTCGCCAGCTCTGACGCAGCAGATTCTTTAACCATCACAAGCATCCTTCTGGAAGTCATTGAGAAACACAGTCTCAATTTTGACTGGTTTAAAAGCTTTGTGTCAGATGGAGCAAGTGTCATGGTGGGAGAAAGGTCAGGTGTAGCTACCAGGCTGAAAGCAGATGAAAGAATCCAGTCGTTAATATCTGTCCACTGTGTTTGTCACAAACTAGCGCTGGCGTGTACCGACACTTTAAACGATCTTGCCACAATAAAGAAGATGCAGAACACACTAAACACCCTTTGGCAACTCCTTGACAACTCGAACAAGAAGACAGCCATTTTCCTGAAAGTTCAACTTGAGGTGAGTGAAATAACTCTCTCAAACAAGAATTCGCAGAAGAAGATAGCTAAGAAGCTGAAGAAGGCCTGTCAGACACGATGGCTGTCATTTAACGCTGCCGTTCAATCCGCTTGGGAGAGCTTCTCTGCCATCATCCAGTTCCTTATCAGGATGAAAGATGAGGACCCCACATGCCAGGGCCTGTTAGTTCAAATGAACAACGTCCGCTTCCTGGCTTGCTTGTATGTTTTAAAGCATGTGCTTCCTGTTCTTGACAACCTGTCAAAATCGTTTCAGCATTCTACTGTCAATTTCAGTCACCTTAAACCAGAAATTGTTCGTGCTAAGGCAGCGCTGGATGAAGTGGCAACCAAAGAAGTCCCCATCAAGCAATTTTGCCAAGATATCAAGGAAGGAAAGATGGTGCTGCTGTAGTTTTCCCCTTCTGAGCATCAGCTTGCATCCATGCGAAATTTGTTGCTCAAGTATGTCTCTGCTTTGAAGGAAAACATCGACCTGAGGTTTCAGAACACCCTCCCTCTTCTGGGAGCGCTCTCCATCTTTGATCCAACTCTTATTCCTGCAAGCTCTTCAGAACTTCCCTCTTACGGAGTAGATTCTATCCAAGTTCTTGCCAAGCACTACTTCCCCGACCAACAAGACCGACTTTTGGCAGAGTGGAATATATTAAAGTACCACATGAAGGAGATGGCCATTCCAGCTGATGTAAAAGGCAAGACTACCATGCCAGCAGAGTGGTGCATGTCCCAGCTAATGAAACAAAGATCTTCTTTCCTTTCTCTTCTCCCTCTCCTCATGCACATTGTAGAAATAGCTCTCACGATGCCCATAAGCAACGCATGGCCTGAAAGGGGAGTCAGTCGAGTTAAGCTTATAAAGTCAAGGCTCAGGAGCAGGCTGACCAATGAGATGCTGGAGGCCCTTGTTAATATCTCTATGAATGGTCCAGAGGCAAATTCTTCAGAATGTGACACCCTGGTGAAGAAGACCACTGAGAAATGGCTCTCTGGAAAACGCTACAATTTGGCCAAAGGGAAGTCAGCCTCAAGAGAAAGCAAGGGCAAAGAACCTGCACCACCAGAATTAACAAGTGTATCAACACAGACGGACCCACAAGTTGAAGATCGTCAGAGTCAAGAAGAACAACAAGCGTTGCAAGAGGAAGAGCAGGTCCTCATTAAACTTGGCTTAGCAAATTTTCAAGATGATCCAAGTTGTGACGACAGTGACAGGGACAGTGCAATGGGGGAAAGTGATTTCAGTGACAGTGACTTTTAACTAAAAAGAATCGAGCCTGAGTGCTTGGATGCCATAACGAAACTGTTCATCTGTATTTTCAATCTGTAGGAAAACTCTGACTGCAAAAATAATTATTTCAAAAGTTGATTCATGTTATAACAGGTCAATGAAGTACTGACAAGGGAAAGAGGTCAATTTTTATTTAGATGTAAATTGTAATATGTAACATGGGACTGGAAGGAAAGCATTGTAATATGTATGAGTAAACATAATTTTCAAGAAACTCTTGATAATGAGTCAGATTTAAGAAAAACTCTAGGTTATAATAAAGTGTACAACGACCTAAAAAATAACTTTTTGGTCCTGAAAATGCACCAGAATGCACCTCAGAGCATGCAGATTTTCAAAATTTTCTGGGGGAGGCCCCCCATACCCCCCCTGCAGGAGGGGGAAACCCCCTCCCGCACCCTCCCCACGGGCGGCTTTGCCGCCCGGCGCCGCTGTCGCGGCGCAGTGGTGCTCCGGCTATTTTAAAATTTCCTCCTGATACTTTTTTTCATTTTGAAAACCCTGCACTTGTAGGTGGTTCTTACTTTCCCACTTAACTTACCTCTTCTCCTCTTTCATTCTTGATCACTTGTTGAGCTGACAGAACTTTAGTGTTATTGATAGCATCACACAGTGTTTCTGGTGTTAGCTCCACTTTACATCTGACAATACATCTTGATTTATTCATAACAAATGTAAAGCTTATTACTCCTTTAACTTTCAGTAATTCCTCCTCACAAAGCTTTCTGGTGACCTAAACAGAAAAATTCAAAATTTTGGACTGGTACTGGTGCTATGTCAATTTGTTTCAAGCTAATTTGAAAACTCCACTGCCTTTTAATGTAGAATGAAACAATTTAATTCAAACCTGATTTGCCAAGCCTTTGATGTGAAGTGTAACCACTTTAGCTCTCTTGTTCAAATTTCCAAGGAAAAACGATTGTGATGTCTCACTGCAAGAAAAAAAAGGGGAAAAAGCCCAACAGTTATTAAAGAAAAGTCAGTTAGTCTAATCAAAAAAAAAAAAAAACAGGCAAAACCGAGAAAAATTAAAGGGAGAACACTAAAAAATATATACATGCCTGGCTCTTCTACTCGAAGGTGTCTTCACAGTTGAAATGATATTTTGATAAACCTCCTTTGCAAGCTGTCTTGCTTTGGAGTGGTAGCCTTCCTTGTGCATGATGGTTTTTAAGCTGATAACCATGCCTATCTCTTCCTTCATTTTCGAACGGTTGGGTTGAAATTCTGACAAAAACTTCAACGCCTGGAAGAAATAACCAACCAATAAAATCTTGTTGTCAGTTAAAATTGCCACAAATATTCGTTTTCAACTGGAAGAATATACTAGCTTGTGATGAGATTTGATTACATATATACCTCAAGGGCTGTGTTAACTACATTGACATCTTCATTGTCTAGAAATAAAACCAGTCCTGCTAGGCACCCCTGATCCTAAGTACAAGAATCAGAAAATTAAATGAATCAACATCATAAAATAAATGTGGCCGACATAACTGCTTTCTAAAGATATTAAAAGTACATTTACATATTTCGTACTTTAACTATGGTAGCTCTGTTTTGTGGATCAGCCGCTAAGTTCCTGAGATGTTCAACTACACCGAGGGCAGTCATTATCACCTTCAAATAGAAATTTTCTCAACTCAAGGTATTGACGTTTATCGTGCAAGGCGTTCAGTTCTTGAGGCACAAGAGCAGAATATATCCCGACTGGCTTTTATTCGAACACGCCGCTCTTCAATTTGATTGGCTCATCGGTGAAGACACAGCGTTTTGATTGGTCAGATTCAGATGCACAACAAAATTTAAATCTCACTGAGCAATCATGTGGTATTAACTTTTCTCAGCTCTTTGGTTCTTCTCCATCATATTCTAACTTTACTTTGATTTTAAGTCCTTAAGAATACTAAAGGAAATGGAATTTGCTTTAGAAGTAGTAACGACAGTGCTTGAGTACTTTGGCTGGGACAGACACGAAATCGAAGTAAGTTTTTTTTACGAATAGTTGTTCAGAATGCGTGACCACTTTGACGTAGTCAGATAAAAGTTATCATCGATCGAGTAATATTTTTTTCCATTTCAGGAGCTATTCAATCAAGATCGAAGATTAAGGAACCGAAGAAGAAGTATCGTTCGACGAATCGTCCGAGAGTTGTCACATTATAATCTCAAATTGTTTACGAAACGTAGCATTGTTCGTGAGATTGGAAGTCGACTGCCTTTGAAACCGTGTAGAAGACCGTATTTCGAGGTGAGTTCAGCTATAAAATATATCGCAGCAAGTTCGATCACTTCGTGCAACCTAAAACCAATTGATCTGAAACCAGTTCTTCAGGCGTCGCCCGTTTGATCGTTGAGAAAGTATGTTAAGCAGTTGATCAGCATCGTTTACAAGGCTATATTTTTATTTCATCTTTCAGCTAAGTCTAAACAGAAATAAGCAAGAACTTTGTTCGGAGATTGAAGGAAATTCATTATCTCTAATGATGATGGCATCCTTAGCTGATGTTGCCTGGATAACGGACAGTGACAGTTCATCATCTGAAGCTGACCTTCCTGATGATGATGATGATGATGATGATGAGGGGGAGGAAGTAATTCTCAGAGAACTTGAAAGCCCATTCAGGGAACCGGAGCTAGAAGTAGTCCAGGACGAACCAGAAAATGATGAAAAAGACAACGCTCCAAATAAGGAGGCCATGCAAAAAATTTCTGCTTTGGAGGATGAACTTCAGAGGTTGAGAGCTCAGATAGCGATGATGCTGGTTTCTGCTCCACAAAATCAAGGGGCTCCATCCACACCAATGGGGGCAACTGCACCCCCTCCCCCTCCACCACCACCTCCACCCCCACCAACACCCATGACGACCCCCCTGAAACCGGTTTCACAGATCATAAGAGAGGTATTACATCAGGATCAATCTTATCATAGTTCACAAACTCATTTGGTTTTTTGATTACCATCACTAAAAAAGACAACTTGATGTCTGAGTTTTTCTTCCTATGATTTTCATCAAACAGAACAGGGCTAAAAGATTATCCCTTGCTCCAGGAATGGGACCAGCTGAACAGTCAAATGCATGCACTTTGCCAAACATGGCAGATGTACTCAAGGGATTAGGAAAAGTCAAACTCAGAACAGTCGAAAGGTGAATGATTAACAAATAATTGGATAGCACTGCATTTTCGTTCTTTAAAGATAATAACTGAAGCATGTGAACAGTGTCCATTTTAGAGAGAATGAACTGACGTGTTCCTTTTTGTAGGTCCCCTGGTGGTACTCCCCTAAGGAAGCCTCCTGCTCCTACAGAAGGAAATGATCCTGCCTCAATCATTGCACAAGCTCTCAAGAAAAAGTTTGCACACAGAAGAAGACTTGAAGCAAACTCTCCAGGTAAAGAAACAGTTCTGATGGACTTTTCTTATTAGTAACTTGCACACTAATCGCCAACACCCTGTGAACCACACATTGTTGATTCCTAAGGGGTATGAAACTTTACTCTAACCACTAAAGAGGTAGGCCATTATTACTTGGTCTGTAAAAGCAAGCAAGAGGTGCAAGTGAAGACAGGAAGCTGCTTATTTAGGTCTGCCTTACTGATAACCATGAAGCTGATGCAGTAAGGGAAATCCCAAAGTTGCTTAATTTATTAGTTTTCCACAAGACAGTGCCAACTCACATGGCCAGTATACATGGGACAAGGGGAACTACAATTAATGCAAACACAAATCATGATGGTTAACATCCTGGCAATCATCCTTTTTACTCACACCTAATCTTTCCTCCCACATTATACACCTGCCATTTGTGCTGTGATAGGGAAGAGGAGGTTGTATCCCAGTTACAGATCTTATCCTCTGTGAATGCACAAACCAACAAATCACTTTCAGTTTTGAAGTATGCCACTTGCACAAGAATAATAAGGCAAGTTCAACTTCACTGTAGTCAAATGTTATCACAGAACAAGCATCTTACTCTCTTTGTATTGCAGACACCAACAAAGAAAATAACAGCCCTGGATCGCCATTTGGTACCCCACCATCAAGCCCTAACAAATCTGTTCCTGTAAGTAATTTTCTTTTTGATGTCAAATGTACATGTAGGCAGGACTTTTCAGGTTTTGTGACCATTCAGGGGTGCACTTGTTTGTTGTTATAACATTATCAATTTCTCAACAAAGAGGAGGAAGGTCACATTCTTCCCTTAGCCTTCAATCTATTTGGTTCACACTGTTTCTCTAGAACACTTGAATACCCTCCATCTCTGTTACTACACATTTGACCCAAGCAAAGCTTTCATTAGGACAGTACTGTTAAAGCCTGGTTTTCACTAGTGACCCCAGCACAAACACATGGATAAAGTAAATATGCTGAGTAAAAATTTGAACATCAAGCCCAAGGTAACTCTACTGAGTGAAAATGAACATCAACAAGCACAAGCATTTAGCCTTGTGCTTGCGTTTAAGTCAAAGCCATTTTCACAGTGGAAGATGAGCTGTTGTGCTTATGTTAGTGCTTGTGCTTGCATTGCTGGTCAAAACCAGACTCGGCTGTTTCAAGATTGCTCAACAAGCAATATCTACTGGTACTTAAATTACATCTATAATTTATTCTGATTTTTCTAGTTTGGACCCCACATGTTGAAAGCAACCAATAAAAAACGGCGATCAAGTACTGGATTAACAAGAACCACAAAACCAAGTCCATTGGTTAAAGTTTGCTGATAGACAAATTTTCTTATAATCACTTTTAACCAACAGTTAGACATTCCATTAACACGTATTCTTTAAAATAGTTTTACTTTGATTGTAGTCCCTAATAATCCCAACAATGCAAAGGTTCTGTTTATAGGTGTATCCTGACTGAGTTGTTTTCACTTTTAATTTGATTTTTATGTTTTCACAAAATTTCTCAGTTACCAACAGGAGTGCTGCTTAGAGCCTGTTTTTTAAATGAAACATATCAGGTTTCATTATGATGTAGCCTACTAGTAATACCTGGACTGTATAAATTATGTTCTTTAAGTGTTTGAAAAAACTTCAGTGAGCATCTAAATTTTATGGTTTTACTGTTGGAAAAAGATCTTAAATTAAACTTAATAGGTATTGAATACACAAATGTCCAAGGTCCTGTTAAATTACTGTAAATAGTGTACAGTAATTCTTAGAAGGAATGTATATTACAAAGTGTCACAGATGGCATGTCTACAATCATGTTACATGTCACATAGTTTTCTGACATTTTGTAAATGCCTACTAAATTCCCTTGCCTCAAGAGGAGGAAGTTGACTGAGAATTCTCTGATTGCCTGAGAATCAAGCTAAAGCAATTATTGCATTAAATTAATTGTTAAATTCTTAAATGCTGAATCTCATTTGTAGTGCTTTCCCCTATACCCTAAGTAATAAATTTGTAATCCAACAATCTTCTTTGTTCTTGTAATCTAGTTTTAGCAAAATTTTAAGAACATTTCAACCTGTGGGTTGGGAATGGAAAAAGGAGTGAGTGACAGGAGGACAATGAGTTACCAGAGGTTTCACTGAAGTTAGAGGGGGAGGAAAGTCATGGAATTCTATAATTTCATTTCCCAGACCTAGAAAGTCATAGAGAAATCAAACCAAATGATGCAAAAATCAAGGTAATTGGGTATTATCAACTGGGTTGAGGATGGGCTGATGCTCAAAACATCAGCTTTGAAATTCTTGACAGTGCCCAATTTACAGCATCAACTTCGTTGATCATACCAAATTACCTTGTTATACTCTCCCACCAACCCAGCACCACAAACTTATCCCCTTTAATGCACATCAGAAAAAAATTCTTTGAATCATTACTTTACACTGTTTTGGATTCCATGGTTTCTTAGTAATGTGAAAGCCAACTGGAAAAACACATGAAGTTTCAAACAAGACAGAAACAAGGCAAACTTCAGGGAAAACTTAAAATTACTGATTGAAAGTACTATAAGAGCTATGATTTATCATTTCATTCATTTTATTTTCAACCACAGTTACCCACAGACCTTTCTATTAAGATCCAATGTTAAGCTTTATGTGTAAACAAGTACTTCATAAGATTGACACCTTTTCGATGTGACTGAAATAACTATTTTACCTAAAAATTGCCTTAGTTAGTTCCTAAGGCTCAAACTTCATACCGAAATTTTCAATCTTTTGGTAAAAACATGAGTATGAAGGGAGATTTTGATATTTCTTGCCTAATAGTGTATGTATGGGCTACTTTTTAGGGGAAAGTACAATGTAATACTGTCAGCAAAGTTAACCATTAAATAAGCTTGACACATATCTGCATGTACTCAGGCCTCTGCAATGTTAAAATTAAGGCATGGTCTTTATGTGATTTCCCAATCATTTCACAAGTAAATTTCATATGCATGTAAGAGGCAAGCGAAAAATGTTGACCCTTTCAGTCAGTTACACATGCCTTTTAAGTGATTTCTTAAGCCTACACCTTGACCAAGATTTGTGATTGAACTGACCCTGAATATAAAAGCTACCGATATAAATTTGCACTAACCCATAATTAGCTTCATCATGTTTTGAACAACCAGCCTGTAGGTCCCTAACATCTATAAGTTATAAATATTTGTAGTTGCCTGTGACATGTTAAAATACAAATTGCTTTGTGCAGGTTCACTCCACAATATCACTGCACATTGCAGTTCTATATACATCATAATCTGTCCTCATAAAGACTGCAGATATGCATTTCAGTGAAAGGAAACCATGTATAAAAAGATACATATGTACAAGCAGTAAGAATATGATACAAGACCCCAGAGAAGTTAGATAACATTATAAATTACACACTCACTCAATATATTCCCTTGTAATATAACTGTAGTTAACAATATAAAAAAAACCTTCTTTGTAGTTTATTCATAGTATGTTACAACCGTATGAATGTTCCCCCCACCCCCCCCCCCCAATAATTTGGTGACAGTACAGGAAGGAGTTGCCATGACAATATTTCTTTTTTCCACACACATGACTGTACTCCTACTGAAGAGAAATCTTGGTCTTAAATAAATCAGACCCTGGAATGGACCAGGCCTTGTAGTTTTTGGGTTCAATTTCATCTTATGCGCCAGCAATTTCAGCTAAGGTAAAGATATGAACGAGGTACAACCTATTAAGTTTCATTCCAGTATCTGGGTGCAAGGGTTTACATGGGAAAATTCTCAAATTAGCAGGGAAGCTAGCCTGTTATCTCAAGTACAAACTTATAGACTTTGCAAAGGAATAACGGTGAGATTAGATCTTTGACACACAGCTAGAGTAGTAGACCATGCAGGTTTCATATGGGTTCAAAAGATGTTTCTGCTTCAAGTGAGGCTTCTGACAGTCTACTGCCAAAGATGGAAGGATGACTGCATGATAAGGAAAAAAAAACAGGCAAACAACAGATTAGGAACACTACTTAATTTAAACTACTCATGAAGCATTTCTTAACCCTTACAATTCCAAAATCTCATTAGTAACTCTACATACTGTCTGCTATACAATTCTTATGATGTTACATCACAGAATTTGGTGTTGGATCAACTGAAAATCCCCTACTTGATAATTTTCTCTATTCTCATCACTTGCCTGATTGATTTTGTATTGATATCATAAAGGTTAAAATATGATAGCCTTTTCAAAACTTTGCACTAGGCTTCTTCTGGTTAAAACCAAAGATTCATTCTCTTAATCAAATAAACAGTATATACAAGGCAGACAGTGGATTACCTTCTACCATCCATGAATCGTTGTAGGACCTGATCAGGGTCACCTTGCAAGCTGTTCTTGCTTCCACGTCCTTGCTGGATGAGTTCAAGTCTTTTTAGCCTCTCCTCATTCTTATTTGCTACTTCATCCACATTAAAACTTGTGACAGAATTTAAAGAGAAACCACCAGGGGTTGGAGGCTTGTAAGTGTCATGAGGCTGAAAAATAAACATTAAGTGCCATTTCATCACATAATCTTCTATGAATGATTTAAATTCAAAGTTTCCTTTTGCCTTCGCCAGTTTAAAAAGGGAAACTAAGTTAATTCTTCATTAAAACAACAAAAAGGAGTAATAATGGTCTGAGGGAGACAACCTGGTATCAAAATAAGAGGGAAGGTTGTTTCATCTTAGTGGGGAGTAATTTTAGGTCTAAATTGCTGAAGGCATTTCATACCACCTTGATAGCTATGGCAGAGTTGGAAGCCAGAGAACTCCTCTCATAGTCTGGTTACTTTGCAGGGTTTTGGCAAGTAAGTTCATCATAAATTTGAGACATAACTAGGAAATGATAACTATTAACTGAGACACCCAAAACACAACTTTCCAGCAACACCTGCCCACCTTAAAAACACAAGCCAAATTTTAGACCATAAACTGAAAAAAGTAAGGACTCCTGTGACAGTGCATCTGCAAAGTTCCAGGGATAGCTGTTTTTCTTTGGCCACTATTGCCTTGCTGAACTGTTTGTTAGATCAATGTGTGAAATCCAGAAAACATTTGTTTTAAGGGTGAAAATGAAATTTTTCACACCCAAATCTAACCCAGGTTTGAATGACAATTCATTCTATCAATTTATGACATGAAAATCAGCATCCTTTAGATACAGTCACCCTCTGGCGAACTAGCTGTCACAGGGAAACCTGTGATTGGCACTTGAGAAAACATGACAAGCTTTAAACTTTCTTACTCTAGGGTTTCTTGCCATTTCTTCAAGTTGCTTCCATCTCCGTCTTTCTCTGGCAGATGATTGCCTTGGCCTGGACGATACCATTTGTTCTATTGGAAGCAGTTGCTTTGGGTCATCAACAGCAAGGAATTGACTTTCTGATTCCAAAAGAGAGTCACGACTTGGTGGACGTCTTGCCAACTATAAATAGAGGAACATTAGATGGCGCAATAGGTAATGGGAGGAGACTTCTATAAGCTTTGGTATCCATGGTATGATTAAAAGACAGCTATTTAATGGAAAAATCTTGTTCTCCATATGAATCACACTTATTTGTTTTTCCCAAGGTTTGGTTTCTCAATGACATCAATCTCTCAGGAAATGATTGCAGTTTTCTGATTTACCCTCACAGCTTTAAAACAATACTTTTAACTTATTAGTGGCAAATTGGTAATTACAAACAGTGCAAGTAAAGAAATACGATTATCACTCTAAGGCATGGTTGGATTCTGTCAATGAGAATTATCCAGTATGGCAAAAGCTAAATCTAAATACTTTGCATTTAGGCTTTGTAAGATAATAAGATAAGGGAAAAATTTAAATGAAAGAAACTTACTTGGTAAGGTTGTCCACCTCTAGGAGACTGTTTGTTACTTTTGCTGGGATCTGTTAACAATACATTAATTGTCAGTAAGAATGACTGTCAACTGAAGACACTACTAGATGCAGTAATACATGCCTACCCAATCTCACACTAGGGATGTAAAATTCAGGTCTCAAAAAAAAAAAAAATTGATCTCAACCCAGCTCACACTCCCCTACCCCTTTACATCCTCACATAAGAATGCATATTCTCCATACTGTTCTTTTTACATTTCCTTAGGTGTTGCTAAGGAGTATTTGTTAAACAATCAGTAGCTTCTTTAGTTGATTATCACTTCTTTTATTCTTGTGATCGAAATGCTTAATTCAGGGGTGGTATGGAGAAATTAGATGCTAGTCACTCTTTGGAGCCAAAGGGTTAACCAATCTCTCATTCTTTGAAACATTTTAAATTGTTAAAGTACCAAAATTAGCCAACACATTTTCAAGGAGAAAAAGTCTATTAATATATTGATGCAAATCTGTGTTTCTCTTCCAAAAATCTAAAATAAAATGAGGCACAACTAAGATGACATTATTGCTATGTGAAAATCAGCATTTTGTTATTCACTCACTTGATCTCAATGCTGCAAGTTTGCCTTCTTGTTCTCTATAGATGAAACACAAAAAATGAATTAACACTTTATCAACTATGAATAAATGTCTTTCAAACTCGTGCATTTATTAGTCTCTAGTGTTTGTATCTGCTGTTCTGCCACCTGTAATCAGCTTTAAAGACCACTTCGATGAACTCATCATTAGCATTGTAATCTTTACACTGTCAATGCTAACCTGAGATAGGCCTGTTGTTGAAGATCTAACACACTGCCAGTGGACACTGGATCTGGAAACTTGCTTCTGAATTCCCCAGCAAGAGAAGATGTTTCTAAACACCAGAAAGATAAATAAATTTATAAACAATAAGTAGGCAAGAAAAAACATCAATTGACTCTCTGACTTGCATTTTATCATTACCTCACTACACTTTGTAACCTGCAATTATCTAGAACACTCATACTAGTTAATTGGATGATATGTAATAATGAAAAATTTAAATTTACCTTCATATTTCATCCTGTTAAACTCATCAGCTGCTGAAAATCCCTGCAAAAAGAGCAAAAAAAAATTTTTAGTTATGAAAAAGTCATGAAATGATATTTTTTTGCAAAGAAAAAACTGCACATAAATTTCATCTATGGTTACCATAATAATATTAACCCCTTAAAACCCTAGGAGTGACCAGCATCTAGTTTCTCCTTACAGTAATACTGCTAAACCATTTATTAAGATCATGAGAATAAGGGAAATGATTGCCAACCTAAGAAACATTTATCCTTAATTGAATTCTCCTTGTCCGTATTAAAAGAAACATACAGAGAAGAGTATAGAGAATATGGATACTGATGTTCAGGTGTAAAGGGTTAATAGTTATATCATACCTCAGTATCTTTCTTTACAACAGCAGTTTTGTTGGCAAGAGCCCTGTCAAAGACATCAACATCCTTCTAACTCTAAGAAGATGAAACAGCACAATAACATTGAAAAGAAAGAAATAATAAAAATGATTTGCTTCAGAATATCTTCCTTATAATGTTACTATCTACCAGTTGCATATTGATCACTTCAAGGACTTAAAGGTATAACCATATGTGTAATTGAAGGAAAAGAATAAACTTGCACATGTTTAATAATTAATTAGTGAGTCTAACATTGGTATACCTTCTACTTTCAAGGTCTTCAGGAACTCTCTGCATCTCAGAGTAACCTTTCTGTGACAACAGGAAAAGCATATTTCAAAACATGCATTTTTCTTGTTAATAACATAAGTATACTCAGTACAAAAAAAAATCCATAATGCTACCAGCAGAATAAGATGTATAACTTTAGATAAGTATATTAATACTAAACTTTAAGAGACTTATCAAAGCTAGGCCATTAAACTCAGTTTATGTGTGTTTATGTTTAAAGCTAAAAATTTAATTTTTCTCTTCACTCTTGGCACTAAAAACCTACCATCCCCATTTGCATCAAAATATACTTTTTTCAAAACATGGGGGATTAGCCTGGAGATGAAGATTCAATAAACCTTTATACAGCAACAACAAAATAAAGTACAACATCCAGTTCTGATAAGAATAACTCTGATCACCATTAATAGTAGCTTTAAATTTAGTTTTTGCTTGCAATGTATTAATGTAGGTCTTACTGATACAGGTTAGAAAGAGTGTCAATTTAATTTACCAAAATATTATGGAGGAATAAGTTTTTTGTCTTGTCATGAGCATGGGACAAAGAAAAAATTCTGTGTCTCCATGAGGAAATGAACCTCAGACCTTCAGCAAGTGCACTCCGTTGCTCCATTGCTAAGACACAGATACTCTGTTGTGAGCGAGGTCTATTAGGAGGTTCATATGACACATGTCCTGCATACTGCTAGGATCAGCAATGTTGATAGCATCATGTTTGTTGAACTTCATAGATTTAATAGATTTTTTATTTACAAATATAATGGTTTCCAACACAGACACACATCTTCAAAATCGTACAAACACAACTGTGTGGCATATACAGGTGTACTTCAAGTTAAACAGGGAAAAAAAGAATGACAATAAATCATACCACAGCCGTAGAATGATCCATTTGCTGCTGCACTCTTTTCTCTTCATTTTTAAGCTGTTGCCTGAGTGCTGTCAGCTGACTCAGGACGTCTCTATCTGGTGCATCTCTCCTGACAGGTTCTTTGAGAAAATAAAATTAAACTTTAACTGAAGAAGCTCTTGATTGCTAAACAAATTCTCCTTGTCAGTTCCATATGAAATGTAAAGAAAATTGTACAAAGAATCTGTAGACCCACGTTAGGGTGTTTAGGGTTAAAAACAATTTTGATCTGAAATTAAGTAAATAAAAATCATACCTGGCCCTCTTCTGGCCTGCATTGGAGGGGGAGTAGATCCTGCAACATACCCTAAATCCATAAAATAATGATGCAAATTTAATATGTTATAAGATCCATTGATTGCTACTGATAGCCCTGGGAGACATTTTCAAATTTTTAACTTCAGAAAAAAAAAATTAAAATTGAATTTAAAGTGAAGTCTGCTCAACAAGAAAAACATTTGAAGGCTCCATTCTCTTATGAACATAACCCTTTCCTAAACACTTTGCAGCAAAAATTACATTAAATTTTTTTTTCATAATATGCATCAATTTCTTCTCACCATTTGCATTTTGTGGTGTCTGTTTGTTAGCTATTGCTGGAATTGGAGGTGATGATGACCTGAAGTTAGCTGTAACATCACCATCCCCCTAAAGAAAGGAAAGACAGAACATTCTTTTAAGGTATGACCACAAAACACAATTTCTTGTTGCTACCAACTTTCTTTACTCAGCAATAATTTTGAATTTGTATATTATTCAAACAAGGAAAAGAAGATAGAGTGTTCAGCTTCAGTGAAACATTTCATGAAAAGGGATCAAAAGTGTGCTAACCTAAACCTATGTTCTTTTCACAAGCAAATTAAGGTACAGAAAATTCTCAAAATGCTTCAGACATTCTACCTTACCTGGACCCACATCTTCAGGGAAATTCAACAAGCAGACAAAGTTGTTACAAAATATTAGTTAAGGCCATTGATAAACAATGTTAAAAGTTAACATTAATAACATTAAAACACAGCCGTTGCCAGCTTAATTGTACATACCTCCATTCTTTTGAGGACAGTGGGGATGGGAGGTGAACTACTTCCTTCTTGTGTTGAGGATTCCTGACATGAAAAGGGAAATACATATATATATATCTTTCAGCCTGTGAGCATCAGTATGCAAGAGTGCAAGAGATTTCAACCTTTTACCCTCCATATACAAGTATGAATTTCCTGAAAACAACTGAAGAACAAGAAATCCATGGCTTTCTCTGCCATTTTATAGCCACTGACTTTAGATTTACTAGGTTTACTTTAAGGAGTAACTATAGATTGATTGATGATATTCATCCAGGATTCAATTAGTTTGGATTTACTTTGGAATGGAAAACTTTTGCCACCCTCTAAACCAATCAGATGCAACACCAAAACCAATTACAATCTAGTCACCTGATTTCCTCACACTTCAGGCAGCATCTTGTTTTTACCATGGATTCTCCCTGGCTCTATACAGTATTTTCCATTGCCCTATTTCACCATTGGGTTTACTTTGGTTTTTCCATAAAGACACTCAATCTAAAAGCACTCTTTGACACAAGTTCCCTAAAATACTGCTAGTTACATTGTAGCAAAACAACAAATTAAATGATACTCACACCCACCTGACCAGCAGCTTTTTTCGCTGCTAATTCAGTATCAAGTTTTCTCTTGAGCTCTGCTTGCCTCTGTTCCTCCATTTCTTTCTTTTTTTTCTCTGCTTCCCTTTTTTTTGCCTCTTGAGCTTCTTTAATCTGTTCATTCTTCAGTCTTGCCTACGGCACAAAAGTTTTAAATTAGCATTCATGATAGGCTGAGCAGCTGAATCCACCGCAGTTGGTAAAGGCTCATGATTTATTACTAAGTGACCTTAATAATTAGTTTAAAAAATTTATTCAATCATGAGAAGCAGATACTGCACATTTGAGTACCTCCTCTTCTTTCTTTCGAGTTTTTTCTTGCTCTTCCTCAAAATCTTTCTGCATCTTTAGCCTTTCCTCTGCTATTCTTTTTTCCTAAAGGAAATATGAATTATTCAAAAATCATGTGTCCCACAAATCAAACAATGAGAATAAAGAAAACAATCAAATACATGATATTGTCTCCAAAAAAAAAACAAAAACAAAACAGATTCTCAGGGAAGGCCAACAAGAAATTGTATAATTCTCAGAAACAAAAATTGACTTGACAAGTGAAAGGGTTGATTAAAAATTGACTTTCAAGATTCAGGAGAAAAAAGGGTCCTGAGAAGTTGATATATTTAAATAGTTGTAAGTCAAAACAAAAAAAAGCATAAACTGCTTGCATTTTACAACATGTGATGGTTTTTAACAACTAGGGAAAAATAGTATTTATAGTGGATTATTGATGATGACTATTTATTCTATCTATTTAATTATATCCTACCAATTCTTCTTCCTCTCGTTTTATTTTCTCAAGTTCTTCCTTTTTCTTTTTCTCCTTTTCTTCAACCTGTAAATTGAAAATAGTGGTGAAAATATACTTTCATATCCACCTTCAGGCACTGCTGCTCACAAAATTAAAACTAGACATTATTGTGCACTGAATTACACAATCATAGTTGTAATTAAAAGTACCTGTTTTCTGAGATGCTCTTGGTACTCCAGTTTGGCTGCTCTTTTGAGATCATCCTTATAACAAAAGAAATATAAACATCTTGATATCAGCCCTGAAGTACACCTAACCCAATACACCATAACATCAACTGTTCTCATAACCTATTTACATGATGGCTTATTAAAATTGCAAGGAGAAGTAAAATGTTAATCACTTCTAGGAGTTAAAGGGCTAAAAGATTCCTTGAGCAGCAGCTGTACACATTCTCAACTCACAAAGATAAACAGCATGAAGGAATATAATCATGGCACACTTTTCTGAGAGAGTGACATTTAGCAGGCATCCATAATATCCACAGCTGGACAAAGTTTCAATATTGAAAAGAGAATTGCTATGTATTCATGGAATTCTTATGTATATAGGTATGTTCCTACCTGTGGCTGAGCTTCCTTGAGGGGATCAGACCTTCCAAATGTTGTCCTTGGTCCATTTCCAGATAAGTCTAGTGAACAATAAAAATATCATGAATGAAAGCAACTGCACACAGTTAAGTGAAATTATCAGATGGACCACAAATTTTCATTGCCTGTAACCTTATTGATCATTGAAATGACGTCAACAATGTTCAAAACTTAAGTGAAACCATGAGGGGCAGCCAAGAGGTTTCACTGTAAAGTCACTGTCCCCATTTCAGAAAATTTAGAGTGCCATGTTCTCTCCAACATGGAAAGGATTGCTGGGTGTTGAGTTACATTTTATGCCATCTTTATTACTGATAACTTTATTGATGATCATGGTTCTTGACCAATGAGTGCATGGGAATTTCTACTGACAGTACCTGTTAACTAGCTGTATTACTGTATCATTCATAGCTAGAACAGCCAATTACTTAGTTACTACAGGCATAACTCAACACATGATATTTTTTAATCTGAAGGTAGTAACAATTACAGTGCTAGACCTATGCTATGACAAGCAAACTAACAGGGATAGTAGGATTGTTAATATGTTTTCATTTGCCAAGAATGGACTTACCATTTCCATTTCCTTTGGGTTAAACTTAATACCATTTATTCATACCCATTCAATTACACAAAATGTATATTTTTTAAACATTCATAGGCACTGCGGTTCAAGTAGCCAAGCTGCTCGAGAAACAAGCTAGCAAAGGATTTGGTCTGGGCCCTGACTCATTTTTGTGCTGCATCACTTATAAGACTGTTATTACAGGCTACATGTACCTCATATTTCTAAAACCGTGGCTTGTCTTAGTTTGGAATTTCAAAATAAAATTTAAAAAAATACCTGTAGCTGGTGCTGGACTGGTCTGAATGTTCCCTCTTTGTCTTGGGGATAAGTAAGGAACACTAGGTGCTGATAAATCAAATCTGGTCTCTACTGGAGGCGGTTGTTCCCGAGGGCTGACATTTATTCCTTCATCATTATACTGCTTTAAAGTACGTAAGTTTGCTAGAAAAAGAAATATAGCATCTCAGTGTAATAAACCAACTTCTAACAGCCTTTCTATTATGAAATAGTGAGCTGACTGGGGTAAATATGACTGAATAAATGCCCATGATCACTCCTCTATCATTGTTTCACTTCAATTAATTTACAACTGTGTTCTAGTAGAGCCTTGTATCTGGAAGCATTTCAAGACACACTTTTAGAGGTGGGCACCTCAGAGAAAAGAGCTTTAAGGCACCTAACAATTCTTTCTCAAAAGAAGTTTTGCCAGAAGAAAAGCTGGACAGGTTGAAGATAAGAAAAAGTGCAGTCCTTATGCTCTTCTGTTTGTGGGTTGGGTATAAAGTTAACGACCCTTCCACACAAAACTGGCTGTAATAGATAACAAGGTTTTGTGTGATTTTTTAGTAACAAGTAAAAAGACACTTAGTCTGACAGATACCATCACATCTAGTTACCACCTCTACAGGCTCCAATTAAATAACCAGCTTACCAACAAGTTGTCCTCCAGAATCTCTTATGGGTGCACCGGCTCCACCCTTACCCCAAGGATTGTAATTAGCTGCTTCTTGTTCAATCTTCCTGTCATATCTGATAAACCAAAAACATTTGCCTAAACATATAAATTATTTCCAGGATTAACAAGTCACACTCAGATTTCTAAAACTAAGATTTGAACCCAGAATTTCAGTGCTGCCTGACCTCTCCTTTTCCTCCTTTTCTTTTCGCTTCTTTACTTCTCTTTCCTGCATCTAAAAGTAAAGGAAATTCTTAAATATTGCCACACAGTCTCTTGCTTTTAAGACCTTTTGGCTAAAGGTCTCCCTTTCATAGGGCCATCTAAATGTTTTCAGTAGGTTTCACACTGATGCAAGGTGACAAATTTGAGTTTCTAAGTTATGTTCTTGTTTTTGTTACATTTGTGAAATCTACCTTTAATTAGAGCTGGGAGTTGGCAAGTATTAGACCAAGTCATGATTGGGTTTCAACCAGCCTCACATCTGATTGAAAAATAGAGGGTTGAAAAGCTTAAGAATTACCAACTTTAATATGTAAGGGAAACACCTACACATGGGTACAGTGAATAACTCCCCCTAAAGGTACCCGAGTTTCCCCAGAATGAATAAATAAGTAACCCTTTAATGTCTGAGGGTGACAGGCATCTAATTTCTCACAACAGTATCACCCCTGAATCAAACATCAAGGTCATAAGAATAAAGGAAATAGTTGCAAGGTCAAGAGGCTCTCAAATATTATGCAAATTCTCTCGGTAAGAACCATCTTAGGTAGTGCACACAGAACAGTATGGAGAACCTGTAAACTGATGATAGGGTGTTAAGGGTTAAGGGTATTGCACTTTCCCCTGGGATGGTATGTCGAAAAGGTTATCTGCCAGCATCCTCATGTTAACCTAAGTGTTCATTAGAACCAATTTCTTGGTGAAGAGGCGCACTACTGTTCTAAGTTTCACTTAACCCTTTAAGCCCTGATATCAACATGTATATTCTTGACACTGTTCTCCATATGTTTCTTATTTTACTTATTGAGAGAATTTGTTCAAACATCGAGACATTTCATCTTTGGTGATCATTTCATTCATTCTCATGATCTGTACATTTGATCTGGCAGTGATATTGTTAGGAGATATAAAATGCTGATCACTATTGGGGCTTAAGGGGTTAAAAAAACAAATATTGACCCATGGCTTTCAGGAACCAGAATTTAACACTCTAAGCCAAAACATCTCCCACTTCATTTCTAGCCCTGACTGGACAAAACAGTTTCACAAGTCAAATACCTGTCTCTTTAACTCTTCTTGATAGGCTTGCTGAGCAGCTTTCTTCTTGTCTACCAATGCTGGATCATCACTTCCTGCTCCAAAACTACTATAACCCCCAGGGGGCTGCAGACGGGACTGAGGGCTTAACTCACCCTCATTCCCCTGGGGAAAGGATGATGGAGCAGGAGTGGTGTATCCTGTAACAATAAATCAGATTAGTGAAAAATAATTGCTTATCAGCATACCAGTACTCAAGAAAAGTGATATGACTCAAAAATAATCGTTTAGAATCATAGAATAATTACAGTACTCAAAAGATGGCCTGGTGTGCTCCAAGTGAGCAGTCTTAAACAGCACGTTCAAAATAAATTAAGACACAGAAAATTTCTACATTTGTAAATTTGACTTGTGATTCAATCAACAATCTTTGAATTCACAACTGAAGACTAATGAAATGAATCAAATCATTATTATGGTGGATCATGCAATTTCTACACCATAGATATTGCATTACAGTACCTTGGTCCCTTCTTGAATGTGCATCCCTAGTTTGAGCACCTGCATCGTAAAGTCAAGGCAATATCAAAATAATATTAATTTGTTTTTGCTTTTTAGTATAATTATACCACACAGTCAAGTGAATAGTGCTTTTCCCAAGTGCTGATTGGCTAGTTCAGAAGTGAATAACAAATACTAATTCACCTATAGGCAGCCTATGACACAAAAAGAGTTTAATTTCCAACCATTTTTTGGTAGATTGAAAGAAATAAACTAATTTTTTTGTATCTCTGTGGTATATACCAAAATGATTATTCCCCTGAATGAAAGAGGTGGATATTACCTCACTACTTTGCAGCTAAGTAAATATTCACCACTATTCACCTTCACTTTGGTGAATTATTGTTAATTAACAAATTGCATTCCAATCTATCACCAAAACAGACAGAGATGTGTTATATGCCATTTGCCACATAAAATAGTGATAACCCAATTCATTCCCAATAACAACTCCTAAAAATATGAAGATTTACTCAAAAAAAGACCTAAATTACCTTCAGACATTCCACCATCCAGCTTTAGGCCTCCCCTGTTTGCTTGACCTCTTCTGGAATCCAAAGGCCCATTCAATGAAGGGGCTTGGGGAGCCCCCATTTCTAGAGACCCATAATAGTAGTAGGGGTCATCATAAGGATTTGAGTGAATTGCAGGGTGAGGAGGAGGTCTGGAACTAGGTCCATAGTTGGCTAGGGATGTGTCATAGCCTTGTGATTGAGGAGGATGTGATCTTCTATTGGTATTTGGGGGGGTTCTGTCAAGCTGAAAGAAAAATTGATGTTTTAAAACTCTAGAACTAATTAAAAATGAATAAACTAGATATATGTTTTTCCCCTTGGGCAATTCAAAAGTTGGGTTAGGTTCCTGAATTTACAACCATGTCCATCTGAACAAATAACATTCTCATGATTTGAAGCTAGTTAAGTATCTGTTGTAGGTTACGGTTGGAATTCAGGTTGACCCTTTAAGCTGCAAGATCCAAATAGTATTCAAGAGAACACCCTCTAGCTGTTAAGCTTGTTTGTTTGTTATCCTTACCTGTTTGCACTAAACATATTGGAATTGCAAAGAGAAGTTACATGTAAATCACTTCTGGGGGTTAAAGGATTAACATGATTTCAAATTAGATTAACTGCATTTTTCTTGGTTTAAGAATTTGAGTCATTCATTGAGAAAAATGCAAATTAAAACAAACAAATTAGTTGTAACACATCCATTGTACATGCCATTGTATTCACAGGAAAAAAAACAAGGATGAGGGAATGATTACAACAACTTATATCAACAGCAATTGTAGAGGAACAATGCTAAAATTGAAATAAAGAAGATAATAACCTGTGAGTTCACTGGCCCACTGTCATTTTCCTCAACTCCCAAATGAAGCAGTTTTTCTCTGAAAATGAAACATAGAATCATGGATCTAGAAAAAATAAATCACTGAGAAATAAAAAGCTTCCCTGTATCTTTGGTTCCAGAAACTATGCACATGACATACATCTCTATATGGATCAACCTTTCACCTTTAGCTGCTGATAAATATATTCTTTGAAAAGTATCATAATTTCAGTCAACAAATTCATTGCACTCCCTGTGGATAGAGGAGTCTAGTTTAAAACCCTGTGCAAGTCACTGTGTTGTGACTTTGAGCAAGACACAAGCCTTACAGAGTGCTTCTTCCTATCCCAATTAAACAGTTAACCCTTTAACTCCCATGAGTGACCAAGACAGAATTTCTCCTCACAATCAGATTCAATGTCAATATCAAACAGGCAAGTGATGAGAATAAAGAAAAATAGCCATAGGAAGGTTATTAGTTGATCCAATATTAAATTCTCTGAATAAAATCTAAAGAATTGTATGGCAGACAGTAAGGAGGATTGCTAATAAGATCTTGGGAGTGAAAGGGTTAAGGAATCTTCACAAACTGTTGTGTAACTGCCTACTTTGACTTCCATTTAGTCCAGGAGAGAGAAGGGAGGGTAACCCAACTCCACCTTAGCTTGCTTCATGCCAAGGAAACTATGTTATGCACCTGCAGCAATGTACCACTCCAGTCATGACACTTTAATCCAACAAGAGTGCAAGATACCTTTTTTTGATGTTTGCCTGCTCTTGCATTTGCTGTTGCAGCTCCCTCTTATACTGCTCCTGTTTCTTGGCCTTATCTACCTTTGATTCCTGCGAACCTGAAGTTACCAAACAACCTTGTTTATCACTTGATCCACTTTTTGTTGTAGTGAAAGCATACAAAGGATTTAAATAATATTTGATATAACTGTATGGCTAGCTCTGTGAATATCCAAGATGAGGCTGAGATGTGGATTGCAATTAACATCAGAAGTGACTAAATGTGAGATAAACAATTATTCTTCATAATACTACCAGGATTAGTGTTAATATTCATCAGTCTTCCATAATTTTTTCACAAAACAGCAATTGAAACTCTTATCTTATTTTAATATCAGGCAGTTTACCTCCAATAATTCCAGCTCCTTCAAGAGGGGCAGAATGTGACCTGATACCAGTGTCTGTTTTGCTTCTCTGGAGTGTTTCATCTGATGGAGGTTCTCTAAAAGGCAAAAAGGGTAACATGCTGTTTTTATAGAACAAGAATTCAATTTAAGAAGCTAAAAGAAATGCTAAGCATGAACAGTCTTTTAACCAAAGTGCACTGCACAGCCCACTAGGCTGCAATGTCACACATCAACATCCTGGTCCGTCAAACTAAAAAAGACTCTTCAAGGTAGTGCTCTAATTGAATAAGAAAGTATCAATCATTTATTGTGACTGGAAATTCATAGAAACTAACACAAATCAATACAACTGAATTTCAATAGAATGCTAACCTAATAACCCTCACAACATGTTGGGAGACCAACAAAAAGTCTTGTAAATCCCAGGATGAGGACAAGTGATTTATCATCATTCACCAATATCCCACATAGGTTACTATGCCAAAAAACTAATTACAACTGAGTCTTTTACTTGAATTCTAACATGACATAAGACAATCATATAAAAAAACTACAGAGTAAAAAGTCACTGTGATATTGCGACAAATGCATTGCAAGTCATTTATTCACATTACTTAGATATTAAGTATTAGCTCAGCACTCCAACCAAAGTAACTGTTGGTTGAACTTAACACATTAACACAGTTACCTTTCTGGCAGATGAGCACTATTTCTCCTCTGTGGTCTTTTTCCTCTTCTTTTCATCTAACCACACAAGAAGGTAATGTGTCGTGTTCAGTACATGTCCAGAAATGCACACAGTAAAAGAAAATGGCAGATTTGACAAAATTCCATCAAACCAGGTGAATGTTCATGGATTTGAAGATTTTGGTGAATTTCAGTCAGAATTGACAGTTTTTTATGAACTTTAGTCAAACATGTTCAAGCAAAACCTTGGTTTGATTTCTCACTGCATGCATTTCTGGACATATCTGTTTCAGTACAATCAAAACAAATTCTATTGAGAGGTTAGGAATTAAGCTGATAAAACTGATAAAAGAAAATAAAAACCAATTAAAAATACAAACCCAGTCTAAAAGTTCCTCTTCTTCATCTTCATCATCATAATAATCAAGTTTTCTTCTAGGCTTGACCCATGCACTAAAAATGAGTTAAAACCCAATTAAATGAGGTATCCCCAACCTTTTATACCCTAACATGAGTGTGTATATTCTCCTTACTACTCTCTCTACTATCTCTGATATGCTGATAAGGAGAATTTGTTTTACAATCAAGAGCTTCTCCGGTTAGTGATTGTTTCCTTTCTCCTCATGATCTTTTTATTTGATTCTAGGGTTGTACCATGAGGAGAAATAAGAAGCCAGTCACTGCAAGGAGTTAAAAGACTGAGGCTTAGTAATTTGGAACATTTCTCTTTTACTAAAATTAATAGGATCTATAAAAAAAATTGTAAAATCCCAACACTGGAAAAATCATAGTAACAAATTACTTGCAGGTACTATAATGTCAAGGTAATTCATGACTGGAAGTAACAAAAAGACCTTACTCATTATCCAAATCTTCATCACCATGAAAACGAACACGCCTAGAGGAATCAAACAGAAAGGAAATCAGCTTATGAGAATGGGAATGGAAATTAAGCAATGGACATTACACAAGGTGGCTTTTCTTGTCCACTGTTTCCAAGTCAAATTGGAATTTGAAATGTTTTTACCACGGGACCGGAGGATGGACCCAGAGAAAAACCCTCAAAGCAAGGACAAGAACCAACAACAAATTCAACCCACATGTGATGCCATGTCCATGCAGGAATGGAAACCCAGGTCATAGTGGTGGGGGACAAGTGCTCTAACTTACTACTTTGCCATCCCTACTCCCAACTATCAATCCTAAGAGAGACTTTTCATGATATGCACACTTCTCTACCACCAAAAAACACAACAACAGCAACAACAACAACAAATTGAGCATGTTACTGAATATCATGATAATTTTACCAGTGACTATTTACCTCCCAATATCATGATGCTTATTTCAAATTGTTAGATGGCTATTAAGCAACATAACTTTATCTTACTTTGATTCAAAGCTTTTCTCCCTCCTAGCTCTTGGTCGATTCCTACTGAAACTCTGTGAGACCGTAAAAAAAAAATGGAATTTTTGAATAGTGTGAATAAAATAGAATTTAATCAAATTCATACAGTTGACGTTGTTTATATCACAATTGTGACCATCACACAACTGAACAGTACATGCTTGAAATCTAAACCAAACAAATTTAGTATCTTACATCATAATCATCATCATCATCATATCTCCGACTAAGATATCCATCACTTCTTGAGTTCTGTTTATACTGTGGAGCATTCAGTCTCATGGGCCTGAAGGGGACAGAGGGTAAATGATAAGGTTTAATTAAATGAACTAATTAATAATGTGACACCTACATATTAAGCAACTCTTGCACATCTGCTCTCCAAGCAACCCCTGCCCTTCATATCTCTATAGGCCAATGCTGTTATAAACCAACTGTTAATTGAGACAGATAATGCAGCAGCATGTACTGAAGGAAACTTAAAATTTCTGAACTGACCTTTCTGGTCCAGAATCATAGTCATCAAAACCTCTGTAACACCAAAGAGAAAGGTAAAAATTGTTTTAATACCCATGACCAATAAAAAAAAACTTGGTTTTTGTAATCAAACCCAACACAGAATTATGCAGAGAATCACAATGTAGAGTAAGTAAGAGCTCACACCTATATCTTCTCTCTTGGGCACGCTTTCTTTGTAAGATATCTTCATAGGACTCAAACAAGTTGCTTGGTTGTCTGTTTTCCCCTAGAATGAAGCCAATAAAAAGTCTAAGCATGGGTGTGTTAATTTACCACAATGGTTTGACCCTTTAACCCCCAGAAGTGATCAAAAAATAACTTCTCCCTACAATATCCATGCACTATCCACTATATCTAGTGGAAGTTATTATCTTAATCTAGCACCAAATTCTCACAACTTATTTACAAGGAAATGTGAGACAGTTAGAGGGGAGAATTAACCATCAGATCTTAGGAGTTAGAGGATTAAATTAACTTTTTCAATGAGCAACTGCCAAAGGTGAAATAGGTGGCAATAAGAGCTTGCTTGCAGGCTAAACAAACTGCAATGAGAGGTCTTACAGGCAGCAATGACCACCAGTAATGGCTTTGATTGACATCTCTATTAATTACCAATACCTAGAACTGGTTAGAGAATTTCTATTTTCTAGAGAATTACATAAATTATCTTATTAGAAAAATTCTTTAGCATTTCTTCATTTTTAAATGAATGTACCTTATTTTTTGTTTAAGAGAACAAAAGCTATTAAATAGTTACTTCTGTTGGCAAATCAGACTTTTACCTCTGTCTTTGACATCATGGGCTCTTTCCAAATCCTGTGAAGGCAAAACCATAGTAAGAACCAAACATATGCTCATCACTCTAGCCTTATATATCTATACAGCTGTGAGCAGTTAATGATATCAAATAGTTCCAAATAGTTTAGAGCAATCACTCAGATGCAAGTATTTAGGGCAATATTAATTTTAAAAATATCATTTACATCATAGTTTTCTTTTCCTCTTCTTCTGTTTTTGTGGGAGTCATCATCATCCCTGTATTCATCCCTCCTTGTTTGGGACTAAGGAAATGAGACAAATGATAACTTGAGATAAATTTAATTTGTTAAAATTGTGAGAATCACAAAATTACAATCATTTTTCAAAAAATTCATTTTGCTGTTTGTGATACAAAGTAAGTAATAATTAACAAGCAAGAAGCTTGCCATCTAAACTCTTCTGACACAATTGCTACCAAATCTTTGAACAAAATTTTATTTCAGCACTTTAAATTGTTTCCATTTTGTGAATGTGGGGGGTATAATTGTGTAAGAAGACTTTTCCAAATAAAAATTTTGGTAAAATTATTATTTGTAATAATTGCAGTAAATTCAATGCTCTAATCAATAAATTCCTGACATCTTGTCAAATTGAAGCAGTATTTATCATCTCGATATTGATAAAGATATCATGCAACAAAACTTTTGAATTCTTTCAATCATAATAGGGAATAAGTGGTGCTAAATGACATACATAAGTATGTGAAAGCTTTCATAATTAAAAGCCCGATGTCAAGGTAAATAAGACATAATCACTTAGGCAACACAATGAGCCCACAAATATCTAAACCTCTGTTTTATCAAAGCGAAATAATTATCACCAGTTTACAACAACTAAATTTAAAAGCTCACAATCTTTACCAAAAGGTGAAGCCAGCTGTCATGAAAGTTTAGTTTTCCACCAAGAAGCCCAAACCTTTCAACAGTTCGGCAAGTTTCCTTTAACAACTCCAACTGAGCCCAGTCCATGAAATGAATGCTTCAATTTTTCTCCCCCTTTTCATTTTAACAATTCAGTCTAAGACTAAAGTTACCATGATTGTCCAATGTCCATCAATATAAATAACAAACTGACTTTAAAAGCCATCATTTGATGGTTGAGTTCTTGACTTTTAAACTGGAAAAAACATTTCTTATTTCATCACCAAAATTTATGAATTGAAGCTGAGAATTTTTAAACTCGTAACAATAATCAGTTGAGTTGAAAACTTTTGTCGGTTCTTACTCATTATATACACCACCTGCTAAGGAAAACTGATATTATGCAAATATGTTATGTGGGAGGAATATAATCAAGATTATTAATTATTTAGGTTAGACATTATACTAAATGTGATCAGCTCAATAATATTATTAATTCCCAAATTTAGAGAATCTAATTCACAAAACGTGTGATAAATATGTTAATCAATGAATTCAGCAAAAAACCTTCTAAATCTAATAATTTCTGATATCACATGATAGTCACTGAAACTGTCATCATATTACGTTTTAGAATACCAGTATATCAACAAATTAAAAATAACATTATTCATGGCAAGGGAGGAAATTCTTGTCCATTCTCATAACCAGAAATCTCACGAAATTGGTATTATTTAACATGCTTTCAATATCCAAAACACATTTATAAATAAAATTTTGAAGACCATATTGCTTTTAGGGTGATTCTCAATCAAGTGTCATAAAAACAAAACCAAATTTATAACGATGACCAATCAGACAAAAGGAGAACTGACTAATAAATTGTGTAAAAGACATAACTGACAACAGTTGACAAAATTCATTCAAGATCAGTTGTTTCAGCCAGAAATTAGAAGAAGTAGGGAAACTACAAGAACACTAACCCCCTGTGACTTGTATCCTGGATAAGGGGATGTGTTGGTGTCCAATAAAGCAGGGCTAGCTTTCCCTGTGCTGCGGATGTTTTTCTATGACCAAAACACAATAAACTTAGTCAGTGAAAAAATTTCCACATCTTTAAATTAAGTTACTTGGCTTCTTTATTACATTGAATAATTTGTGCACATGATATAAGATTTTGCTTTCTACAAATTGTTCAACCTTTCCCTGTGCTGCGGATGTTTTTCTATGACCAAAACACAATAAACTTAGTCAGTGAAAAAATTTCCACATCTTTAAATTAAGTTACTTGGCTTCTTTATTACATTGAATAATTTGTGCACATGATATAAGATTTTGCTTTCTACAAATTGTTCAACCATGACCAGTAAATTACTCTGATTTAAATATCACTAATTACATTAGGTTGAAAAATAATCATATTGTTCTGAGGTGATTTAAAATGTCTATCTAAACCCTGTCACTCCACAAAATAACTAGCATGTAATTTCTCCTCTCAATTTCAATACAATATCCAGAAAATGCCCGAAGAAAATACAATAGACAAACCTATCAGCTGAAAGGTGCATCTTGTGGCAACACCAAGTTCACCCAATTGAGATTAATTACATAGTAGTTTATGAGAAGAAGTTGGAAAGGAGAGTTCTCAATTTATAATTTCATACACTGCCAGGAACTGTCAGTTGAGTCCCAGAGTAGTCTAGAATTGTGTTGGTTTTACTTTACTTTCGTCCGTGCTAGTTAAGAAAACTTGTTACACATTCTTAACCAATCAGACAAAACTTAAACAAAACTTTGTTTTCTGTTTGATTTCTCATTGGTTCCTAGTAACATTTCCCCTCGTTAAACTGGCTGTTGTAGTCACTTAATTCAAAAGCTCTCTATCAGACAAATTGATGCTTACCTCTGCCAAATATTTTCTATAATCCTCTTTCCTCTCTTGACGCAACCTCTGTTGGTGTTTTTCATAACCTCCTAGCTTCAGGCCCCCTACACCATTGTCTTTCTCAGGGGTTGTTACTGAAAAAAGCAATAGTAATAAAATTATTAATGACACTTTATGATAACAATTTTAACAGACAAAAACTACCATTCTAGTCAATGTTAATCTGGTCAATCAGACCAAGCTACTTCAGCCCAGGAGACCTGGGATAAGCTCCATCATCTACAGGTGTACTTCTCATAATCAGACTAAATACTTTAACCCCCAAGATCTGATTGTTAATTCTCCCCTCTAGCTGCTACTCCTTTTCTTGTGAATTAGTCACGAGCATCTGGTGTTAGATCAAGATAACAACTTCTACCTGATATATTTGAGTACTCTCACTACCAGTTTGCTGGATAGTGGATGAATATCATAGGTAAAAGTTACATGGGAATCACTTCTGAGAGTTAAAGGGTTAAATATCAGATAAGATAATACACATACAAGTCTTACAGACATGCAAATGGCTAAAATGCTTATAAATGGCACATTGTTGAAATACATTTTACCTTTAGCCTTTGTCCTTGACTCAGATGCTGGAGTAGGAGCCACTTGGCCATACCTAAATAAAGATGAGATGACACAACTGACAATTGTTTTAATCAAAAAATTTAGAATTAAGTAAATAAACAAAAAAATACACCACAGTGTCTTCCTGCTATTCTTGTTCTAATCTTCTTAGATTTCTGCATGTTTGATAACTACTCTCACTGATAACAACCATTAAGGTGACTCTTCCAATAAAATCAAGATAACAATTTGAAGTGAGCATAACACTGGGAGCCCTACTATTCCAGAGGACATAAATGTTAGCCCTGGATTCCAGAATAATTTTTGTTTTGAGCTAAAAACTCCAACAAAAAGAAACAAGGGTTTCATCTCATTTTTTAGGTTCATGGCATCCTTATGAGAGAAAGTCATGATCAATTATCCTTAATCAATATACAAAAGGAAGTGAGGTCAAAAAGGAACTTTGCAGCCAAAAAAATATTGACTGCAAAGTACTAGAAGAAAAAACCTATTAGACCTAACTATAGGCATGAAGTAGAAGGTAATTGCATCACATTAGTGTCATATGACCAAGTTCAGATTGCAGCTAACAATACCTGTCATCAGGTTTGTATCCTCTTGGACTTGTTCTGCTACGGTCCTATAACAAAATATAAAAATGATTCTGTTGAAAGCTATCATCTAAATAACAACTCTACATCTATAAATTATTGTTGCTCAGCTGAAGGTGGCCATATAAAAAAAATACAATCTGGTTTAAGTTAAGAGTAATAAAGAAAGAAAAGAAATGAGAAATATGTTTAATCAGTATGTCATGAACAAGTACATGTTCAGAGTGCTTTGAGTCATTGACTCTCTTATCTTTCAACCCCAGTGTCAAATGTGTAAAATACTGCAAGATAACAATGTGGGTTGGGTTGTTCAAAGCTGGGTTAAGATAACCCAGGGTTAGTGTGAAATCTGATTTCAGATCTGATAGCTTAAAAGAAAATTCAGTCGAATTCTTTTTGCCTAGATTATAATTATTTGATGCTCTAAAAAGAAGACCAGAAATTATCCCAAAAAGGCTTTTGAATAAAGGAATAAATAAACCCAGATTAAAATTTAACTTTGGATTAGCACCAATCGGCCTTCAAACAACTGGGCCCTGATCTTTAGGTTCAGAGAGAACAAAATAGCAATTGTATTTCCAATTTTTAAGTGTAATTCTAAAATGGTACTTGATTATAACTACTACATCACTACAGGCACCTAGGGCAAAACAACTTCTTGTAACTTGCAGTCTGCGAAAATACATTATTTGTTTACCGCACAAACAGCTGGTTAAATGCAGCACTCGATGAGGCTGCTAAACAAAGTATCACGTACTTAAACAAAATTTCCATTTCCCCAAAGTCAATAATTTGTGAGCATTACGTTATTGGTAAAATCATCATTAAAAATTAAGACTATCAGGCACAGTGCCTTCAAATCATTAACGTACAGCTGCATATGCTTATCGGAAAACAGTTATTGTAAACTTAAAAGTTTAAAAATTGCTCAGAAAACTTAAATAAATTAATTGACGTCAAAATATCGCTTTTACCTCGTTTTCTTGAGCCCGTAACATTTCGGTCCTTTCCTGTTCAAGCTTCCGCTTCTGCGATTCAATGAAGCTTGACAAGTCCTCTGCCATTGCCGAAAAATATGTTTCTAAAGCATGAAAATTGAATTTGACCAGGACATCAATACCGAAAGTTGTTTGTAGTCAAGTGGACAATAACAATTCACACATGAATTCTCCGCCTTTTTGTCGCATTGTTAGAATACAGCTGAAGACCAGTTAGTAGTTTAACCAGTATGTAAGTGAAAATTCGGTTACCAAAGGGCTAGAAATAGTGAAAGAACTTTAAAATTAGCATTCCAAAGTTGTTAGCGTTGATATCCGCCATGTTTTTAGTTACCATTACCCATAACGACTCTCGGTTGATACAAAGAGCCCGTTGTTGATTGGTTCAAACTTTGACCAATGAACTGAAGTGTTAAGAAACAGGAAAGTCTGGAACAGAGAAACTTCCTGAAAAATAGAGGAGCGACTAAGCGTAGAAACATTAAAACACAGCCTACCTGTGAGCGCTCTTTGTGATGGGTACTTCAGAGGATAAGGTTAAGCTCTTGAGCAAGGACCAAATCGAAGCTCCATTTCCCGATGTTGAGGTGGAAGACGAAAATAGGGAGGAAGATTCGGGCCATATCTGGAGATTCGTCTGCTATGCCCTGGCGTACATGGTGGTAGTCGGTGTCTTCTTGTCTGCGATCACTTTTCAGAATTCAAGTACCGACGAGCAATCATTTTCACGAGATGCAGGTTTGTTAATAATTCTGTTTTTTTGATTAACGAGAAAAAATTGAAGCGTAAAGTTATGACAACCTTTCTAATGCTGTTGAGTTGCTCGATCACCTTCCACGTTTTGCTCCTCGCTGCCGCATCTTCAGAGGGGTTAGATCATGTTCCATTTCTAGTGTATCGTTTTTCGAACTGATACGATTTGGGGAACGTTATTTTGAAAAAAAACGTTGTTAAAAAGATAGAAAGTCGACTCGATTCTTCACTTCTGGGTTTCACAGACCATCTGCTTCTCCGATGGGTTCATTTCGACTTTATTCGAAGTACTTTATTTATTGCCTCATTGCTTTTGATGTGATACCTAGTGGATGCCTTTTCCATGTCTAAAATGGTTTTAAATTCATTTTTCTTTTAAAGTAGCCTGAGTTAAATCGAAGGAGCGTGGATCAGCGGAACAACTTTTGATCTTGAACCACAAAAGCTACTTCCAGCTTTACCGTTTGACGCAATTATTTGATGAGAGCTAAAAATAGGGCAATTACTTATAAGAAACGATGAGACGTGACGAGTATAGACCTGTATGTATGATAAGAGGGAGTCTTTGCAGTTTAAACCTGATGACATGCAGATGTTTGCATTGCCTTTTAACAGCTGTTTAATACTCACTTCTCTCCCCCCATATACACCCAACTACAGACCCATTGCTTTATGGCCAATGTATAGGTCTGGCTTTTATGGGGTGAGATCTAAATCCTAGATTTTAAATTTTGGGACATTAAAATTGGGGTTACGGTATTTTAGAAGTTATTTATATTCTTTCAGGGTACAAAGCACGTGTCAGACAAATTAGGCCTGGAGAACGCTTTGATGACAGACTCATGCATGACATGAGGATGAGAGAAGAACATCGTCATGCCAAGATGTTTCCTATGTTTAAACCTCCACCTTTACCTGAATCCTCATATGATCCACCTTCAAGATTTGAAAAGGCAAAAACAGGTAAATATTTAAGTCAACAGCAATCAGACTACTTGAAGTCTCTAAATTGAACCTTGAATGCCCTTGTTCTAAATTAAGTTTTTCATCAACATGATGTGCTCCTCATCAGCTTGGGTGGAAAACTTATTTCCTACTGCTACTTCTCTGTGTGAGTTACTGTAAATTGAATGCTTTTGGTTTCTTGGTGGCCATTTAGATTTAAAAGGCAACAGTTTAAAAGGTACAGTTGCTCTGCCTAATGTTTTCATGAAAGCTAAACAAACCCAGTTATTTTGTCAAAATTAGTCAAAGTAGAGCTATAAGTAGAGTAACGTTTTATTGTTAAGTTTTTTTAATATTTTTCTCCATTTCCTGATATGTAGCAAGGTACATTGTGCACAACAGTGACTGGGGATCAATATCAACCATTTCTGTTTCAATGGTTGGAGTACCTTTTGGAATGGCAATTTCCTTTAGTGATGGCACTGTCACTAACAGCACAGGGGTACCATACTTCTATGTGGCAAAGTTTGACCCGATAGTGAAAAACATTGAGGCCAACAACCTATCCACCTTGGCACTGTCAGAGGCACAGAGTGATTACTGCAAAGTTCATAAATGGGATCCTGAAGATCCTCTTTGCTCCAGAGTGACTCTTATTGGAAAGGTAGTCTGTCATTTCTTTTACATCCAGTACTGGTAATCAATGTATAAGTTCTCCTCAAAATTTAAGCATATTATCCAGGGAAGAGGTGATAAGAATAAACTTATCTATCAGGAAAATGGTGTTGTCTTGATAAAACACCAAATTCTCTGAACTGAATCACAGGGAACTGAATTACAAGGAAAAATATATCTGCAATAAGAGAGAGTTTCTGATCAGTTTTTCAGTCAGAGGTAGCAAGCTATTTCCAAAGGTATCCAGGATGGTGGCTATAAGACAAAAGGTGTCCAAAATGTTTCATCCAATTCAAACCTGAGACAGATTTTGAAATCATTGCAGCTTGTCCATGTTGGTCCTGAGGAAGAAAAGTTTGCACTAAATGCCATCTTTGCTAGACATCCTGTGATGAAAACATGGCCTAAAGATCATGGTGAGTTCCCAAATATATATGGGTCCCACTTTTTTATTTTTACCACATTTTGACATCATCTGTAATCTTGTACTGAACAAATGCACAGCAATAGAATCTGTTTCTTGAACTGAATATTTTTCTTCCAGGTTGGCAAACACTGAAGCTTGTAATCACAGACGTGTGGCTTGTTGATTTCTATGGGGGCGCCATTATGGTGCCTGTAAAAGATTACTTTAAGGCTGAGTTGTAAATGAACTCAATCTTTAGAGCAGGATTTCTAAAGCTAAAAATGTTGAAAATTCACTTTTGAAAAGAGTCAGTTACTCTTAATATTATTAGAATAATGATTGAGGAAGTGGCACAGTGTTAGGAATGCTTGCCCCTTCCTGTGTGGTCCACTAAGCTCCTGACGCGATGTTTCTTGTGGGTTTAGCTTTTTCTGTTTTTTTTTTACCCTCAAAGAGATTTCATTAATTTTTTTTTTAATTTTACTATGCCATTGTGGCCTGCAAGCAGGCACAAGGCACTATGGGAGAGATTTGCCATAAAAAAAGTGAACTGGAGCTTATGCTATAGTACTTACACAAGCTTTCATTTATGAAATTGAAACTTACAGCTCAAACCATGGCTCATGGGAAGCATTTATCTCATGATACTGGGTAATCATTAGATTTATACATGTAAGTGGGTTTTGATGCTTTTTAACCACAATGCAGACTGTAGAATCGTACTTGTAATTCAACTTTAATATATTAGGTTTTCTCTATGCATGACAGAAAAGTTTATCATGGGGAAAAGTGTTTGTAATGAAAATTTAAAATAAAGTTTCTGAATTTTAATAGATTGTTAGTTCTTGACTTCAAAGTGTCTTGCTTTATTTTTAAATGCAATACTTTTTTTGTTAATTTAATTTTTTTTTTGATCCATTAACTGAAATTCTAGGGCTCTCTTGTATGAAACACTTGTTTCTTTCTGAATGGTGTGACTTGATACAATCATACTATATATGTATGTATGTTAAAGTAAAAGTGTCAGTGGCACAGTAATCAGTTGGAATGTGAGGTGTTAAAAGACGACATAGGTACTTGGCCAGGTTGTAATTGTGTGTTCCTATAGAAGATACGATGGGGCGAAATGGCGGTGTAGAGTTAGCTTCACTATCCTTATGCATTTTAGGAAGGCCGTAAATTCTTGCTGGTTGGGAGCCTTTGGGGTAGATGTTTTCATACACCCGGTTGTCGAGATGAGCATTTTTCTTCAATTAATGACCTGGATATCAAACTGGTTTTCTCTTCCTTCAAAATCGGTAACTTGTTTGGTGTGAAAGACCCTGTCCCTGACGGGCTCCGTTCACGTGTGGTTTATAAGTTTGTATGCGCTGGCTGTAATGCCTGTTACGTCGGTGAAACCTGCCGGCGTTTTTCCACAGCTGTTAGAGAGCACTTAGTCAGTGACAGGGCCTCTCACATTTTCAGGCATCTGAAAGATTCTCCACATTGTCGCGCTTTGTGTTCTACAGATAACTTCCATGTTTTAGATCACACCTCCACCAGCTTTCAGCTTAAGATAAAAGAGGCTATTCATATTCAAAGAGAACAACCATCTTTGAATCAGCAATTACACCATGTAAATCTAAAACTATCTTTTTAACTCTCACAATTTCATGCTTTACCTTTTTTCTTGTTGTCACTATTCATCCTAATTAGCATTGTTCTACTTACTATATAATTCAACTTTCAACGCTTTGTACGGTAATTAACTGAAGGTGACAGAAGTTTCTGTCGAAACATGTTTTACAGACTCAAAAGTTTTGCCGCTTTTTTTAAAATATACATATAATATATATATATATATATATATATATATATATATGAGATCTTCTTCAAATCGGTAACAGAAATGAAATATTAAAACACAATAATAACAAATAATGACGGAAACATTATGGAACCAAACCGTTTACATGAATGAGTGATACAATGACTATTCTTTTTGTTGCCAGTCCTATGTACATGTGCCTTGAGAGGGGTTGAGGGGGGGGGGGGGGGGGGTCGTATAAACTTCCAACAAGAGCCAATTTTGTGGACCTTGGCAAGGTTGAAAATATCTTCTATGTAATTGGACCAAATGGAATTTGCCTGCCTGGTGGTTAATATGTTTCAAAGTTTTTGCTTAGTATTGTCACTAACCATTAGCTGTTAAACTAACTACCCTCGCTATTGATGCATAGTCAAATGTATGAAGATCATGTAAACTGAAATTAGATTTTTCTTGTGAACATATTGGTCAACCCACGGGTGTGCGCCCAAATCTCTAGGCACAAGCGTCACGCGTATGCCTTGTGATTACGAAGTGCGGATATAAATAACATGCTGACACTTAAAGTTATTACAACCTCTTACTACCGATCGGGCGTGAAACATCGTGAACAAAGAATAACAGAATACATGAAATAGCCGAAATACTGAACGCGAACTAGAGCACATCCTCAACAAACCAATACTGAAATGATAAGCCGTGGAATAGTAAAGATCTGGAAAGAAACAAATATCATCATAGGCACCAGATGCCTGTCAGGATGGTTATTCCCCACGCACGTCACAACTTCGTCTCGAAGTCAGCAAATTAAATACGCCGGTAATATCTCTCTGTCGACCTGGTGCCCCACGGGCGAGAGACGCAGCTGGTGAAAGACTGCTTTCTTATCAATGTCTTCCATGAAGGATAGATGGATGGCATATTTTTTATTGCATAACAGTACTTACGCACGTTAATTTAGCATTCTAAACTACTTTGAATGTTCGCATTTTCTTTCAATATCCTTTCGTCTCTATGCATTCCTTCATTGTGATTGGTTTAGAAAACTCGTGCGACTTCCTCAACCAATAATAACAAAGACTAAACCACGACTTGGTCACTCGCGATTTTCCGCGCTTCAGACAGCTTGTTTGTTGTTACAGTGAGTTTTCGGTAGCTTCTTGTGATATTCTCCTTTCTTCTGATTGTGATTCCTTTGGTTTTGGTCCTATGATTCTCAATTTAAATGTGCTCTATTGCGACGCATATGATAGCGCAGTTATAATAATTTAAAAGTATGTGGTAGCCATACTCTCATCTGCCACTATCGATAACTTGAACATGAAGCTGACTTCAATAATACCTTTGTTTCAATTACTGCCATAGCCAGACGCGCACTTCTTCTGACGCGCTTGTGGCCGCAGTATCTACTGAAAAAAGCAAATATCTGGAAATCTTTTTTCCCAGATCAGGCTTGCTCCAGTTGTCAAAACGAGAAAACATTTCGAGACAAGACTAGATGGTGGAAGGAAAGAATACCTCAGGCTTTTCATTCCTATAGAAAGAAAAAAGCTGAGAACCAAACTGAATGAAAAAAAAAACAACAAAAGCATTCAGAATAAGAAACATTGTTATTTTTTAATTATAATTACATTTTTACCGTGTACTTTAATCGGAGCTCTCCTGAAAATATCATTAAATTAGGGAACACACTTTAAAGGTGAGATTTAATAAAACAGAAAAACCGATAGAAAGTTACGGGAATCGCAGATAAACATGCCAATTAACGCAAATAGACATGAGAAACACGTAGGGAATGTGAGAAGCAGAGGATAGTAGTGCGATCGGTTCTGGGTTTGCGCCTCTCAAACGCTCCCCTTAAAACGCATATTTAAATCTATATCTATATGGTGTGCAAGCACGATAAACGTTTAACTCCCTTAAAAATCATTGGATCTTGCTCTCAACAGAAGCATCTTTCAATTTACTTATTTAGCAATTCTTGCGAAGCTATTGTTTATTCTTCTATGTACATGATCGACAAGGCCATGGTCTCGTCGATTGTAAAGTTGCATAAAAAATTTTACTTCATTTTCTTGGAATTTTGCAGACATAACCACAGAGAAAACGGTGAAGAAAGAATCTCTAGCTTTATATTAATCTAACTCCATGTCATTTTCTGTCGAATCTAGTCTAGAAAGTAACTTAATGTCTTAGATCAAGTGATCAGTCATTACTTATGAGAAGCGCTTTAAAGACGTTGGACACAATGAATCTTGGGTAACAGTCCTGATACATGACGTAATAGACGTGACGTTGCGCATTGTCATACACCGTTTGGTCAGGTTCCTCCAAGACTTCTTCGATATGCTGGCGAGTCTTGTGGTCGATACTGACCTATAGGAGGTGAAATAAAAAAATTAACGGGTGGGGTGGGTAAAATTATGGCAAATGAGAGCATAACATGACCTACATCTTCGTCACTAGACATCAGCTTTGTCTAGGAAAGAAAACGCAGGTGGCAAATGGCATGCTTTCAGAACCAAGTTTTCTTAAAATGTGTAATAGGAGTGATGAAAAACCTTGCCCACATGCGTGACAGTGGTTGTCTCTCATGTTTTTTCTCTATTATTTTGCGCGGGAAATCGGCGCGCGGCCAGCCAACATTGACCACCTTGCGCATGTCTGACGTTTGGCCGCTGTGTTAGGGTAGGCTCATGTTATCCGCTCAGGTAATTAATCAGAATAAAGGATTTGCTTCACCCTGCCCAATCGCAGGCCAGGTATTTAATAATTAAACTCGATACTTTCTGTTTATTAAGATGCAACGAGTCATACGACTATGTTTGCCCTATCATCTCACCTATACAAGAATGTGCTTTGGAAGAGGTGCCTTGGACTGATCAGCTATCAGTATTTGCTATTTGTCAATTTGGCGGCACTACGACGCTGCTGCCGCTATCACATGGTGTGTTTGTCTGTGATACGTGATCATGTGACAAATGACCAACCCCGAAACAATCTGTCTTACTACTAGAGTTTTCCTTTAAAACGAAGGACGGATTGAAGAAACCATCAATTTTTTGCCATTCCTTTAATGGGTTTCAGATTATTTTTTTCAAACACTGACAAACTGTAACACATAAAATAGACCTTCATCACTCGGCATTCATGTTGAGTTTACATGAAAAATGAAGCTTACGCTTTCCCCACATGTCTAGCCCTGCAGCAAAAACGAGTTTAGACAAAGCTTTTCTTTAAGGGACTCAAAATGACTGCTACGTATCGAAGTTCTACAGGCATTCCTTTAAAATCATCATCTAACGGTAAAATCCACATCTTCTTCGACATTTTTAGTGCCCCTTACCCCTAAGCTGCTTGAGTGCCCAATTAAGCCAATTAAAAACGTACCTAAATCCAGCAAAAAATTCATTGTTTTTAGCAGCCTCAAATCCGCGAACTTCTCATCTTTTGAAAAGATCACTTACACAAAATCCGACATAAAACTTTTCACGGACTTCAGGGCATTTGGAATTAAATGTACATAAAACACATTTTATTTTGCCCACCTCTTTTGGAGACTCCGCTGAAAGGTAATCCCGGTAAATCGACTGCGCAAGTTCTTTAAAAGTCGCCTGATCTGTTTCCTTTTTAAGTTTCTCCACTGCGAGCCAAAACAATAAGTTCTCCTCTGAGTACTGGGACTTGAGAAAGTCGTGGAAAATTTTTACCCCAGCTTAAAAGGAAAATTGGCTGTCAGTTTGGCTCAAGTTACCACATTATGCACTTGACGAGTAAGAAATCCCTTGGTACCAAGCACTCAATTTACGCGATTTCTTAACGTGACAGCTGACACTAATCGAATACGACAAAACCCGGATGGTTACCCGAGTCACGCGATCACCGACACTTTTAAAGCTATTTGCACAATGCACTCGACAACGAGCATACACAAAGAGTGTACGCTTTCATCTGCCGCACAGCCGGTGGAACAAGGAGAAGAGGATTGAGAAAAACACTTCCAATATCACACAACCTATTTCAAAAATGTTACAGGGTAAACAAGCTCCCACTTCAGCAGTATGGATAGCAGTATCCTGAATAACGGTTATACTTGGGCTCAACAAGTAGAACAGGGAAAGGGTGGGGGGGGTTGTGTGACAAGCACGGTTGCTGAAGAGTCTTCAGGTAAATGTCCAAACATAGAGAACAAGGAAAAATTTGAGTATACGCTACATGAAAGCCTTCGATGAATATGAGAGAAAGACATTGTTTTTGTCTCACTTGTTGTTTTGGTTTTGTTTTACCGCGAAAACGGGGCGAATTGAATGGTTTCCGTAAACACCTTTAAAATTGCAATAATATTGTTTTTATTGTATGCAACTTACTTTTGCTTGTGAGTAATTTTTCAAAGCTTATTCCCCATTCTTGAACTTCTTCTCTGGAAGGTCTAGGAACAGAAAATTGATATGAAATAATCAAACAACGGTTATATCAACAAGTATACGACTTTTCTTTTTAAATGTATCGTTCAAGTGAGGCAGCAGTTTGGTTGAAACGGCATTACACTGTACCTTACTCTACAGTCATTGGTCAGTGGTGTATTGTAAGTAATATAAAGATGATAAATATTGCAAAGAAGGGAGGAACTCTTTCGAAATCGAGGCAAAGTCTAAAAGAAAAACAAGTTTAATAAACTTTACAATAATGAGACCGCAGTAGTGCACTAAACCCATTGTGTGGAAGCTCATTGTCACTTTGGACATGTATATCTAAGACGGTGACAGGGAGAAAAGACCTCATGTTCATAATTGTGTGAACAATATAACGCAACTACACGAAGACGAACATACTGCCTAAGTCAGAGCGACCAAAGGAAATTTATATTAACCACTTGATGTGTCGTTGCTAGTCAAAATAATGAACCAAGTGAGACATGTATTCCAGACAGACACCATTGACGGAAGGTTAAATTAATTACGGTGGATTCGGCGGTAAAAACAGTCTAAGATTCCCGCTTTTGAAAAAAATAGCCCTCCGCTGTTGAGTGAGAATTTTGAGCTGTCATGGATACCTTTTGAAAAATGATACTCCTCCGGTAAACAGGAGGATTTGGTAATAAAATACTAGTGTGCACGAACGAGACGTAGAGGTCCTTGGGCGTATCACTTCCTCAGTGCGTGATTAAACTACGAACGAATTTTCGCCGACAACATAAAAGATGTACTCGTTACGCTTCAAATGTGCACATTAGAGAATTGGTAATTTCTACTCTATTTAATGGTCCACCGAGTATTTGTCCCAACTCATTGTTTAAGCATCACGTTATTGCAGCAGATTTAGAAACACAACAGTGACGACGATAATCCACTCGCATTTCAGTCTAATTCCTTTCAGTTTCTAGTCGTCATCCTTAACATGTCTCCGAGCCATTTGTTTTTATGTACACCATGATACACATACTCTAGTTGTTGACATTATTTCTCTAAGTCGTAGCCTTTCCACCACAATGGATAATGAACAAGGTAAGAGAAGGCGAAAGTTGATCAACGTACCCACTGGCATCACCAAACCTTCCATTTCCATTCAGACAAATACAACCCAACTGCATCGAAGCGACAGTGACGAAAACCGCAGAGGAAACGGCCTGGATTACGCTCAGAAACCTTTTAAGAACTCCAAAGTATTGACTATATTGGATGCTAGCAATATGGATTTCAAGAAAAATTCCGAACCAATAAAGCTAACGAGAACACTGCGCGAACGTGTCGAACTATCTGACGAAGTAATTCACTCGATGGATGTCTGACGTAAAATGACCCGAGCGCCGGTTCGACTCGAATTTCGTTCACCTGACTGGCATTGTGGCATTCTCGGAAGTGAAATTGTGCAACCCCTTTTGAATATTTCCTGTTTGAATCAGAATAAATATTTGGGTTTTTTGTCAGAATTACAGCTGCATTCCGCAATAGAAGAGAGATGAAAATTTCCCGAAAGCGAAAATTGAGTTACATTTTTGCAACTACAGATAGCTGATACGTGTGGGACGAATAATGTACTCTGATCAATAACTCGTGAACGAAACTTAACACCAAATCAAAAGGAACTGCGAGTAACTTCGGTGCCAGAAAACAGGTTTTTCGCTGTTCAGTATTACTGAAAGGTCCTTCTTTTGTGGTAGCATCTAAAGGCAAAGAGTTCAAATGTTTAGAGCGGTTTCGGCTCTAAACGGGTTTCAATACAAAATCAAAGCGATGTCATGTGCTTGTCACAGCTTCAGTAATCCGGAAAATGTTACGGCTACTGATCCAGTTTAAAATTTAAGAGCAAGGATATCGAGCATATCGAAATATATTTGTAAGTTTTCGGTTTAATACAATTGAAATAACGCGACTCCGTTCATATTGAAATAGGCCACGTTTCACTGACGACATCCGGAAAAACTGTTAGTTTTACACAGCAACAAGAAGAACGGCGATTCATTTTTTTGTCTTACTTGGGATTGTATTTGTTGTCCTTCGCTGTCTCCATGCTTCCAACTCTGAAACGGCGAGCGGGGCTGGTGAGAAAGAAGAGAGAAACAAAAAGCACGTATTGGTTGAGTTAGATACCACAATCTCCCAACAGGAAAATAAAAAAAAACAGCGACTAACACCAAACAAACCTCTATCTCGGCGTTCGGCAAATCTAAAAGTGTCGCCTTTGCGGTTGAGAGATTTACATTTCAGAGCAAAATACTCTCGACTTGTTATATTTTCTACGACAGTGACCACGCACGAAACCTTGACCGCAATTATAATGAATGCTACACTTGTAAAAAAAATTACGATTCTAAAAGCATCCAGCGGTGATTTCGTGTAAATCCGTGGACTGAATATATTCTTTTCCACACGCAACGTTTAAGGAGCCCAATATTTGCCATGAAATCTATATCCATGAGGAATTTAAATTAAATCTCTGATTAGCATGCATCGTTCAAGGTCTCTTAAATTTCTATTTAATTTCATAGTCCTTCGAAATCCACTTAGAAAATAAAACGATTTTAAGAGCAGATTTCATGCCTCTTTTAGAGGTAATAATATCTGGACTGCCAGCAGAGCGCTCAAAGTATTTGGTCTATTAATGGAAAAAGGCCACAAAAAAGACTAATACATAAATTACATTTATCACTGGAAGTGGGTAATCTGTCATCTGCAACGAGACTCAATCCGCAATATTCATTACAGGTTAAGCTGGTTGATATTTTTTAAAATCTTTAGTTCTAGCTTACAGATAAGTTTCAGCAACTGAATATAATCGAGAGTTTTTGTATCTTATTTATCGAGCCGAGAATTTTGAACTGTTAGAATTAGCGATTAGATAAACAATAATTCTTTTCACTGAAAATCCGCGCTTAATATGAAATAAAGCCGTCCCCCACCGACAGATTGAGTAAATAACTTTTTCATTATTGATTGTAACTATTCATAGAGGTTTAAGCTCCCATATTTGTAAGATGACATTATCGGTTAACTGGAAAAGGCAAACGAAAATTAGAGATTTAAATTCATGATATTAATACTGCGTGTATTGAACACCTTCAAATTGGCAAAGTTCAAGTATGACATCAGTAATTATCAACTCTGAATTAACAATGCTTTCAAGTCTTTGAAATTAGTCAGAGTAATGTCTGAAAGAAACGTTCAATAAGATAAGTCTGTCAGACCATTTGCTTTTAATTATCGGAAAAGTGAGTCGTTAAAATAATAGAGGAAAGTACTCCAGCGCCAGGAAACTCGTGCTCTTGCATCTTAAAAAGAAAAATGAAATATGTTGCTTTGTACTGGTTATTATTACAGACGGTGTCTGGTGTCTAAACTAGTACTTTTTATTAGAAAAGTTAAAATTAAAATACAAGTGCGCTCCATCTAAGCCTCTCCATTCGACAGTGTAATCAATGTGCAAAATTTATTACCTTACCGTGATTTGACTTATGTAGATAAGTTATCCCCTGTCATAACTGAACACGAGCAGAAGGCCATAACAACAAAATCTAAGTATGCGATTTTGACTGTTTGGCTGGCGTTGAAAGTCGAATCTATTACTTCTATTGCATCGCACATTTCTCATATCAGTTGCGATAAAGATGATAATAATTATGATAATAATAGGTTTAAAACTAATAATAATAATATTAGTAATGATAATAACAATAACAATGATAGGAGTGGATCTTTCTTTGATTTAGATTCCTGACTCATGCGTTCTGCCTATTCTTTGGCTGATAACTTATAGCTAGCTGAGCCTTGACAGCTGAGATATATACCAGTACAAATCAAACAGTATAATCCCGAATCCTGTATAAATGGATCTGAAATATGTTATTTACTCTACAATTAGATTTTAGTTGTGCGCAATATCGTTGAGGGTTGCAAAAAACTGGCTCATTTATGTACTGCAACGGATTTTGTAACTACGCGCAAGATATTTGGATCGAGTTAGACCATGTATTTGCACCAATCCAAACCCTAACTCTAATTTGTCCACTAATCTGTTATAAGAAAAAAAGTTCAGTTGATAAACTAATTAAAAGTCCCGTAGACTAGGCATGTTTACTTAGCATCTGCTCAATAACGGGTCCCAAAGGCACCCAACTGATCACGAGCTCAGGGTCATTCTGGCAATCATACTGATGACAAGAAACCGACATGACTCCGGGTGCAAGATTGGTAGGCACCTTGGTTACTAAGATTAACTCAGAGACGATTCCGATGACCCGATCACCAAACTTCGATACAAAGGTCTCTCGTATTTCCGCTAGCTAGAGCTAAAGATAGGCAGGAGGAGAGAATTCCCGGGAACGAGACCATGAGTTCAATGGAAACAGGATTTGGTTTGTTTGTTTGTTCTAAATCACTTCATAAATTTACCGCTGGTCAGCCTTTAAACTACGCTGACCAGCAAACAAAGAAGGCGCACTTGACTGTAACAAGATCTTAACCAATCAGCTCGTGGAAAATTTAGACATGTTACAGATATCGGAAAACAGTGAATGCCACTTACCAGTACCAATCGCACGAGCAACAGAAACACCAGCAGAGACAACAGTAATCTTTCCGTCTCGACAATATTGGCTCACGTGTCACCTCTTCGAATTCAAGAGTGGCTTTTTTAATGTTCGTCTCAGTAAGATAAATTTCAAGCTGTGTATTGGTGCTCTGAATGAAAAGAATAAATTTAAATCGATTCACTTTCAAAATTCTCATAAGCTAACAAAACAAACAAATTTCCCGCTCCCAAAGGGGCAAATAACTGTGATTCCAGCAAACCCAATCTTTTTTTTCTTTTCCTAATCAGGAGCATATAACCTAGAACCATTTAGTTATGTTCCAGAGCTGGGTAGTATCAGGGAGCGAAACAAGCCAATAATAATTTATTTCCTAAGTCATAAGTTTCTTATAATGTTGGTTCTGAGAACATGATGTTTAATTAGATGATATTCCGCAGATGATGCTGTTTTTTTTTCTTCTGAATCACATGTCTGCTCGGTAGGGTATTGATATTGTACGAGGAAATAACTTCTTGGTCTCTCCTGGGAGTGAAAGGGTTGTGCAAACTTCGCCCCTGTTATAGATAAAATCGTGCATGATTATCATACTACAAAAACGATGGATGCTGCTTTGACGAGTATCTTCATAAGACATACCCTTGTGCGGTCTTTTTCAATCGGTTCGCTGAAGTCGTAATACCATGATGCATCCGCCTTTCTACTCTGCACTGATTCACTCTGAAAAACAAGATATTCAATTAGTCAGTTCTACGAGTAAACCTTGATTTAAGCCAAGAGAAATCCCATTATTTTCACTATTATTGTGTACGTTGAAGACAGCTAACACAGTACAAATTTCGTCCTGTGCTTATTGCATGTTACTTATTTTGCCGCGCTTGCCGCACGCGTTTTGTTTTCCCGCGCTGTTACGTCCCTCGTCACCTTGGGTTTTGATTGATTGATCATGCACCGCGTGTTCGAAGAGTCAGTCAAGGTTTGCAAAGAACACCAGTCACTGAGGAAGCACTGTCATTTAAAGGTGCATTTAAACGTTGTCAGGAGAATTGGAATGCTCCATATGTGTATAGTGCTGAACACAGTAGGAGCGTAAGCTCAGCACGTTTGGTAGACCACAGCCTAAATGGAAATGTTTTGAAGTTTACAGAGGAAAAACTTCTTGATGGCAAACAGGAAAATAATGATAAGAAAATCCCAAACGCATTCAACAGTACGCTGTTGTCAAAAAAAAATAGAGCACGACGATTTATGCAGAAAAAATTCTAAGCTGAAAAAAAAAGATCGAAAGATGTCCTTTACTTCGCTTATAAAACTGCATGTAGGAAAACTTGAATCCAACCGGGAGACCATTGTTTTTCCTGACCAATTTTAATGTAATCAACTTCATCAGAATTATGTGTGTCACATGAAGCAAAACAAAGTTTTGATGACAGTTAATTTTTGTTCTTTTCTGTTTACCTAAAAGTCGATTGCCTTCAGATCAATTATTTGTTTTAAATAAAACATAAAGTTTCGTAGCGCTCATCAAAAGGCAGGCAAAAAATTATCATCAAAAAGATTTTACCATGTTTTATTCCTAGGAACATAATTTGCAGATATGTTTTTCTTGAAAAGTCGAAAAGTGTCAAAAACACGTCCTTGCAAATCGATTCATTGACCATAAGAAGTACAAAGCAACACAATAAAAAAAAGCGTAACAATAGAAATCATGATCAGAACTAACCTTATAGTCCGGCCGATAAAGAGACAAACGGAATAATAACAAATTGGAGAATTTAAGAATTGAAATTCAATTTAAAACTTGTCTTAGCCGTAGACTTTATTCTTATAAATTCTCAACACCACAGATTGCTCGCCGAGTGAAAGGAATCACTTATTCTTTTGCCTAAAGAAAGGGGAATTAATATTTAATTAAGAAGATTCCCATCCTTTTTCTGCGAATGCATTATCGGCAAATGGTACATTTCCAAGACCAGGCTTGCGCAACAATGAAAACCAAAACAAATGAACCGAGTAGAGTCATCAGCGCTAACTAATTTCTATTTATCATCCACGTTTAGCCGATTGTTTTTAATCAAAGATAATTACGTTGCGTTAGTCAAAAGTTGCTTTAAATTCGAAACATCTGCTTCAAGCCATATGCTACCACAAAGACGCCCTAATACCGAGCAGCTTATCTCGAACGAATCTTAAGCCACAAACAATCCTCAACAGACACAAAATGGGAATCATTTTCCATCGTATTTATTCAAAGATAACAATTACGAAGCGAACAGAGAGTAAAATCTATATTTCTTACCACAGCAACAAAAGGAAACCATCATAAATTTTAAGATCGGCACGATATTTGCGAAGATTACTCTCTAATCTTGATTTTTCACTCGTAATTCTTAAATAAAAGGACGGAAACTCATGTAGCGAATTAAATATTATCTTACAGTAAGGAAGAGTAACAAGCGTCCTTCAGCGCATTCGACAAAATGCAATTTCTGGAGCAAATTAACAACTGAGTCCTAAAATCGTAATTCTCAGATTTAGAGAACTGTGTCGGTTTTCCAGTTATTTATATGTTCTTGTTGAATATATCTTTTTTGAAACCCTCTTTTACGCCTTTTTCTGATACAGTAGTGCTTTTTCCTTTTTTTAAAAAAAAAATTAGGCTTATTTTGGCAGCGCGGCGGTCATTCGAGGTATACTTCTCCGTTTAAATAACGATATGCCAAGTTTTCGTTTTATCTCCCAATGCAGGAATGAACCGCTCGAAAAAAGTGGAAAATCAGCTCGCTTTATGCTTCATAGCAGTGGTTGATGTCTACGTCGGTTTTGGATGCAAATACAATTATTAGTAATCTATATAAACATTTCTAAATGAACACGAAAGAAACGAAAATTATTGTCCCTTACCTTAGGTAACAATTATTTCACTCTCCGTCTTCGTTTACTGCCGTGAAATCTGGTTTAGGTCGATATGGCAACAATTTTTAGTTCGAAAGCAATGCGATGATCCTATCTCTTGATAGACAAAGATCTAAAGTGCGAACAGCAATTGTCATATCGGGCCCGGTACAATCAACTCGTGAACCAATCACGCGCTCGACAAATTTCCTTAGTTGTTTTCTTTTAAACAAAAGCCGATTTGATTAGTGGCTCAAACAAACACTTCAAACTTTTTCTTCAAAAATTTTCTGGTCTACAGAGGTGTAAGACGTTTGTCACGGGAGATTTCGCAACAAATGTTCAACAGGAAAAGTTTTACGATTTGTGTACAGTATTAAGATGGACAGCCTCTTGTCCCAATCAATGACAACTTGACGTTATCATGAAGTAATCGGAGGAAAATGGGTAGTAATGCATTGTTGCAGCTGTCATTAACATGATTTTGTTTCGATTGCATTCCCGCTTTCATTGCTGGGTGCTTTCTCATTGGTTGTTTAAAACTCCCTTTTAGTCCACTGTAAATAAGCATAAATAATGATGATTAAAAGGTAGATACAAGGCAACTTAGAAGTATTTTTTGTCCCCGTGCAAATGAAATCTGGCGGGTCTATTATGAACTAATATTTTGAATGAACCACGTGAAATCCTTAGAGATTTTCAGCGTGTTTAGTGACCATATGAACGTAGCCACTACAAGGTGTGCGACTAACGGCACCAAAACCATTTCAAACCAACTACTAGTACGTTGAATTAAAAAGGTTTTTCGTTACTGTGCATTTTCACATAAAAGAAAATCCAGCTGAGTTATACAAATTTTGCTATTATTGTTAAGTCGCAAATAGGTTTTGGGGTTATTTGTCGAGCTGAACACACTTGAAATAAAGTATTTAACGTTTTCTTGCAATGTAAAGTCTCTGCCTTTGTTACATCAGAGACTTCCGACCTTCATAAAATGATCACATGACATGCGCAACGCTTTACGAATGGGGATAAATGAGAACTCAATGCGCAGCAAACAACATTGTGAAACAAGCCTTGAAATTCGAGAAAATTTCATGTGTACAAGTCACAACCTTTCCCAGAGACATGCATTCAAGTCCTAAAAGTTCATATTTGGGCAAACGTTTGGCTCCCTGATTGCAGGCGAATGAAACAAACAGTTTTCAAGGACAGCTTTGTCAGAGGTACATGGAATTTTGCGGAAGCGAGTTGTTGGCTCCGTTTATTTGTGTCCATTTTTCCGCAGAACATGGTTGCCATCGAAAAGAAACACAGTCAAGCGACACCAAGTTTATTCATTTTCCTTAATTAGTCAAGATTGTCTGAGTTAATAACCGACATTCAGCGGACCAATCAGAACGCTAAAATTGCAGTCCAATGTTATAATTTTTCCAAATTTATAAGAATTTTTACGGTACTTCTGACTAGCAAGGAATATTTTCTGTAAATTATAGGGTTTATTCAGACCAATTCCAAAAGCCTATGACCCCTTACACTCTAAGGGGTCTGACGTAGATGTCCAACCGAAGAACATAAGGAAGCCAGTCAATTTTTTGATACCTTGTTAAATACCATGTGATGCTCTGAGCATTTTTGAGACATAAATACATTATTGTTTCTTATTATAAAAACCTTATTAGTTAAAAACAAAGGGGCTAAAATTGATCCAGTTGTTCAGAAAATAATACGATTATACCCGACCTGAGACTAAGGGATAAAGCATTTTTGTAGCAAGAACGCGAACTCAACTTTTCGAGTTACTGCTTCTTGGTCTGAAATTACTTTTCGGCCAATAGTTGTTGATTATGCAAGTCGTTAAGAGCTGCAAGAGCTGACCAAAATAATTACTTTCCTCTAAAACATACTGACAAACATCTGATGGATCAGTGTGAAAACCTCGCTGAGCAGCTCATTTCTCATTTTAAGAGTGTGGCCCGTGTTTTTGTAAACGAATAAAGTAGTTTTGCCTTACCGTAAAACCCAATGAAAAGTCAGCCCTGAAAAGCGCTTTGGTAGGAGACCGAAAAAAACAAACCACTCAATTCTGAATGAGGGCCCACGTGTTTCATTGCAACCTGCCAGAGTCTGGTTCGGTCAGTTTTCTCTTTAATGCGTAAATTAAGAAATATTTGCCCGAGCTGTGAATTTGTGATATATCTAATTTGCGTTTTCATAAAAAACTGAAGCTCAACTTTGGTTAAATTTAATCTAATTGTTAGAAAACGAATCATTTGGATAAATCGAGTGAAAAACGTGACTATGGCCTAGATGCCGTCACTTGATACTCTTGTCTTGTAATATAATTTCAATCCAAAAGATAGAATATGAAAAAAAAAATTTAGTTTAAGCCCTAAAAGGTACATTTTTCGATTAGCATACTATTTCTTACGCAACCAGAAGAGAGCTCGGCCTCTTACACCTTCAAATCTTTGCATATTCTCGGCGAAATTTATGCTGAGCGGAAGAATCGTGAATTAATAGCGTAAATGAACATAATACTTACAATTCGTGTATTTTTTTAGGGGGTATTATCGTCATTGAAACCAAGAAACAAACAAATGAACGCACCACTGTGTTTCAGAGTCAAAGTTCCTTCACCTAGGAAGTGAAATCTATTCTTTTGATAAGATGCAGAAAACACTTCCCTTGAAGAAACTCGAAACTCGACTCGTATTAATTTGAATGTGAAAACTACGGCAGCTGTTTTTTTTCCGGAAAGAATATTTAATTTGCGTTCTGTAAATGTCTTCAACGCAGCACGCCGATCGCCATATGAGTTGTTTTCCAGTCGTTTAAAAGCGCAGTTACTTTTTTCGTTTATTTTCTCTATTATTTGAAATTTTTTGCTGCGCGAAATCCTGACGTAGTATAAACAGCCTGAGGACATTTTGGTAGGTCCGAAAACTCGCAATTCAAATTACATTCTCACTTTCTTCCAGAAATTTGTTTCTTGTCTCTAATGCTTCCTTTAAAGCCATGAAAATAGGATACTTAAGCACTAACAGTACAAAAAGACGTTAAGACGCTTTCACTTGGAATTTTCTATATGGACGTCTTTCAGAATAAATGTAACTATTTTGACTACTTATCCTATTGAGCAACGCACTGGACTGATACATGAAAAGCCGGAGTATTTACTCAGCCTTGCATTCTTGATTAAAAAGGTGTTACACTTCATATCACAAAATTGCTAGCACAAAAACGAAGCGAAAATGAACAGCAAAGTACCATAAAGCAACACGTCAAGTATACTTTAATTTTGAGTTGCTAGGAGCCGAACTGGGAAACAACTCGGTCTATTGCTTATATTCCCGCTCACCTTCCAATTCCTTGAACTCATTACCCAGCGTAAAAACACAGCGGTTTTCTAGCTTGTGTTTGTTCGATTTTCCACGACAAGAAAAAGAAATGAGGAAAGACGAAAATCTGTTGAAAACGAGAACACATGTATGAGAAAGAAAGTTGCTCGCCATTTATCGTTGATAACGTAAATAACTTAAGATATTTTTAGCTCGTATTAATAGAGATTACCTCGTGGTATCAGAGCTGAAATCAGTCTTCCTTGAAAGTTGTAGCTGTTTTGTGATTTAGTTTTCAAGAAGACCGACACAAAACTCCCAGCATTTTGGTTGTACGGCGCCTGAGCGATTTGCCGTGCATGGGAACAAATCAATATCCGGTTCGAAGTGAATGTATTTCCATTAATCGAGGCTGGAGAGTGACATTTTCCGAAAGGGATATGAGAACTTCAGCCTAATTTGCATAACAAACTCACGCTCTAGGTTGGGTCGCGAATGCATGACAAGCAAAATATAATCATTCAGTGTGGAAACTTTGATAAACGCTTTTAACAAGTACAACCTACCTTGATAACAAGCGTTCACAGCCGGCCCCAAAAGAGAGCAAATTGAATCGAAAATGTGCTTTAGTTTCATAATATTCACCTTTCAAATTAAAGAGAGTGAAAGGATTAAGGCTATGTTTGTTTATACAGCTTAAAAAGCAAAATAGCAATTATTTTAACGATCGAAACACCACTGAAGTTTGTTCACCAAATCTGTAAAGCCTAATCCATTTGTCCGTTAAACTTCGAAGAAACAAAGCTCTTGGCGTATATATTTTATCCTCCCGGGTTTTTAATTTCTCCTCTTTTCCGAAAACTCTTGTACTGCGCGTACAAGTTTGAGATTCGACGACACCTGGCAGTAGTGAAATAATGGTTTGGTAACAAATGATTATTTATTGTTATAGTGGTCCACTTTTCTTTGCAAAACTTCACAGTAAAATCTAGTCCACTAGCGCGAAAACACGCAGCATTACAGAAAAGCGACTCAGGCAGTGACCCCTACAGGGAAAAAGAAAGAAATGCACGAGACATCGGCATGCAGCTTTTGATGGAAGGCGCAGAAAAATGTTCATACTCCACGACAAAGCAGTGTCAACAAACACGAAAACAAGATAACAGCTGCGCTGGAGATGAAGTCGAAGATTCCTTGTAAGCCGTAACTAAACCAAATATTAGTGATACGAGGTAAATACTACAGATTATGGTTGGCAGATTTTGAGTTCCCATTTCAATCGCGAGAAGCGTTCATTGGCTTTTTAACAGTGTATAGATACATTTTACTTGAGGATGGAAAACGTAGCCCAGCGTTAGGTGGAATTTTCTTATTCCTGTTTAAATAACCTCAGAACTGTCAGTTTTGTTGCCTGGTAACCGATCAAAGAAACGGCAATAAAATAAAAGGTAGTATGTGCCTAGACGCCTTCCGCCATTGCCTTTTCCTCCAGGGAATACATCTAAAGACTGCTACCTTCTCCAAACGAGTTTTATTTCGTTTAATTGTTCAGCCTCACCCAGACCTACACCATACTGTTGTATACGCGTTGCATATTCAACACGAGACTCTAACTCAATGAATGGCGAAGCTCTGTCTTTTATTTTATCTTTCGATTCATATATTCTGTATATATTTTTTGTAACAAATGTTCTCCCCAAGTCACTGTGTGGCAAACTCCACATGGAAAAATTATGCAATGTAAAAGAATATATTCATCTACTGATTTCACGAAACAGCGAAATAATTAATACCATCATTGTGTGCCACTAACAAGGATGAAAAAATCCAGTTGTGCAGTCCATAAAGTATGCTCCGAGAGAGAAGTTTGCATCACATTTTATGATTTGTCTGATAAACTTAACCTAACTTCGCGAACGTAAGCAGCTCAATGCGAATGAAGAAAGGAAAACTGATTAACATTTTAACTCCCAAGATCTCATTATGAGTAATTCTCCTTACTGTCTGCCATACAATTCTTATGATTTTAGTTCGTAGAATTTTGAATTGGATTAACTAATGAATATACCCTACTTCATAATTTTTTTATTCTCATCACTTGTCTGCTTGTTATTGTATGGATATTGCAAGGAGAAATTCAGTGTTGGTCACTCATGGGAGTTAAAGAGTTAATATATCCAGCTTTTTTTTTGGAAATATTTCGTGTCGATACCATAAGCATTTTTACCATAAATCAGGCATCGGTGATGCCATTGTCAAGCTTGAATTTTTTTTTCACAAGGATATTGTGTTGGTTTCTAAATTTACCCCCTAGTATAATAAAATGAATCTATAAATGTTTTTCTTAAATCACCTTTAAATTTGCATTAATCACTCTGAAATATTAACTTAATATTCATTAAGTTATTTCGAGTACGTCATTTGTAACACGCTTTGAACTTTTCAATCGTTAATTTGAATAGAGGAAGACATAGGAAACACTTTGTTAAAAGCATTGTGACACTTAAAACTTTGGATTTCTTTTCTACACTAAATGTTAATCTTGTACCTCTCCTCTCTCTGTAGCAGTCGAAAATCACCATATTGTGCTTTGTCGTTTGCTTAGAGTCTTAATCGGTCTTATTTCTGCCACACGGTATTCTGAGTTCCGCCTTACAGCTTGTGCCGGAAATACGACATCGCTTCCGCTGCTGAAGATCTCACTTCCGCTTAGTCGTTGGCTCACTGATCCAAATGACACTCGCCTTAAAGAGTCCCCGGACCCAAATTTCCCTCTATTTCTCCTTCGGCACGATTTCAGTCCAGCACCGCTCTCATGACCACTGTCGTAACTTGCAACGTCAGTTCCGTTTAGTGAGGGATTACTTTCGATTGAAGAGCGGCTTGACGCACTGTGATAACCACTTCCGTCAGAAGCCAAGCTTCCACGGCTGTGCCAGCGCTTCACTCTAAGCGGTTTTTCCATGACTGTCTCCGTCTCACATTCGTCTGAGGAGGAGTCGGACATGTCGGTCGGCGAAGAATACTGGGATAGCTTGAAATCCTGGATACTATTGTTAAGACTGAGAAGTTGTTCGAACAACTCCATGTCTTGTCTTCTAAGCGAGTTCTACAAGACAAAACAAAGGAAATGGTAAAATTACTTTGAGGGCTCAAACCACAAGATTAACGCGGATAGGAAAAAACTGTTTCCAGTAAGCATTGCCAAAGAGTCGTCAAATGCGTCAAATCGACAACAGAGGCACAATGTGTGTGCACATGCGTCAAGTTTCCGTGACATTATCCTCGACACACTCTTGTAGTACTTTTGTTTTTGAGCATGCGTTAAGTTCTCGTGACGTTATCCTCGAACATACTCACAGAATATTGTTTGTAAACGGATAGCGGATCGCATAGTATTCGTGATGTAAGCCTCAAACGTTCCTTTCTAAGAACACTTTTAATTTTCAAAATATGTGCCCAATCATCCTCTGTTTGTTTCAGGATTAAGCGAAGACTTAGACACCCCTCGGATATGGCAGTGAAAGGCAATTAAACAGAGCAGTCTTACCGTATTTTGCAATTGAAATATATTAAACTAAACACAGGTATGCTCCGTAAACATGACCTTTTATAAATCGATAAACCCAATAAGGAAAAGATATAAACAGCAGGATTTGATTGATTGTCGACAAAACGCCTTAATGTAGTTTTTGGACGTGACTGGCAAACAGTACGTTTAATTTCCAAAATATGCCGTTTGTTTGCTTCAGAATTAGGTCGAGATTATCGAACACCTGAATAGAACAACAAGGTTGTTTACACTGGACTAGCACAGAACAAAAGTGAAAATTTGAAAAATCTTCCTTAAGAAATCTGAAAGTCGAGCACACTTTGTTTAGGGCAACGAAAAACTCTTTCAAAATATTCCTTAGCTCAAATCATTGAGCTTCTCCCAAGGAAAATAAACTTTACAGAGTTTTATGGGGTCTATAATAGACGTTGCTAGTATCTACCGAAAGCTAACCGCTTTCTTTTTCTACAAACATTAGGACTATTACGCTATGGACCTTTTGATAACTGTGTTTTAACGCTTGTTTTAAGGGAGATCAAAAGAAAACCGTCCGCATGGCCACCCTTAAGTTCACCTCGCTTCTTTTGAGGAAATAAGTGTACACTTGAAAGACCAGAACCGCAAATTAGCCATTGAAATTGAGGGGTTATTGTTACTAATTGTGACCCTCTTTACAACTGAAAAGAAGCCGACAAATTTGTTCTTTGACAAAGGGCATAAATTGTGTCACAAAATCATTTTGGTGCCGTTAATTTGGAGATCAACCCAGTTATCATTGAGGAAACAAGCCTGAATGATGATTAGAGTCTGTTTAAAGCAAATATAACTTAATTCAAAGCACTTTGCAAGGGAAAACAAAGTCGAATTGAAAGAAATTTACCCTTGCAGGACACGGCATATGCCCAGAGACAAAGATTTAGAAGAAAGCCAGAATTCAATAGAATTTTATGACAATTGCGTAGCAATTAAATCATGGCGAAAACAAGGACTTGAATTCTAAGGTGCACGAGAAAATGTCTCTGTAGACAAAAAGCAAAAGTATAGGGTCTGGATCAAGTAACTGAAAGCAATCATGGGCATTCTTTTAAACCGTCTTTTTTTTAGGCACCTCTCTCGCTTAGGTGGAGGATTTTGCCAGAATAAACCATTTTTATCATGTTACACAAAAAGAATATCCTTAAACTTCTTAGAGGTCAACCAATGGAGAAAAAAGAAGAAGAAAAAGATAAGAGTTAGGTACCCACCATCTCGTGTCGGAGTTTTGCTAGAGACACATCTAAAGAGCTCTTCCGTTTAGGATTCAACTTTGTAGGTACCGAGTTGTTAGAACGTGTGTATCCTCTGTCAAGTCCGCTCGAGTTTATCGGCAAATTTGCCATCGATTGAGCCTTGACAAGCCTCGGTTTAACCTTAACACTGGCTGGCCGTAGATTGATGGTTAATTCACTCCTTTTTGAGACCATTTTGGTGTCGGGAATGTCTATTTCTTTCGCTTTCGCCATTTCGTCTTCAGATTCCTCAAGATGCCCCCGAGTTAACTCATAGCTTCCACAAACATAACGAGTGTTTTCAGGGCGCTCTTCATCCTCGAAAAAATTCGCATCCAAACAAGTCTCGCTGCGCCATTTTTCGGTTCGAATGTCAGGAACTTGTCGCCAATTTAACACCGTAATCAGCTCACTTCTTGGACGGACGTAAATTTGCCTTCGCGGCATTGTAGCTACAGCCATAGAGACCCAACAAACGAACTTGTATAATCTGCGTGAAGTTCAGTATCTGTTGTCTATGGGAGATGGAGCGTCGTTTGAGGTGGCTGGTGTGCACTGCTGAAATAAGGCGGCTTTGGACGGAAATTAAACATGGAGGTGTGACGTGATTTATTTAGAGAAAATAATTGGGCATTGTGCTCATTGATTTGCGAAGATTCCTTTGTCCTTTGTTCTCCAAACAGGACACCGCGGCAGTTTTCATTAGAAAGAGTCTTACATGACAAATTTCGAAAACCGGCTTACCAAATACTTCCAAAGCTGTCTCATCGAATCGCATATGGTGTGTTAAAGGGTGAAATCGAGGAGCGTACGAGTCTTAAAACAATTAAAAGTTAATTTGACTAACCGAAACTGTTGTGTGATTTTTGTGACGAATTCGTTTCACACATTGGTGGGAAATGTTCTTTAGGGGCTGAACGCATTCTTACAATTTTTTTTCATTACAAAGAACAATTGCTGTTTGATCAGCAAGTTTAAACGTGCCTTGTTTGAAGGGAGCAGTTTTACATATGAATGAAGTTTTGTCACGAAGGTATTTAATCCGAAGGTATTTAAGAAAATTAAAAAAGGAAATTTACTAACCATGCGACATAAGAAGATTTTTTTTTTTGCAAAAAGACAACAAAATAAATCATTGTTTATTTTTTCCATCGCTGATTTCTGGTAGTTGACTGCATCCAGATGATCTTATTTGACAGTTACTCAAAGAATGCTTCTTTGAGTAATAAATAAACCTGAAAACGTCATCTTCCATCGCAAACACCGTGATCCAGTTGGAAAAAGCAAAAAAAATCAACTCGTTGTGGACGCCACAAGAACATTTAGAGTTTTAAAGACTGATAAAAAACGCGAGAAGACAAAACAAGTTTAAGATTTTACTTAACCCTTTACCTCCCAAGATCTCATTAGTAATTCTCCTTACTGTCTGCCATATAGTTCTTGTGATGTTAGTTTGGAGAATTTGTTATTGGATTAACTAATAATCTCCTAATCAATATTTTTCTTTATTCTCATCACTTATATGCTTGATATTGTACTGATATTGTAAGGAGAAATTCAGTCTTGGTCACTCATGGGAGTAAAAGGGTTAAGAGATTCTCAGAAGAGAACTGAATATTGATACGAATCAAAAATGTCTTTCGTGTGGTTTTTGCCGTTCTGTTGGATTTCCATGACTCCTATTCAGCATATTATCAAATATCGAAATATCAGTTATTTCGTAGCTTTCAAACTTACAGAGAGCGTTGATTTTTCAGAAGACCCGGTGATAGCTTCGCAAATTTGAGCTGTTGACCGTAATAATTACGTATTAGTATAGTTGCCCCGGTGATTATAGAGATGCGCGCACTCGGATCGGTTAAGGATTGCGTCATATCCATCAAATATTTTTACTTACGCAAGATTGGTCGAAACGCAGCATGTGACCGAATATCTCCTAGCCAAAACTGAGAGATATCCAAACATCATCCTAGTGATATTCCCCATTTTTCAAATCTTACATCCACTATGAAAAGTCTTCGTTTGAAATTTAATTAAAGACGAGAGAGGCAGCGTTTTGTGGTTATTACAGAAGAATTAAGGGAAATATATTTTTCTTCTCATAAAGTTTGTACCGTAGAACACTCAAAAGAAATCATCCCACGCTGCATACAGTAAGCTGTTCGTAAGTATTTTTTCACGTGCGTTGCGAAATATTTGAAGCTTGTATATTATTCCTTGCACTCTCGGAAAACCGTTCGCATCTTTGAACAGGTAGTATCTGCGGACAAATATCCGTACATATTTTCGCTCCAAATAGAGCTATTGTCATGTTGTTCGTATAATAAGCTCGAGCGAGATGATTATAGCAGGAGCGCTAAATTTCAAAATAGCTGCCTCGCGTTTTCTCATTGTGTTCTCTCTCCTTCTTAACAGGCGTGCGTGGAGAGATGAGCCTTCCCGTCGTCCCCTTTACCATGCAGCTTCATGACACGTCCTCGTCTCTCTCGTGCAGTCTTTCAGGATTCGTATGAGACGACTAAAGACGTGTCATATAACCGCAAGAGAAACTGAGGGATAACTTGGTTCAGACGGGAAGGCCGGGGGAAAGGGGGAAGCGGAAATAGTACCATCTAGCTACTCCACTCTACTTGCTGACCCTGAAGGGTCGTCCTGACTGTGATCACCCAGAACAGGAAGGATCCCTTCCATAACCAATGAAAGTTCCGCATAATGGGCAAAAATATCCACACATTTTGAAGGCAAAAGACAGGCAACCTGCACAAAATATTCAGAGGCTTAGGCGTTTTGTCTGAACAACAGAATAGCAGGGTGTAGTTATGAGGTGGCGTGTAGCGTGTTGCGTGCGCGTTTGCTTCGTCGGACGGAAAACACTGGAAACCAGTTTAAGTAGCCCAACATGGCGGCGCCAAGTTTAAGATGTTTTGAGACTACTGCCTATTTAGGATGTCGTTGTACTACACATTTTGGTATGGAAAACTTAAGCTGGCTTTCGGTACCTATTTGCTCTTGTTCGGTGATATTTTTATGGAAAAAATTGCATCATAGTGGCTGGGAAACTTTAAAATGGAGACCACGTGTGACAAAAGATCAATAAGAGGTAAACAGTAAACAAAATTACACCAGTAATGTTATATTGCTAACAAGTGAAGTGCTGCTGGAAGATATTTCAGCACAAAAAAAATACTTTAGTAATTGAGGGAGGGGGCAGGAGCTTGTGAACCTCTTAGCTGTATTTATTGACAGTATTCAAAAGCCTCACGAGTTACCTCGTTGAAAAACTTAAGTGGTTGAACAAAATAGACAGGTGACTTAAATATTTCATTATTACCATCAAATGAATTGAATCATTATTGACCTGTTGATTAAGTGCAAGTAAAGAAATGATTGTCACAAGTGGGCTGCAATTATAAAAATAATGATGATGATAATAATAATAATAATAATAATAATAATAATAATAAAAGTAATTATACTTTATTTATTGAGGGTTACAGACCGACCAACTTGTGGTCTACAAAGTCAAACAAATTGGATATAAACATTGTAAATAAACATGAACATAAGAGCCCCCTAGATTACGATATAGATCCCAAAGCATAGCCAAGTAGGTTGAACTTGAGACAACCAGTAGTAGTAGTAAACAATTTTATCCTCCTTATCCTCATATCATCATTAAGCTTGATTTTACAAACATCAGTGAAATATTAACTAATGGTCAAGGTTACATGCTGGTAAATAAAAATATGTTACCTTCCCTTAATTATTGAAGAAAAATTAATGCTTTTCTCATATCATATCCTCAACAAGGAAAAAGACAGAAAAAAAATAAAAACCTCCATTTTTGTGCATTTCACCCATTTAACAGAAAGCTGTTAGTGTACGTTTTTCCATGATAGGTCATAAATGTGATCCTTGAATGTTGCTTTTGTGTTCATCATAATTTGCATAATCCGAAATCAGCCTATATTCATTACAGGAGTAATACCTTGCTTTGATATTGTTGTTAGCCAATCAGAGCACATTTTCATCAACACAAGCTTAAGCTGTATAATGTAGGGTGTGTAATGTATTCATATCTGTAGGCCTACAGATTTTTTTTCTGTATTTGTTGACCTTCAATAACCAGCTTAATCCATTTTTAAAGTTCTCTGCAAAATTGTCTTAATAATGAATTCTATACTGATGATGGTTGCTAATTTTTATTTCATCTTGCCTTCAGTTTCCTGTATCAGCAAAAACCTTCCACAAGTTGGGAGCTGTTCTGTTGGTGGCCTGTGGAAAAGCCCTAGTAGGTTGTCTGTGGACAAGCCTTGGTTCTTGACCTGTAAACAATCCCTGGTATGTGTGCTGTGGACAAGTTCTGATATGTGGCCTGTGGACAAACCCTAGATATGGCATCTGATCAAACCTATTAGAATTTCCTTTTGAGCTGGCCTAGGTATATCTTCAGCCTTGCTGTTTGGCTTGTGATTAAGGCTTAACAACTAGTCTGTGGACAAGCCCGGCTATATGGGCTGTGCAAGAGCCTTGGAATGAAGTCTGAAGACAAGACTACACATGTGACCTTCAGACAAGCCCAGTGGTATGTGGCCTCTTAGAGGAAACTCTGGTTTGTGGCCTCTGGACAAGTGTTGCTTCATCATCTGTGCACAAGTTCTAGTTTATACCCTATTGAAAGGCCTTGGTACATGGTCTGTAGACTAGCATTGATAGGTGGTTTGTGGACAAGGCATGGAAGGTGGTCTGTGAGCAAGCCTTGGTATGTGACGTGTGGACAAGCATACATATATGGCCTGTGGACAAGCAAGGGTAGGTTCCCTGTGGACAATGGGGGTTGGTGACCCAAGGAGAAAACTTGGTATATGACTTGTGGAAAACTTAGGTACGTACCTTTGGACAAGTGTTGAGTCATCATCTGTGGACAAGCCCTAGTAAGTGGCCTATTGCTAAGCCCTGGTATGTAGTCTGAGGACAAGCCTTGGTCATCACTAAACTGCAACAGGTAAAATTTAAATGTTCATGCCGGGTAAACCAAACCTTTTAGATTAGATGTAACTTCCCATAGGAAGGGCCAATTAGAGCTGCAAATGAATCTTTGTGGTTTCTCCTGTGTAATTTAACACCTAACTGTACTTAGGCCTGCTTTACCACAAAGCTAGGAGCCCCTGAGTGTCAGAGCTTATTATGCTTCTCATACCATGAAGCAACTAAGAGCATTGTTACTCTTCTTGGATGGACTGTTGGTCATCCAAAGTGATCCCCAGCAATTGGTCAAGTTTCTTTTAGCTGACATTTTGCTGGCACACATTTATTTAACCAATGAATAGGTCTTGATTGTCCTTTGTTCAGTTGTTAAAAGCACACAGGAAAGAACTAGAGGGTGCTAGAAGTGAAGGAGAGACAAGATTGATAGCCTTACTTTCAACCTACAAGTATCTCTTGAGTGCTCTACTGCTTCTTACAGTTAGTGCTTTACATCCTAATAGAGCAGTTGAGGGTGCATTATTTGTTTTTTTTGGTAAAGAATCCATTAACACCTTTATTTTCCAAACAAGTAAAGGTGGCATTAGTGTGAATTAAGCATAATGAAAAATTCCACTCTCAATCCCTTTTGACCCTATGACTGCTAAGAGTGACTAGCATCTAATTTCTCCTTACAATATTACAATACAATATTAAAATATTATTGAATCACACATGAACGTCATGAGAATAAAGAAAATGGTCACTAGCCAAAGAAGCTCTTGATTGTTATACAAATTCTCCTTGTCAGCACCTTAGGAAATGTATAGAGAAAAGTATGGAGAATATGCATACTGATGTCAGGGTGTAGAGGGTTAAAATAGTTCATTAATTTGATCATCTTACAAGACAAGGGCTGTAAATCACAAGTTGGACCTTCGATGTATGTTCAGTTGTGAGTGGTTTAATTCCAGTGAAGAACAATTGCTCCACCGTTCACATTTCAGGTATAATTTGTAAATAATAGACTAACAGTCTCCTGTCCATTGGATCCTGGTCAAGTTGTGGCTCATGAAAATGTGCACCTTTCCAGCAGACAATGGAACTAAGAGCTCCAAACTTGGGAGTGAAAGCACAAGGATACAAAGTACTGAGCAGAATCTGAAAGGGGCAACAGTTATTTGCCTGATTTTTATTTTGAAACAAGATTGCCTGAACTGGTAACACTGCTTCTCCTCCAAATACTTAGGAGATTATCAAAGCAAGCTTTCACCTTATCACTCACCAGGTGAGAATTATGATTGTTAAGGTTAATTTTTTTGAGATGAATTTAGAGTTTGCTATCTAATGAATAAGAGAAACTTACCTCTGTGTTGGTGTTGTTTGAACATTTTCACAAAATTGAAGTTTCTTATCATGGATACCAGTAGCTCAGCTGTTGTTTACTGATGCCATTTTACATTGTATAGCACAATCTTTGCATAAGTGCTGAACATATTTCCCTATGTCTAAGTATTTGGCACTGAGGATTTGTCTTTTTCCTAACTAGATTACCATTTTGTTTGAACATGTAGCAAAACTTTTAAATTAAGTACAGTTTTAACATTGCTGTTGAAATTGATGAGTATCAAAGCAGTCCTGCCCTTCTCTGAGTCTTGTAACCCATTTGTGCCATAGCTTAAACAGGTTTTAAAGCTGTTTTGTTAACCACTATTAAGTTTTTTTTTTCTTCATAGAAGCTGCTTTAAAACTAATGTTTGTCAACTTCAAATGTAGCACATTGAACATACAAGTTAATGACTACCTGAATCCAATGAAAAATTTGGTCTTTCAGTTCTTGGTTTCTCGTTTAACTAAAAATATTTTGTGGTGTGGATGGGGTATTGGAAACAACTATTGTAGGTTAATTTTGTTTAAGTGTTGAAGCAAAATTTAGAATCTTAGCTTGGTGAAGCATTTCAACCAACCAGACCATGCTTTGTTTGAAAACTTTTTCAGAAACTTAGCTGTTATCCACCGCTGGGTCTCTGTATCTTTGGTATAGATAGATGAAAGATAGATCTGTTTCCAGTTTTTTAAGCCATTTAATACATTATGAATGGGACATTGAGTCTAGGCAATCTCTTAATCCTGTACATGTACCGGCTTAGCCCTTTAACTCTCAAGATCTGACTGTCAATTCTCCCCACTAGCTATGACACATTTCCTTGCAAATTAGTAACAAGACTTTGGTGTTTGATTAAGATAACAACCTCTATCTGATAAGTTCCAGTATTCTCATCACCTGTTTGCTGATAATCCATGGATATTATAGGGAGAAGTTATGCGTTAATCATTTCTGGGAGTCATTTGAAGCATTGTACTTGTAAATTTGAATAAATTATGTAGATAATAATATTATCCCGAGTAAAAATAATAGTTTTTAGTTTTCTTATTGACTACCATTTTAGTAGCTTTAGTCTACTGATTATTTTCATTTGTTTGCTTTCTTTTAAACATAAATGTACACATTTTAATGGGTACTTTTGTACTCTTAGGAGCTAAGTCTGACTAATACAATGATTGATTTTGATTTTTTAAAGGATGATAATGGTGAACATGTTAGTGACAATAATTGTTGTAAAAACTATAATTCATGATAATTATAAGCTAACTATAGACTGATCTAGACTTTGGGCAGGCTCTCATGATTTGTGGTTCAACTAAGGAATCCACAATAGGCAAGCTGTTTGACAGAGTGAGCTAGTGGGGGGCCTTATTGTGATTTAAAAAGAAAAACAGCATTTTGGTCATTGAGAACAAAAGAATTTATCATTGTGACACTGGTTACCTTTGGTGAAGATCACACAAACATTATATCTGGAAATGTACATGTGTATTCATGAGATCTGTCTTAGAAGCCTGTTGAATGCTTCAAAAACGTGTGATGAAAGCAAACAGTGGAGAAGATCTAAAATGAGAAAAAAGAAAAATTTGGTGAACAAATGGTCTAAGGAGGGGAGCAGAATACATGTGTTTCAAGGGTTGTTTATGATATCTTTCCATATATTCCCACAATTTCCAAAGTAATTAGACACTTCAAATAAATTGCCCAGTCTTAAATTTAAAAGTAATGGAACATTTGCAAATCCTGTCTGCAATATTCATAACTTTCTTTGGCAATAAAACATTATCCATGATGTCACTTGAAGCAAAGTCATAGTGCCATTGTCATTGAGTTGTTCTGTTCAATGATTCAGTTTTTTAATATTTGATATATTATTTATGTAAGTTTTAAAAATTTAGATACCTTTAAAACAGTTCTAAATTCTTTCAGCTTTGCCCCATGTGTTGCACTGGGCATGGTAAAGACAAAATTGATGATGAAAATGATGCAATTATTTTTATAGCACAAATCCATATGAATAAAGCATGATCTAACACAGTACAAAGGTTTAAAATGTGGCTGTTATGTCAAATGATGTAAAATGCATACAATATTGTAAATTTTGCAGACAATTTCCCTCAAAAGATGCAATTTGATAGATTTCTTAAACCCAATTTATTGAGTGTCATTACTGTTTGTTTTAACTCGTCACCTACTGACAATCATGCTTTCAGACATCAGTGGTAAGGTTCTTTCGGGAAAAACTGCTTTGAGTTACTGAGAGGTTCACATTAAGCAAGGGTACATATTTTTGGGAGTGAAATGCTCCAGGGAACTGACTTGGATTAGCATCTCATCTAGGAATAGTGGTTATTAACTCTTGTTCACTTCATGCCAAGGCAACTGGAATTAAATCCATATTGGATTGGACATAGTGGCTTGTGTGGAGACTACCTTTTAAAGATTAACATGACAATAGAAACTGCTTTTGCTATTCAAATCAATTAATTAAATTATTAAATTCTATAACTTTTTGTAACAGATCAACCATCGAAAAGCATCTCCAGTTGACTGCACAAGCCTTCTATTGGAGTTGAAGATTTTAGTGATCATCAACACAGTCTCATCTTGAAATGCTACAATGGTTTACAAAGACGAATGCAAGATGATTTATCATTCCCAGCAATGGCACTTTAGCTTATTTGATTGGCCCAGCCTAGGAGGCCTTTGAATGTGAGGTACAGCTGGCCTGGGGTTTTCCTCCTAGGAGCAAGTGGATGTACGGCGAGGTTTTTCACCCAGCTGTTATTCCACAACCTCCATTCATTTAGTCTTATATACATATAGCTCTCTGCCTTTTTTTCTCTATTTTTTGTTTAAATGTGTGTGTGCCACAGCTGTTCAAACAAGTGCCTTTTTTTTCTCAAAACAATGCAATTAACTAGAACTGGAAAATTTCAAGTCTGGGTCTTAGGTTTTTTTATTCTTATATTTTGGGATTCTTGCATTTCTTAGGTTTTTCTTATCTTAGGTTTTTGGCTCCCAGATGTTTTGGATCCAAGGGTTTTCTCAGATATTAGGTTTTCTGGGATCCTAGGGTTGTGGGCTTAGGTTTTTTTGAGTCAGAGATTTTGGGGTCTCAGGTGTTTTGGATGTTAATTTTTGGGGGTAGGTCTTCTGGTTTTCAAGGCTAAGATCTTTTTGGTTTTTCAGGTATTTTTGGGTCCAATAATTTTTCTAGGTCCTAGGTTTTTGGGGTTCTTAAAGGCTCTTAAAGTTTTTTATTTTTTGAATCTATGGCTTATAATTCTCCAGCTCTTTGGCTTTAGTTTTTTTTCCTGGCCGTTTGGTTTTAATTATTAGAGTTTTTGGCTTTATGTTTAGGTTTTTGCTGCTTATTGTGGGTCTTTAACATCATAATTTGTTTTTAAAGACTGAAGGTCGGCAACTTTTAGCACTTGTTTGTACAAACAGCAAAATCTGTAAGATTAACTTTAAGCATTCCTTTGAACAGTTTATTGTTAGATTCAGCTTGCAATGGAGCAGTCTTCAATTAAGTTATGTATCAATATTTGAAAGGATTTCACAAACCATTGCCATAGATTGTGTCAAATTTTAGGTCCTTCATCATTAAGCATCATTCATCCACTGTTTTCAGTTGCACAACCTTGGGTATTGAACACCTGATCAAGCTAGAGAAAGGGCAAGTAAAATGTATAGTAAAGTAAATGGTTTGAACTACACTCACCCGAACGATCACACTACACGAACTACTAAAATGTATAGTGCAAGACATTAAGGGGTGATAATTTGGAATGTGAAGATTTCCTCTCCAAGAAGAGTAATTACCACAAAGTCAAAACTAAGTTCTTTTCAAACCTAGAATCTTCAGGTAGAATGAGAACCAGCTTGTAGCATCAAAATTTCTGGGATAGAGTGGGTAACTGATTTGACCTTTAATTGGATAACGGTAGCCACACATCAATCATAGACCTTAGGCTTTTGGAATGGCTGGCTATTAGTGAAGGGAAAAAGGAACAGGAGGTAATTGTTTCTGTGACTGTTTCTGTTATTGCGGGTATTGAGCTTGTGGTTTGTATAGTTTTGGGTCTCACAGTCTGACATATGCCTTTTTTAAAGATAACATTATCAGGCTTCTGGGTTTAAGGTTTCTGGGATTCCCAGCCCTAGGTACCAATAACTGGGTCTCAGGTTTAACAGTCTTAGCTATATTTTTGGGTCTATGGTTTGAAGTTTTGGAATTTTTGGCTCTTAGGGTTTGTTTTGTTAGGTTTTCCATGTCTTAATTTTTATGATCATAGCCAAGGGAGGCTTATTTTCATGGATCAGGAGTTTTTTAGTTCTGGGTGTTAGGCCAAGTAGTCTACAAGTTTTTTCCTTTTTTTTTAACGTACATTTCCAGATCTCATATTTAAGGTTAGCATGATATTGATTGAAGATCATCAGTGAGCTCATTACCACTGTTTACTCTTAATGATTAGACAAATATCTTCATAAAACTATGGTAAGCTTATCATCTAGGTACTTTAGTTGCTCCTAACTAAAGTTTTTGAGCAGTTAGTTTTTATGTAGTATTACCAAACTTATTCTGCAATATTTAGCTTCCATAAAGGTACCTGTGCTCTAAAACTTGAAAATCCTGGGCTACATTTGATTCATTACGTAAGCATGAAACTTTGGGCAGTTTGCATGTCATCTAGGTTCTCAAATAGGTTTTTAATGTTTTTTGCTAGAAAGATTTTCCATCACTTGTAGGTTTTTCTCTAATTTCAGTGGTCTGACAAGAGGCTAGATGGGGGAAAACTAGGTACCATGAGTTTGCACAACTGATAAGTAACTTTTAATTGTTAACATAATTACTTTTCACGTTTGAGCATTTCTACAGTGGTAATGAGCTTGTATATCTAGTTAAGTGATAAGGATGTTGTTTAATTGCAGATTGCTAGTGGTACACACACAAAGAACAGAGAAGAAAAAAAATTCAAAATCTAGCCAATCACATCCCTGCTGGGTTGTGGAAGCTCTACCTGCTCTGAAAAGGTGTGTTTCTGATGGCTTCTGAATTATTCTAACTGAGAAATCCTGGGATGCTTTGTCTGATCCTAAAATTCAAGCAGGGGACAGTTGGACACTTGGATGAGTTGGCTATTTGCACTCAAGTTGGGAGGACAGTGTGGAGGAAGGTGAGAGTTTACTCTTTATGTCTTAAGGGTTTCACCCAATTTGTCACAGAACCACAACCAAACCATCAATTCAGAAAAAGTTTGGCGCTAGATGGTGCTCTTTTGCAATCAATGTATCTTGAAATGTTCCATAACAAAGGATCATTAAAACAGGGGTGCTAAATTGTAGGACTCAAGGAAGGTGCATCTCAGTGAGCACAAGGTTTGGTGACAATTTCACTGATTTTCATTGGTCCGGGTAAGACTGGATGCTTATGATGACATCAAATTGAGCTAATAGTTACTGGGGTCTCTCTGATGGGTTGATCCTGTGTCTGGTCTCTCTCTTTCTAAGTTGTTTGTTAATTATAGCTTAAACAAAATATTAATAGAATCAATTATTGGTAAACAAATGTTTGTGACAGATGCTTTTGCTATTTATTTTCACATTTAAAATAGAAAAATACCATAATTTTAGGATCAGCTCTATTTTTTCCTATGTAAATAGCAATAATTATGACATGAATTATAAAAACTAGGCGAAGCCATGAATGGGCAAAATAAGTTCCGTTCACCTTTTGATAATTAGCATACTTAGCTTTAAAGAAATATTTTTGTTATCTAAGGATTTTCCTCATCCCTTGGTAAATAAAACTTTAAATTATTTTAAATTCAGAGATAACAGACCCAATTATACACAGAATTACTACTATTGTATTATACAGGATCAACATAGTTATTTAATTTACAAAAATTATAAACATACACATGTAATAAACATAGGGGCTATGCATGATTTTGCAAAATTTATTCACTTTTTGATCTCAGTAACTTTTTCACGAGCAGATAGAGTGCTTTTTCTTTGGGATTTTCCTTATTCATCAAAAAATAAAACTTGTAAATCTTCTCTGTCAGAATTAAATAACCCAGAAGTTGTGAAATAACTACAAATTAACTAGGATATCTCATTCAATAGGAAAGTTGATTGCATAGATATTACTTTAAAAAAGCTTGTGTGTTGGACTTAGGTTTAGGACTCAGTTTTAGGCATTGGTATTGTTTTTGTTATGCAATGATCTAGTCACAAACAACTCTGTGGCTGGATCACCCTTAGAAAAAATTAGCATAAATATAAAAACACAGTTTAGCTGAAGATTAAAATAACCAAACTAATTAGGTTTTGAGGCAGGTGAAAATTGCATAGATAAGTTGAAATTGCAAATCTATTAGGGCCAGAGCTGAAATCCTTTTCACTTTTGCTGGAAATGAAGGGAAAAGTGCTTGCTTTTATTCATTTCAATATCATTTCTTCAGCTCATACCTTACTTCAAGACTTGTTCAGCCAAGTTTGTGAATTGTCCATTTCAGAGCAAGAGCTTCCTCTGGAGAATTTTTCTTTTGTTTTTGCTTAAGTTATTCCTTTGCTTGCACGCACATTCAATTAATATTTAAAAAGAACAATTCCCCATGGAAGTCTTGTGATTTGGAATGATCAGTAAACAAACTAAGCCGATCATAAATAATTAAATAACCCTTACGCATCATTTTTTTTTTCTTTTCAAAGTAAACTAAATCTTTCTCAAAGTTTATGGAACACAATTTAAAGTGGTATTACAAACATAGATTACTTTAATTTAGATAAGAGAATCTTGATATTGGTATCTTCCCTGATGAGAGACCTATAGTGACTTGTGCTCTTTGGTGTTGTTGTGATGTGTCTGGTTAGCTCAGACTAGTGAACTTGGCATCTTTCCTTGCTTTCACCAATGATGTACTGAAATTGAGCTCTGCAGGCTAGCACCTCGGTTTTTTTTGTCCAGTTTGGGAACATTTCTAAGTCAAATAGGGTTTTGCTCAATGGAAAACTTAATTTTTTTTTGTAAGGCGCCTAAGCAAATAATTTTAACAAGCTTCTGATACATTGACTTGCAAATCAGCAACTTCAATCAAATTCCATTTGGCATTTCACTTATTTCATTTTTTTCCACTCATTAATATGCCAACTTTCTTGGCTGTGGTACTGTGACAAATTAGGACTGAGACACTGGAGGCATGGGGAGCAAACTCTCATTTTCCTGTACCCTGTCACCCCTACTTGGGAGCAAGTGGTCAACTTTACTTGGTGTTCAACTGTCCCTTACTTGCAGATAGGGTTCAGACACAACAGAACAGGATTTTAAAGTTGGAATAATAAATGAAGACTAAGGAAACAACACTGAGTGAGAGCAGCAGAGTGAAAGCAACCAGATAGCAGGGACAAGATTGGCTAGATTATTATTTTTTTAATTATTATTTCTGTACAATAGTGGACAACAGCGCAAAATTTTCTTTATTTCAATAAAATACTATACTGTTTCACTTTGCAATTTAACTGTTGGAATGATTTAAGTAAACAACTCCCAATAAAGCCAAGTTCAGCTCAAGTCTTGACAAAACTTTGTGGTACATGAAAAATATGGTGTAAATAAACTTTTTAGCCAAAAATTGTACAAACATTTGTTGTTACAAAATCCAGCAAGGATTACTTTACTTCTTCCCCAATTTCGAAACAATCTATGAAATTATTTCCTGGAATTTGTTTTGAAAGTGCTTTTAAATTTTCAGTATATTTACAGGGCATATCACTTAAACAATTTTCAATTGTACCACTTAGTGTTGTTAAGACCTCAATAATTATTTACTGTGAACATATAACTTTAGTCCTCTGTTTGAAACTTTTTCCCTCAATCTTACACATCTTGTTTCCTCCTTCCTTATATTGTAATTGCAAGTAGGGATGAGACTTAAAATTGCTGAAGGACTAAAGGAATTGGAATATATTTTCTTTAGACCTCTACCTTTCCTCAGTGAGCATAAGAAAGTCACAACACATATTTTTGTTAATCTGGAGTTTTAGTAGATCAACAAAAATTGACTCAAATCAATTTTGATCAAAGTCAGTGGAAAATTAAATATTTCTCAATTGTTTCATTTCACAAACAGTAGAAAAATAAATTGTTCTCATATTGTAGCAAAGTTTGGTTTCTTGTTGGTTTACATGCCTTGTATCAAGGTTTGTATTTCAGTTTTTACTAGTATCAAACTGTGGCCGATATACCTCAGTTTGAAGGTTATTTTCCTTTAGTTATGAAAGAAGGAATAAATGACAAAAAGTTGGAAATAAAACAGTTCTTACATGTAAATGGATTCATATGACGTGTTACATCGTTTTGGTAATGCATAGTAAATTAGTCATGCAATGGAAAGCATGTTATTGTTTTGTTAACAGAGGACCCACTACTTAATTTCATCCTTCCAAATCTTACTTTAATCCAAAAGTTCTAGACGAAATTGATATGTTACAATTTAGCTCACTGAGGAAAAGGCACAGAGATTTTAAGAAAACACAGCCATGAGGTTTCACAGTAAATGAAATAAAGTCAAACCATTCATGAGTGACAACCAATAAGATACCAATGTGCATTTTATAGTAAAGTAGGTAATCTGGTTGCAACTTTGCAAAATAAGTAAAAAAATTTGCCACGGAAAATTTGTTCTTTATGAGGCATACAGAAAAGAGAAAGATAGGGAAATTCCGGCATCATGTTGTTTACATATCTATCCAATAATTGTATTTGTTCTTATGGGATTTATTTGCTTGCAAACAGGTCAGTTCATCAAAGCAGTGATCAGCTTATCTTATCCACCTATGTGTAACTTTTGTTATTGTTGTAATCCAAGGCATTACTGAGAAAAGATCTCCATTGGCAGTGTAGTATTTTAAGTAAATGTTCACAACAATTAACTCTCATCAAGACACTCCTCATTTAAGACAAAAAAAATTTGTTCTTGCAGTTTAATTTCCACATTAGTTGACTCAAATGTCTCTTGTGTTCAAATCTTACCCACGCATTGATATTTTAAGATTTCCAAATAGTCAATTGCATACATTAGAAGTATGAAATATGATGATATAGTTGCTTTAGTTTCTGTTTGGTAGTCACTTAGGGAGATTTGACTGTATCAGTTAACCTAGACATGCAATTTATCATGCAACCATGCATATGTTCTACCAAGTGTATGAATGGCCCAAGATAGACATTAAAAAGATGAGAGAAGAAACTGAAACAGAACCCCCTCCCACTATAATTTCATATTCTTCTGTTTTGCCTGGCTTGCCTCCCACCTTATGGAAACCAAATAAATCCAGGAAAAAAAACAAACTCAAGAGAGGTAAAAAAGGAATGGGGTGGGAAAAGGATCAACTTGATATAGAAACTTATAACCCATCTAAATCAAAGCTGTTTCATAAAATTTTTTGTCTTCATAGAGGCTGTAGCTGTCAACCTCAAACTACTTGAGACCTATGGGAAATTCAATTTGCAGTTCTTGATTTCCGATTTTCCGATTTTTTTCGATTTTAATGTGAAGTGGGTATTAGATTTCTTTTGTATCTTTTCCTGTGTTATGAATGTTTACTTCTAGTGTTAGATAATTTCTCCTGTAACTTCTTTTTCTCCTTTGAAGTAAATTAAACAATGTTGATCTTCACAAGTTCTTAGACCAATTAGACTTCATCATGAATGAGAACTTTTTTGAATCTGCTTAACTGCTGCTTAGAGTCAATTGCAATTATTTGTAACCAAAATCGTAATGACAAATTTTAAACATAGATGACATATGACTTTCTTTACAGAAAAAGACAAGCCAATTAATAGAGAGAATCTCAAGAAGTCAGATGATTAATTTTGTTTTCACAGTGCTCTTACATCCACTGACAATCTTATAAAAAAATTAATCACTTATGCCTGATTGATGGAGAGCCAATCTAAAATATAATTTATGTATGATACAGAGGTGAACTCTATTACTAACACCTTGAACTGTGATAGGGGTGGGGTGGAGGGAAGGTAGAGAGGGCAGGCACAAGAAGAAGTGAAGGATCTTTGCTCCAGGCAAGAGGAGGAGGGGGGATGTAGAAAACTAAACTGATTCTAGCAATAGTGAAAATTATGCATGGTATATACCATAGATTGTATGTCTGAGGTGAATTTTATTGCTAAACTTGGCTTACACAAGAGTTTTGTTTACCTTTTTAGATCAGAAGTTGAATTGCAAAGTAAAAGAACCATCACACTACAACCAAAAGTCTGATCACTAGAGCTCTATGGTCTGCTGCATGCTGCCTGCTGCCTTGTATGCTTCATCCATTTTTCCATTTCTTAGCATTTATCCTGTGAAATAAAAAGTGATGGAGTATGTTAACTGAATTCTAGTGAAGGAAAGGTCATTAGGAAAGACAGACATACTCTTCTTGCTCTTCACTAGCAGGAAATGTTTCCTCATTTGTTCAAATAGTAGGACCGACTGCATGAAACCTATTTTATGTCCACCAAAGACAAATCATTCATACATAAATTCCTGAAGTAGGAGTGGTAATTTTAATTACTACTGAAATTTCTGAGTTTGTAAAAACTTTTTAAAATTTATCAGAGGACTATTTACAGGTTGAAACAATCCACAAGTTTCAGTTCAAGCTCACATAGTTTAAGCTCCGTGTTTGAAATAAAACACAAAAGTGTCGTCTGCAATCTTGAGTCAAAGCGATGTCCATTTCTAAAACAACTCTTTTAGCAGAAGCTACACTCTTTTAAGGGAAACAAAGAGAATTAAGTAGAATACAGGTTAACAAGAAGTACAAAAAGTATTTAAGGCGTTAAAGAACAAACAACAAACCTTCAAGATAACCAAATTTAAGCCGATTATAAAGTCTTCCAGCTTCTAATCACCAAATCCACTTCGTGGTCGTTAAAGTGCACATTTGCAAAGGATGATGGGAAGGTTAAAAAAAAAAAGAGACACGTTTTGATGCAAATTTAAGAATTTGTTCATGCTTAGCGTGCGTATATCGAGTTCTGGATGCACCCAAAAAAAGTAAACAAACGTCCCTATTGGCTGGTCAGGAAGACGCCACATTTTATACTTTGGTTTGAGGGAGAAAATTTGATCCAGTTAACCGATACCTGTGAATGAAAAGCTCAAAATTTACGGGGAAAATGTGTCGTTCCGATGGACGTCCTCAATTTAAGAGCGCATTTGGAAAGCGTAAACTTGCCAATATGTGGAGGAAAACCTACAGATACTCCAGCCAACATTTTAGACTGGTATAAAATGGGAATAGTAACGAGGCTTCGAAAAAAGAATTAAAAAAGAAATCACAAAGAAAAAGAAAAAAGACAAAACAAAACGGCAAGTCCCCCAGTACAGGATTTCCATCCTGACTCGGACCGCAATCGCGGTACAATGCTCTACCCACTGAGCTGCGGGGAACTTGCCATGAATGGAAAGCAAATTTAAAGATGATATGTAACAAATGGAGTATGTACTGCAAGGAAAAAGTTCACAGAGATTGTGTGGAAAACTGAGTGTTTTGACTCTAAATTGGCATTAATTAAAAATCTTTGTTTTTTCATTTAATAACGCTCAAATTCAGCAGCGTTCCGATGCACGTCCTCGATATAAGAGTGCATTTTGAAAGAGTAAAGTTGTCAATAAGTGGAGGAAAACCTTGGCTAATGCAATAAAGCGAGAAGAGGACTATACAAAGGTACTCTATGCTACTTTTTAGTCGGGCATAATATGAGAATAGCAGCAAAGCTTCGAAAAAAAAAAAGCCAAAAAGAAAAAAAACAAACAAACAAAACGGCAAGTCCCTGGATACAGGATTTCTATCCTGACTCGGACTGCATTTGCGGTACAATGCTCTACCCACTGAGCTGCGGGGAACTTGCCATGCATGGAATGAAAATTTAAAGATTATATGTAACAAGAGGAGTACGTACTGCAAGGAACAAGTGCATAGAGATTGTGTGGAAAACTGAGTTTTTTGACTCTAAATTGACATTAGCAAAAAAACTATTGGTTGTTTGATTTCATAACGCTCAAATTCAGCAGCGTTCCGATGCACGTCCTCAATTTAAGAGTGCATTTGGAAAGGGTAAACTTGCTAATAAGTGGAGGAAAACCTACAGATACTCCAGCCAATATTTTAGACTGGTATAACATGGGAATAGCAACGAAGCTTCGAAAAAATAATTGAAAAAGAAATAACAAAGAAAAAGGAAAAAACAAAACAAAACGGCAAGTCCCCCGGTACAGGATTTCCATCCTGACTCGGACCGCATTCGCGGTACAATGCTCTACCCACTGAGCTGCGGGGAACTTGCCATGCATGGAAAGAAAATTTAAAGATTATATGTAACAAGAGGAGTACGTACTGCAAGAACAAGTGCACAAGGATTGTGTGAAAAACTGAGAATTTTGAATCAAAATTGGCATTGCTAAAAAAGCTTTGTTGTTTGATTTAATAATGCTCAAATTCAGTAGCATTGCGATGCTCGTCCTTAATTTAAGAGTGCATGAAAGGGTAAACTTGCAAATAAGTGGAAGAAAACCTTGGCTAATGTAGTTAACCAAGAAGAGGAGTATACAAAGATATTCCGGACTATTTCTTGGCCAGGTATAAAATGGGAATAGCAACGAAGCTTCGAAAAAAATAATATTACAAAAAATCCAGAAAAAAGGAAAAATAATACAAAACGGCAAGTCCCCCGGTAAAGGATTTCCATCCTGACTCGGACCGCATTTGCGGTACAATGCTCTACCCACTGAGCTGCGGGGAAGTTGCCATGCATGGAGTGAAAATTTAAAGATTATATGTAACAAGAGGAGTTCTTACTGTAAGAAACAAGTGTACAAAGATTGTATAAAAAGCTGAGTGTTTTTACTCTTAATCGGCGTTAGTAAAAAGCTTTGTTGTAAGCTTTAATAACGCTCAAATTCAGCAGCGTTCCGATGCACGTCCTCAATTTAAGAGTGCATTTGGAAAGGGTAAACTTGCCAATAAGTGGAGGAAAACCTACAGATACTCCAGCCAACATTTTAGACTGGTATAAAATGGGAATAGCAACGAAGCTTCAAAAAAATAATTAATAAAGAAATCACAAAGAAAAAGAAAAAAAAACAAAACAATTCTCATTCGCGGTAAAATGCTCTACCCACTGAGCTGCGGGGAACTTGCCATACATGGAAAGAAAATTTAAAGATTATATGTAACAAGTGGAGTATGTACTGCAAGGAACAAGTGCACAAGGATTATGCGAAAAACTGAGGATTTTGACTCCAAATTGGCATTGCTAAAAAAGTTTTGTTGTTTGATTTAAAAATGCACAAATTCAGTAGCGTTCCGATGCACGTCCTTAATTTAAGAGTGCATATTAAAAAGATAAACTTGTAAATAAGTGGAAGAAAACCTTGGCTAAGGTAGTTAAGCGAGAAGAGGAGTATACAAAGATACTCCAGACTATTCTTTTAGCCCGGTATAACATGGGAATGGCAACGAGGCTTCAAAAAAAATTCTCAAAAAGAAAAAAAGAAAAAAAAAAAGAGAAAAAAAGAACTAAAATGGCAAGTCCCCCAGTACAGGATTTCTATCCTGACTCGGACCGCAATCGCGGTACAATGCTCTACCCACTGAGCTGCGGGGAACTTGCCATGAATGGATAGTAAATTTAAAGATTATATGTAACAAGAGGAGTTCGTACTGCAAGGAACAAGTGCACAGAGATTGTGTGGAAAACCGAGTGTTTTGACTCTAAATTGGCATTAATGAAAAAACTTTGTTTTTTCTTTTAATAACGCTCAAATTCAGCAGCGTTCCAACGCATGTCCTCAATTGTGCATTTTGAAATGCATGTCCTCAAGAGTGCATTTTGAAATGCATGTCCTCAAGAGTGCATTTTGAAAGGGTAAAGTTACCAATAAGTAGAAGAAAACCTTGGCTAATGTAATAGAGCGAGAAGAGGACTATACAAACGTACTCTACACTACTTTTTAGTCTGGCATAATAGAGAATAGCAGCAAAGCGTCGAAAAAAAAAATCAATAAAGAAAAAAAAGAGAGAGAAAAAAAAATCAAAACGGCAAGTTCCCCGGTACAGGATCTCCATCCTGACTCGGACCGCATTCGCGGTACAATGCTCTACCCACTGAGCCGCGGGGAACTTGCCATGCATGGAGAGAAAATTTAAAGATTATATGTAACAAGTGGAGTACGTACTGCAGGGAACAAGTGCACGAAGATAATGTGAAAAACTGAGTGTTTTGACTCTAAATTTGCGTCAGTAAAATTAAAAAACTATGTCGTGTGGTTCTATAATGCTTAAATTTAGCAGCGTTCCGACGCATGTCCTCAATATAAGAGTGCATTTTGAAAGGGTAAACTTGCCAATAAGTGGAAGAAAACCTTGATTAATGTAATAAAGCAAGAAGAGGAGTATACAAAGACGCTCCAAACTACTTTTTAGGCTGGTATAGAATAGGAATAGCAGCGAAGTTTCGTAAAAAAGTAATCGAAAAAGAAGAAAAAAAAAAAAAAGGCAAGTCCACTGGTACAGGATATCTATCCTGATACGGACCGTATTCGCGGTACAATACTCTATCCACTAAGCTGCGGGGAACTTGCTGTGCATGGAAAGAAAATTTAAAGATTATATGTAGCAAGTGAAATACGTACTGCCAAGAACAAGTGCACAAAGATTGTGTAAAAAACTGAGTGTTTTGACTCTAAAGTAGCATTAGTAAAAAAACCTAGTTGTTTGATATAATAATGCTCAAATTCAGCAGCGTTCCGATGCATGTCCTTAATTTAAGAGTGCATTTTGAAAGGGTAAACTTGCCAATAAGTGGAAGAAAACCTAGGATAATGTAATAAAGCGAGAAGGGGAGTATACAAAGATACTCCACACTTCTTTTTAGGCTGGTATAAAATAAGAATACCAACCAAAATTCGGAAAAATAAATTGAAAAAGAAATCACAAAGAAAAAGAAGAAAAAAACAAAACAAAACGGCAAGTCCCCCGGTACAGGATTTCTATACCGACTCGGACCGCATTCGCGATACAATGCTCTACCCACTGAGCTGCGGGGAACTTGCCATGCGTGGAAAGAAAATTTGAATATTGTATTAACAAGTGGAGAACTTACATGTCCTCAACTTAAGAGTGTATTTTGAGAGGGTAAACTTGCTAAGAAGAAAACCTTGGGTAATGTAACAAAGTGAAAAGAGGAGTGTGCTACGATATAGTTGAGACTACTTTGTAGCGTGGTATAAAATGGGAAAAAGAACAAAGCAGGATTTCCATCCTAACTCGGACCGTGCTCATGGTACAATGCTCCACCCACTGAGTTGCGGGAACTTTCCTTAGATGGCGAACAAATTTTAAGATTCTAAAGAACAATTGGATTACCTACTGCAATGATCAACAGCGAAAACTTTCTGAGGAAAATGCGTTTTGACTTAATTATCACAATACTATGAAAAACTAGCCAGTTTATTATATTTAAATTATGGGGAAAAAAATAATCAAGAAAGGGTAATGTATTTATGATGGGCAAAAATTATATTGTTTTGACTACAGAAATCTTACATTATCGTGCGAGTAATGAAATTAAGGCATGCGAGACTTCAATTGGTTATCAGAGTTTATTCATGTCTCATAGGTATGATTTTAAAACTGTTTTTAACAGATCTGGGCATAAATCTGAATAGGGAAGAAAATGTCACATAATGTATGCGATAAGTTATTTGCCTTACAAAAAGGAAGATAATAAATATATATTAAATACGTAAAAATAAGCATTAAGTTAGTCTGACTCACTGACTCCCACTACAGACTCATAATACCGACTGGCCTCTTAAAAAAATCTGAGTTTCAATGGATAAATATGGACCTATTGGAAAAAAAAAGGAATAAACTTTCTTTTGTTTCTTAAGTAAAATAGAACAGGGTTTCTAGAGTTTTTAAATCTTACTCCTACATTTCGTTTAAACTAAAGCATGTTGAAATCCTATCAAGTTCGTACAAGGGATTCGTTCAAGGGATTCTTTTGCAATACAAGTGAATTACATATTAAAAAGTCTTATCATAAATATATAGATTTACAAATTTTTGCCAGCTTTATGCTGTCGTTCCTATCTTGTTTAAGAAAAATGGCATAAATGAGTAACTGTTTGAAACTGATAAAATGAAACACTTAATAGCCTCTTAGCGGGCTTTCAAATAAATAGGTTATTCGATGCAGTTGAGATTTTTAAATACAAATCTTTTGCCTGCTCCTGAGATCAGATCAATTTGACATTGAACCGATCTTGCGTCATATGTTTTACTGAGACAGTATGTTAAAACTTAATGAACAGGTAAACTAAAATGTTAATTTTTCTCTGGTTGCCAACGCGAAAGCTGGCAATTAAAGTTTGCAGAAGAATTTTGAAATGTTGAATGCCTTGAATGCCGCATCAGTTTGTGTTTCAGTTACTCGATGGCACCTTTTTAATTTACATTATACTAACTCTTGGTCTTCGACAGTGTCGTAAACATCTCTTCTGTTATCAGATAGGTCAGGCGATATTCCAGTTTTTTTCGCTTTGTAGCTGTCCTTGAAAATATTCTGTCGCAATCTACGCCACAAGCTACCAGAAGACTGTGGATAAAAAGAAAGCGATTCACTAAAGCACATTTTTCTATCCTCCCTGATCAAAAGATCATCAAGCTAAGAGACTAGTCGTCCATTTGAAGGCCTTGTTCCAAAAGTACGTCCCCTAAGTTAGTTTTAAGACTCATTCCCTGAATGAAGAACGATTCTACGTGAGCCAAATTTTCGACACAGGATTGGTTATTTTCAGATCATAACGGAATTGATCATTTACTGGAATCACTTAAGGAATAAGGGGCCATGTGGCAAGGGGGGGGGGGGGGGGGGGCACGAGTTTCAATTATCCATTACTTACCTGAGTTTCAGTTGAAAACTTTTGAGAGGAGGATCTAAATTCATCAGCTGCTTTTTGAACGGTATCAACTTTGGCTCGTCTTTCAGCCATTTTTCTCTAAAAAAAAAAAAAAAAAAAAAAAACGAAACAAAAAAAAGAAGGAGCTCAATGAGGGGTCAAAGTAAAACAACCAAACTGTCCAAAACGCGGGAAAAACGTGGGCGACCAAGTCGTGATTGGTTTTTAGTTTGCGCCTGATTGGCTGGCAAGTTTCTGGACCAATCACAAAGCAAAATAAAGCAAAACCAATGTAACTCGGATTACTTTCGGGAACTCACTTGTACATAAGCTCATCAAAATGCTATGAAAAAACGCCCGTAAAGCAAAGACACATGTCAGTGGTTTCAAGTGCGGTAAAACATGATATGGAAGTGGTGTGAAAGGCTGGGAAAGACGTAACCATGCAACCAAGGGCGCAAAAAACATGGCGGGCGATAAGCGACTATGCCTCGTATCATGAATTAACGTTTTCTATATAACTTACGTCAAAGTCTTCATCATTCTTTACATCGTCAGGGGCTTCTCTAGGCTCGTCTTGCTGTTCAAAAAGAAAAATTGAGTTGATGAAAACAGTTTGGATCACGGATGCTGTCCATTAAAATGTAACTCAGCACCACTGAATTATTTCAAACTCTGCCCCCCATTCCTTACCACCTCTGAACGGTGGGTCAGTCTATCACTGGAATTTTACAACAGAGCTGTATATAGCAGACAATACTTTAAGCCACCCACTGTAGCCACACGTCAATTCCTCTCTTCTGGCTCTGATTCCGTGTACTAGAACCAGTCTTCTTAGTTCGCGTCCAAATATGTCACATTGAGGCCATCGATTAAGCAAGGGCCCACAAGCACCCCAGTAAGGATAGAAGGGTGCTAACACTAAAATTGGGGGGAGGGGAGAGTGTAAAGACGTTTAATTTTTCCCTTCCTGACTAAGTTGTTTTTTGCGCTGAAAGTAAATGCATTAGAAAACAGAAACCATAACCTAAACTATAATTGTGAGAGATTATGTAAAACGTTGATACTATCTACCACTCACATAGCCTTATCTTGTATAAGGAGAAGTGGTTTTGCTAAATTTCTTAGCGGAAGGTTTTCTTAGAAATCCAAGCCATTTACCTTTACAGTTCTGATTCTGTCATTCGATTCTGGATGCACAGCACCCTGAAGAGGAGGTTCATCCTCCAAAACACAAGCAACATCTTCCTGAGTTATCACTAACTCTATATCTTCGGAGGAAGCATTTCCGATGGGCGAATTTTCGTACATGCGACTCGGGACTCCATCGTTTAGGATCTTATCAGCATCAGGAGTTTTATGAAAAAGAGGAACATCATAGCCAGGTGGTTTCTCATTGATGTGATTTGTGATTCCGTCGATTGAGCATAAAATGTCATCAGTGCTGGGTACCGTCGTGGATCCTCCTTGCGTCAGTCCTTCGCTTTTTGTCCCGGAGTTCGGAGATGTATTTTGTTCAGCGGTTTCCTCGACAGAATCCCTCCGTGTGTTTTTCTCCTGAGCACAGGTGATATGAGGTGAGCCTTTTTCATCTTAAAAGAAAGGAATGAAAATTAGCACACTCTTATTCGAAGAAACGAGAAAGATTAGGCACACCTGCATTTGCTCACAACTGAGCGCCTTCTTTTGAAACATTTCTAACAGTTGTTAATGAAAGATCACCTACGTAGCTACTTTAAAAGTTGGTCTGTCACTCGAACAAGACTCTAAATAACTCAACCGTTAACAAGAAACTTACTGTCGTAAAGAGGCGGCTGCTTTTGTAAAGGCGCCTTTGGGTTTTCAGGCTCCTCGCTGATACTCATGTCATTGATGGCGTCTCTTCTTGGTAATGGTGAATCTGACTGGCTTTTGAGACTATCAACCATTTCATAATCATTTTGTGCCTTGTTTGACCTCTTCTTTTTAGCTGAAAGGAAGAGATTTCTGGTTAGAAATTAAGAACCGCTTCCTGTCTCTACCTCAACAATAACGAAGGAATGTTGGTAATTTTGAACGATGGCAGCCGGCCATCGATAAGCCATCATTTGACTTATTTGATCCCATTTTACAGTCAAAGCCCCTAATTTCTCACCTGATGCTAAAACAGCACGTGATTTTTAAACAAATTCCGACCACACCTCGTGTTTGGTCTCCTCAGGCGCTATAGCCTACAGTACAGGCGTCATTTTTCATTTCTCGTGTTTTTCAAGTGAGCGGAGGCAGACGCGAGGTGAGCGTGAAGTAAACGCAGGGAAAACGCAAGGAGAAGACACATGGAGGAAGGGGGGCCCTATGCGCTCACTTTGCGCTTGTCTCATGTTTTCCTCGCGTATGTCTCGCCTAAAAACGTAAAAACGCCTCTTTTGCAGACCACGGGAGGTTTTCCCTCAGATTGAGGAAAGCCCCATATTTCAAGAAAAGTTCCTTAGGGATAATTCTGTACTAAATAAGAAATCACCTACCATTAGAAGTAAGATTTATGACGTTTTTTGGGTTTTGGACAGGAGAAGGTTTAGTTTTCGGAGTCGTTGACGCGCCTGAGCTGCTTTTGTCTCGTATTCGTTTGACGGCATCCTGGATCTGGTGCAATGAAGAGAAACAAATGTTAACACTCTAAAGCAAGCCTATCCAGTTTGTCTATGTGGTTAGAGGTGGAAACATGCCGGTGTATGATTGTGTTTCAATAGTATTTCTTCTGAGATTATGTTTATTTGTCCCTACGGATTCCATAAACTTTAAGTTGAAGACCTTTCGATATATTCGCTCTATTAAATCGACTGAAGTGCAATCCGGAACAAATGGAAGCCTATTATTGGATCATGAAGAGAAAAAATTACGCCGATTTCAACAAACTGATATCATTATTGATTTCATATATGTGCAACACATTTAACTATTTTCGGGGTGAACAATTTTGAGAGGTTCGTACGCCATTAACCTATCTTTACTCAACAGATCCCAATCATTCTAATCTGTAGCTCTTAATTACCTGTTTGTTTAACAAGCAGTGAAATATAAATATCATCAGTCCCTGAAGAGAATTAGCAATGACGAATATATATTTGAAAGCAATGGTAGACGAGCTTATGCTGAGAAGACCGAACAACCACGCGATTCCAAGCAGTGGAAGAACGACCGCGGAGGCCTTGACACCAGCTTTGACCTTCTCGAATTGCGTCTTGTTTTGAATGTGTCGTGTTCCCATCATTTGACGAATCACCAGGATAAATACTACGATATTTATCTGAGTAAAAAAAAAAAAGAAAAATTGTATACTTTGAAAATGAATAGTGTTTGACAAGTCACAATCCTTACTCAGCCCCTCCCCACTTCTTTATGATTTTTGCACTTCGTTTGCTGGGATTGTACAAAATTTAAAAGGGAAGGGAGGGGGGGGGGGTATTACTTCGACCTGCACTTCATTTTAACTGTCATTTCAAGTCGCCACATGAAAACTAGTTTTGTCGTGTATCGTACCTAATAAAGCTACAAATATCTATTGATGACATCGTGTGGTCCATTAGATGAAATCCTTTTTGTCGTGTTTTGTGAGTTTTGAATAATTTAGGTTCGGAAAATTTTGAACTTTTACCATTTTTAATCGGTATTAGTCAAAAACGAACAAGGATGGCTGAAGATTGATATTTTGGTCACTAGTTTTCCTAAGTCACAAAAACCAGGAAGATACCCTTTCCTTCAAAGCTCTCCTCAGGACATGCAATCCAAACATTCAGAATTGATTTTTCTCCATTTTGGATTTCAGACCCGAAAAGACACTGGAAACAATTTGTTTCCTGTCACAGCATTCAGTGGAGCGAACATTTCATTGATATGAAGTAAAACAGAGAACTAAGGAATATCCACTGACCGAGATAATGAGTATTGCAGGCCCAATAAACGCCCAAGCGACTCCACTTTTTACATCAAGCCAGCAAGCCTCTGACGAGCCGTACCCAACAGCCTGAGTAGCACCTAACGATATGGCGACTATAACAGCTGGAAAACCTTGAAAAACAAAGATATTTAATTCATTTCAAACGAGAAAGTCTCCTACTCTGCAGAAGACGAGTGAGTGGTACACTTTCCAGAGAAAAGAGGCTAACTTCTTCATGCAGGCTTCATTCCTCAAGAGATCCCTTTTAAAGTATTTTTAGACTAATGAATTGTGCTCACGTGGACGTGTGGCTTTAAGTTTTTGTTTGCTTAACCATTCTCAGAATATCTGATACTTTGAACCTGAAAATAACTTGATGGAAATAAAAGTTGGAATAGACCGCATATCAATTAATACTGTCAAAGTGAGACCACCAAAAGCGCGGGAAAACGAAGGGCTTTAGTTTTGCCTCTGACTGGTTCAATATCTAGCGAGAGTTGTCGGCAGCTAATAAAGAAGGAAGTAATACAAATAAAGGAAAAATGGGAAGACAACAAACAAACTTACCCCATCCAAGCAAGTAAAAATACTTGACTTTGTCATCAGCTCCACCTCCAAAGACTTTGACGAGCAGGATATAAAGTAACACTCCCTCACACAACATCCAACAAAACAATGCTAACAGGAAATAATGCAGTAAAGCGGCCATTATCGTGCAGCCCGTCTGAAAGATAATAAAGAAAAGGTAAGTTTGAGCGGTGCTCTCTCCACCGCAGAGCCATCTTTATGGCTGAATATCGTAACTAGGATGCGTGCGGGAACTTCGAGGCCTGGGTAAATGTGGTTGTCAAAGACATGGTTGCCAAACCTAGCTTCCGCAGTTGCGCAGTCCTTTGCTTCACAAAATCTCTAATCAATGGCTTATTTCCAAACTTTCAAAGAAACAACATACAACTCCCAACCTCGTGATCGTTAGAACGTCTCGAAGGGAAATAAGTTATAATAATAATAATAATAAGATAGTTTAATCTCAAATGCATTTGCAGCCCGAGGGCTGAATTACACATTTTTACAATCCAAGAAATTTAAAATTTAAAATTCAAAAACCTAATTACACGTCTTATTATACCAGCAATTTACAATATAATAACATAATAATAAATTAAATAAAATACATTAGCTATAAATGTAAACTAATTAAAATAAATTTAAATTAATTAAAAGTATCTACATTATCATTATCATTATTATTACTATAATTATCACGCGTGCCGTAACAAAAATAAAGGATATCGTATCGATAAAAATCTAGCCATTAAACTTCCTTGCCATAGCAAATATAAAAGTGTTCATCGTTCTAGAAGTGCGAAGGCGTGGCATATTAAATTGGCGCTTATTTTTGAAGTTATAGCTGGGTTTATGTATGGGTGGAAGAAGCGCCTTTAACTTGTGGCTAGGGTTGTCTAAGATACCTTTAAAAAGCTTCTGACATAGAAATTCGTAATGTTCTAAGATGGGTCGTATTCCTAAATCTTGAGCAACCGCGCAATCACCCGCAGTTATAATGGAAATTGACCGTTTCTCAATACGTAAAAGCTCATTCTTCAGATATTGCGGAAGCGCATTATAGAAGACAGGTATCGCGTACTCTGTTACAGATCTTACACATGATGTGTAGAAAAGTACTAGGTCTTGTAAGGGAACCCTAGCTCTCTTTAGTTGCACTAAAAAATACAACCTCTTACTGGCCTTTTTGATTACTTCTGATATATGACTGTTCCAGGTCAAATCGCTAGCTATATTAAGGCCCAGGAGCTTTACGCTACCAACTACCTCCAACTCTTTGCCTTCAATTACTATGGGATCAAAGAACCCGGGCCTTTTAGAAAATGAGATCCGAAGCTCTTTGCACTTATCAGAATTCAAGTGAACTCTATTTTCCCGTGACCACTCAATAACACAATCTGCTATAGTTATTCATTCAATAAAAACTAAAGAAACGCTATATTTATTTCTTTTACTCCTGCTTACGCTTTGACTTGACGCGTTCGTCGTGTAAAGGAAACAGCTCACAATTCGCAGCTCTAACCCTCTACTTTTTAACATGAGAGAAACTCTACAGTCCACTTAGTTGACATGCATGGAAATAATCAGGAATGATTCAAAAGGACTTAATTTGAGTGAGTGAACGTGACCATCTTCATCGAACGTACCTCGTTATTTCTCGCTGAACCTTCTGCTATCACAAGTATGCAACAAATGGCGATAGCAGCGCACAGGTTTAACAGAACTTTCGCCCTCGGGCTTTTTACTGCTCTCCAGAAAAACACAGTAACGACCATAGTAACAATAACAGCAAGGAGAGAAATGGAACAACCAATGATTGAAATGATTTCCAATGCTTTCTTGTGAGATTGTTCGATCTGAGAAAATAGATGTACGCACAAAAATGTTAAGGGCGGCAACTAGATTTCACCAATCAAATGCATAGTTACAGCCAATCATCAATTATGACCAGTTCACTTTCGTTAACCTGCGCCTAGGGACGATCGCACTGATTTATGATTGGCTCCTTGCCATAGTTTCTGATTGGCCGTTGAGTTAGAGATGGTTCTTGATGTAAGTGTCTCTTTTCTCCTCAACCCTTCTGATCAGTCACAGAATTTGGAAGCACTGTCATTTACGAAAGATAGCCGTGAAAGGGATGCCTTAAACACCATGTAAATTTTTTTCTGTGGTCAATCTTTTTAAAAAAGCGGCGATCTGTTTCACTTTTACTCACAGGTGCATCGTGAGGATCCATGAGTGAGGCGAAGACGGTCAGATGATTACATTCACATGTTGTGATACTGACGTTAGACTCTTCAGCAACAAGTCTACAACCATTGGTCTGCCATACGCCTCCTCCTCCAGGCCGCCAGAAAACACACTTTCTTTTTACATCGACTTCCGCAGGAACATTTACCTTGAGAAGAAAGTCAGAAGAAAGATTGGTGCTAAGATTTATAACAAATCTTATTACTTGAAACAATCAGAAGGAAAATAAAACGTTTGAGTAGAACCAAACCAGTAAAGGATTAATTACCCTTTTGTTCTCTAAAACAATCTTGACCGGCTGCTTGAATACATTTGGGGGCCTGGGATAGACAGTGGATGATACAACGGTGGTATTAGCGGTGACCGCTTGTTTCTTGTCCTTAGTTTCTTTGTCCAGCGGTAACACATCGTTTAACGTGAGAAGTACCGAAGTAATGGCGCGGGAGTCTGGGGATGAGCTGAATGCCTCGCCTGGTAAATGAATGGAGCTTTGATTGTAGCTCACACTCAAGCCTTCAGTTCTTAACTAAAAGGAAACGTGAAAAGAAACATGACTTACATTTTACAAAGGTTTCTGTTAATGCTACGTAGGTAATGACTTTTTGCGCGCAATATTAAACGCATTGTTGCGAGAGATTATTTCACGTATCTTCATCGTGTCATCATCGTTAGCTGATTACTTTGAATACATTACTTTAAAAAAACCTGGCGCTAAGCATAACCGTTTTCAATTTGTCAGTGTTGCTATAGGCACTTTACTGCACTTTTTCTTTTACTGCTTAAACGTCGTCATGTGAAGCCTTTTATGGTAGCAACCTCATTCTCGGGGCTCTCTTTCTTCGTCCCTCGGGAAAGTAAGGGGAAAGAGAGAGGACCCTGGGAACGATGTTGTTGTCGTAGCTATTGTCACTAAGCTACAATCTTTTTTGTGGCTTGGCCACATGTGCTTATATAATTCATCGTCTTCATACCGGGTTGTCTCCTTGTACTCGGTCGATCCTGTTTAACACGTTTGTAGCCTGAACGACTGTGTACTTTGAGGATCCAGTAAATGTCGCTGCCACACCCAGACCGTAATCATCAACTGCTTTCACTAAGATTCTACTCCGGCTATCACCCAACTGCAAGTAAAATCAGTCACAGAAAAGTATTGTTAAACAAGCCTCTGTATGATAACGAGATTGGAAGCTGATGACGACAAGCGCACTGCTTCTGTAAGGTAACGTACACTAATGCGGCAGAGAGACATGACCCGAGTAGGTTCATGAATAGTACAATCTTAGAGGCGAACAACGGAGTGACACATGAAGGACTGTTTGTAGCAACATTAACACTTTTCATTAACAAATTTGTAGAATTTTACATTTCCGTAACTGAACCAATACTAGAAAACAAAATAACTCTTTCACTCAAACAAACTCTTTGCAAAGCTAGAAAAATGGATAACAAAATAAGCGCCTAATCCTAGGTAAACTTGATATTGCTACATTATTGAACAACCGGCGAAGAGCTGTCTGTAATAAAGTAGTAATTCTTCCTACTCTGTGCCAGTCAATTCTTACGATGTTATTTTGAAGAATTTTGTATTGCATCGATAGATTCTCATCACTTCTATGCTTGATATTTTATTAATTTTATAAGGAGAAATTCTCCCTTGGTCACTCATGGAAGTTAAAGGGTAAGAGGAACATAAACTAAACTTACATTCTCGAGTTCCTGCCAAGTTACACGATTGACTGGTTCCAACAAGTTACTCGCCACTTGAACGAAGTTCTTGACATCCTCCTCGTTACTCACGTTGCCTTGTTCAGCATTATAATCAGCCACTTTGACAAGTACATTCACAGCGATGACCAAGTCTCCACCAAAGATTTCAGGAGATTTCTGCGTGCTGTTTACGCTTGGTAGAGTAACGTTTAGTAGCTCTGATAGAATTTGTTTCGCGGTAAAGTTTGTCTGGAAACCTTCCGTAACAGCTTCGATCTGAAAATAAAAGGATCTGAAGTGTGATTGATGAGAGGACGAACGAAGAAACGGGTGTATGTATGATTATCGTGTAAAGTCCTCCGATCGAGCTGTTACAGTTTCCATACAGAAGTTATGAGTGATAGGCAGATTAACATGAGAAATCTAAACTAAGGTTCACGACATGAATATCAATCAGCTCCTACCTCGTCACCCAGTCGGAGAAATTCACGTGAACTGCAGTCTACGAAGTTTGCGTTTTCCCACTTCCCATTCACAGCACAAAAACGCGATACTTTCCCTAGGATGAATTTATATTTAAAACATTTCACGGTCAGGAGTCCACTGCAATCTATGCTTGACGTCTGGGAAATGGGAGGAGCAGGGGAGGGAAAGGAAACCGACCCTGGTTGTAACCTCTATCATATTGCGAGGGCGTAGTCTACGCTTTATCAAAAAAAAAAGATTATCTATGTCAATAAAAAAAAATGGTATACCAGCAAATAACGAGAGAGACAATTAGAGTTGCCCACCCGCTGGGAAATCTACTTACACTACCGCCTTGTTCGGTATATCACCTAGTCTACAGAATGACGGAACTGTTCAATGTTCATTTATGTTTGGTTCTAATCACGAGAAAAAGGACATATGGCCATTGTATCCAAACCCTCTTATGGCTTACCCCTGGCTCCTGGTGGACAAGGTTTGATGTCAGTTTGTTCTGCAGCTGTGGCTGACCACAGGACTCCTTTAAGCCACTCTTCTTGACACCTTGGTACGTCTGTGAGACAAATAAGAATTTTCATGTGAATATCTGGGACAAATACTCAAATCAGCTGAATGATATGACTTTAATTTGAATGAAGGGATCGTGAACAACCTTGAAAAAAATCACGCAAGTTATGTGGCTGTTCCCAGGCTTTCTAAAACTCGTGAACTTTTATTCACCAAAGAAAGTTTAGTGATAAATCTTCTCTGCTTGCCCTGTGAATACATGGTACCATTCCTTCATGTTTTAGCTTATGTATGTCAGTTTTCGCATCGTTTCGGGGATACAGTTTTTGACAGGAGGTGTGAGGACAATACTGCAAGAGTTTTCCTCAACTATTTCTGACCTTTTCTCGTGATAAGTATTGTCCTTTAGCGATCACACTCGCCTGGATAAACTCTTGTTAGTGAGAATTAAATTCTCCATTTAAGGTATTGTTCAGTTCTTAAAAGTACCACGCCTACCTGGTTTTATAATAATCAGCTCAGCCATTTCACTCATAGCCAGCACAGATCCTTCCTGTGACCGCATCACACAGACAAATTTTCTAACATAACTCTCCCCTCCGTCTGGGATTTCTAAATTGGTTGCTGTGTAACTCGGTCGATCATTGAGGAATTCTAATCCTTCTGATGTCACTTCAACTACAACTACGCTTGCTCCTTGCCTGACGCCGCTGACCACTGTGCAGGAAAACGATGCTTTACCACCTAATAAATTTGTAGTAAAATCAGTGCTCAGTATATGAAGTTCTCCCTTCGTTTAAGGATGAATAAGAATCTCGACCCCATCGCTATGCCAACTACTGAAATTCCAGTTTTGTCTTTGTCTACCACATGGCGAGCCACAGCTGTGAAAAATTTAAAGCAATTTTCAAAGAAATCTGGGATGACTTTAGTTCTATTCGTTTACGGTCTGGGATTGGTCGAAGTTAAAAAACTTGCCCCCCATTCCTCCACCAAACACGTGCAAACGTAATAACGACTGGGACCGGGCTACTCTAGTTCTCCCGCGTTTCAGGATGTTTAAAATTATTGACTTTCCGTTCTCATTGGCTGCTTGTGATATTGTCTCATGTTCTGATTGGTCGACGTTACAACTCTGGTTTCAATTTTACAACAGCCCATCGACAAGCCCTCCGATACACAAGGTAATACATCTTTTGGCCTGTGAAAGATCCTGAAGGAAGTCTTTTAAGAAATCTGTGAAGCACACTGTCATGGAATAAGCAGAGCGATGGAGTACGAGGGCTGCTGAATGACTCTGCACTTACCAACGAACTCAGAGACTGCTCGCGGTGATATTCTAAGTACAGGAACAACCTGAACTGATACGTTTGCTGTACCAATCTGGCTTCCTTTACTGTAAAAGATACGAACAGAGGAGGAAGTAAGTACAACGATTCACCCTCAAACTACTTCCTGAGTCTTACCATCAGTATGGTCGTCACCCTGATGATATCATCCAAAACCCTCTTAGTGGTGTGATATAAATACCAGAAAAAAAACGATCACGTTAAACCAAAGAGTCAATTAAATTTAACACGACGCCCTAAACAACCGAAAAAAAATCAGCCCCCCCTTTCTGTTTCACGTTCATTCACTGGATTTAAAAATTCAAATTTTCCGAAGAGAATTATTTTATCTGTGGCACATATGGCTCTCTAAAAGTTGACAAACCTCTTGGCGCCCCTGAGCGGTAGTTAGAAAAGTGAATTCACAGCATTGTTAAAAGTCTTCTCTATCATCAAGTTGAACGAGCTTACCCTGCTTGGCAGACATAGACTCCTTCGTCAGAAGCCATAGCATCTCTAACGGTGAGGCGGGAATAGCCCCTGTTAGTCTCAACTTTTGTGCGGTGACTCAAACCAATGATATTTCCTCCTTTAGACCACGTGATCTGAAGGTCGGGAGGACCGCCAATCACGGTGCAGTTAATGACAAATCTGCCGGTCACGTTCACCATCAAATGTGAAGCTTGTATTGTTACGCTCTGTATGCCTGAAGTAAGAATGTTAGATACACCTGTAGTTAACCCATGGATGACCAAGAAAGAATTTTTCTTCACAATATTAGTATAATATCAGGCACACAAGTGATTGGAATTAGGTAAAATATCAGCTGGGGGATTATTAGTTGATCCAATTAGGAAAATTGATGATGAGATCTTGGGAGTGCTTCTGTAACATGATCACATCGCGTTGTGCGGCTTTGTGACGATTCGTCGTTATCCTCGATCAATAGGGAAGGATATATTTCTTTAAACACCTGACTAATTATGGCAATTGGTAAAACAGAGTTCAAATAAACGTTACACAGTCCTATAATAAGTTAAAGATGATATGGATGACCTTCTCAAGTTTTGATTTCGGTTTCTCACAACAGATGTACAGCGTTAAATACCAGTTATAACTTCCACCCTTCCCCCTCCCCCTTACTCTAATCGTCTATTTGAATGTCCATGATGTGATGCTACTCACTCAAAAAGACAGAAAAAAACCCAGGTTGACGACAATTAATACAATTGACTGATGTACGGGTTAACTGTAGTGATATGCTAAGGTTTTTGTTTTTAAGTCTCGTTTTAGTTTGCTTTTGATCCAGTTTGATAAATTACAACTTATTCCTTCTAAAAACCATTTAAAATATCTGTTTCGAATTATCCATCAAATTCGAACGGAAACCATAAAAGTCAGCTACCAAAACACAATTCTGGTCGCACAATTTCCCTTTTAATTTTTTTTAAAGAATTTAGTTCAAAAATATCAAATATTAGGAAATGAAAACTTTACCTGCTTGGCTTTGTAATTTTGTTCTGTTTCTGTCCAACGAGAAGTTTCCAAGATTATCAGCTTGGGACACCACTTGTTGGAGAAAACTCATATTGGGGCTCGCTGCTTCCAACTGAATTTCTGCCTGAACGCTTCCCGGGCTGAAGAGTGAAATGGAGCTTATCCTTTAGAACAGCAGACTAAAAAATTTTACTTGTGAAAATTTGAGATTAGGACTGAACTTCCGTGAAACCCAGATTCGAATTTGTAGACGAATGACACATGCTCTTTTTTCAAATTTATTGGGAACTTTTCTACAAAACGTTTTAAAATCACTTCTTGGATATCCGTCACATACTTTCCCGTTTATGTGTACACTATGAACCTCGCTCCCTTAAAATATTTCCCATTTTGACCCCCAGTGATTGGCTCGTTTCATATTATAATACCTTTACTTGAAATCCTTGAAATAAAGCATATACGAGTAGGAATAAATACCTGAAAGACAGCACAGTAGCTCTCTTAAACCATCCATGTCTGGAATAGAGTTTCGTAATCTGTGAAAATGAACACCAGTAAAAGCTGTTAACTTGGTTAAATGAACTAAGGAGGTGAGATTCCAAAGAAACTGTAGCGCTACATTGGTGGAGTGTATTACAAGATAATTTGGTTTTTTTTCAGACCGCCTCTGAGGAGTGCAGGGGGGAGGGGGTAGAGAGGTGCCTTCACCCCCGTCCCGTCCCATACGCTTGCACCTCTTTCTCTCTCCATCTCAACCATTTACTTCTCCTACTTCTCCTCAGACTACCTCTGCAAAGGCGTTGGATAAAACGGTGTTCGACTTCAATAACACATGTTCACTTTGAATACATCGCTTTACAGTTGTTCAACTATTTTCAGCCCAATGTGCGGATGATACTGTTACTAACCTCTCTCGTCACATTCTCTTTCAAAGCCTTAAATCGACTGGAAATTGGATCTTTGAGGTCCTCTGAGAAGTTTTCACTTATAATTCTCAGCGTCAAAATATAATAGGAATCCTCTGCAGAAAAAAAATGTTAAAAAGAATGTCATCTGATACTAAGGTCACTGACAAGCAAGAAATCATGCACTTGGATGGCTTCCTGGCCTTTAACAATATTTCAATAGTTCTTGTAACAGATCTGTTAACAACAAAATTCACTAATCTGATTGGTTCTTAACAGCTTTACTATTCGGCTGATCTAGCATCAGAAATGTTAAACTTCCCTGTGCGATCTAAGATTGTTAGCCATTTCATCACCATCAGTGCCAAAAGGGGATAACTGCATTGCAACATCGACTTGTCGCCCACTTACGTGAATCCAAAGTCCTTACAAAAACAACCTCGTCACTAGGGGGGCCAAGTCCTGCACTGTTATAACCTTGCACCACCACGGTGTAGTTGGTCCACGGAGTGAGCCCTGACACCACTCCCGTGACGATATTTCCTCCTACGACCTTCACCCTTATGGCATAGTCTGGGATCAACAGGATTTCAACCGACTCTTCGTTTGGCTGCCGATATGTGCGACGACCCTGCCAGATGTAGATCTGAAAAATAAAAAATGAAAGTTCTAAAAGGGTACGTCGACAGTATTTTCATACTTCAGTGGACCTAAAGGCAAAACCATATTGGGAAACTTTATCTAAGAGGTTTTGGCGGTCGTTTTTAGTTTGATGTCAAAGCGGAGCGGAGCTGAGATCTACTTCCGGCTACCGTCCGAAGTCAGTTGATGAGCGAGGAATAATGAAACGAATATTCAAACTCCCCCTCTTTTTTCTGTCATCATATGGCAAGGCCTGAAAATATCGACTCTGTACATTTTGTGTAAGCTAATGTCATCACTTGACGGTAGCAAGCATTAGGCGGACTAAAAAAGAACTAAAACAACAGAAACGTTACGCCCTACTGCTTGAAGTTTAACCTTTTAACCTCAATTAACATCTAATTTCTATCTACCATATCACCCCTGAATCAAAAATTATGGTCGCGAGAATAAAGAAAATGATCACCAATTACAGTAGTGGTGCTTGACTGTAAAACAGATTCTCCTGACGAGCGCCTTAAGTGATGTATAGAAAACAGTATGAAGAATATGCTTACTGATGTTAGGGTGTAAAGTGCTTAAACTTGATCAAAAGAGAAGGAGCAATGACCCTTCAAAATTTAAATTGGTAGTACGTACGTAGTGACCATCCACTGACTGAGGAGATTTGGGAACGAATGGAGTCCACTTGATCTCAACAGAACTCGCGTTAACACGAACCACAGTTATATCAGTTGGTGGTTCAAAGAGGCGGTTCTGTCCAGACAGACCGAAAATGGAAGGACTCATCGGCCCAGGCCCCTCGATGTTCTCGGTTCGAATCCTAACCTCATATTCTTGATTGGTTAACACTCCTCTCTCTAGAATAAAATTCAGATCACATCTATCAAATGAAGTTTTATTCGTCCAGGGTGCGTTTGGAGTATTTGGACGATAAAATACTCTATACTTGCAACCAGCTCCACCCCAATCTAATGGATCAAGAGTCTGGGGAAAAAAAAAAGAACTAGAAGTTAGCACTCTTGACTTTACTATGATTATCATAATTATGACAATACACCATGATTATCATAATTATGATAATTACTATCATTGCCATAATTTAAATAACAATTGTGATAATTATCATAATTTGTTATCATTCTTCAAAAGAGAAAATAGACTTGGGTAAGGGAAAAAACCTTTCTTTACCTCAATTATAAAAAATAAAAATTAAAAAACCAAGTTTATTTCCGTGTCAGCTGAATAATATATATATATTCAATGTTTTCATTTCTTTCTAATTAAAATAGCGACGTTTTAACGACTGGCCAGCGGACTCTCCGAAAATCTGTCTGTATTCAGCGGTAACCAATACAAAAACTACCTTGGCAACTAAAGAAATTTTCAAAATAACATATTTTTAAAAACATCAAAAAGCAGGTTCTTCTTTAAAATTATCATTCATATCGGAAAATAGTGCACTGCAATACGTTTCAATTACCGACGGAAGACGCAATAAATTTTTTAAAAAGTAATTAAGATTTTGAGGTTATTTAAATTACCGTCCAATTCATCTGCAATTCTCCGTTAACTTTTCTAGGAACAATCTGCAAGTTCTTGGGATATAAAGTAGGACCTAAAACAAGAACACAGGAGCTTTCAATCAAAATGTATCGGAGCAAAATTTTCTTCCCCTGAGAACCCAAATGATAAATCTAATGATGGGTAACTGATGGAGTGGCTGATCCACTGGCGCAATAACTGTCTATATTTTTTTCTGAAGGTTGGTCGACCCATGGTCATGTCAGTCTTCCAAATTCTCGGCCTTTCGATCAGTCTGGCTATCTGCCTGACAATAGAAAGCTTTCAAGCAAAATTAAATTAACTGATGTTATCGTACTTACGTTTGCTCCTAGTGATACAAAGAGGTTTCTCCAGGGACAGGCCAGGAAAACCAACACCGATTTGATTTTTAGCGCGGATGCGAAAATGAACTTCTGTGTTTGGCTTGAGATTGTTCACGGCATAAGAACGAACAGAACTGGGAACTTCAGCCAGTTTAGTAAAAGGAATGAGTGTAAATTGTTCTAAAGACGCATATCTAGCGGACCATTCAATGATAAAACGATCGGGAGGTAAGAGATCAGAAAGAAGCCTGACATCCCATGTCAGGATTGTGGAAAAGTTTGAACAGTTAGTCGTCTTCACATTCACAGGAGGAAGAGGCGCTCCTGAAATTGGAAAAAGAGGAGGCACATAAACAGTCATTGGCAAACTCAATTCAAGCATATCTCCTCCTAAGAAGTATTCCATCAGAAGCAACCTTGTTGGCTCAAAACCTGACTAGTTTCAGATTAGAGATATTCTTAATTGAGTGTCGTAAGTGGTTCGGGACAACATTGTTTTTGCTTTTCTTCGCTCTGTGATTGGTCAAAAAAACCACAGCCATCATCTCAACCAATCAGATTCAAAACTGAAAAAAGAAACATGATTAGGTCACCCATGCAAGCTGCTAGTTTTTCTATGAAATCTCATTGGTTCGTTGAGATATTTTCCTCTGCGCTGCATAATTACCTATCGTATAAATATGTTGTCACCCTGAATGTCCCCACCCTAAAGTTACTGAAATCACAATGCATTCCCTTGGTAATCCGCTCCAAAGAGCGTCAAGCAACTACCTCCAAAATACCCTTGGGCTGGTACCTATAAGTCAAACCTTCAAAGAATTGTAACCTTACAGAAACGTGCGTTAAGAATAGTAAGCAATTCTACATACATTGCCCATACTGGCCCTATTTTAAAGGAACTTAAACTCTTAAAATTTCATGATATCCATTCGTTTCAATTAGGTACTTTTATGTTTTCATTCGAGAACTCTACACTCCCTTCCAAATTCAATAACTTTTTTTACTGAATAGTCAAATCCACAATTATAATACTAGGAATGCTCAGTCCTTCCGTTTGCCACTGTGCAGAACGAACACCAGGAAGTTTTCAATTTACTTTCAAGGTCCAAACTTTTATAATTCGCTAAATTCTGACATAACTAGTTCTCCCTCCTCCGCTTCTTTTAAAAGAAAGCTTAAGGAATTTCTTCTCTCTAAGTATTAACTTCTGTAAGGCAGTAATTCTTAACTAACTTACTTAATATGTGTGTGCGTGTGTGTGTGTGTACGTGTGCGCGGTCAAAGTTAATTACCATAAGTCCATATTGTAATTCTAATATAAGATTAGTTATTTTAAGTGAGAAAGCCTGACTTGTTATAAGCCTCGTGGTTTCTTTCAGGTTTTCTCGCCATTTATTTTCTGTCATCAATTTTCTTCATTTTTTTTCCATCTGTAAATGTCGTATATGGCAAATAAATATTGTATTGTATTGTATTGTACCCTTAAAAAGGAAACGATTATTAATTGTGGCGAGTTCGCATGTGATGAAGTGTAATTGATTGTCTCAGGGGGTAGTCACTTATACCTCGGAGGTGACTAGACTGTGAAACAACTAGTACTAAAAAGTTGTGTGGTGGATATGAGAGTCCCCCCCCTGGGGGAATCCCCTCCTCTTCCCCTCACGTACCTGTTACAACCAAGTACGACACCCTGTAATTCTCACTGACTGGATTCTTCACAACGCATTGGAAGACGCCAAAGTCCTTCACTTTTAGGTTACGAATGGTCAGTATCCCAGAGGAGGAACTAACAGACCATCTGTTCAAAAACTTTAAGCTGAAGATAAAACAAAAAAAAGCATGCTCGTTAAGATACTTGAAATCAGCCGTTTGAATATTGATTTGGGAGCGGAATCCCCTTTTTCGGTTGTACCTGTGCTGAAGTTTCTCTCCGTTGTAATACCAGGTCGGACTGCTCTTTAAGTCTCCAGTTGTGTTACAGAAAAGCGTCACGGTTCCGCCGTGTTTTCCTTCTCTTATGTCATAGAAGGGATGGACTTCCTGATCGTACACCGGTTCTATTTTGTCTGCAGATGGAAAGGGGATAGAAAGGCTGAACAGTTAAATCAAGTCGCTATTATCAACTGCTTTAGACAAAAAACATTTTACGCACTCACTCGATGCAAGCTAACAAGAAAGACGAATTATGAAAAGTTCCGCGTCTGCGCAGGCGGTACTAGAAAATACGTCGAAAAAAGTACAAACCTATGACTTTTAGAGTAGTTGTCTTTTGCAGAATCGCCCCTGAGATACCGGCTACACATTTGTAGATCCCATTGTGTGAACTTGAGCGAAGTGATCCCAGTCGTAAAGTTCTATTGTAATTCATATACTGGAACAGATCCCCCGTGGCCACGATCTTTACGTTGTCCTTGTACCAAGAAATGTCAGGTGTTTCACTGGAGAGAGAAACAGGAACGTCCATAAGACGCAGAAATATGACAATCCAGTTAAAAGAAGGAGGAAGGAATATGAAATCAAACATTGTTTGAAATGAAATGGTTTATGCTGAGGTTGCTCTTGTCTGTAACCGTGGTTTCGGATTTCGCTCTTAACATAAGTTTTTTCTCCTAGACACCTTTCTTGAAACCTTTCCAAATATTTTTTTTTTTACAGTTTGCTGTATCAGGGTCCTGGCTGGACCTTTGCAAATGCACTGAGTTGCTGCCTTAGTCGATGAAAGAAGAAAATGATTTTATCTCCTTCGTTACTTATTGTAATAAAAGTACATGTGGCAACAAGATTTAAGGAAAGAAAAGGTTGCTGAGTGAAACAAGGCCCTAAAAACTATCAAGTGATCTGACTATTCTGCGTAGTTAACATATAAATGTCCGACCTACCTTCCTCCCACGGTACAGTTTAGGTAAAACTGATCTCCAGTGGCCAACGTATAAGAACCAGCCGGTGTGGTGTAAAATTTAAGGTTTGTATTTTGTGAAGCTAAACAAAACAAAAATAAATTTAGCATATGTGTTCTCATATTTTTCCGAAACCGAGGAAAAAGTTTGCATTGTTCCATTTATAAACAGCTCACTTTAAACTTAAAGAAGAGGCCTTTGTAACCACCCTCTGGAATGTCACGGAACATTCTCCTCAAAGAGTTGCGTGACAACAATTGCAAAGGGCGCTTTGCCTTGTCCTGACTGGAGGAAAATTATTTCATATTGAATATAGCAGAGTATTTTGGGCAGGAAAAAGGAAAAATAGGCGTAATTCATCACAAAGCAGACCAACATTTTCTTGTTGAAAATTGCTTGGGAAATCGAACCATTTAATGAAGCAGGCGAGATGTAGGGGCTTTTCATTATGCTGTGATAAATAGTATAGAATTCAGGATTACCACTGATCACTGCCCAATGGGTTTACGCAATTGCATTACTATCATTACTGTTACTGTCATCATTATCCAATTTTTTCTTAACAGTATTATCGAACAAAAGTACACAGAAACATAAGATTGGAACACAGCATTTATAAAAACAAAGCTGCCCTTAGACGCCCCCCCTAAGGAAGAGGATACCCTTCGGGTTACTCCCCCTAGACCTTATGAAACCAGGGTAGTCCTACAATTTTTAAAACCCGTTACACTATAACATCAGTATGAAAATACTCCATACTTTTCGCTATACATTTTCTAAAGTACTGACAAGGAGAATTTGTTTAATAATCATAACCTTCTTTAGTTAATGGTCATCACCTTTATTCCCTTGACCTCAAGTTAATTAAGCTCATCTTTGATTAGGGTTATATTGTTAGGAGAAATTAGATGCTGGTCATTCCTAGGGGCTAAAGGGTTAGAATTCCCCTATGGAAGTGGTTACCCGTGGGTTACTTCCTCTAGACATTATGAAGCCAGGGTGACCCTTAGATTTACAGATTCCTACATCATTGAAAAGTGTAAACAACGTACTCCTCTCACCTGAACTTTTAACGTGCAAAAATATATCCGGGCTTATAAAGTTTCTTGCTCTATGAAGATCTGTTACGCTACATTTTAGGCGACCTCCAGAAGCCATAAAACGATTCACATCATTGGCTGTGACAGGGGAGAATAATAAATCTCCGTTTGGTTCCATGAGTATTCGCGGTCTAAACGAGGAGCTGATGGGAAGGAGTGACATCCCAGGTCTCTGAGTACTCCATGAGTAGCTGACACGGTACTTGTACGAAAGCGACCCACAGGGAAGACGAAAAGATTCATTCTCGACCATACTGACGTTTCGTACACGATAGATTGAAAATGGTCCAACGACTATCAAGAGCAGCAAAAATATATATAGAAGTGAGTGAATCAAGATAATGGTTTGCGGTCATATCTTTCCATGGTCAGATCGTTCCACAAAATAGTCACTTCGTTCTTCAAAAAAGTCAGTTCGTTCCACATATATAATAAATATTTCTTAAATGTTTAAATGAAATCTGAGTACGAGTAGCGATCGGAACACAGACGAAAGTATTTACGGATCTGACTTGGAACGATCTAACCATGGCACTTAATGACAGGATACCAAGATAAAGTTGCTTGAAGCAAATACGGATCGTAAATGTCAGTATCTGAGCAACCGCGCGCCTACCCCTCCCCTAACCCAACATTGACTCTAACTTGTTGGCAGTCGACTGTTGTTGGGCTAGGGGAGGAGTAGTTGCGCAGTTACCCAGGTAATGACATAAAACCGCAGACACCATGTATTAAGTTAACATTTGCCCAATGCCCAAATGTTTTTCTCGTCTTTTTACTGCAAAAATAACTCGTATCCAGTGGATGCCTCCATCAGCCCTTCATACCCTGACATCAACATGCATGTTCTCCACACTGATCCTTACAAATTTCCAATGGAACCGATAAGGAGAATATGTTTACCAATCAAGAGCTTCTACAAATGGCAATAATTTCCTTCATTCTCATGACCATAATTTTTGATTAAGCAGTCATACTGTGAGGAGAAATTAGATGTTAGTCACTCCTTGTATTAAGTTTAGCGGATGCGGGTACAGTTTAAGATTACTCTACGAAACTTTTGAAATGTTAATCGCGTTGATGACGTCCAAATCAGCTAACTTCAAAAGGTTGTCAATTACTATTTCTCTTTTATTTTGAGGTTAACAGTTTACTATCACTGAGCCGTAAATTGAGCCTACATTTAGCAGTAATAAGACTACATTTTTAAAACTATATTCAGCGCTTTACCTCGACTTGTTGCTTACCTGAAAATTTTAGGCCAACTTTTTTACTAAACATAGTACCAAAGGCGTTCGACATGAAGACCTGATAATCGCCTTCATCAGATAAAATTCCAAACTTAATCCCCAAATCTCCATGTCTTGTTGTCAACACGCGGTCGTATGTAGGTTCCTGATTCAGTCTCAAGGCAGAGCCATTCAAACTCCACTTAAAGGTCTTCGGAAATGGCGTGTTCGATGCGACTGTTATAGCAACTGGTCCATATTGCCTCTGTGCATTGTAATTAGTTAAATCTGGAGGAAAAACGGCCGTGATATGTGGAATAAGATCGCGATCCACAAGCTGGGAGACACCAATCCTTGCCGTGAATGTAACTGAAACAAAAAATTTTAACAGACGTTAGAAGAAAGATAATAACGGGAGAGAAAAAGAGAGAGCCTGAGGTCAAGTTCTGATTTGATTAGTGACCAGTCATCACCCAGGGGGGAGGGGGCGGAGGAATTTTGGAGGGCTCACATGGTTTCCAGGGGGTATACAGGGATGTATTAGTCGTCGTCAACAGAGTTTAAAAGGAGGACTACAGCAAAATTGAGTGCAAATTAACTGCCAATGAGGAGAGGTCATGAAAATACTACAAAGCCTAACTTGGAGATCTGAAAAAATTATTGTGACACAACCAAATTCCCCCTCCCCTCCCATGTAATAAATAATGACCCGTGCCTTGATCAAAAGTTTCGTTATTGAGACAATTAAGCAAAGATTAACTCGTTCAAATCTGTTCCTTTTTTCCGGACGCAAAGATGTTCTATGTCAGCCAGCTTTTATTTGCTTGGCAATGAAAAGGAAAAAAAATGCCCTCTCCATGAAATAACGGTTACTTAAACTAGCCATATCTTGGTACCTATCACCTCAGTACGTTTTTAGAATAAAGACAACAAGGGGGTGGGGAACCTTACCAGAAAAAGTTACAATTTCGAATAGGAACACTCCGAGAGACCCTCACCCTTTAAAAAAAACTAGCACTTTGAACCAAACGGTCACTTTTGTCATCAAAGCAGCTTTGACCAGCACTTAATGGAATAAAATAATTAAATGGTTATATCCTTCTGGCTGCTTTCTATGGCCTTTTCTGTACCACCACAAATAACTTTCTGTCCCTCTCTTTCATTAAAAGGTACGCCCTTAGGACGAGGCATTCCTGTAATCTCAATTATAAAAAGCAAACCTTCATCCCAGACCCCCCCCCTCCTCCACTCTCTGATAGATATTTTTCTAGTGGCAGAAATGTGAATGACAGTACTTACGGGATGAGCAGTTTCGACCAGTGAAATCTCCAACACAGTGGCACACGTAGGTACCTCGAGTATCGGAACAACTCCCAGAATTTTGACAGGGTTGTAATGAAGCGCATATCTGTTGTCCTGCAACGGCATCATAAACAAATTTAAATCGTTAAAGGCTACTGTACTCAGCTCGTCCAGTCAATCAATCATCATTGAATCATCGTACTGTGACACAATCAAAATCATCCAACTCTCTCCCCCAGGGGATAAATAATGACCGATCCCCAAAACCAATCGCTACTCCTCACCTTTCATTACAGCCTGATTTTCAAACGAATTCTCCCTATTTTCTGATGGAAAGAAATATTTATATCTACTTCCTCCTCCCCCCAATTTCCTCTGACCGTCACCTAAGGTGCGAGGTTGCCAAAATAGAGTCAAAAGGTGCAAGGGAGATTTGAGGTGACATTAAACCACTCTGGGTATGAGGGTGAGAAGAAGGCAGCCCGTCCAGCCCTATCCTTGTGCGAATGGGGATATTCATGTTCATTTGTATACAGTTTGACATGTTTCTTTCAAAATACTCACCATTTATATTCATTGCAAACGATAAAAGTAGGACCAATAGGTGAACATTTTTAGGAACAGGTGAGCTTCCTGTCATTGGCTCCATTTGTAAATTGGTCCAACTAAGAGGAAAGCGGAAAAGGTTAACTCTAATCATTAATACAAATGTTTTACCAAGACTCTCAAGAAGTCTCCCAAAAATTTCTTCGTTCGTGAGAAATGAGAGCCAACGCCTCTGTGTTCTTAGCTTTGACGGCTGGGAGGGGAGGGGGGGGAGGAGAGAAGATGGGTGGGGAGTGGAGGGGAGGGAGGGGAAAGGAGGGGAAACCCTAAAGTAATGGGTTATTAAGATGAAATCTTAAGTTATAGTAGAATGTATTCTCTTAGTTACTCAAGAAGTCGGGAGATACCACATTTACGAATTTCGTTATTTTCTATGTCTGAACGTGTAAACTTTTAATAGCCGATTTTCTCGTCGGACAACTGAATATTCTACTTATATAAATACGCCGCAGAGAGAGCTTTGGGTCAAAGTCACGCGAAGTCACGATAGGGGCGAGACAGTCAGAACATTTCTTTAACTCAGTGTAAGCACAATCTTTGATTACTTAAGTTTTGTTTAACACAGCTCAGAGATTGCTGTAGAAAATATTCGCCGCCTTAAAGCCGAGTAGCTACTTGGTTTACCTGTGCTTATACAGACTGACTTTATATTCAGTAGTGACCGAGGGGGGCATTGGGGCCTATTAGAAACCGCAAAACTGTAGAAAAAATCATCCAAAACCGAAAAACCGAAAACCGCAAGCAAAACTGTCAAAACCGATACATTTTCACACCCCAGTTATTAAAACCCTGATCGATCCGATACAGTGATGACAAGTGGAGCATACAGCTGAGTAAACTACAATAATTTCATTACAGGATTTATGAGTGCCATGGACTTGGCATTCGCATCTTCTAGTATCTATTTAAATTAACAGCTGCTCTCTCGAGGACCTCGAGTGTGGTCTCTGCGGACTCAGCAGCTAGTAATGAAGCCTAGTTAAATTAGGGAAATTCGCACAAAAGTCCTATATATATACCGTATATATACCGTTTATTTGCCACATTGCAGAATTAACTGAATTAAAGGGCTATAAATTAACAACCATCAAATAATTAACACTACTACTACTATAGAGACAATAAAAATATCATAAATAATTATTTGCATATTCACATATTTACTAGCGAATGAAATAAAGGAACCTGAACGCTGGGTCCGGCAACAACTCCTATCAGCGTAAACAATATTTCTATTGTTGTTGCTGGCCCGCAAGTTGTAACTGTGACCACTAGATGCTGTTCTCGGCTTGAGGAAGTTAATGGGGTGGTCTTTTTTAGTCATCTTCTGAATATATTTACAGCAGAGCTGAGTTCGTCTTTGTTTCAAGCTGCTAAGGTCGGTAGCATTAAGGGCATCTAAGTAACTATGGCATGAATAGATAAAATGTAGTGCCCTTTTTTGAATTGACTCCAGCTTATTTAAAAGAAATTCAAATAGGATTGCAATTTTGCAGTCGCAAAAAGCTATAGCTCTGGAAAGTTTTCACGAAAATCCCTAATCTAACATTTCCATTTGCTAAGACCTGAAAGTTTGGAGATTCTATTTGAATGTTGAATCAAACAGTCACATATGGCCTGTAACTTGGTCACCAACTTCGAGGTGGCGTTGATAAAAAAAAACTCTGGCAATGTTCCGTGCTTAGCCGTACCCTCCCCTCCCCCCCTCCCCCCACCTTAGGGGAGGTGGAGGGTACGGCTACACCTAGGCTACCTGGGGATCCCTGGTTTGTCACGTATTCCTCTCGATAACATTTGCGTTTAGCAGTTATTCGAGGTCAGTGGAGGCGCGTAATTGCCGCTCAGATCACAGGCGGCCCAAGCTCCAGCTGTGAGATGATCATCTTACGCAATAACGGTCATGGCGGAATTATAAGAGTTTGTATGGGAATATTTACGAGCGCTCTAAGGAATAAAAAAATACATCAAATTCTCAAAAAAAATACCTCACCTCGCTTCCACAGCGCAGTGCTTGTTATCTGACCGCTTACTTTGATGAAAAGAACCCATTTGAGCGAGTTGTTCATTTCGAGGTTTTCAACGCACATAAGAAAAGCCCAAGGTTGAACACTCCATTTCCGAACGCCTGATCCGAGAAGCGAAAAATCCAAGCTCAAAATGACCGGGCGGCCACAAATCCAACACAGAATCCAAGCACACATACTGTAGTTTCATTTCAATTCACTACAAACTCAATCTTCCCCGTGCAACCGACGCTAAGCCGCAGTTTGCTTCAAAAATTTCCGGTTTAGAGGTTTCTAACAGCCCGCGACCACATCAACCTTGACACACGACCGTTGAAACCCTACCTCCTTTTCAAACTGAGCCTCGCCAGGGATCACACCGTCCGTTATTATCAATAAATTATTTTAGAACCACGGGTCCCCTCAGGTCGAAATCGATCAAGAGGCTATTGTTTCGATCGGCCAATCGAATTCGCCTTCGGAAATGTTTACAAATGTGTGATTATTTTCGTAGTCAGAGGAAAATCTGGCAAGGATTTATACCAGTATTCAATTTAGTTCTATCTGGACATACCTATTTTAATTCTGCCAACAAGACAACTGTTATTTTGCTTCGTCCGCACGAGAATGTGAGTCACAATAGAACAAGTCGCTCAGCCATGTAAGTATTCACTTTATTCTTAGTTGCCGGCTACGCTAAATTTCGCACTTCGTCTATGTGTTTCTTGCCAAGTGCCCTTGTAGATACTTATTTCTTTTACTTTAGGATAAAACAATAGCCTCTCGATCGATTTCGACCTGAGGGGACCCGTGGTTCTAAAACAATTTGGGCTTTTCTTATGTACGTTGAAAACCTCGAAATGAACAACTCGCTCAAATGGGCTCTTTTCATCAAAGTAAGCGGTCAGATAACAAGCAATACGCTGTGGAAGCGAGGTGAGGTTTTTTTTTTTGAGAATTTGACGTATATTTTTTATTCCTGAGGGCGGTCGTAGATATGCCCATACAAACTCTTATAATTCCGCCATGACCGTTATTGCGTAAGATGATCATCTCACAGCTAGAGCTTGGGCCGCCTGTGCTCAGATCGAAGAGAAACCGGAACCCAAATAGGTCAAATAGGAAAAACCAAAAACCGCATCGGATATAAAATCCGAAAACCCGTTAGTATTTTTTGCGAAAACCGAGAACCAAATGTTAACAAACGGAAAATCCGCAAACCGCAATGAACTCCAAAACCGCAAAAACGAAAATCCCAATGCCCCCCTCGTGACCCAGTAGTTTTCTTTGCGATCCAGATATTAAAAATTAAAGTCAATAGATAACTAAGGAAAAATTGATTCTAAATGGCCGGAGGCTATACCCGTGGCTTTGTTCAAGCAAGGCGAGAGAGCTTGAACTCAGAACTGACGAGAAACAACCTCAGTCTTCATTACACGTTTTCATTTCCCGTGCGCGTGTTCTTTTCCTGATCTCACACGATTTAATACACTATTGACATTTCCGCGGTACATCCAGCTTCGCTTTCATTTTGAAAAAAAATTTGCCGACTTCGCCAGTCAGTAATTTCCTTTCATCGAGTCCAACATGTAGCTCACGAAACGCCACAACCCTTTTTTCAAGCAACCCAGCCGTGGATAATAATCGCGTCATTCATTACTGTTATGGTGAAGCAAATATTAAGATTGTGTTCTTCTATAACCAAGCTATTTAAATTCAGTTCGGTGACACAGTCGTAGGGTGCAGTGAAGGTGTCACTGCACCCTATCTTGTATTTTCAATGCAAAGAGGTGATGAAGAAAGTGAAATGGCTTAGTCCTTAGGGGGTCAAGGCTTTTGCAATTCCGTCAATCCTTCGACGTAAACTTCAAGAGCAAAATTGTGTGGTAGACTGTTACCCAAACAGTAATTTAAGACAATTGATGAGGAAAATGAAAAGAAAGGCATCATTCATTTGAAAAGTCTTGAAATAAATTTGATCTCATATGAAAAGCAACTCTATAGGTATTTTAACAGTGCTTCTAATTTTAGTTCAGTTGTTTTTCTCGTGTGTTCAACAGAATATCTGCTTTCCATTACTGCAACTGACGTCAAAACAAATTTGAAGTTAAAAAGGAAATCACAATTTCTGAAAAACAGCTAAAGGTCCGGGGAATCGTGGTTGTTATGGGCATAGAAAGACGAAGGTGAACGTGTGTCTTGATTCAAGTAAAGCATCAGTGACCTTTGTCTAATTTGATCTGATCTGACACAAATATTGATAATACTATTGTGCACTGTGTGATGATCATTGACTCTCAACATATTCAAATTTTTGCACTCAGATTCTAAACGCCTCGTTTTTGTGCAGGGTAAAGAAATATAATTTTTCCAATTGGTCATCATTCCTGTTTTCACGCAAGAAGTCAAATGTTATCAAATTTATGTAAAATATTATAGACGATCCACGCACGAAGGGTTCCATGCAACAACAGTACAATCAGGTCAACAGAGAAATGCATTAAACAAAGAAGAAGTACGTTTGAGCACGGTACAAAACAAAACAGGCCTCTTTCTCCCACGCGCCTTTTCTCTGTTTTCTCTCCTCGTGTTACCGTATGAGTTGTGGGACTTTAATTTTGATTTAATTATCGATAGTTTCGACCGGATATCTCGTTAGAAATTAAAAGTTTAGCGGTCTTCCAAACTCTCAAAATTCAAATAATGTCTCACCTGAATCATAAAAGGCGCCACTGCCAAGAACTTCTGACACAGTAGACCTTGGTAAGCGGCGCAGGAAGAAAGCACGTTTCCAATGTTCGTTTAAAACCCGTAGATGTGCTATATCATCGCCTTATGACGTCAAGACACTTAAGCATAGCGAGAGGCCTTGAACGATTCGAAAAAATGTTCAGCTATTTACACATCATATTTCGTCTTGACGAACCGAGATTAAAGACGAAATGGGGTGACCTTGAAACCAAACCATGCTACGTGATCACCGTTATGCCTCATGAACAAAAATGCTGTCGAAAATGAACGAGCAGTGACACAATATAATGTATTTGCATTTAAATGTTCCCACCTACCCATTATAATTAGAAATCATTGTTTGGACTACGTAATTAATTTCTTCACAAGTAAACCTGAGTTTTCTTTCTTTGGTGGAAACGTAACTAACGTCTCCGAAATATCAGAAGTTGCCAGATAGATTAAGCACGAGCGCCGGGGGTAAAAAAATTAGAAATATCATGCCATAAATTGTGTCAAAATTAAATCCTTGGGGGGGGAATGAGAAGCCGCATACTAATTGCCCACCATGAAATAAAATCTTTCGTCTGAAAAAACGACAACTGAACACTAAAACATTATTGTTCTGGGCTAAGCCGCTCACAGTTTAAAAGATCTATTAATTGGTTTGTTTATCATCTAAAAAGGTTTTGTAATAAATCTTGTTCCAAACGAGGCAGTGATCACATAGGTCATATAGGTCCTTTAATTACAAAATTAAGCCACCTGTTCTGTAGAATGAAAAACCGAATAAACTTAAGACTTAAAGGCTCATTTGCACAATTGACAAAGAAGTCAATAAAAAAGAATAATGATGACAAAAGGTACTTAATAAGCAAACAAAAGAACTAGCCAAAGATTGGCATAGTGAAGGTAAATTTAGAGACGTGAAAAAGGAACCTGCTTCAATTTTAAACTTTTCGGAGTGAAATCTTGTAAGAATCTTAAAAGCAAACCTTACACTTTTGTCTCGACTTTCTTTCCCCTCGTAACAAGAAAATTCACATAGCGCGGGGCTAACGCTCGAAACGTCCGCTTCAGAAACTCTTTACCGAGGCAAAATTTTACATCATCAACACAGTTCATAAAGCCAAATTATCTATGGAAAAATCCAGTGTGCCTCAATGTGGCTGTCCCCTTTTTAAATTTATTTTTCTGCGCAGTTAACCATGATTAATTTACGAGCCACTTGAAATAGGTCACGGACTAAGCTCTAATGATAAACAATGATGGGAGTGTTTTCCTCAATGTTAAAGACTGTAAACGTGTTCGTCATTCAGCTGTCGAACGAGTAATATCAACCTCACCAAAGAAAATACTAATCAGTATACAGGTATAAGTTAGAATATAAAAACCAAATTTGCATACAAAGTCTCAACATTTTCGCTTACAGGAGAATAGTATTTTTATACAACGAAGAACGAAGCGAGCCCTATTTCATCCTGAGCCAAACGGAGGGCGTGACACCCGTTGAAAAGTAAAAAGATAAGCTAAAAATAATTTATTTTTATGATGACGTTAGTTGTCAAGGGCTGTTGTTTTTCTTTGAATCCACGCAACAAAAACAACATATTTCGTAAATAAAGGAGAGACTATTCTTAACAGTTTAAAACAGTTTCACTTCTCAAGTTCGCCTAACTTCAGAGACTGAGAGACGGGGGTGTCGAATGATAAATTGTTGTGTGTGCACCTTCAATTAAAAATAATGTCACTCAGAAAGTATTAACCTTGAAAGATGCGAACAAAAGGTTGACTTGGAGGCGCGGCGTATAACTCTTATCTACATCTAAGTATTGATGTTTTAAAAGAGCTGTCATCATATCTACCCGCACTCACCTTGGGCTTTTAGAATAAACGATAACGTTCAAGGTTGATATAGTTTTTTTTTTTTGCGCAGGAATATGTCGTATGTATTGAACTAGCTTTATTTGCTTTTTTCAGGAGAAAATTGTTTGTTATTGTCCGTGGATTGATGAACATCTCCCAGAAAATTTCGTATGCTCAAATATTACGATTTCAAAAATTCTCTCTCTATTTGAAACGTAAATTATTGTGAGGATGCATTTATTAAAAATATAACGAAGGATGCTAGGTAATGAGGATTTTAAGGGGGTGAAAGCTGAATAATGAATACTGAATAACAGATGCACAAAAGAAAGGAGCAATCAGCACTTAGGTTTGAAAACGGAATCAGGGGATAATCCATAACAAAGTCATGCCACTGGAATAATGAGTAACTCACATTTGTTTGACCCGCGAAAACATGTTATGGGGGAAAAAACATCTTATGTGCGTATAGTTTGTAAAAAGGTTTTTACGGGCCTGTGTGACTCCTTCAGCTGGTAAGTCTTCAAAGCTTAGTAGACTCAACTAATATGTATTTAAGGGATTTACCTTTTTGATACGATGTAAATGGGGGGTTCCTTCAGTAAGATGTCGTCGCTTCTTTCTATATATAAGGCTCACCGGCTTCTTCATTAACACGTTACATTATACTTGAAAAGGCATTATCCTCTTCCGTGCATTATTCAAGTTTCATGTTTTGGCGATGTAGCTGTCAAAGATTGGAAAGTTTTACTTCTACCAGATACCACGGAAATAACCGATTATTTTTTTATCAGCAGTTGAGAGTTGGTTATTAATTCCTTTTAAGTAGCCCTGTGTAGCACCATAGAGGCTTCCTCTTCAATAACGCCTCAAGGCTTCAGGGATGGCACGAATAGAGATTTGTGTTTAAAAAGGTATCTGTGTTTCAATGCACCTCCCTTTAAAGGATAAAGTTTTTGTTTAATCAGCTGTCGCCGTTGAACACGTCTGATTCAAAAAATGTAATGTTTTTCTTACATTTCAGCCTAAAGTTATTGGTTTCTGCTATAATACTTCGATTTCGTTTATTCTAGTGCAGTATTGTTACAACAGAAGAACATGTTGGCAATGAATCTTTTTCCATACCTCATTAAATGCTTTAAACCCAGAAGTAATATTTGATGGTGTAATCCAGAGATCGTCCGAGTGAGGGAAGTCCTGAGAAGGAATGTTGTTGGTAGTGGTGACTGACGTTTCGACAAACTGAGCGGAAGACATTATCAGAGCCGATAACAACTTCCTTTGCCATCGGTTCAAGAAAATACGTCATCGAAAAGCCTTAAAAAAAAAAACAAAACCAACAACTACGCAGGCTATTTTTAATACATCTTCGGGTATGTCGTTTTTCTGGACAATATATTGCTTAATACAGAGTTTCCGTTGCATAAACGATATTACAATCGTTGAAAATATGGTGTGATTGAAATTACAATTAGGATTTAAAGCAGCATTATTCTGGCTACCCTGTGGCAGTTGGTTTGTTTAAAAATAACCAGTGAAACCCTGAAGGCAATTCAGTTTAACTCGGAGGAGTCATCAACTTTACTTTTGATTGATTTCCTTGTTGCTGATCTAAAAAGAAAGAGAAGGAAAACGCCTTAAAGACAGAAACAATTTTTAAGATTGTAAAAGCTAACTAGTTAAGCACGTCTAGAATCAAGCCAATTGACCCACCACGCGCCAGAGCTCATTCAGGTGTCCGTAGCCAGCGATGACTGAGAGTTTTGCTACTCCCCGGTAATCTCGTGCCCAGATCCTACCGTGTAACCCTTACTGAAATGTTGGCAGGCGCTTAGCTGTGAGATGTCTGGATACGACAAATTTTCCCCTTTAAATGGGATGCTGGCGAGGATGCTGGTCAGACCATACCCATAGCAACGAAAACAATTGTTTGGCGCTCTAAGACTTGAAAATTTCTTGGATATTTCAATATAGGTCTTCGCGCTCACAGAAAGCTAAACGCTCAAAGACCAGTCCATAAAGGGAAAAACAACTTTTTTGGGTTCATACTAACCTTGTATTGCAGAGATGGGTTCCGCAGCACGTGAGATCACAAACCACCTCTTTATCTTTCATATCCTTCTTTTCACATAAGGTTTTCTTGCATATAGTGCTGATGAAACAGGACTTTGCAAACTCGTGGATAATTTTTCCATCGTTGAGCGTTCTCGTTCTGTGTACTGACATGCAGGTGTCGAAAAAGGACCCACAATTAAGGTTCGCACTGTTACGTGTACAGTTGGCCCAAGACCCCTGTGAGTAACATGTTTGGCATCTTAACGACAGGCCTGAAAACAGAAAGAAGAAAATAAAGAAATATTGATACTTAATGCTGTAGTTTACAGCTCCTCTTTGAGCACGAAACTGAAGGATTTGTGAAAATCACGAGTATCGAAAAGTGACACAACAGCAGCATTTCTATTTTAATTTTTTTTTGGTACTAAAGTTGATGATATTCACATACAAAGATCAGTGTCTTTTTACCGACTGAAAATATTTGATTGTGGAAGATCGCAGGTCACGACCAATTACAGAGCGCGTAGTATTCATTTTATTGCATAACAAACAAAATGGCGCCGAGTTCATGTCGGGAGTTATGAAGAAAAAAAGCTTTGATTCATACCTAGATACGTGGCAGATAGCTGTTAACTTCTAAAGGAGTGTTTGATTTTACATATGAAGCTTCCAGCGATGTTTCCGCGATAACGTATGAATCGAGAAGATAAGAGACGACTGTTTGTTTGACCTTTATCAGCTGTAAGTCGAAAATCTTTAAACATGTCGAAATGTTGTATATACAAGTAATTGAATTGTGTTAAACAATCGGTAAAGAATCAATAACACTTAAATTTCTGGAGACTAACAAAATGCTTGCAATGCCCTACCCCTTTAGATTGAAATTTATTTCAGTATGCTGATTTATCCCATTTTAAAGTTTATATAAATCGTTGATCGGAGAAAACCGATCACTACCTGGGCGTTCGGAACATTGAGAAGTTCGTTTCACTAGTACATCAGCCCGAGAATGTCTGAAACATCGTAAAAATGCATTCATTCACACTGTTTGCTCAAACACTTAATAGGAATTTCGTAGCAATAAATCAGTGACTGTTGCCAAACGGGAGCATTACAAGGCTTGTTGCCACAGTTTCCACATTTTCCTCTTGATAATCTTTTTATCTTTTTCTGGATAACACGAGAACATGAAACTTGATTTACGTCAAAAAATAAAACTGAAACACAAAATACCAGGCAACAAGTAATTGTGAAACTGCGACAGAAGAATTGGGTACAACCTTTTTAGTCAGTAATAGTATTCAAACTCCGTTGCTAGCTGGCTATTTGAATGTGCCATCGGTGGTGCGCTCTCTATCCATGAACGTTCTCTACTGTTTTGTGGATAGTTTCGCCATATTATCTAAGAAGGGATGAAATTTTACTTTTCTATAAATCGGCATTACCTGTGCCCAGTACGTTCAGAAGCAAGAGGCCACAGATGAGAGATCCAACCATTGTTGTGAAGTCTCAAGCAAAACCGGCAAATTGACCAGGTATCTCAATGTTATGGACGTTCACAATGGTGCTAAGACTCTCGCTCAATGATATCTAACCGAGCTTAGTGCATTTATATCTCAATAATGTCACGTGAGTTTGTCAGTTAAAACAACTGGCACCGTTTGACCATCAGTTCCTGTTATGTAAGACCTCCCCTCGAAGTGAGCCAGAATTAAATGCCTTTCAAACATGATCGATGTTTTCCTTCGTGAAAAAGTACAAGACGCATCAACTCACAAATTCCTAATCATTACCTCACTGACTATTCCTCTTCGCTCATCATGTAATCCAGTTTGTGGGTGGAAGTAATTGTCTCAAAACTTCCTCTGTAGAAGTCCCCTGACTTTCTCCTGAGGGGAAGTGTATTTCAAGTCATTTATATTTTTCGACCCTTATACACGACTTACATTAAATTAAAACACTTATTAGTAAGATTTCGAAACATTATCGACTCAATTCATTTTTTTTTTCTTTAATCTCAGCTACATAATTTTACAAGAAAAACATATTTCAATTTTTATCTTTTCCTAAGGAAATACACGCCTATGAACTCTTCAGTTTGTGGCTGAAATGCGTGCATGCTGAAAGAAACTGTTATAGCAGCGGTTTAAGCGTACGAAAGAAATGGTTTTCAAGGTCAACCAAAGGTAACCGAATACTTTTCGCACGAAAAACTGTACATTGTTCTCGAAAAATGAAATCCTCGTCTTTCAGCGTTATGTTGGTTTTCAAGGAAGAGTTACTCACTTGGGGAATAACGACTTGTACTGACTTGAAAATGTTTTCCAGCCATCTCTGCGCAACTCAAAGACTTCCTTTCAGTTTTACAGGATATTTAAAGATTCCTCAGCCACTAATGTATTCAGTTAACTCCCTTTTCCTTTACACGCAATTGTTTTTGATATCAAACTTTATTTCAGTACATTACACTTCAAAGGCGTGTGTTTACACTACTGGAACAAGCAAAAGCGTAGTATTGATCATTATAGGTTTTTACAGGTTTTTATTCCATGCGATTCAGTATTAGCGTGTGTGAATCTCTTTTTTTTTAACCAAATTTTTCACGAGTTCGTAGAGCCAAAACGACAGAGTTTGAAAGAGCTGGCTTATTTGTGGTTCGGGCGCCCACAAAATTGTTTTTTTTTCCTCATCCCAGCTTTCCCAAAGTTTCTCATCATGGATCTCCATTATTCCTTCGCCACGAATTCCACCTCGATCTTTATGCAACTGCTTCCTTTCACCTCTAACTAGTTTTGAAATATGATATGATAGATATGCACTATTTTGAATTGACCATGTTTACAATAACGCTTTGTTAAAAATTCTAACTCTCCAAAGATGATAAGAGAGGGTTCTATCATCTCTAACAACTGAGAGTAACATCAATATTTATCTTATACACATGCTGAGCAGAAGATTTGTTGAAAAAGGCACGTAAAAATAATAAATATAACGTAGCGATTTCAATTAGTTTTGAGACAAAAATCTTGCACCCCTGTTGATTTTCAATGGGGCTGCAAAGACGTAACTTTAAGTGTCAACTTCGCTAATTTTAAGAAACGGATAAAGCTACATATGTCCGTTTCCTACGTCTTATCAATTCATTTCTCTTGCTGCCGTCTTTTCTAAAGCTTAGCCTTAAGTAATTGATGTCAACGGCTGAACTCTTAGGTTCGCGCTGAACATAAAGTTAACATCCCGTTTGGGTGAGGGTTCAAGTAAACAGGAAGCTCCATGGATCTTTTTGTTGTGAAAAATAAGTTTCTTCTGTAAAAAGGCGAGTTTGGTGCAGAGTATCATTAAGTTTAGTACACTTTTATTTGCTTTCTAAAAGTATTTAAAGTTGAATGGTTTCCTTTAATTTTATTATATAGGACATCTTCGTGATATCTCTTTTTGTCTAGGAGATCATGGGCGTTTGGAATTGTTCTATATGAAATCTGTCAAGAAAACATGCATTCTGACAACAAGGAGACAATAAAAGAATTTTAGGAATTCCTTAGTCTGATGTTCGAATCCTCGATATCGTTTTCGTCGATCTTCGGAGTTTTTGGCTTCGGGCTCTGAGTGGGAGGGGGGAGGGGAGAAAAGAAAGGACATGGTTAGTTTATAGGTGCGCATAATATTGAATTCACTTTTCTTAAACTTTGGATTTATACAGGCCTTTAAATATGTCAGCTGCCCAAACTGAAGTAGAGTGACTTATTTGCCAAGCACACCGTGTCTGTCGGCCGAAGAGGAGAAAGATGTCAATTCCGGAATTGTGGGGTGACAAAACATGGAGATTTGGGGACAATTTTATTTGGACTGGGTCGGTAAAAACCAATAATCCAGCCTTCCTCTTGTTAGAGTTGCGATGAAGTAATTACTTTGAGGCTCCGAAGGAAGTGAACCACAAAGAAACCAATGCTACGACGTTAATCTTAGATACAGATCATAAAATAAAAAAATTTAAAAAAAACCACTTATATTTGATCTTTTTATCAATTTACTGTTTTTGTGTATTAAATATATTTTTACTTTTAATATGTGGATTGTTTCGTCCGTTCGTCCATTTATTTATCTATATTATTTAATCGAGGCACTATGCAAATCTTTGGCTTGTTAGAACTGAAACTGAAGCTATAACCTCACTTCTGATGGAATTGTTTTGCATGACAAACGAGTGCCGACAAGCGGACATTTGTCCCACTGAAAAGCTGTCGGTAAGATGTTAACGCAACTTTTTTTAACAATTCAAACAAAATGTCCCATAATTACTCAGAGTGAAGTCACTGCCTGCAGTTAATTAGTACGTTCAGCTGTAATTTCTCTAGGAAAACAATTTTATTCTAAATACTGGATTTAATATCCAACCGCAGTAAGATGTAGCAGTTCTATTGTTAGCTCTCTTTCTTGGGTTTGGTTCCATGTGCGGTTTGGCTGAGAAATGTAAGTTGATATCTTTCAGCTTTTTATACGCACGTTCGGTAGGAAATGATAGAATAATTGATCGAACCATGGCAGAAATGCAAAATTTCGTTTCTCACCCCAAAATGATAAAGGAAAAGAAAAAACAGCTTACAACAAACGCTTTCCGTGGTATTCCGCACAATGACAAATAAAAGAATTCTTAACTCAGTCCTGAAAGTAGTTCCAGAAAACATAGCCCGGAAACTTTTTCACCACTATTTCTTGGAATATTTCCTTCCTTAGGACTGAGAACCAGGACACAAAGTGTTATTAAATTCCAACTTTTAATGATATGGTCGACGCGCCGTGGAATTAGATACTGAGTGTTAGGTTCGCTTTCGCCTGCTGACCCTGTTTGTAGAACGTGGCGGGAATCGTATAAAGCTTGGTGTACGTAGACGCAAGTTACACAGATTGTAACACTTAAGACGCTCTTTCTAAATCGAAAGATGGTCGCCACAAAGGTATGGGTGTTTATTTTTGAAGCGTTCAACTTTACCTCATTTTTACTGAGGTAACTAAGGAGATTCGACACCAAAGAATGGAAGGGAAGAACACTAGCAATATCCAAGAATTGGAGTACGATCCTCTTGGGCGAACACCATTGCAAGTTGGCATCGAAGTTACTATTGCAGTTTTAATATGTATCGCCTGCATCGTCGGCAACTCCTTAGTTGTGGTCACCATTAATAGAAATCCTCGTCTCAACTCCATCACTAACATGTTGGTTGAGAACCTTGCGTGGACGGACATCATCATGGCAACGCTGCACCTGCCATTTTGGATAGCAAGCATGCGCAGTGGTCAGTGGTTATTTGGTCACTTGGCTTGCAAGTTTGTTGGCTTTTCTGAGCTAGTCTTTGGCACAGCTTCGCTACAAACAATGGCAGGAATTGCAGTTAATCGATATTTCAGCATCGTGAAAAGAAATTTTTTTGTAAAATATTTTTCAGACCGTAAAACAACGTATGTGATTATTATTGCCACATGGGTTTTTCCCGTCCTTGTATGCAGTCCGCCTCTGTATGGCTGGGGAACTATAGAGTTTAGTGGCAAGTTCACTGATTGCACCATGGGATGGTACGTGAAGGATGTCTCCTACATTACATTTTTACTAACGGTTGCAATTTTTATAACAATGAGCGTCATAATCTACTGCTATTTCACCATATTCAGATTTGTAAGACAAAGCTCCCGCCAGGTTCAAACTTATAATAGGTTAAGAGATAAATTCTATCATCAGAAGGAAGCAACGACGGAAAAAGAAAAGAAGATAATCAAAGTTTTCGTGGCTGTAGTTTGTGTGTACACTTTGTGCTGGACACCAGTTTGTGTTGTCGGTTTTTGCGAAGTGTTCGGCCACGCAGCCCCCCGTTTTGTTTACATCATTGTTTATTACATGATGTTTTCAAGCAGTTTTTGTAATCCGATAATCTACGGCGCGTTCAATCCACAGTTTAGGATGGCTTTCAAACGAACACATGCTTCCTTGCATATATCAGTGGGTAAACCATCAAGAAGGTCAAATTCAGCCCGCGGGGAGCCTAGTGGGAATGATCTGATCTGGGCGAGAGGAATAACAAATCTTGACACTGTTCTTCCCAAAATACAGCAAACCGTCGAAATCGAAACCAGACTTTAAGTCGGTCTATATTCTTTTCGATTAACTCAGGTGTTTCATGAGCTGGTTGAATGACGAAAATCAAAACTAGAGGAAATTAAAGATCATAATCTCAGTCTTTTCGAGATCATTTATATGGTCGGAAAAACCGAAATCTTCCGACATTAGGTTTCAGATAACCAACTATTTAGTTACTTATCTGGAAAAAACCATCAACTATTGAAAGGGATGCAATAAAGAAAATTATCAGCAATAGGAATCATTTTCCTGACGCAAGTTCTGATAGTCATTGTAATACTGATTGAGGTTTCTATCCTTTAGAATTTGTGGAAAATAGCACAAATGAGAACTCACCATTATCTATCGTGGAGGCATATTTAAAGAATATTTCATATATATATTTATTTTAATAAACAACTATTTTCTGAAGTGGACGTTTCTGTTGGTGGATATTTACCGAGCCATGAAGCGGTGAGGTGAATATTCATCACTGACCACTGAAACTGAGGTAAATAGTTGTCTTGGTATCTATCAAAACGGTGAGAAAATATAGCACAAAAAGATGATTTTAACTAATTTATTCCTGCAACGATAAAAATGTTTCCGGATGCAAATCCGGGGAGAGATGTTCGGAGGTGAATAGCAAAGGACATTTGGAGTTAAAGTACTCAACCAGAGCGCGCCTTAAAGTTACTCACTGTTTTAATTTATACCAATTATTGTGAACGGTATATTTTACAGTTCTTGGTTGTTAGCTTCTCTCCATTGCATGATGGTATTGGTTTCCTTATCTTGTGAATGAAAAAGGGTTCCTTCAACAACATAGTTGCCGTGAAAACCTCTTGGATTTAAAAATAACGGGACTTTGACGAAATGAAGCAAAAGCTGCCTACTGGTATGAAGTTTCAACGTACTCAGTTGCACACTAGATAGAGATAACAAGTAGATTCTTTATTATTCCTATCTTTAACACCCATTTGGAGAGTCGGCAGTCGTTTATTATGTAAAACAATTCCATTAGATAAGAGGTGATTGTTTCAGTTTCAATTTTAACAAACCAAATATTTGGATAGTGCTTCAACTAAATAACATTAATAAAAAAGTGAATAAACGGGCAACACAATCTAGATATTAAAAAGGAAAAATATGCGTAATATAAAAAAACAATAAATTGTTAAAAATATGAATTATGGGTGTTTTTCAATTTCATGTATCTAAGATTCAATTTTATATATCTGAGATTTATTGTATTTTAGATTAACGTTGTAGCATAAGTTTCCTTGAAGTTCACTTCTTTCGGAACCTCGAAGTAATTACTTCTTTGCGACTCTAACAAAAGGAAGGCTGGTTTATTAGTTTCACCGACCCAATCCAAATAAAATGTCCACAAACGTCTCTGTTTTATCACCCCACAAGCCCCGCATTGATATCTTGCCCCACTTCAGCCGACAGACACAGTGTGCCTGGCGAGTAAGTCACTCTGCCGCAGTTTCGCCAGTTTACAAATTTTAAGGCTTGCACAAATCGGAAATTTTTGAAAAGCTATTTTCATTTCACGTGTACCTGTCAACTAACCGTGTCATTCCCTCCCTCCCCCCCCCCCCCCCGTCTCCATTCACTTAGACCCCAAAGACAACAATTTGACGGAAACGATATCGATGATCCGAGCATCCTAAAACTGTTTAATTATTTTTCGAGTAGTCTTTCTGAAAAAACAGAAACACTGACAATGTCACTGGCTTTTATTGTTTGGAAAAAAAATTGATAACGGACAGAAAAAAAACAACAAACAAAACACGAGACATAATATTATTCATACACGACCTACTCAGTGAAATAAACCCATTGAGCCAACGCTGCAAATGAAAGTCAGCGGTTATTTTATTGCATCAGTTTTGCACATGGTGAATTTGTTGAAAATATTTTTGCTTCTTATAAGTTTCCTTCTTCGTCAAAATGCCGATCAGTTGTAGATTTTACAAACACAAGTACCCAGAAATCGACGATGTCGTCATGGTGAACGTTCGAAGCATCGCTGAAATGGGAGCATACGTGAATTTGCTGGAATACAACAACATTGAAGGAATGATTCTTTTGAGCGAATTGTCAAGGAGGAGAATTCGTTCGATAAACAAACTGATCAGGGTTGGAAGACACGAGTGTGTGGTGGTTATTCGTGTAGACAAGGACAAAGGTTTGTTGGTCTTCTCTTTTTGTAAATTTCACAATCAGAAACAAATATTGCATTTCTTTACGTTGTTACTTGCAGTGCATGCGCATTGGGGACGTCCACCAGAAATTTATAAGCTTTACTAGATAACGAAGACCTTATTGACCCTGAGTATCGTGGCTATTCTACCATTTCAGAATAAACCTTATTGTTTTCGAAGTGATTATGATCATCCCAAAAATGTAGGCATTAGGAACATTAATAGGAAGTGTAAATGTTGTCATGGTTTCCGGTGCATGTGCACCGACGTAAAATCCATCAATCATTAACCTTAAAATAACTCTTCTTTTTTACTATTCTCTCAATAAAACTATTATTATTTTTGTTTGACTATTTGATATACTTTTTTAGCATCATGAAGCAAATGAAACAGAGTAAATCTGTGTGAACATAAGATACAAATACTTTTCTTTCCTCTCTGTATAACACGACTGTTAATAATGACAATAGAAGTCAATTACAGACCAGTCGGTTCCCACAGATGTTCAAATTTCATAGAAAGCAGAAATACAATATTTTCTAGTCTGACTTTTTAACTGATGTCCAATAATTTGACAGGATATATTGACTTGTCCAAGAGAAGAGTCTCACCAGAAGAAATCAAGAAATGTGAGGAAAAGTTCACCAAAGCTAAAGCAGTAAGTCTCATCAATAGTAGTTTGAACCCTTTAACTCTCAGAAGTGATAAACATGTAACTTCTCCCTATAATATCCATGCACTATCCAGCAAACAGGTTATGAGAATACTCAAACTTATCAGGTAGAGGTTATCTTGATTTTACACCAAATTCTCGAAACTTATTTAGAAGGAAATATGTAGCAGTTAGAGGAGAGAATTTGCAATGAGATCTGGGAGTTAAAGATTCATCTCTTGAGTTGATTTTATTGAGTAATACTGGATAATTGCCATTGTGAAACATTAATCTGTTTTTAGAGTTTATTAATTCAGTCTTAACCCCATTTTTTCATCTGTTCATTTTGTTGCTTTAGGTGTACAGTATTCTGAGGCACTGTGCAGAGATCTTAGGATATGAGACAGATCGTGAGTTAGAGGAGCTGTATGAGAAGACAGCTTGGTATTTTGATGAGAAGTACAAATCACCAGGGAGTTCATTTGAAGTGTTCAAACTAGCTGTTGGGTGAGAATATTTTAAACACAAATTGGTAGCTGCCAAGTGGCATAGATGGTACATTCACCAAGGATGTACTACAAATATTAAGAATAAAAGCTATAGGTATGCAGAACACAAAAGACTACAGTACCTAATCAACAATGGTTTCTGCAACACCAATAGTTTGCACTTTTTGTTTTCGAGGAGTGTTGTTTTCAGAACCTTGAACCCTGATCTCCTTTTCTAAAAAACAATAAAATGTGTCTGGTTTTCCTATCAATTAGGGAAGCAAGAAAGGATTTTTTACAAATATAACTTGTATCTAGCTCTAAGATGAGGGACAAATAAAATAAAACTTTAGAGAACTTTTTGCTGGCAATTATATTGCTTATGCTACCTGGCTTTACCAAGAGTACATCATGATGAATTGACCCAGGCTGGAACCTGGGTCCTTCTATAAGATTAATAAGGTTATAACATGCCTATGTACTTCTGCCCTAAGACTAAATTATATTTAATTCATTTTAGGGACCCAAAATTACTAGATGAGTTGGATCTTGATGAAAAGACCAAATCTACCTTACTGTCTAACATAACACGAAGGCTTACTCCCCAAGCTGTCAAGATCCGTGCTGATATTGAAGTGTCATGTTATGCCTATGATGGCATTGATGCTGTGAAGAACTCCTTGTTAGAAGGACTGAAGTGTACGTCAGAAGATGTTCCTATCAAGGTTGGTGCACATTAGTAGGAGAGTGGTAGATGTTGTCAGGGGCATAGCCAGGATCTTTCAAAGGGAAGTCACACTTTGTCAAACAGAGGGTACTCACCAGATTGTCATGTTGACTTCCATGCCATGTTTTACTTTAAAATAATTTTAAAGAAAAGCTCACAAAGGGGGGGGTCACAGGCACCCCTGAACCCCCCTGCCAGCTTCACCCTTGGTGGTTCTTTATGGTTAGCACCCTAGACTCACGAGTGAGGGAATTTGGTTTCATAAACTGAGATTATGATGTAAATTGGCCATTGTTAAGAGTTTCTAAAGCTGACTTTCCAAGCACTAGTCCCTTGTCAGAGCAAATGACTAAGGGTCAATGCTTGAAATGTGATACTGCTCATGGTTGCAGCACCATAGTTTCTTTAGTGACTTACCCCCTTTATTCTTTTGACAAAGGAAGATGTTCAGGGCCCAGTTGTTTGAAGGCCAATTAACACTAACTCAGGGTTAAATTTTAAACTAGGTTTCTATTTTTCTCTGTTTAAAAGCCAGGGTAGGAGAGGGTTGTGGTTGCATGTACCCTTAATGGACTAGTATCCTATTCAAGGATAGTGGTTGTACTTCTAGCACTTCGATACAGAAACTAAGATAAGCTTTGGCAGGAAGAGCCAACAGGCTGATGTTTCAAAGGAACACTTAAGTAAAAGTTTTGTTAGATGACTGGAGATTTTCAGTCTGATTAGTTAAGGAATTGTCTACAGAAAAGTTTGGCTTTGTGTGTGTAATAAGCTCCCTCACTTACTTTGGAGGAGTTTCCTTCTTTGCTATTCTTTCTTGTGATTGAGACTGAATACAGAAGCCCAGACTTTGCATATGACTGATGGGATGGTTTGTTGTAATTTGTAAATAACTGAACTAAATCTGGCTAATGTAATGCTTGGCATCAGTGAAGATACCTGAAAGTTATTCAAAATACAAATACTCTTCACATTTAAGCAGGATAATACAGCATAATCACTTGAAGTTGTCCTTTATCTTTTTAGATAAATTTGATAGCAGCACCTCTTTATGTGATTACAACAACAACCTTGGATCGTGATGAGGGACTCCAAGCTTTGACAAATGCTGTGGATGCCATAAGAACTACGATCAAAAAATATGGAGGAGATTTTAATGAAAAAGCTGCTGTAAGTTGAAACTTCTTTGTTCTTGAATATGAAATACCACATGCACCTTTGCCACCTAAAAATGAAAGAAAAGGTAGATATTTTACATTTGAGAGTTTGGGGATGTCACCATCTGTCTGGTATCTTGCAAGGAAGTAAGAAGTATCAGACTGGGTTAGGATAATCAGTTGCTTATCAATTTTACCTTTTGTGTGACAATGATGAAACTAAGGTTACCCTTAGCCAGGGGTTACAGTAACTTTTTCCATAAGCAGCTACTGATGGTATAATTAGGCTTCTGTACCTTAACTTAAGAGTGATGAGCATCTAATTTCTCCTTGCAAAATCACCTCTGAATCATACATTAAGATTAGAGAATAGAGGAAATGATCACCAACTTAAGAAGCTCTTGATTGTTAAGTCTCCTTGTTAGTACCTAAGGAAATGTATGGAGAACAGTATGGACAAGAGGTATACTGATGTTAGTGTGTTAAGCATTAAGGTGCAACCCAAACATGAAAGCCTGCTTGTAGGATAAACAGCCTGTGGTGAGAGGCCTTAGAGGTAACAATAGACAGCTGGTAACTGGCTTTTATTGAAATGCCTGCCTAGGCTATGCCCTGGAAGAAGTCACAAGCACTCCTACTTTTGAAGGAAATAAATCAGAATCTTATATCTTTCTTTTTCAATACATTTGCAGCCAAAGGTTGTCACAGAGAGTGACGAGGCTGAGCTTGCCAAACAAATGGAAAGATTAGAAAGAGAAAATGCTGAAGTAGATGGTGATGATGACAATCCTGATGAGGAAGAGATATCAGAAGAGATCCATTAATTATCAAATTTCTCCAAATTCTGTGCCAAGCTTCATACTTTGAGTTTGTCATTTCCTCAGTGTTTCATTTGTGAAAGAAAACTGACAAAGTTGCAGATGATAAAACAGCTGGATTCTTTTTGATTTAGTATAGATAAGTCCTCATCTTGAATATAAGGTGGGTGTGGTCTTGACTTTGACTCCAGAGAGGCTTGGTTAAGGAGAATTTGCAATGTAGTCAGTCATGGATGACTTCACATGATAACTGCTTTATTTGCAGATCTTTTTTAGCCTAATCTCATCAACAGTACTTTCTGTCAGTCCATCAGGGCTTGCTTGTGCATGGCCCTTAGTAAATTCCATCTTATGTAAGGAACGAAACATATAAAGTGAAATAAACAGAGAGTTCTAACAAACTGACAATTCGCCATGCAAACAAGTAATGGATGTGGATCAAAATGCTCAGAGTTCCTCATATGAGAAAAGAGTAACATTTTTAATGGAGCTATAGTAGAGAAACCCAATATTTCTTATCCACCTTGGTCTTGTGCAAAACCTTTTGATGGTAAGTTTTCTGCAGTTGTATTTCCCTAACCCAAGTTAGAAAAGGTTTGAGGTAGCCAGTGGTTTCCTTGTGTAAAGCATCAAGAAATATTGTAATGACTGTTTACCATCAGAATGAAGCAGGCTCATATTAGTCAGGTATGAAACAATCTGTAACCAATTATAGTCTGTGAATATCTCTTGCAAACTGAGTTTCTACATATGTTGTTTATGATTGCATGACAGTTGCAAGGCAGCGGATCACCAACAAGGTTCCTAGAGCGTATTTGGTGCCTTAAGTGGTGCCTTTTAACTGCCTTCTATGCAATAACCATGGTTCACAGGCTCACTTTACTTTCGGTTTGGGTGACCTGTGACAAGGTATGCGTGACAATTCACTAGAGTCCATGCCTCCCATCTCTCTCGACCACTTCCGCTTAGGAACGCAACTTTAAACGGAATGCAGTGGGATCTTCAGATTTGTCGCGATTGAACTGTTTCTTTAATAGGCGAGGATCTCCAAATAGGTACGATATACCTACTCCTTTTTTGTAAAACACTGTCGGCGGAATAATGGGGAGCCTTCGCCCAAATCGCTCTTGCATTCTTGCACTTTCAGCATAATTGACAAATGCTTTAGGTTCTAGAAATCCTAACCTGATGGCATTTGTTATTCGTGTTTGTGTAACGCTAAGTATGTTTACATTCGATTGAAAAGCTTCAAAATTCTCCCGTGCATTTGAAAATTCACTTGACATGATCTCCGACAAGTGCAGTGCATACTGTGCCCAAAGTGTTTGATTGGAAAGATAACATCTATCCTAAATGCCCCGAATTCCTGATTCCTGGGGTGATTAATTCGACGCATTTGTATCATAGGTGTGAAATCTCCGAGGCTATCAATTTGGCTATTGCAGTTAGCAAACGATAATCCCTAGTCACTATCACCTTCCCAAAGCATTTCCGCAGCTGCAAACTGTTAAAGTACAGTTTTATTTGTGAGTACTGTAGAAGAGAAGGTCTGTTTGGCAACGAGCAGACATGTCTATATAAACACTGCTGCAAAGTACCAGTCAAAATCCTAGTAGAGTCACTGAAAGGGGGAGGAGACCGGGTAGGTTCCTGGGGTAACAAAGGGAGGGCTAATGGGAAATCGAAACAGCATGCAGGCAGTGGTGAAATTTTGCTTATATCATCATTGTATGAACTGTCAAAATCGATCAAACGTGATCAACACAGGTTGCAGAGTGGTGCTGGTAATGACAAATTTAGTGGTCTCAGTAACCCTGGTTAAGTTAGGAAGTGAGGTCCTAATGTAGTGTAAAACATTGTGATTCAAACTTTTTATGGAGTCTGCACATGCTCTTAATTTGTTTACAAAATATTCATTCTGTAAGCAGCCCATCTCCCACCAATCCAAATACTTTGATCAACTTATCTACAAATGATTGTTGTATGGAAATCTAAACTGCAGCTTTCATTGGATGTTTTCCTTGATAGTAAGATGAGGAATCAAAAGTCCTGTAGGAGAATTGCTATCAGTTCATGGGTGAATTTGGAGGATGAAGAAGTATGACATGACACCTCCCTCCCTCAGTGTTTTTCTAGTAGTTTACTTTTTCTGACATTGGATCCTAAGAGTTGATACCAGGGAGTTTAAGATCTCAAGACATCAATGCTTGGGAAAATTTCACCTAAAAAAGGAAATAACCATTTGTCCTAATAATTTCATTGGTGGGTCAAGGTATTTACAGTTTCTGATGGTGCAAGATCTCCCCCCCTAACAAAACATGTGATTGCAGCATTGAGTTCCAAGTAAAAATGTGGCTTAATGGCAATCAAGGTTTCTGTTCAAAGAATACATAAAAATTGTGATTTCATATTGTTATTCTGCATAGGATGGTTGAAAAGTGTCTTCTGCAGAGCTGTTTCTCTGCTTATCAAATCTTTTGTCTCGCTGCCATGAAGTTGCCTTTACTGTCATGTTTTTTTTAAAGTTCCTATAATTCTGTGATTTTGTTGTGGTGAGGTTTTGATCTCACCACATTCACTTTTCCTTTTGCTAGTTAAACGAGTGAAACATTTTATAAATTGATGCTACATAGAAAATCTTTGTCCAATCTGTAATGGTTCAGATTTCAATTTCTTTGCAGAGAATATGGCAGAGGCTGATACACCCAGTGACATAATTGTTGTTCTTGGCTGCAGGACTAGTGAAGATGGTACCCCTTCAGAGATGTTAAAGTCTAGAGTGCATCGAGCAGCTGAGCTGTACACTTCATTACAACAAAAAAATATTGACTGTCGAGTCGTTGTTACAGGATATTGTGCACAAGATCAGGTATTCCCTGCTCTGCCTCATCTGGGAAAAACAAAAATAATTTTATTCCCTGGCTCAGAATGGTACATACATGACTGCATGACACACACCTTTTCCTCTTAAATTGGTCAGTCTTCAATACTTCTGCTAGGAGCAAGTGTTTATGAATATGAGCTGATATTCAAAAGCCCATCTTAAAGTCACCTGTGGTTTCTACCTGGGCAGGATAGTATGCATTGAGAACCTGGATAAGAATTGGGTGCTATGCTTTTCAAAGTGCTCACCCTTTATTGATTTCCCCTAGTTTTCCCATTGCAGACCAGACCACAGTCTAAAGAAGAAACAGCAACAAACATAACCAATTCCACAGGCCAATTAAAGAGTGTGGAACACCCCACCTGAATTCAGGCTCAAATAATAAGAATCAATATCCAGTTAAGACAAAAAGAAAAAGTATTCCCTCACTCCCAGATGTAAAATGGCTTTCTTTTGTTTCCTTTTAAATAAGGAGTTAATTTCAACAGGTTGTGACAGAAGCAAGTGCCATAGAAAAATATGCAGTAGAAAACAATCTTATTGATCCAAAACATATAATCAAGGAGGAACAAGCAAGCAGTACAGCAGAAAATTCCTATTACAGTCGCATTATTATAGATCAGTTTGGTGCCAGTAATGTCCATGTTGTCACAACACAGTTGCACATGGAAAGAGCAAAGAAATTTTTTGAAAGGGTATGTTCTTGTAACTTTGTTCACAAATGTGACTCTGCTTTAACAGACTTCCTGGATGGCCAGCATTATGGGAAGACAGCTATGTACTCTCAAAATATGGGCTCCTGAGGAGAAGTTTGACCAAATATACAGCTTACTCCTGTTGTTCAGAATTAGAAGATTTACCTTTAATAAGAAGCCGACTGTAAATCTGGTCACCAACAGTAACTATTAGCCAACAAATGCTCTTGGAGGTCAAAAGATCTGCTGACATGACCTTCCACAGGGTATCAGCAAATACATCAGATGTAACTTTTAAGAGTTCCTTTAAGTCTCCTCACTATACAATATATTGTGTTTTTTTGTCTTTTCAGCTCTACTCATCAGAAGTTTACAACATAAATTACTATGAGTGCACACATGAGATGAATGATGAAGAGAAGAAACATGTGGAAGACAGAGAAGAAAGTTTATTTCCCTTAATAGATGAGCACATCAAAATAATAATGCCCAAACTCACACTTCCTGATGGAAAAATGATAGAAATTCTTCATTCATCATTGGTTCCAACAGATGTGTTCAATCATGGTTTTACAACAAGATATGGTGGTGTCTCAACCTACAACACATTATCCTCTCTCAACTTGATGTACAGTGACAAAAGAAGAGATCCAGACATCAACGTCCAGGAAAATCGTCGTAGACTAGCCTTGACTGCAAGATTTAACCCTGAGAAATTTCGTGTGGCTAAATGTGTTCATGGGGCTGATGTGTGGGTGATTGGAGATCCACAACCAGACAGCTATGATGCCTTAGTAACTGATAACAGGCAGTTCACATTGGCTGCTCCAGGTGCTGACTGTCCTGTGGTGCTGTTTTGTGATCCAGTGAAAAAGGTAAACATACCCAGGCACCTGCTAAAACCACTGTCAATCCATCAGCCCTGGGAGGGATTTACTTGTAACCTTCTCCTCACATTATTTAAAAGATATACCAGGAAAGAAATGAAGAGAATACTTATCAACTACAGAGTTTGACATTTGAGACCCTTAAAACCCAATGGGTAATCAGCATCTAATTTCTCATAACAGTAATTTGCTGAATCATTCATTAAAATCATGAGAATAAAAGAAAGGATCACCAACCTAAGAGGCTTGGATTGTTAAACAAATTCTCTTTGTCAGTACTAAGGAAATGTATAGAGAAGTGTATTGAGAATTTGGAGACTAATGTTAGGGTGTAAAAGGTTAACATTCTTGAAAGTGTATTCAGGACTAATTATCTTTTAACTAAGTACCTTTTTATTTTTGTGGAATTTATAGTTGGTGTTTCTTCAATTATGGTTGTTTTCAGGTTTGTGGTGCTGCTCACTCTGGGTGGCGTGGAACATTAGCCATGATTGGTGCTGCTGTTGTTGATGTAATGTTGACAAGGTTTGAATGTAAAGTAAAAAATATTCAAGTTGCTATTGGACCCTCAATTGGCCCTTGCTGCTTCGAAGTTGGGGAGGAAGAGGCTGAAAAATTTGCTGAGGCATTCAATGATAGTGTTGTGGTGCGAAAGGATGGTTCACCACGCCCATTTATTGATCTTCGCCTTTCCATTAGAATGCAACTTGAGAAAAAAGGAGTGCTTCCAAAGAACATTGATGATAATACAAGGTAATTGGAAGAAAGGAACAATCAATTATTCAAATTCTATTTTCATTTCATAGTTTGTTTTAGAAATTTATGCAACGGCTTCACAAGCATTATTGATCCTCAGTGGGTAACATTTGAAGATTAGATTTTGCCACTGGGATAGGGATTCAGATAACTTCAATTTACAGAGGTCATTCCAAATGCTTTTGCTTTTCTTAGGGGAGGAAATTCGATATCAAGACATTAACCCTTTAACAAATACAGTGACCAGCTTCTAACTTTTCCTTTCAGTATCACCACTAAATCAAATATCAAAGTCAAAATAGTAGAGCTCACAGAGTGTAGCCCCATAATTATACAAAATAGTAGTAACCCATTAAGCTGAAAAAATTTGGTTGTACGACCATACGACCATACAAGATGCTACCTATAACATGTGTGGTCAACTGTACCGTGAGCACGTCAACACCATGGCTTTGTCCAGTAGTCCAGTGGTCAGTGCACTGGGCTCCGAGTTGGACGACCCGGGTTCTATTCCTGGCCAGGGCAAGGCCTTAAGACGTGTAGGAAAAAAAAATGCAAGCTCCACTTTTAAGCTTGGCTAAATCTATATATTGGTCAAATATGATAGCCAACTAAAGCTCTTTGATTGCTATACAAATTCTCCTTGTCAGTACTATGGAAATTTACAAAGAACAGTATGGGGAATATGGACTAATGTTAGGGTGTAAAGAGTTAAAAGAGAAGGCTTGGATTTAGAGCTTGTTTCACAATCTGCACAATGAGTGATTTGGAAGTACTGTTGTCTAAAAAGTACCAAAGAACATCCATTAAGGCTCTTTTTTTAAATTTAATCACATTATGAAGTACTGTATTCTCTCTGAAGAGGGTGTAAAATAACCACAGGCCACCCACTCCAAAACCTCACCAATCATCCTTACTGTATTCTCTCAGAAGAGGGTGCAAAATATCCACAGGCCACCCACTCTCAACCCCTATGACAATTCAACAATAATGCATTCCTTATCTTCTACTGAAAGGAACTTTGTGGAAATTCCCCGAAAAAACAATGCAGTATTGGTTTCCAACTTTTTAATGTTACTGTAGTGTGGGATGGATCAGGTTTGCAGGTAGAATTTTCAATTAAAAGGAGTGCTACAGCAGTGTCTTACAAGAAAAGGTATGCCAGTTTGTTTAATCATTACAAGGTATCACTTTGTGTTAAAAGGTATAAGGGGGCAGCCCAGAATAACCTGCAACTACACCATTGTCTTTGGTAGCACTGGGAATTGACTAGAAGTAGAGAGGAACATGCTTTTTTTTCCTTTTACAGAGCAACTGATGATGCCTCAAAATCTCAGCACCCAACTCAATGTACACGTTGTGACCCCCAGCAAAGATTCTTCTCATTCCGACGAGATGGTAGCCAGTATGGAACACAAGTTGCTTTTATCAGCCTCAGAGAATCAGATGATTCTGCCTGTAACATTTTATAATTTACTTGATCAATTGATGAACTGGGTGGGAATTTTTGCCACATTAAAACTATTGTAAAAATTGGATAGTGCATATGAGAGGTCAAATATAAGGAAAAAAAGGAAAGCATGAATTCTTTTTTTTTAATTAGTGTGTGCATTTAATAAATTGTAGTTGTCATATTCTGCTGTCAGAATACAGCCAACTCATGAATGAAAGCTCCCAAGGAGTCTTGGACAATTAACCCCCTTATTCACAACCCTAAATATATCATTAAGACAAAGGGGGTATTTACCTCTTCACGATACTCTTCTCTGCTTTACCTTATGTAATTTTTTTTTCCTTTCATTCTAAAACTGGTATGTACATTTAACCCTTTAACTCCCATGAGTGACCAAGACAGAATTTCTCCTTACTATATCATTACAATATCAACCAGATAAGTGGTGAGAATAAAGAAAATATCAATTTGGGGATAATTAGTAGATCCAATGCTAAATTCTCTGAACTAACATTACAAGAATCGTATGGTTGACAGTTAGGAGAATTACAAATTTGATCTGGGAGTTAATTGCTTAGGGTTAAGGTTAGGGTTAATAGCCATAAAATCACTCAATTAAGTCTCTGACTCTTACATAATGTGTTCCAGCCATAATTAAATCATGTGCTTGGCTCTTGGCACATTCTTTCATCAGAAAGAATCATAGAAAAAGCAAACACTGCATTGCTACACCTATAATTAAGTAACTGTATTCCATATTCATCTCGCATATAAAGCCAGTGTGTGAGTTGTTGGCTGTAAGATCACTCACTTCTGTTTCTCACCTCTTTGTAATGTATCCCAGCTAAATCACAAGCATATTCCAGGCTGCCTAGTACACTTTTATACTGGAGTTTGGCTATATAGTAATTGAAATTTTAAGAATGCTTCACTGGAAAGAGTAAATGAAAGGAAGTAATTAAATTTTTTATAATCAATTTAGAAGCAAATTCTTTACAGGTGTATTGTTGGAGTATGTTATTTTTATGGAATGCAGATTGCTTAATTTTCTGCACTAATTTTTGTTTCCTACAACTATTTTTAAATAAAGCGTAATTTAAGGGCAGAGTACTTCAATAAAGTTATTGTAGTTTGGAAAGTGTGGTCTCTGAGTATCTGAAGATGCTGAATTAAATGCATGAAATTAATTATGAAGCAAAATTACTTGTACATTGCTAATGTCGTGGAAGTTATTGATATCAAAGCCACAATTCCACATTTTCAGTGCCATGATTTTAATTATTCATCAGCTGAGAGGTGTTCTATTTGCCTCTAACTCTTCACCCTTAGGATTGAACATCACATAACTGGATCAATATCAGTGTCTGGGGAAACTGCCCACCTACCCCTCCCCTAACCCAACATTAACCCTAACTTGTTATCAGTAGACTGTTGTTGGGTTAGGGGAGGGGTAGGTGGGCAGTTGCCCAGATACTGATATTGATCCACATAGCTTCTTGCAATATCAAACCTGTATAACACATTAACCCTTTGCATCCTAACATCTCCATACTCTCTCTGTACATTTCTTAAGGTTCTGAAAAGGAGAATTTGCTTCACAATCAAGAGTTTCTTCAGTTGTTGATCATTTCCCTTATTCTCATGACCTTAAAGTTTTATTTAAGTTGATCTTGTGAGGAGAAATTAGCTGTCAGTCACTCTTAGGGGATAAAGGGTTTAGGTCATAAGAAAGGAAATGATCACTAACTAAAGTAGCTCTCGTTTGTTAAACAAATTCTCCTTGTCAGCACCTGAGGAAATGTATGAAAACAGTATGGAGAATATGCATACTGATGTGAGGGTGTAAAGGGGTAAATGTGGCCTCTGCTATTGAATACCACACAAAATGGCCTGATGGTGTGGTGTTGTGGACATAAACAGTCCATAACATAGGCTACTTTGCTCAGATACATTCTTAGCAGTGTTTTCCAAGTATCTCTACAGCCTGATAAAAGTTTGTTGTTTAAACTGTGCACTGATAATGTTTTAATAGAATCTATATTTTGAAACTTATGGGGAAAGGGAACTTGACACTAATTATAACAGGGTTTGAAAAGTTTGATTCAGAATTATATTGTTTAACCCTCAAGAGCTCATTAGTAATTCTCCTTACTGTCTGCCATATAGTTCTTGTGATGTTAGTTTGGAGAATTTAATGTTGGATCAAGGAGAAATTCTGTCTTGGTCACTATAGGAGTTAAAGGGTTGAGTGAAATGGGATGTTTATGTAAACAAGGAATAAAGAAAATGAGATTAATCCTGTAATCAGAATTTAAAATGAGAATAAACATTTATTCTAAATACCTCTTCAATTATCAATGATATATTTTTTGGATCAAACTGGTGCTATCAAACTAGAGCACTTTTCTCAATCATTATATCTAAATATGTTAAAAATATAATACTACCTCAACTAGTAACAATACTAAGCATACAAATGCTAGGATCATCTCAATCTTATAGGCATTCGAACAATAACAACCAAACATCTGGTTTTGTGAAACTAAATGATCATGGAAACCATGGCAACCACAACTGTGTAGTTTTGAAGTTCCTTTAACAAACAAATCACTCTTAGCCAATAATACCAAGAAAGTGTGTGTTTTTTTTCTTTTTTTGAAACTTAGATCTTGTAAATGGGAAACTCTGTTAGGGGGAGAATACATCGTGTGTACATCATGCTTTCCCATAAAACAAAATGGAAGCATATGAGCCCAAACAAATAGATACTTGCTGTTAATTTCATCACTTGAAAGTCATTTACTCTGAAATGGTAGAAAACACCACTGAATTGATCCCAAGAAAGGCAATAGCAAATACATGCTATTAACCCTTTAACTCCCATCAATGACCAAGACAGAATTTCTCCTTACAATATCAATACAATATCACCCAGATAAGTGACAAGAATAAAGAAAAATATCAATTTGGGGATTAATTGATGCAATACTAAATTCTCTGAATAATATAAAAATTGTATGGTTGACAGTAAGGAGAATTACAAATTTGATCTGGAAGTTGAAGGGTTAAAAAAGATTCCATTTTAAATAATATCTAAAAGAAGGAATCGACAAACTCTTACCCAGACTTTAACTCAAGACAACATCTCCAATTCAAGGAAATTTATCAATGGTTTACTGTGTAATCTGAATCTTTGTTAACCCCTTAACTCTTAAGATCTCATTTCTAATTCTCCTTACTGTCTGCCAAATGATTCTTATCATGTTAGTTTGGAGAATTTAGTATCAGATCAATAACTAATCCCATAATTAATGTTTTTCTTTATTCTCATCACTTGTTTGTATGATATTGTATAGATAAAGTAAGGAGAAATTCTGTCTTGATAACTCATGGGAGTCAAAGGGTTAATCTTTCAAGACATGATCTATTACATTTAAAATGAAGATCTCTGAAGAAAAAAATATATTCTATCACATGACCGGAGGCATAGAGATCCCATGAGATAGCACAGCACATTATCCTCTATAAATAATACTCCCTGGTGTAAGCAAGAACTTAGTCCTTTAAAATATCTCTGTGTCTGAATCTCCTAATGTGAAAAGTTGATGGACATCAGAACAAAATAATATTGTCGTAATGATTACCTGTTATCAAAACAATGTTGTTAGAGCATGAAAATTGCAAAGGAAGCAGAGATATGAATGATTCCTTTGACCCTTTAGAAAAGAGTTCAATATTCTCAAAACAGTGCCCAATAACACCACTGATTGATTGCAACCATGCAGAAAAAAGCGTTTTGCCTGCTAGTTGTCCAAAAAAAGATATTAAACATGAACAATTTTACAAACTATTTGAAAAATTGTCATCTTGAGGACACACACAAATGCCAATAAGATGTAAATCACAATTACTGATATTTAGAGATCTGAAAACATCAGCAACAAATTATCACTGAAAAAAATTCCAAATATTATATGTAATATCATTTTCTTGTATACCAAAAAAGCAACTAAACTAAAGCTTAACTAACTATGATAAATAACTTTCCATTCATCAGTTATGCTGTCTCCTGCTTCATTTTCTTCATGGGCTTATGCTAACCTGTCATCTTAACTCCCACGAGTGTCAGTTTCCTGATCAGTTTCCTATCAAGCAGACAAGCATTGAGAACAAAGAAAAATGTCAATCAGAGGACTATTAGTTGATCCAATACCAAATTCTCCCAACTTACATCATGAGATTTGTACAGCAGACAGGAAGGAGAATTACTAATGAGATCTGGGAGTTTAAGGGTTAGGTGTTTGCATATCCAAGCAACCTACTATTGCTTAGTCTCATTCTAATTAGGGAAAGTGGTGAGTGGACTGGCCTTCCACAGACATGGCTCAAGTTTAATTTCCAAACTAGGCCTAACACTGGAGTTGCATTTGTTCCTGTTCTAGTCCTTACATGAGAGTTTTTCTCAAGGCTTTCCTTCCCTTATCCATCAAAACCGACACTCAGAATCTTATTTGGAGGAGGAACCATTTTATGGGTGTACCATAATTGTTTACAGTTATTTCATGAAAAGTTGCCCCATCAAGTAAAGACAGTTTACAAAACAATGCAACAGGCTCATAAGCAATGGTACTTGAACAAGGCTCGACTTAGGTTCATATAGTTTTGGTGATACTGAAAACTCATTCCTTTACCTAAAAAACCTCTGAACCTCACCATGGAATTGTTGTATACATTTTTTTTTACTGTGGAACAACTCTCAAAAAGTTTTATTATGTGGACAGTTTATCTACCAGTGTACATGATTGTAACTTCTTGCAGTTATCATTGTTCAACAAATTACCAGTAGCTGGGTTTATCATGGCAAAACTGCTCCATATGAGCATAAACTCAGTAATCTATTCAGAGATCACTACTAACCACTCATGCATGTCAGGGCCAACAACCTCACTTACCAAAACAGGCATGTTAGTGTCATCAAGGTCCCTTCCATCTGGACTTTCTCCTTCCAGCTCTTTATCCAACTTATCCAATGCCTCATCAGACAACATATTTTCTTCTGCATCATCACAGCATGATGTATCAGAGCTTGCAATGTCATCTGGTTGTTCTTCTGCTTCTTCTGTTAGGTTTTAAATCATGTTTAACAAAATGTTCCGTTAGCTTAAGACACTTTAGTTTTTACTAGCTGCCACATAATAGTACACTTAATATCTGAAAACACTTCAGTTTTTGCCAGCTGCAACATAATAACACACTTAGTATCTGAACAGCCTCAACTGAAAGTAAATAAAACAGAAAAGGGAAAGGGTCTTTCTACACAAGCTCAGGTAAGGAAAGCTCTCACTAATGGGAATGATTTCATGAAATATTGTTCCTTGTGCATGACAAATAACCCTTTCACCACCTTAAGCAAAAGGTAATTTCTTTGTAGAATGGTGTGTTTTTTGTTGCAAAACCAAGACTAAAGAAATCACAACTGCTATTCTGAGAAAAGGAGAACATTCCAAGGAGTCAATGAGAAGTAAAAATAAAAACAAATAAACAAACCCTTCATGGTTTAACCCTTTAACTCCCAAGATCTCATTAACAATTCTCCTTACTGTCTGCCATTCAATTCTTATCATGTCAATTTGGAGAATTTGGTATTGGATCAATGAATAATCTCCTAATTGATATTTTACTCCATTCCCATCACGTCTATGCTTGATGTTGTAATGATATTCTAAGGAGAAATTCTCTCTTGGTTACTCATGGGAGTTAAAAGGTTAATAAGCCACCATAACAAGAAATTATTAAACCTTACTTTCAATTTTCCAGTCTTTCTTTATTTCCTCATGTTCCTCTTTTGTTTCATTTAAAGATTTACATACATCAGTCACCAATTCCTCTAAAAACATTTTAGCAGACTCATCAACAACAATTGTTTGTTCAGAAATCTTGGGTTTGGATTCTTTTAACTGCAAGAAAAATACATTGAAGCACACTGTAAATATGTTACACACATAGAACTTGTAAACTGAATGTATCAAGAGGATTTTCACCATAAAAATGTATCATTCTTGGTACACATCATTTTACGTTAGTGCTAGAAGAGAAATGGTTAAACTACTGCAGTGAAATCACTTGCCTTGCTTCACAGCACATTGTACGAAGGAGTGAATTTCATTTGTAGCCTGCATAGCTAGCAGTTTGGCATGCCTTAAAGTATGGTGTGGTGAACCCATAAGAGGCTTAAATGGAAGAAATTAATATATCCAAACTCCAAGCCTTGCATGTCATTTTAGAAGCCTCGCCACTTTGATTTTAATGAAGCATCCAAAGACCTGTTAGCTATGCAAGCTAAAACACATTTTGCTTTTTATTGTACGACAATGACTTCTCATCTTATTTTTGAAATAAATCCAAACCTTCAGAGTTCCCTCAGCAAAATTATATAAATGCTGTTTGTTGAGGGAAATCACCCTCTTGGACTAGCAGAACAAACCACACCTTTGCCTTTTAATCCATTTACTGGGAAATCTATCCAAAAGGCATTAGTTCATTTGCTCAACCAAGTTTTCTGGGTTGTGCTTGAATACAGAAATATAAAGGACATTAAATGGCCGTCCAGAGATGCAAAATTTCTCAAGTGTGAAACAAGTGAAATGTTTTTCAAAACAGGAAGAGGAATTTTGTATCTCCAAGTGGCCATGTAATATCCTATTTATTATATAAACACCGATGAAATACTAAATCAAAGGTGCTGCATAAAAAGGTGCAATCTTTTAAATGTAACCATAGCAACAGTGATCTTTTATGGGCAAAGATATCATGTCATCTTCACCTGTGAAGATATCATGTTTTGGCATCACTTGGTATTTCATTGGTGTTTATACAATACAGTGTGATATGGAGTTTGTCTTTGCTTGTTTCTACGCATGTTGACTTGAGTTTATAAAGTAAGTTTACCTTTTTATTTTTTTTGGTGATCCAGATCTGGATTACTAATCCAAGACCAACCACATGATCAAGGGGATCTAAGATACTTATGAATGCATGCACCAATAGTCCTCATCATGCTTTTTTAATGAACCTTATCTACGTTGACAAGGATCACTGATCTTGATCCGGATCATGCCTACAGAGCCACCTAAAGTAGTACCACTCAAGTATCGACCATGGAAATGAGAGTATGGGTTAGAGTAGTCTAAAGAGCACCTTTTAAGGATTGATTTTCTCAAAACAAAGCAGATATTGTGGTCCATCACATTGCCTGGGTATAATCACAAAGATCCCACATAAACTGCAAAATAATTTGTGTGGGTTCCCTGTGGGTATTGCCAGGGAATGCGGTATCAGGAGTCAAGAGGCTAATTTAATCACTTTCCTTGCATGCATTGTTTCACTCCACAAGACTCAAATACATAAACAAAAATTAATCTGACACATGCAATCATTAAAAAGTCAATAGCAATCAGTACAAAATCAACTAAGAATTAAAAGCACTTACACTTTATTATGAAAGATTCACTCATTTACAAAACACACAAATAACTAAAAGTGAAATTAGGTTTGCCACTAACTACTGATAATTGATTAGTTACTATTAACAATTAATGATCATCATCAATTATGTGCACATTAACCTTAATCATGAAATTAAATTCTTGTAATTAGGAAAGTGGATTTCTTAAAGCTTTAGTAATAGAACAAGAATTTAGTATTATGCCCAAACTTTTTTAAGTCAGATTTCCATCAACCCTTCCACTGCTTAGAGTGACTAGCATCTAATTTCTCCATACTCCAGACTCAAAGAAATGATCACCAACTTAAGAAGCACTTGATTTTTGAACCAACTCTCTTAGTCAAACCAAAGGAAATGTATAGAGAATATGCATACTCATGTTAGGGTATACAAGGTTACTAATGAGGTTAATTATCCCATTTCAATTACCAAATTGATAAAGTCAGTATTACCTGCTTAGAAATTAAAAATCAATTCAGAGAAATCACTCTGGCACTCAGTGAGACCAAAAGAAAGCACATTTTCCTGTACTACAATATTCAATTTGTGATGCCTTAAAAAATGCCACTTAATCAAAGTACACAACCAGAGAATCCTACTCTGTTTAAATTTCCCTTCTCAGTTCTGAGTACTAAAGCCATACAAAGTGAGTATAGCAGAAGGTTAACAATAGCAAAGAACTTCTGTCTAAAAGCACCCCTAGCTCATCTACATATAGTTCCATCATTTTACCTGCGTGGTCTCACTAAACTACAACAACAAGTACAGTATCTTCACTCCAACACACAGTCAAATCAAAAGTAACAAAAGATATACATGACACCAATGATGGAAAATCAATATTGAAAAAACCACAATAGTTATCAATCCTACAAAATTCTACTAAAAATTATTTCTAATTGTGTGCATAAAAAGCACTTATAACATGATCAAATAATGTAAATACAGAAAAGAGCCTACATTGCAACCCTGTTTTGCTGTGTGACAAAATGAACTTCTATCTTCTCTTATGATCAATTTGAAGCCTAGACTGTCTCACTGTCTCACTGTCTCTCTGTTTTTGATAAAATTATTTCAACAATTCTAATTCAATTCCCTTGATTCTCTTTACCAGGTGACTTTTCCTTGGTAAATTGAACTTCTCCCCCCGGTTGTATGTACACAGCAGGGCTGGAAGGTGGACTGTATAGTGGACTTGCTGAACTTACCCGTTCTTCCTCAGTCCTGTTCTCATCCACTGTTATTGTTGCTGCCGTGGTATCTTCCTCAGCACTCCCTGTAATTTCTGGAATGAATGAAATGAATAATATCTATTACGGAAGTCATTTCCTTTCTGTTATTCTTTAATGTATATATTAACAGTTATTTTCCCTACCTATCCCATTTCCCTAGAGATGCTTGGCCAAATACAAGTTATCACCTCTTACCCCTGCTCCACCCCAGGATTTAATAGATCTTCTCAACCATTTAACTCCCATGATTTGATTGTAAATTCTCACCTCAACCTGTGAAACATTTCTTCGTAAATAAGTTGCATGAATTTGATGTTATATCAAGACAACAACTTCTACCTGGGTAGTTTCAGTATTCTTGTTACCTTCTTGCTGGATTATGTTTGGATACTTAAGGGAGAAGTTACATGTTAATCACCTCTGGGATTTATAGGGTTAACAGCAACCTTGTTCCCATTTCCAACACTGGGTTAAGATAAGCTCAGTGAAGTACAAGTCTCACCCAATATCACAATATATTAGCCTCTGTTGACATGCTAGCTGTAGGGCCACTGCATGGTAATATCTTTTAAGGCTAAAATCACAGATAGGAATCTGTGGGGTTATGTATCAATGTAGTTCAAACCCAACCAGTAGTTGCCACTGTGCTGATTGTAGAGCATTTAAATAAAGAAAAAAAATTGGAAATAGGGGAAGAATTAATGCCTAACTAATAACCACTGGGAACATAATAAAAATTATGAGAATAAAACAGTTCCCTTCAGAACATTAGTCAGTCCTTTCAATAGCTACTACTGCAAACAAGGAATGATTTCTGGCAATATAACCAGAATTTTGGGTCTCAAGGTGAATCATAATTTTTCCACAAAACTATATGAGGAGTTTCCAAGCTGATAGCTTGGGTTTCAAAGAGCTGACATTTCAATTGTGGATGATGCTACTGAAAGGACTGAACTCAACACCACTAAACAAAAATAGGATAAATCATATTAAGACAATATTTATTTAACTAATTTTAACATGATATTTCAATGTACCTGAAATATCCTCTTCTGAGAATCCTTCTGTCAAAACTTCCTGAGCTGACTCTTGCCCATGCTCCACTCCTGTTTCAACCTCATCTTCATGCACCTCATAAGTACCTTGATCTCTAACCATCTCTGGTTCCCCAAACTCATTTTGAACTGGATCTCCAAAATCTCCATTAGCATCTTCACTGTTCGACTCACTTGTTTCTTCCCCTACTGGTGCCTTGGTCTGTTTCTTATCTATCCCATCAAGGACCACTTGCAAGTGTTCATCAGTTTCACTGCCTTCCATCTTGACTGCTGTATCATGTGCAACTTCTTTGTCAACCTTTTCTAAACCCTCTACACTTTCAGGGCTTGAACTCTTCTTTGATTTTCCCTCAAAAGCTTCTTCTGGAATAGCTGATTCTAATTTTTCCTCTCCTTCCTTTCCTTCATATTTTAAAAGCTGTTCTACAGTTGCTTCTAAAGGTGCCTCTTCCTGAACTAGACCTGCTTCTCCTTTAAAATTTTCTCTAGAAGTGTCTTCCACAACATGATCACTACTGTCTTGAAATTCATCTTCTTTTTCTCCTTTTGCTTCCTCACTATCTGCATGAACATTGGCTAACTTTTCCACTACATCAAGGTCAGATTCAGCATCCTCAAAGGCATTCTCTTCAGAACTTTCCTGGTCAGATTCTTTCATTTGTTCAGCTGACAAATTAGGAGAATCTCTCATAGGACTTTCCACCTGGGGAGATCTAGCCTCGGCTAATCCCTCAGACAAAAGCTGACTGCCCATAGATAAACCAGCAGAGTTCATTAGCTCAACAAGAGTAACACTACCATCTTGCTCTTTGATCTTAATTTTCATATCTTCTCCCTGACAAAGTTCTTGAAATCTTTCAACTGCATCACTACTCCAGTCTTCATCATAGTATTTATGAGGAGGCTCAATACTTTGAATACTACAATACAAAGCCTGCACAGGAAGAACAGCAAATTTTGCCTCAAGTTTCTTGATTCTGTTTATTGTCAGGGTTTCTTGTTTGGCATAGTCTACTGAGCACACACAGACTTGGCCATCTGAAAGGACTTCAGTCACTTGAGAACGACACCACTTGTTGTTGTCAGTGAATTGAGCACAGCATGTGTCTCCGATTTGAAGGCACAGAAACCTCAAGTCGTTTTCACCTAATGACTGGTAAAAAGCCTCAATCTTTTCCGATAAGGACTTGAGCTCAGATCTGAAATCAGTCAGCTCACACCAGAAGTTACTTGGTGACTTTATGGACACCAGACTCACATTATGAAGGCACTCTCCAGATTCTGGGTAATTGTAAACTATTTTGCCATCTTCTGAGATTGAAATCTTTCTTGCTTTTTCTAGCTGAGTTGCTTGAGACAACGCAAGTCCAAGTTTTACAAGAGCGTCAGCAACAGACAATCCAGATTCATCAAACAAATTGACACCCACAGAGTCACCAGAAACATTGACAATTTCAGCTTTCAGTTCTTTAGATTCATATAATTCCATTAATTTTAATGCAATGTCTTCATTAGTGGGCTCAGAGGCTGACAAAATGCCATGGAGACAACAATCAATACACTGAACAGGAAGCAAGAAAAACTCATCCTGAAGTTGCTTGATCATCACAGCAATATCACTGTTACCATAATCTACAAACTTGACTTCAACTCCTTCTGGACTCACACGAGTAATAACTGCTCTGTACCAATTTAAATCTTCAGAATATTGCGCACAGCAAACTTGCCCCACCCTGGGGTTCCCAATGACTTCTTCTGTTTCACCCAAATTAGAATATACTGCCATCAGTTGATCCATCATTTTTGCTAAACCTTCATCAGGGTCAACCATTTGTAACTGAATGGAGTCCAACTCTTTCACTGACATCAAATACACGTCAAGGCTTGCACCAACCTCCAGTTTTTGCCACTTTAACCCAGGCTGTTCTCCCAAGAAATCATCCTGGATGTCACACGACTTTGCATACCCTAAATCTACAAGACTTTGATTAATTTGTTTTCCACTCTCATCATTCAAAATCACTTCCATCATTTCTCCAAATACTTGTGTGATCTCAGCTACCAATGTTTTGGAGCGACAAAGGGATTCCAATGCAATAGAACACTCTGGTGACCACTGACCATCATCAGAGCTTGGCTTCACATTTGCTAAACTGCTTTCCACTACGAAAACAGGCATTTTCACAAACTCATCCTTAAGCAATTTCAAGGCAGAAATAGGTATTTTCTCATTAGTTCCACAATCAACAAGCTTCACAGTGGCAGTATCATCTGCAGAAGTACTAATAACTTCACCTCTGAACCACTTATCTGAAAAGGGTACACAGCACAACATTCCGACCACTGGATTTTCAAGTGTAAGTTCATTTTCATCAAGGGCTTGATACATAGATGTTATCTCTCTTGTCATCTGGTCTCGTTCATCAATCCTCTCGGTTAACAGCAGCTGCATCTCTGCTGGCAGAAATGCCGAGACCAAACTCACTGGTACTTTGCTACCTGACTGTAGGTCTGGTAATGTAAAAGTTTTCCTCTCTTCAGTTGCATCAAGTTTTTGTGGAGAGGAATGTTCAAACATCCTCTCTTCAAATAGGGATGTATCACCAAGGCATTCTCTGACTATCTGCTCATTAAGAGACAGTGACTCTCCAGGATTGAACAGCTTTACTGTATAGGAATCATCTGGATGTTGTTTCTGAACTTCAACTTCAACCACCTTTTCTAAGAGTTGCTCATTCAGGTATTCTGTGATCCTGTCTGGATCAACACCTTGTACTTCTGCTAGGTGACAACAAATACCCTGAGCTGGAAGTTTCAGATGAGTTTCACTAATTGGTTGCAGCCTGTCCAGGGGGATGATCTCACAATTACCATAATCTACATAGGATAGGGTTATATTAGCATCATCCTGCACCTGGAGGATTTCAGCACGGTGCCACATGTCATTCTCTGTATATTTACCAAGACAAGGCAGTCCCACTTGAAGTTGGGATCTCTCTAATACCTTACTGGATAGAGTGCTGATCTGTTCCATCAGTTCTCCCAAAGCATTTCCAGTTCTCACAGGCTGAAGCCAGAAGCGGTCAGGAGAATCAGCAAAAAGGAAATATGCTTCCTCACGTTTGACAACACCAAAGGTTTCCTTGGTATACCTCTCTTTCAATGCTAATTTTGCTTTAGGGGAAAACACATCAAGCTCTTGGATTGTCACACACCAAGTTTCCTCTTCTTTCCTGGTAAATGTCACATGTAAAGGCCTCTCCAAAATATTAGCTCTAAACTGCTCCACATCCCTCTCTGTCCAAACATCTTTGGATCCCTCAAGTTGACATTTGATTGCTTGTACAGGAAAGTTAAGGAGATCAGGTCTGAGCTGTTTTATGGCTGCCACTGGAAGGGTGTCTGTGTTTCCATAATCAACAAAGTGGACTTCCACTTTAGCATCAGAAACTACTTTAGTGATGCAAGCTCTGTACCACTGAGAATCTTCACTGTATTGAGCACAGCATAGTGAATCAACGAAGCATACCTCCATAGCTTCTGCAGTGGGGCTTAGCTGATCATAAATTTCCCTCATTTTATCTCCAATAAGGGTTAGATCTGACGATGTTTTAGACAACTGAACATAAAAATCCCCAGATTCTGTTAAGTGGCTGACGTAAACTTCTTCAATTTGGCCTGGTGAAAGTTTCATTGGAAGGAAAGTCTCAATTTGCACATCTGGAATACTCACACTTTTAGTTTTCAGAGCATCTGCATCACTGTTGTTTATGAACATGTCTACAACAGATGTTCCACCACTTTGTAAAGATACCCTCCATTTCAGTCCATCTCGAGTAATGAACTTAGCCTCGAAGGTCTTGTCAAGAGACACCGACATAAATATGTTTATTTCTTCAGTTGACCATTGGTCCTTGGTAACATCAAGCGCACACAAGACAGCTTGTTGAGGTAACTGCATGAATGCTTTCTCCACATCTTTTACATCAATGGGGTTCACAAATTCGCTGTTTCCATAGTCTACAAACTCAACCTCTACCCCATGCAGAGCTACTCCTTTTACTGTACCTCTGTACCAGCCATGATCCTGGCTGAATTTTGCACAACAAGACATTCCTTTAGTTGGTTTCTTCAGCTCATTTTTTGATGGGTGCAAGGAGTAGAATTGATTCATCTCTTCACTCAAATATGTCAATTCATCCAATCCAGTAGCAAACTGCACATAGAATTCATCTGGGCTCACTATGTGACTAACATACACATTCTGCTTCATCTCTTGAGTAATTTGAGGTTGTAGAAATTCTCTCTTCTCAAATATGTCATCCAAATATTCTGATGCCGCCGCAAAAAGTGCTTCATCTGAGCTGCCAATAATTCCATTGTCATCATATAAGTTAACCTTCCATTTTCCCCTTTCTGTTGAAAGAAATTTCACCTTGAGCTCCTTCTCTTCTACATTCTCCTTGAAAGACTCTACTCTTGGAAGATCAAGACAGCAATGAATTGCCTGCATAGGAAGGCTGAAAAACCTGCTGCTAAGCTGACGGAGATCTGTCAAAGGAATTACATCACTATTGCCATAATCAATGTAATGTACTTCAACTTTATGGTCTGATGGCATACTATGTATTATTGCTCTATACCAGCCACCATCTTCTGAAAACTGGGCACAAACAGGATGGCCCACAACAAGATCCCCAGGACTCAAATCATCAGCAAGGCCAGAGTACACTTCAGCAATCTTTGCCATCATTTGTTCAAGCTCAGGGTAGGTTTCTGACAACTGGATGTAGAAATCATTTGGGCTTTCAATGTGAACAACATAGGCATTCTTCACATCACCAGGTTGAAGGGGCAGCTGTTCAAAGTTTCTTGTTTCTCTTTGGGTTTCTTGTGCTAGGTTAAAAAAAAAAAAGAAAATTGAATCTACATCTGTATGCCACACATCCTGTATTTAGAGCTGTTATCTTCTACCCCTAAACTCCCAATTCTCCTCCCTAATTTCTAAAAAAATTTCATTGTATGAGGCAGAGACGTTTGTTTTATATTTATTTAGATGACAATTCAACTAAGTTAAACTCTTCCAGCTCAGTAGGCTTTTTCAGTGAGCCACCTTTTTCATGAGTACAGGCTCACTTAAAATGTCGCAACTTTGTTACAGAAACATCCATTGAGTTCTCAAGCAGTTTAGCAGTCTTGAGCACTTTCACAGGAATTGTTTCAGAGCAATCCTTAATGTTCTTCAAATGATTATCTCCAAACTTTTAACGGCTGTCTTATAGCGGCGATTGTCATCCAGCAAACCTGAACAGTTTTGCAGCAGTTATCTTTTAGAGTTTCAGGCTTCTTATTGGAGAAATTGTCTTCTAGCAGTCCTCAGGGGCCTTAATGCATTTTTGGTGTTTGCTACACAGAATGTTCACACAGTTTACGGTTTTACCCATGTATTCTTCACTGATTAAACACAACATAACAACTGTTATGACTTGCGTTGCTCAACTCATAAGCACACATGGTTTTTGCTTCACATCTACCAGGATGTCCATCCTCTGTCATGTGAATGCCTGCCACAACATAAATTCCTCAAGGAAACAACGGAATTTCACCACTTAACAGTTTCACGACTTCCAAAGTAGTATGGTAGTAGTCACTTTCAAGCCTTTCTCTACTCTATTGACAATAAGAGCCCCTGGGTGACCCCAGCACCCACCTTTAATTTATATGTAAGCGAGAGAACTTAAATCAAGATAAAACCCTAGCAAACAAGTTTGTCGATTATTGTCACTTGTTAGGTAATAAGAGAATTGTTGTCACTGGAGATGTTACTTGATTATCACTGATGGGAATTTAAGGGATAGCAATTCCCACAAAACATGAAAAGGATTGACATCAGAGTCAAATATTTTTAGTAATTCATATCTTCAAGGCGTGAGGGCTTACATGTACATCACAAAGCTAAGTTTATTATAGTGAGAAATCAAAATTAATACCTGCTCCTGAGATCACATGGAGTACTTCTTCACTTAAACAATGAGCCTTTTTATCAAACAACTTTACTTGATATCGTCCACTATCAGAGCCAAGAATCTTTATGATCAATTGCTCGTCTTTAGTACTCAGTCTTTCAAATAGTGCAATGGCTTGCTCTGGCCACTCACTCCTGTTCAGATCTAACGAACATTCAATAGCAACTTCACATGTCTTCATGAACAAGGGGGACATCTGCTTTACACTGGATGGCTTCAATGTCTCATCATTCCCATAGTCGACGTAATGAACAGTGATATCATTCACAGAGATCTTCTGCACTTTTGCTCTGTACCATGAATCCTCGTAAAGTGCTACACACGGCTGTCCAACTATTGGTGAGACAAGACAGCCCTCTGTTTCAGCCAATTGGAAGTAGTAATCATTCAGGTCAATCATCACTGTAAGAAACAGGGAAGATTAATGAGAACTACAAAGTGAGAATTTCAAAGCTTATTATCTCTTATGCCTATAGAATTCCTTAACTTTTCTTGATCTTTCCCAGGACTTCTTTGATGTTTTCCATTGCATTCTATCCAGACATTAGTTTCAAAATAATGTGAAAAGTAATGGTCATCAAGCTCAATATTTCCTGCTTTACTGTTGTTAGAAAAATGATCTTAAACCAATTTCCAAGACTTTACATAATGTACAATCAAACTCCATGACTTTCCAGGCCTGGGATATGATAAAATACTATGACTTTACAGGTTTTCCATGCCCCATACAAAGCTAGTATTATCAGTATTTTGAAAGCTGGTGAAGACAAACAACATCAATAATAACAATAGCTTAATACTACGAAATTATCAAACCATCCTATGTGCATATCGAGCATTTAGCAAATACTTACTCCCATCAAGTTGATCTTTCATATTCTCCAGTTGACAGTAAAACTTTCCAGGGGAGGACTGGTGGGAAATGGCAACATCATACATTTCACCACAATTTACCACAGGTTTGGTAAATTCCTCGCTTCCCGTCACTCCTTGAGCTGCTAGAACAGGTTTGGTGGTAGAATGGGTAGCTAATCCTTCATTAACCAGCAGGTCACCTATATTAATGTCAACTGACTGGTGACTTGTGTCAAACAATTCCATTTCCAGACCTTCCTCACTTCCTGTATTGATTTAAAGGAGGAACATTGAAGCTATGGAGGTAATCTAACTGGAAAATACCTTTCATATTAGAAAAACTGGTTAAATAATACTTAGTGCTTTGGTATTGGAAAGATCTATTGATTTCACTTAAGTCTATCTATGTTACAAAAAGTTAGCTGAAGAATCTATTTTGTTTACCCATACATGGGTTTGAGAGACGGGGTACATTTCTTTTAAAATAACCAAAAGTAAAACTCAGGGTAGTGCTGTCAGAAGCCCAAAACTAGACTATCCTGCTATCAATAGCTAACCAGGGCTGAATAAATAGCTCTGAAATTTCTTTAAAAAGTGTAAAAAGTTTTAGAGTTGGCTGAAGAATCTGCTTTGTTTATATGACATCTTTCTTCTATACATGTATGGATTTGTTGTATAGTGCTTAAACTATATGTATAACTCTGAAATCTTTTCAAAAAGTATATAGAGTTTTCAAGTAATAATATTTAAAATCCCCATAATCCTCTCTGGGAGCTTTGACTTAACCTAAATTTATCCAAGCAAAGTACATTAGCAATAACCATAATTGGTAGTAAATCTCCATTAGCTCAGTAACACCAAAACACTTTTAGAGATTCCAACACTAGCACCCTAAAAAAAATTGTATTTGGTTGTGGAAATGTTGTGTCTGTATGTCAAAGACTTTCTTTGCCAGCTGTCTAACCTTTCTTGATCACTTTTCCAACCAATTGCTTTTGCATTACAAGGCTGCTAAACCTTTCAACAGAGGCATGTGGCCACTCTGTACCACTGACAGGGGAGATGGATGATAAACTACACTGGATGGCTTGAGCAGGAATTTGTGACAACTCCTCTTTCACTGTCCTCACTTTGCTCAAAGGAAGTGTTGCACTGTTGCCGAAGTCTATATAGAACACCTCCACAGACTGATCATCTGCAATATTAGTGATTCTTCCTCTGTACCACAAGTCATCATCTAAAGGAAGTAAATGTATGAAGAGGTAAGATTGTGTCAGTTTCTACAAATAATGTTTATTCATATCAAACCCTTTTTACCCTAAAAGTGACCAACAACTAATTTCTCCATACAGTAATACTGCTGAATCATTCATAAAGATCACTGGAATAAAGGAGATGATTACCAACCTAAAAGGCTTTGACTGTTAAACAATTTCTCCTTGACAGCACCAAAGGAATAGGTAGGGAAGAGTATGGAGAATATGGATACTGATGTTTGGGTGTGAAGAGTTAAAAGGATATGAGTTGACAACTTCTCTAAACCTGCACTCCTGAACCAATTTGACTCATAACTACCCTTTCTGACAAACAACCACTTTTTTAAACAAAAATACAAAGTTACCAATCAGTCCAGTTGTGGATTCATAAAAAATGAGCAAAATAATAACACCATATTCCAAATGTTTAAGCAAAAAAAAAAAAACGCAATGCGTGGTCTCCACTCTAAAATTTCACATCTAATCCTGGCCCTGGTTAGTATAGCATGGAACAAGTGTTATCCAACAAATGTATCTGAAAACCTGCATTGCAATATTTTCCTTGCTAACTACTGAGATGTGATATCACTTTAATCAGAGAAATGTCTATATCTAACCACAGATCCATTAGATTAGATCCATTATTAGACTGGTATTGCTCAGGTACAGAATTGAGATAAAGCAGTTATTCATAATTCCAAAAGTAGGAATCCAAGACACATTTACAGCCCAGTTAATATGCTTGCGATTTCAATGTCAAGTTGCAGACATAATGGTCTAACATTACAAACCTGGAAAAAGTGCTGTACAATTCATTCCAACTGCAGGACTTTCTAAGCTTTGTTCTTGCCAACCATCAACAGAAGTTTCTTGAAGTTCATCCATCAGTTTTGACAGTATCTCTTTGTGATCTGCTGTTGCAATCTGGCAGTAGAATAGATGTGGACTGACACATTCAGTGGGGCACAGCTCTACAAATGAGTCTACTTTAATCTCCACTTGAGGTTCAGAGCCTTAAAAAATACAAACATAACAGTATTAAACTATTGACACATAACATTGGTATAGATGTTTTTCTATGTAGAGCAAATTAATTTGCCATGGTAAGCTACATTTCTGCTACAGTTTAAAAGGAGCTTAAGAAAGCTTGAACTTACAGATATCGAGTATCAAGCATTGAGTATCAAGCACTGAGTGCCAATTTGATAGACTGTTGGTAGGTATTGTGACATCCTAAAATAACTAACAGCTGAATGACATAATGACTGTTGAGTTTTACAGACTTCTGTTGGATTCCATTTCCCAGGTTTGTCCACACTATTTAAGGACAACCCCGGTGGGCAAACTGGCATCCAATTAATCTGCCTCCCCTTAAATAACCTCCTGCAGTCAAGACAACACAGGCGGCGGTAAGAAAAGAGGCCAACCAATGCTTATTTTCTCCTTAACTTCTTCCATACAGTGTGTGTACTTTATGTTTCTTCATTGTTGAACAGTATATATATATATGTATAAATTACCTACTTACTTACTTTGTGAGAGTTACCTATTATAGTTTTTTAGGACTACCACAGCAGAAACACAATACAATACCTTTCTCAGTTTTACTGCAAGGTGATCCAGCAAACAGTTTTGATCCATCTTCAGAGAACAACTCAACCTCATAGACACCAGGATCATGGCTGCCATGTATTTGAAGTTTAAACTCTTGTTCAATAACTAAGGCTTTGAAGTTTTCTGGCTCTTGATTTGCAGTGTAGCCTTTCAAACAGCAGCTAACCGCTTGGGCTGGTAATGATGCAAATTCTGTCTTCAGTGGTCGTACACTTGTTAAAGGAACTGTGGCAGCATCACCATAATCGATGTAAAAAACTTCTACGCTGTTCCCTTGAGTTTTGGTGACTTGTGCTCTGTACCAGCCACCGTCTTCATAGTGAGCCACACAGAAAGAACCAACACTGATTGAAGACAGGTTCTCCTGATTTGAACTGTAATGTTCTTCCAGCTTTATCATAAGGTCATCCAGGTTGCTTGAGTTTTGGGAGAGTTGACAAAAGAACTTTTGTGCACAGTCCACAAATGGAATAAAAACATTAACTTTCTCTCCAGGATTCAGCTGAATGCTACTCACTCTTGCAGATGATTTAGAAGTTTCCATTTCATTAGACATTGTTGCATTAGTAAAGAGGGTAGTTCCATCTTCAGACATCAATTCTACCTCATAAGTGTTCTCTGATTTCACTCTTGTCACCTGGGCTTTAAACTGCTGTTCATTAATAAGGTCTTTAAAGTTCTCAGATTCATGCTGTGCAGAAAACCCTTTCAAACAACAGCTCACAGCTTGGGCTGGTAGCAGTGAGAATTGTGGCTTCAGGGATCTTACACTGGTAAGTGGAATGGTTGCAGAATCACCATAATCAATGTAAAATACTTCCACACTGTTCCCTTGAACCTGAGAGACTTGAGCGCGGTACCAGCCACCATCCTCATAACGAGCCACACAGAAAGCACCAACACCAATTGAATTTAAGTTCTCTTGATTTGAATTGTAATGCTCTTCCAACTTGGTCATGAGCTCAATTAGATCAGTTTCATTTTGAGAAAGTTGGCAATAGAACTTCTGGGCACTGACTACAAATGGGATGAAAACATCTACTTTGTCACCATGTTTCAGCTGGAGGTTTGTCACACTCAAGGTTAGTGAGGCTGATGACTGTGGTTCTTTAGAAAGTGGTTGGCCTAGTGGTGCTGAGCCATCTAATGGCACAAGGATAACTTCATAACCACTGTTGCCTTTTTCACTCATAACCTGTGCCTTAAACTCTTGTTCAACAACCAGCTCCTTGAAATTCTCAGGCTCCTGATTGGCTGAGGAACCTCTCAAACAGCATTGTATGGCTTGTGCTGGTAGAGAGGAAAATTCGGGCTTGATTGTTCGAATATTGTCAAGCGAGATTGTTGCATTATCTCCATAATCTATGAAGTTGACAGTGACATCCCTTCCTTGAGTTTGCTTCACTTTTGCCCTGTACCAGCCATCATACCATGCCACACATACAGAGCCCACATTTAGAGAAGAAATGTTCTCCACACTGGAACTGTAGCATTCTTCTAATTTGTTCATTAGGTCATCTAGTTCTGGCAAGTGTGCTGTACTATGGCAAAAAAACTTCTTAGTGCTTTCAGCATAAGGGATCACTACATGAACAGTATCTCCAGGTTTCCACTGCACCAGAGAAATACCAGATGAAGGAGATGTTGGACTTGAGTTGATGAAAATGTTGCTGATAGACTGATTGGTGTCCTTTGAAATCAGATCAACCTCTGCCACTCCACTCCTGACATTCAAGATTCTTGCAGTAAACTCTTTCTCTGATACAAATTCCAGAAATGTTTGATCAGAAGACTCCCTTAAAGTCCCAGATAGTGTGCATTCAATTGCTTGAACAGCAAGGTGATGAAACTTTGAGTTCAACAACTTGAGTCGTGATAATGACAGAGTTTCAGAGTTTCCATAGTCAATGTAAAGGACTGAAACATTACTTCCCTGGACATCTAAGACCTTGGCACGGTACCAACCATCATCTATGGTAAACTTAGCTGCACAAAACTCTCCAACTGATGGCTTCAACATGTTTTCCTGTTGGGCACCCAGATTGTTATAATGCTCAAACATCTCATTCATCAGTACATCTAATGACTCAGAAGATTTTAATAACTGACAGAAGAATTTTGTTGGGCTTGATGCTGAAGAGACAAACACACGTTCTGTAGTACCTGGTTGAACCTGTAGAGCAGTAATGTGAGCTTCTTCACGGGTTGAGCTTGGAGCCATAATAGTTTGAAGATCATTACCAATGTCAAAGTTCTTCCCTTCTGTAGTATCAAGTAGAACTACCAGAAATATACCACTCACTTCATCATACTTGTCAGCCATCATAACAAGTTCTTTATCCAATGTCAACTCTTCAAATCTGTTCATGACATCATCAGAGAGCAAGTCCTGATGAGAGGGACTGATTTTAGCCAATGCACACTTCACAGCTTGTGTTGGAAGTTTCAAGAACTCAGTTTGCAGCTTCTTCACGCGGCTAAGTGGTAGGTTTTCAAAGTTTCCATAATCAACAAAATGGACTTCAACTTGGCCTCCTTTCTCAATGCCAGTGATTTTACCTCGGTACCACTTATTATCCTCAGAAAACTGGGCACAACAAAGCATATCTGCATGTACATCAAGAAAAACAAATTAAAAAAAAAAAAAAACACTTCCTAGTTCTTCAGCTCTATACATCTCAGTGATAAGTAATTCTTATTTTTACCTTTCTTATATATTCCACAATCATAAACCAAATTCATGAAAATGATTGGTTGAGAAAGAGGGTCAAATTTTCACAACCAGTCACATCACAAAGTAAAGCAAAAGTAAAGCAATCTCCCACTACTTTTGACACTTGTTAAATACTGATCAAAAAGAAATTGGCATTAAAACATCCCTTTTCTAACCTAGCCCCAAAAAACCAAAACATTGTAATTATTTGTGTTACTACAAAGTTTACCAGTTTTTTAGTAAATATGTATATTAGAGTTAAAAATTTTACGAGGTCAAGACAAATTCACACTATAATGAAGGGGGTGAGTTTCTAAAGAAACTGTGGTGCTGCATTGGTGGGAGAGTACAGCAGGGTAATTTGGTATCACCAACAAGTTGACAATGTGAATTGTCCACCATAGAAAGTTTCAAAGCCGATGTTTCGAGTGCTAGCCCTTTTTTGCTCTGACAAAGGAAAAACACTTAAAACATCAGCTTCGAATCTCTCTACTGCGGCCAATTTACGTCATAACCTCACTGATAAAACTACATTACCCTTAATTCAAACTAGTTTGTTTAGGGATCACAAAAATGTACCTGGAACAAACAGAATTACCAATCAAACTTGATTCAGACCATTTTGACCAGAAATTTATTCTTACTATTAAAACAAGTATACATGATAATTTAGTTAATCTTACCACAAACTGGCTTAGAGATAGCATTTCTTTGTCCTCCAGAACCATAGACTTCAGAGATTTCTCTCATTAATGACTCAAGCTCTGTCACAGATTTCTGTAGCTGACACCAAAAGTTGCATGGATTTTCAATGTAACTGACAATTACATCTTCAAAATGGCCAACTTTCAGATCTGGTGCAGGAATTGTTTGTGATTTGAGATCATTCCAATTTTCAGAAGTTGGTAATGCCCCTTCTGCAAGCTCTGCATTTCCACTAAGGACTAGCTGATCACTAATATTCTGATCTTCCCTTCTGTTTCTTACACGAAGTTCAACTCGACAGATGCCTCTACTGTCCTGAGTTACAGCCACAAGCATGCCCTCTTTCTCCAAAGCCAAATCAACAAATTTTTGAGAGTCCTGCTGTCTCCACTTCAGGTCTCTAGAAACAAACTTCGGCTTGATTCTGTTCAAGGAGCATTCAATACCTTGTTGTGGTAGGTCAGAGAACTTAGGAATGAGTTTCTTAATCTTGGTGATTGGTAGTGTTTCAGAGTTTCCATAGTCAACATACTGAACAGTGACACCCTTTGACTGAGTTCCCAAAACCAAACCACGGTACCAACAACCATCTTCTGAAAACTGGGCACAGCATGGATCGCCAGGAGATGGTGATGACAGAAGTTCTTCATTTGCTCCAAGTCTCGTATAGTGGTGATTTATATCCTGCATCAAGCTCTCAACTTTGGGTCCATTTTTAAACAGCTGGCAGTAAAATTTTGAAGGATTGATGATGCTGGTGACCAAAACTTTCTCCTCTACCCCAACTGTGACATTTTCTTGAGTAAAAACAGGTTGAGTTGATTTTTTTGCACTTGTCTGAGATGACATTAAGGCAGATGCAGTTGCTGTTGTCATGGTTGCAAGGGGTGTGTCTGTTGACTTAATCCCAAAGTTAGCGGCAATGAGAATTTGGTTCAGTTCCATATCAAGATCTGAGGTTGTGTCTATGAGTTTAACTCTATGTTTCCCACTGTTCTCTACACTGGTTACAAGTCCCACAACATGTTTAAATTTAATCAGCTTCTCAAACAACATTTTGGCTTCATCAGCCCACAGTCCATCCTTACTGTCAGGTTCAACCCCAGCTATGGCAAAGTTCAAAGCTTGACATGGAATCTTGAGAAAATTGTCCTTCAGATCTCTGACATCTGACAACTCTGTCTGCTGCGTATTGCCATAATCTACAAACCTAACTTCAATCTGTCCAGTAGCAATCAAACTGACATTAGTGATTATTCCTCTATACCATGAATCATCCTCATAGAACTTTGCACAGCAGGGGTATCCCACAGTGCATGACTGTAAAGGTAAGGCTGCTGGATCTTGATTAGCATAGACCTCAGCAAGATCATCCATTAATTTCTCTAATACATCTGTGTTTCCCAAGAGTTGGCACCAGAAATGTGATGGATCATCCACCCAAGTTACACTGAGGTCATTGTATGAATCAGGAGAGAGGGTGATTGTGTTGTATTTCACCTCCCTCCTCAGGTTTGGCTGTTGAGGTAATGTGTTACCTCCGTTCGTCAGAGGAACGGCAGCGCTTAGCCCTCCACCTTGCATCTCATCAAAGACAGACTTAGTACCTCTCTCATCGAAGAAAAGTTGTGTAACTAAAACGTTCTGTTTCTTAAGCTGAACAGCCTTGCAATAAAGTTCTTGCTCCAAGATAGTTTCGTTTAGCCAGGTCACCGTTTCGTCAAAACTTTCACGACGAAGATCAACTCCTTCAAGCTCACATTCGAAACACTGCGGCGGCATGTCACAAAACTTCTCTTCTGCGATTCTTATACAACTTAAAGGCGCGAAATCTGTGTTTCCATAATCCAAAAAGAAAACTTCACACTGCTGATCTGCTGGATTCACCCGCAAGATGCGACATCGGTACCATCGATTATCTTCTTTATATTGCGCCAAATAAATACAGCCGACCATAATTTCTGAAGCGTTTGGTGGTCTAGCTTTCCCTGAGAGCACGTTTTCTTCAATTTCTGACATGACTGCATCTAATTTTCCCGCCTCATCGTTGATTTGAACGAAGAAGTTTCCTGAAGCCTCCTCCACGTGAGTTACCAAAACGCTCACTGTACTCCCAAACGGGAATCTCACTTGCATCGCCATCGCTTTGGACAAAAAAATGCAGAACTTCGCTGTCTTCCTTCAGGTGCTATTCAATCATCCTTACATTACTAGGGTCACAAATTAATTTCTACGAGATCATGCATCCTTACTGACTTCAAACTACAATGCACATGGCCCCAGCAATAAGATAGCCCATAATCCTAGAGTCGTAAAATAGTCGGCAGAACTCGGACACGGTCGGATTATGATGACCTTGATTGACCTTCATTAACTGACTTTCGCAAACAATCAAATATTGGAGGCGTGGTTACCTTCACCAACCTCTATAACCAATATGGCGGCCAGCGTGTACTGTAGTGGAAAACTTTTACGAACCTTTGCCAGAAACTCTCAGAGTAGAGGCGTGAATGCTTGTAAGTTTCTATCATTAAGCGGGTTTTTATTGTTTTGTTTTTTCAATCATTTCACCATCTTAGGAAGAAGAAACTGTTTCAGATTGATACGTACGTTTCATTTGGATTTTCCGTGACTACGATCAAAGTCCAACGAAAGTTTCAATTCACGCGATAGAGACCGTTGAGAGTACATATTTTTCTATTTCCTCTGATTATCTTTGATTTTGCGTAGGCAATTTTCGCACAGTTTCATATCTTTGGTTTTTGAAGACGATCTTAAATCTCACGCATTCCAGACTTCTTGAGAATTTTTTCTTCTCACTAAGTCCAAAGTCAGAGAATTTCACGGCATAATCATCTATGCGCACTTTTTAAGGATCTCTATAATTTCTTAAATAGTTGTTAAATAGAAGATTCTTAAACCAGCAGGAAAGTTTGAGGACGTTTTATTGAAGCTTTCATTCGTTACGAAATTTGTCTTCTCAAAATATCATTATTACTATCTCTTTTTTGTAGTATTCCTAAGATGTGCCAGTTCATCACAAAAGCAAAAATCCACTTCCAAAGGTAATTTTCCTCTTGTATTTTCCAATCCCTTCACCCCATACATTTGTGCAAATGAGGACCTATGTGGGACAAAAGAAGTACAAAAAAGTCAACAATGCAATTAGAGTATTAGTACAAAATTGTTAAAGAGATCACTTTCAAATAATTTTAAAATTTTCAATCCTTTAAGACATTGTTAACATTTCTGATACACTAGTCTATTTTCAATGTCCCTTTATATACAGGTGCACCTTCCAAAGCAGCTGGGAGAAACATTGTTTTAGTAGAGGGAGTGCGAACTCCATTTCTTATGGCTGGAACCAGGCAAGTGGTAAACCCTTTACACCCTAACATCAGAATCCATATTCTCCATACTCTTCTCTATACATTCCCCTCTGTATTGACCAGGAGAATTTGGTTAACAATCAAAGATTCTTAGGTTGGCTATCATTTCCTTTATTCTTATGATTTTAATGAATGACTTGGCAATATTACAGTATAGAGAAATGAGATGCTGGTCTCTCTTAGGGTTGAAAGGGTAAATGGTTATAATCAGTCAGAGAATCCTTTTAACCACTTAACCCTTTAAATCCCATGAGTGACCACAACATAATTTCTCCTTACAATATCAATACAATATCAAGCAGACAAGTGATGAGAATAAAGAAAAATGTTAATTAGGGGATTATTGGTTGATCCAATACCAAATTCTCCAAACTAACATCACAAGAACTATATGGCACACAGTAAAGAGAATTACTAATGAGATCTTGGGAGTGAAAAGGTTCAGCAATCAATGACATGAGGTCTTTACAAGGATATGGGAGTGACTTTGATTTTATGAAATGAGGAATGATTGTTTTGACATGGGCTTTGTGATTAATTTTTAGTTACGCTGATCTTCTGTCACATGATATTCAAAGAGGAGCATTGGAGTGAGTATGTTTTGCCTTTAGATTCTGAATATCTATTGAATGTGTGTGAGATGTTGTTTCTTTTTTTTTTCAGAAGTATGAAAAGTGTTTTGGATATAATTTTTAGCAACTGATAACACTATTTTGGTACTGTCTTAAACCAAAATGTACAGATAGTAAAGAATTATGTCCTTTAAAGTCTTACACATTAGGACATGTAAAAACTTGACTTGAGCCAAGAACCTCAAGAGGGTGAAATTCATTTTTTATATTCCTTTTTACAGGGGTCTTGTTACCAGGACTGGTATAAGTAAAGGTTAGTAAAAGAAGATTTTTGACAAGCTGTGGGACTCAGGTCATGTGAGTTAAGCTTTTCTCATTTCAAATTGCAATTGGAGATTGAAGATTATTACTTCTACACTCTAAATGTGATGGTCTACTTTCAGTGGTGATGCCAGCCTTTTTTCAGTTTCCCTGAGTTTGCACTGGTACCTATTTAGTCAACTTATGATTTGCAATAAAAAGTGAACTCTGAAGTTTATAGCCAAACTTTTGATTATATGCTACATTGTCATTGAGGAAATCTTGTAGTCACTGTGGAAACAAACAAAATTGATTCTTCTTTACCTTTTAAAACTTTCACAGATGTTGTTGATCACATTGTCATTGGTACAGTTATTCAAGAGGTCAAAACCAGCAATATTTCACGAGAGGTATGGCATTGATAAATTGTTCTCTATAGTCATTTTAAAGGCTGTCTTTCAATTCCCAGTCCATGTAGACTTTCTCATTACTCATCTAAGGAATTTGGAGAGGGGGGTTTCCCTATGATCAATTAAAAATGGGTGATAGTAAAAATGCAACTAATTCTAGGATTCAATGCAGTGTACAGGTTGCTTTTCACTTCTGGAACTGCAGCTGTAGTATATTGCTTACATTATAGCTCTTAAAAGAGTACTCTTTTTGGTCTGTACTAGATCACTAGAGAGCAAAACATCTAAAGATTCAAGGTTTGATTCTTTGTAGGATAGAGTCATATTCTCTCTTAGTGCTATACTCATGACAAACAATTTTAGCATAACTCTTTAAATAGTCAGCAAGCTTGAAAATGACTAGCTTTCTTAACCAAATCTAATTCTTTGGTGTTGCTTTTTTCATGAAGGCTGCTCTGGGTGCTGGCTTCTCAGACAAGACTCCATGTCACACTGTGACCATGGCTTGTATCTCATCAAATCAGGCAATTACTTCAGGTACAGTACAATGAAGTGTCAGAAATTAATACCAATTTTTGAAGCTACCACAGACCTTTGAGTCAGAAACTGGTTGTAAGCTGTAATCATTATTGTCTTCCTATAGAAACCTAAGACATGATTGTGTAATGTTAATAGATAAATTTTTATCATATCATACTACACAGTTAAGCAAATGAGGAAAAAATATGCTCACCGGACCCTTTTCAAGTTCATGCTCACTTGGAATATTACAATTTTCTTTAAACTATTTGGTGTTAGATGAGTCTGGCAAGTGTTTTTTCTGGTTGACCTAATTAGTTTTAAGGTGGAATCTACTTCAATCTGTTTTGAATTCAATTCCACATCAGAAAATATGGGTTTATGTTTTAGGGTAGCATTGTTTTTATTCCAGGGAAAACTGTGAGTTTTATCTTTAGTTGCAAAGTAGTAAAGTAGTTAATGGTGGCAATTGATCTTCACAACTTCTTTAAGGGCTGTGTTTCTCATAGAGCAATTTCTTTTTTCCTTTTTTTTTATCCTAAAAGCTGTTGGACTAATTGCAAGTGGTCAGTGTGACACCGTGATTGCTGGAGGAGTTGAATTCATGTCAGATGTTCCCATCAGACTCAGCAGACCACTTAGAAAAACTCTGCTGTCTTTAAATAAGGTAAGATGATTTTCAAACAGTCTGAAATAATTGTAAAGACTCAATGGAAGCATGTGCTAAGTTGTTTTGGTAACAAACACTGGGATGGCTTTTTGATTAGTAGTAGTTTGCAGAACCTTCAGAGTGTACACTGGTGATAGGTGTGTCATTCATGGCTAGTCATATTGCATGTAAATTAAACCACTGAATTTGCTCACCAATACTTTGAGGTAATCTTCCCTGAAATGCTTTGCTTATGTTTTTCAGGCCAAATCTCTTGGTGCAAGACTTGGGCTTCTTTCAAAAATCAGACCAAAATTTCTCTCTCCTGAGGTGATTTAATTATTTAAAATAATTACATGATATTTCTGGTCCAGAACTAGGAAGATGTCAAGGAAGCTTGTTGAAAACACTCGGCTGAGCTGTTATTTCATTTCTATTGTTCTCATTAGCTGCCAGCTGTGGCTGAATTTTCTACTGGTGAAACCATGGGACATAGTGGTGACAGGTATAACCTTTTAGAAACTACATTTAATTTATTATTTTGAGTAGCCAAGGTCTGCTATGTGATTCTCCCTTCTGTTTGCTTTACATTTCTTTGAAAATGAGTTAACCCTTTCACTCTCAAGATCTCATTAGCAATTCTCCTTACTGTCTGCCATACAATTCTTATTATGTAAGTGTAGAGAATTTGGTGTTGAGTCAACTAATTATTTCCAATTTATATTTTTCTTTATTCTCATCACTTGTCTACTTGATATTTTATTGATATTGCAAAGAGAATGTCTGTCTTGGTCACTCGTAAGAGTTAAAGGGTTAAGAGAATGTGGTACACACACCACGTAGTAATGATCATTATCATGTTAAAAGAGCCTGCCCTCTCTATCGCCAAAATATACCCTACCTATTCGCCAGTTAATGTTGGGAAACTAATTTAAATTACAAATGTGTTTTAAAAATCGGTATAATATTTGCGATTAGTGGCCGAATTTATACTAGAGACGAGTAATCCATCAGAGACGAATCATCCGTCTCAGACAGATAACTCGTCTAAATATAAATTTGGTACTAAGACGAATTATGGAGCAAAATTCATCTCAGGCTGATCCGTCTGTCAGCACATCTTCAATACGTGCTAACAGATGGATAGCTCGTCTTAGACGGATCATCTGTCTCTAAATTTTTATCTAGACGGAAATTTTCATCACCTGTTTGTTCCATAATGTACTCAATGTTCTATGGTTAACTAACATAGTCTAACCTTTAGGAGCAAAATTCTGGCTGGGTTGTTGTTCATTTCTATTTGAAACCATTAACATATATTAGCTTATATATTGAAATCAGCTATTATACTGTAACTTTTAGGGTTACTTGTCCAAAAAATGTTTAACACCTCCGTTCTTCATTATTTGATTAATATTGCATGATGTTAAACTGAGATTTTTTGTATTTATAGAATGTGATCAGCTGTAATGGGCATGTTCTTGCAAGTGTTACAGTTACTGTAAAAACTCTATCACTCTACTGACATGTCTTGATCATTTTATTATTATAATTTTTTTAAGATTGGCAGCTGCATTTGGCATCAGTAGGCAAGAACAGGTAATTACTAATTTTTAGTGTTTTATTAAAGTGTTTATTGATTTTCCTATTGATTGCTTGATTTATTTGTCTGATTATTATTTTTTTGTATGTATTTATTAGCCAGTACAATTAGACTGCCTAACTAGATTATGTATTTGTTTCATTTTTTCTTAGTTAATGGCCCACCAACTTTTTACATGAACCACAAAAAAATGAACACAAAACACTCAAGAAAGAAATATTTTTTACATTGCAGGATGAATATGCCTTACGATCTCACACACTAGCACATCAAGCAGCAAGTGTAAGGAAATTTATAGCATTTACACTCTTTTGATAATTGATAATCACTAATTATTGACTGTGATTTTGAAACAAATATATCCAACCATTTTCTTCCTGGCTGTACTTGTGTTGTCCCAAATCACAATGTGTCAATACTGGGGTGTTAAGTGTTTTTGTCTCTCTTTTTTCCAGGCTGGAAAGTTGGAAGACGTTGTACCTTACAAAGTACCAGGTATGTCAAAAACTTAAATGTGTCGTAATTGGATGAAACATCATCGCGTACATGCTGAGGAAAAAGGCATCCTGTTCATCCATGTTTCTGATCTGCAGAAAATGCAGTATAGTCAAGAAAGTTAGGGGCAATATACAAACACTGGTGGAGGTTAGCATATTTGGCTTCGTTTCTTTCAGATGAAAATGGACACCTACCAAAACATATTAGTGTGGTTGGGGCCTAAGCCTGCTAATGAAAGGGAATCACTGAACATGCAAAGGCAGGCTGGCATTTTTCAAAGATTAATTTGTTACTCTCTTAGGTCGCACTGAAACTGTGACAGCTGATAATGGGATCCGGGTCTCAACCATGCAGCAGATGGCAAAATTAAAACCAGCATTTGTTAAACCACATGGCTCTGTCACTGCAGCTAATGCTTCCTTTCTGGTGAGTCCTTTAGCTTGTTTTTACAGGTTGCCTTCTCTTTTCAGTGAAAGACAGGAGATATACCTTAGCTTTAACACTTAGTATCTTGATTGATTTGACTTCAAATTAAACAAGGTGATCATTTGAAAATGTTGATGTGGGGAAAATCTCGTTCAGTAAAACTGGCTTTTGCAACACATCTCAGCTTTAAGGACTGCCTGCTTACTCAAAGCATGATATATTCATTTCGCTGCTGGTCTTTTCTGTGATCAAGTGTTGCTACCCTGGAAAGAGAACAGAATAAGGTAGCAAGAACAAGAAGGGGTTGGGGCTAAACGAGAAAAACTCTCCTCAAGCTTGCCACAAACCATCTCATCATAATCTCTACTCACTGTCTCTTAATGTCTTTGGCTTCAATTGTTAAAAGGATTGTTAAAATATACCTGCAAGGAAATCCAGAACAGAACAGTTTTTGTGACACAGCACTTAGAAAGGTTCTTAGAAATGCAACACCTTAGATATCAACTGAAAAGAGCACTCCTGGAGACCCCAAGATTTCAATAGGGGAAAGTAATAGTGTACCTCTCATACATGCTACATTTTATTTGTTTTTACAGACAGACGGAGCCTCTGCTTGCTTGATAATGAGCGAAGATAAAGCTCTTGAGATGGGATTCAAACCCAAAGCATACCTGAGGTATTATGAGATCAAACTTAAAAAATGCTGCTATTCCATTCAATTCCTGTCATTTACAGCTAATGTCCTCTTCTTCCTCTGTTTTCCATAGGGATTTTGTATATGTCTCACAGGATCCCAAAGATCAGCTTTTATTGGGGTAATTTTAATATTTCTAATTACACTGAGTTAGAATTCAGAATTCTCTCTTTTTGGACATTGTAAATCCTATATGGGCATATGGAAGTTTCACCATTTTGTAATAATTTTCAGACCAGCTTACTCCACGCCCAAAGTTCTGGAGAAAGCTGGACTCAAGTTGCAGGACATTGATGTTTTTGAATACCACGAAGCATTTGCAGTGAGTTCGCATTTTAACTTTTACAAAGGCCCTAATTCTGCTTCATTTACATTTTAAGAATTACTTCATGCAACCTGTTGGTTTTGTTTTTGAAGGGTCAAATTCTGGCCAACTTGAAAGCTATGGATTCAGACTGGTTTGCACAGAACTACATGGGAAGAAGCTCAAAGGTAAGAAAGTCAAAACAAAAGTAATAATGGTACATCTTTGTAAATGAAAGTTGTAAGGAACCTGAGAAAGGTGTTAGTATAGCGAATGTTTTTAGATCAAAACAATCTGATCCACTGATTCAACTCCCGTGTGCTGCTAAAAAGTGTTGAATCACCCGCAGGGTTTCTTAATATTTGCCCACAAAACACCCTCACAAATTGTGTTTTGGTAAATTACCAGTTTCGGACAAAACCAAGCTAAAGGTACCATGTGAAAGTTGAAAGGATCTTGTGAGAAACAAAAGTGTTTGAAAACCGAAGACTTCACAATTACCATTATATTATGTGAAGGAACACTTTCAGTAGCTGTTGGAGAGTGGTTGCATCACCCAGGACCATTCTTGGTTGCTTTTTAATTGTTGTGGTAAACTGCACAGTGGAAAATGAATGCTTTCCAATAAGTCTCAGGTAACCAGTTCATTGGTACTCCAACTGCTTTGTCTTTTAATGCTATCTACAGGTTGGGGTCCCTCCAATGGAAAAATTAAACACTTGGGGTGGCTCCCTTTCTATTGGTCATCCTTTTGGTGCCACTGGAGTTCGATTGGTCACCACAACTGCCAACAGACTTCTTAAGGAAGGTGGTCAATATGGGCTGGTTGCTGCATGTGCTGCTGGAGGTTTGGTAAGTAAGCTTGGAATACAGGAGGGTTCAAAAACAAGGTTTGTTGTGAAGCAACTCACCACAAGACTTGTAGAGCAAATCAGATAGAATGACAACTTTTTACATCCGTTTGATTGTGACTTTGATTGTGGAGGAGGCCCATAATGGGCCTTAAATGAACAACAGATTACAATAGTCACTTAATAAAACACAGTTACTTGTTTGGAAATTTCCAGTGATGGTTGAATTTCACCAAGCAAGTGTCTTAACTCTTTACAGGAGAAGCCATGCGATTTTGTTGTCTAGCAAATCTTTCCCCTTCTACCTTGTATGGGTGAGATTTCCCTAGGTTCAGATCTAGATTGACAGTCCTTGTGTGTGACAATCTTTCTTTCTTTCAGGGTCACGCAATGGTTGTGGAACGATATCCGTCTTGAACTAAATTAACCAGAAGACGCAATATTCTGATTGTGCCTGAAAATTACAGATCACTGGTAAACTATCTATAAAGCTGCACCACATGATAGGCATGCAAATTTTGAAGGATGGTAATTTTCTACAGTGTTTGAGGCAATAGGAGCTAGTCAACATGTGATACTCGTCTCATTCAAGTCTCTTGTTATTGGTTTATCTTTTTGACTTGAAGCCAACTAATAAAGTAAGACTTGATAAAAGAAGCTTGTGCCTGTTTGATTTTAGCCATATTGACTCTTCCTTTGGTTCTGTACGATAACAAAATGTAGAAACATTATAAAGCATGTAAGTAAGATGGCTTTGCTTGACACTTTTGGGAATCCTCCAAAGTTGTGTTTGTGGTGAGCGCGTCTACTTTTCAGAACAAATTCCCAACTGGTAATGGGAAATGGTAATTTCCCGGTACATGCAGCAATGGCAAGTAAAAACATTTTTATCTTTATAACTTCCTCTCAGAAGAACATGTTTCTACTGTAGGTATATTGTTTAGTTTTGTCACAGAATAGAGATGTTATTTAAGTCAAAAGAGGTTTTAACATATTTCAGAGTGTGGGGTCCCATGGTGCAAAATTCTAGGATAAATAGCGTTGGCAATAGCGTCTTTTGCAGGTCTGATTCTCTGTTTTTTTACACTAAATTGTAAAAAGTGTATTTTAATGTAGGAACAATAATGACACTATGGGGGAGGTAAGGTGGATGCTGGTGTGTGTCTGTGTGGTGGGGAAAGGGAGGTTTGGGCATTTGAAGCTCAAATTAATATTCCAAGACCACAGATCTAGGCAGTGACCCCTCCCTGGTGGGGGGAGGCCTTTACAACCAAAACTTTGTCTTGCTGAGATCTTTCTTCAGGTTTTTCTGTTTTTCTTTGTTCTTTTTCCATTGCATAATTTTTTACCCTCTGTAACATCTCCTAAAATAAACAGACAGAAGTTATGAGTATTTCAAAAAATCAACTTTTCGCTGCTCATTAATCATTTTCTGTGTTATGGTTCTAAGCAGAAGTTAACAAATTAATAGCAAACTCTGAGTGAAGTTCAATATCGTGGCTTCACGGAAGCCAAATTTACCTTCCTCTTTCACACAGCTATCTTAAGTGCAGGAGAAACTTACCCAGAATTTCTTGTCATTTTCAGAGAGTATTCTATTTCTTGTTCTTGACTGAAAGAAAGTAGTTTGAAAAAGATTTCAATGAGTAACAGTTGTAACAGTTTGTTATGGAGAATACTACTTAACCAAAAAGAGACTAGAATTAGCACTGAAAAATTATCAGTTTTGGTAGGCATTAGTCGGACACTTGATAAAAAACTAAAATGAAGCCAGACTAGTCAACATAACAAATTTTGAAAAGCTGGTGTTTCAAGTGTTAGCCCCTCTGCTGCATACAACTGTTTTCTTTGGAAATGGGTGAGAACGAGGTAGCTGTGAGCTAGGAATGTTATTACTATTGATTTCATTCTTTTTACTGGCAGTCTATGGAGATTAATACAATAGTATTGTAAAAGTGATGTTTTAAGACATTTTTCCAAGTTCAAGAAGTCAGTTATCTGATAGAATTTTGTTTCTGAATTTTCCCTGATAGCATCTGGTCACAGATCCTACATAAATGAATTTTAATTATCAGATATATCAGTACTGTTATCCTGATCTTGACAATGAAATCATACTTATTTGAACTTGATGTCACAGACTGAAATAATAATTCTTTAGAAGAACACTTAATAAAATGATTCATTCTCACCTTGACAATGACAAAAGCCAAGAACACAACATGGATGCAAACAAAGCAGCCAATGCCAACATATAAACAAATTCTATCAAACTTTTTCTGAGCTGCTGAGTCTAGAATGAGAGCTGCAGCAACTGCATTTTCAATAGCCATGCAACCCAGGAAGAGAAGGGCACACAAAACATATTTGTCCTATGAGAAAAAAAAGCAATATGGGATGGATTGCTTAAAACTCCTAGTTTTGTCACACTGTGTTACTTTTGCACCCCTTTCACTTAAACTGAGCATATTTACAAGGCTATGAAGGGAGGTACACTATCTGTCCATTAGACCCCAATTTTTGGACCCAAATTTTAATTGTCAAAGATCCTATTGAGTAATGCCAATGAAAAGCAATTTCAAATGGATGATAAAAAACATCAAATTTCCCTCCAAAGCATTTCCTTAAGGTGTTAAAGTGGGAGACAAACACTCACCAGTAATGTCAAGTATGAAATAGTTGGTAAACTCTGTGATACAACAAACTTGAAAGCTACTGCTGTCAACAGAAGGGTAAGGGTGACACTGAGTCGATCAGAAGGTGATGAGATTTCCACAGAAAATGAACAGAATGATAAGAGAGAAATGACAAACTGCAAAATAAACAGAACCAAAAGGTCAGCTAATTTATATCAGTTAAGGTGGCTACCATCACACTCAGAAAATAGAGTTCAGTTGAAATCAAATTAATTGATACATGACTTGATATTTGTATCAAATGTAAATATCTTGAACAACATCCAGCCACATGGATGAAAACATGGGATCAGAAATTCATACTCTTCACATCAAGCAGTTCTACCTCTCAACCCTTACCCTCCTGATCCCATCCTAATAATCGAACATTCAATTTGGTGAAGTAATTTGACTATGAATACTGATTAATGCCAACTGACAGCTAAAAATTCCTTAAGGCAAGAACAGAGTATGTCTGCCTAATTATCAGCACCTCCACATGCAAGGATCTATTGCATTCACCTTTTATAGCTAGAATCAGAATCCAGAATCCACATCAGCAGATGCTCTTCTTACATAGCCCTGGGTATTTGTATCCTAGGGCTATGTAAGCCCTAGAATACAAATACCTATGAGAGGCTATACTTTCAAATTTTCTGCAATTTTCAACACCTTCCAGCCTATATTCATAACGGTTCCTTCCCCCTTTCCTTTCTTTCCTTCTCCCACCCTTTTCATGCATGGAATTGACTTGTGTTGTAGTCTTAAAGTATGTAATGTAATTTCCCCTGTTTTGAATACCAAACTCTCAGCACCGGTTATTTATTTGAAGTCTAACCCAAACCATGGTTGTATGTAATCAGTAGGTGTCATGCTTTTTCTGTTAGAGGGTTGATTTCATTAAATAAATGTCCTTTCACTCAGCCTGTGACACTGTTCAAAAAATAAATGTTCTGATGAAAGGTCCAGCTAAATTGAGGATTGTTTAGAACACTGTTTCGTTTCAAAGCGGCTAAACTATGTTTAAATAACCAGCCCTAAGTATCCCAACTAAGTAACCTGACAAGTTTATACCAACTTTGGCTAGTACTTACAATAATCATAACAATGTTCCAAAGGTAGTAACCATTCTTTCTCTTAACATGACACTTGATATGGTAGAGAGGGTAGTCATTAGCACTGCTTCCCTCTGAAGATACAGTACTAGTTGATTCAGTGACCACATTTCTACATAGGTGCCATTCTTGGTCAGCTGTGAATGTTTCAGGCCGCAACCTATCTGGCTTTCTTAGGTCTTTTTCAAATTCTACAAGTTTATCAGTCCAATCTGACATGAGTGTTATTGTCAGTTGCTGCAGAAAAAAAGTGTAGATCATGACTAATGACCTTACATGTAAAACTGAAGTCTAGCAATATTTTTTTTATAAGGTGGCACATTCTAAATGAAGGTAGTATTGATCAAAGTTACTGAGATATGATTTCTTCTTGTTTATGAACAAATAATTGTTTAAAGGAAATTGCTCTGATTATCACCTGATAAATCCTAAGCTAACAGGACACAGTTATCAGCTTAACTAAGCCTCAGGAGATACTTTTTAACCTTAATGGGGTCAACCTTTGACTGGATATGTTTCACCAATATAAGCTTTGCTTTTGGTACATAATGATTCTAACTGGTAATTAAGGATCATTCACATGTGAGAATTGTGCCTTTATGAAAAACAGGAATGTGTCTAAAGTAGTTCAGACCCATTGTGATTAGGTGATAACAATTGATAGCAGTTGCCTGCGTTACTGATGTTTCTTTTTTTAGCAAGAGTTTTTTTTTCCAAAGGAAAATTATCTTTTATATTTATTATAATCAAAGTAAAAAAATTGTTCTTAATCATAGTAAGTTTTGAGTAACTAACAGAATATTACAGGAATAATAATCATTATAGGAGAATACTAAACCTGATAATCCAAAGGAAAATTCCACAACTCCAAATTTTCTCTAAAACTTCCTTTTATTCTGTATGACTGCATGGCATATGGTATTTTATTACCCTCTTCATAAAACAATTTATGATTTATTTCCATTTTTTCAATTTCCACAGCATTAAAAAACACAATTCTGGGATGCCATTCATTGCTCCATCTTATATCCTGAAAAGAAAACAAATGTAATATTCAAGACAAAATAGTAACTTTGACCACCTTCTCCCCCTTAACACTACAACTGTTGTCTTGTTTTAACCTTTTAGCCACTGAGCCATTTAAATAAAACTTGTTATAAAATATTAAAACATTTTAACCCTTTAGCCCCTAAGAGTGACTAGCATCTAATTTCTCCTTACCATATCACCCCTGAATCAAAAATGAAAGTCATAAGAATAGAGAAGATGATCACCAACTAAAGCAGGCTTGATTGTTAAACAAATTCTCCTTGTCAGCCTCTTTGAAAATGTATGGAGAACAGTATGGAGAATATGCATGGTGATGTTAGGGTATAAAGGGTTAACCAGAAAAGTTATAAGAGAAGAAGACAACTTTCACTTAAGGGATGTGCTTTGACCCAACAACAAATTCTAAAAAACCTAAATTCTTGGAAATATATGGTTGACGATAGCAAGAACTAATATTAAGATCTTTGGAATGGAAGGGTTACATGGCATTAAGGCAAGGCATACAATTTTGTATGGCTTTAGAAGAGTTTTAGCAGAGTTGGATGATATCTCAGGGACAGTCACTTTATTAACTGAACAAGCTTAACTGCCATTTGTTATATAGTTGAAATTTAGCTCACATCCGGACTTCTTCCCTGCAGTTGTGGCTCTGACCAGGTTGCCGACATATAAAAATCACATTTGAATTGCTGACCAACTGTGTCAATGTCACCAACAGATATAATACTGGTTCTAATTGCCACAATAACCTTAAAAGAAAAAAACAACACTTGCAATTAATTTAATGAAAAAATTGAAATGAGTTATTTTTAAATTGAAAGAATTATATCAATTTTCTGATTGATTTTATTGAAGAAGAGCCAGAAGGATTGGCTGAGAAAACCTAAATACTCAATACTAAATACTGTTGGGCTGGTTTGGAAGGGACAATAAAGGCAAGATAACGAATTTTTAGAGAATATGTTTGAAATTTCTTTCATATTGAACTGGTGTGCATTCTCTCTGCAATTTCCCAGACTGCTCAAGTCTTAATTTTCTGGATCTGCGACTATAAATTAAACAGTTGGTAGGCAGTCCAATCGATCATTAAATCGCACATATATTGATCTTCGTATATTTCCAGTCATTAAATCGCACATTAGTTGTTGACAATGTTGCCTCCCTTTTTCCCCAATATTTATCACTGGAGGGCTGGTTTGATAAAAACACCACAACGAAACTGATTTACAGGAAGTAGAGCACACTGTAAATGCCAACTTGTAGAGTACATTTTAAGAGAAATCAAATGGAATGGTAAATAGTACAGAATCATAAGTTGGCTTATTTGCTGATGATAGTGATTAGCTAGCTATGTATTCTACAGTTTTTTCTTGGCTGATTATGAGTAAAAGTAATAGATATGCTTATGTTTCTTACGATCCTTGTTGGAAATCTGTTTGCGATTGTGTGCATTTCAGTTAAGAGATAAAGAAATTATACTTATGTCAAAGCCAACCTTCTCAAGTTTGTTTTGACGAAAATCGCACTTATTATCTACTTCGGCATGAGTGTTGTCCTCTATCTCTACTAGTAGTTTCTTGACATCTTCAAGGCCAGCCAGAGAAGCTTCGATTCTATCAAGTCTCGAGAGAAGAATAGAAAATCTATCCTCTGTAAGCCCCGACGAAGAGGTCATATTTGTTCAGCACTTCTAACCCAACAAAGATTCCTTACCAATATTTGACAAGGAAACCTAGCAACCTGTTATTATTGGGGACCTGGACCCTATAAGTGAAAGATAGGAACGCGCTGCGTGCTTACTTTGTACAGAAGCAACTGACGACTGAACGGAGCAGTGCGAATCAGTTTTACGGCTCCGCAACCAAAGACGGCCAAAGAACCGCAAGCAACGCAGGAATAGGAAAAAAAAGAAAATAAATCTTAAGTTAAAAGCGTTTAAGCAATGGCCGAAAAGAGATAAGGCAGTGAGTGGTATCTATGCGGGCACCTGAATTTATCTATTTATGGATCACTAGTGATCAAAAATTTCTAAGTTCTGTGATCGTTTAAAGGAAAATCCATCAGAAGACAGACCATTTTACTAACGCAACAAGTATCCCAATCGCTAGTCGTTACGATAACTTGAAGTTAGTTTGATCCTGTTTTATCACAGATCAGTGAAGGGAAGCGCGCTCGCGAAAACTATTTTATTGCGTCAGACGCATTCTCGTTACATCATGTAGATCTTCGATAAGTAACGGATTCAGCTTCATGAGCGCGCAAAATAGAGGCTTCAAGATGGTTGTGAAAAAATATTTTTTGAAAAAGGGTCCTTAGAATTTTAAGTCAACTGATCGAATCACGTGTAGGCTAAAGCTGAATGGAACAAGCACGAATACGAACTCAGTCCAGTGATGCCGGATTTGAGTTGGATGCTATCATGTCAGTATTCCTCTATTCAAGAGCCTTATTCTTAGATACGAAGCAACAACAAATTGCCTTGGCCGGAAGAAACCAGCAAGAAGTGTCCTTTTCCTACAATCAAGATCTATCTCTTGCATTTGAAGACAACTTAGCAAGTGGCGTTCCTCCGGTGAGCGAACTGTTTGCTGGATTTATCGGCTCATATAGATATACAGTCGGGCCGTCCAAGATGAAATATTGCAGTGTTGGGTTTTATGCGGCTGCAGGTGATACCCCATCTCGTTTTGTGGGAGGTCTCTCTCATGATAATCCATAGACATTTGAGGACGGAAACAATCAAGTTTGGGAGGGGCAGGCCACACGAGGGCCGCAGAGGGAAGAAAATCACAGAGTATGTTACCGCAATGAAGTGGATACTGCTTTCAATTAACATAGTCGTTCATCTGTTATCGTTGGATTTGTATTTCAGTCAATGTAAGGCTGCAAAAGAAAAAAAAAATTGGTTGTATGATTATTTTGTGTGTGTGCTTTTTTTTCACAAAATTGTTATGGAAGAAAATGATTAAACAAAAGGATAAAACTTTATATCGTAAAATAGGTTGTGGTTTGTCATCGTGAAAAATAACACTTTCAAAAGATGATGAACAAGCAATATCATCATCACCCTACAAACCTATCATCTGAAAACGATACGTAGACACGTTCAACATCTTGGCCTGCAAGAATGTAGAAAGCTTTTTACAGCATTGAAAACACCAACAACCTTCTAGCCGCTTCATCATGAAAATAGAAAGCAACAACTAACTCACCTTCCTCGACACCGCAGTTTCAAAAGAACCTGATAGACGCCCAACCACCGGAGAATAGAAAAAGCCGACAAACACTGACCAATACTTAGGGTATAATTCACTCCATCCGCAATCAGTGAATCGCGGTATTGTCAAATGTCTTAACGAGCCTGCAAAACGTCTCGTTACAAAAGCCTCCGTTAATTTCAAGGAGAAAAAACATTTTTCATCTTTTTTTTTCTCTAATGGTTATCCTTCCTCTTTCGTGCAGAGGGCAGCGAAAACCAAGACACCAACTGCCAGCGTTGACCCCCCCCCCCTTCCTCCCCCAATGAGTTCAGCAGTCCCATCCTATTTCAAAGGTCTCTCCTAACAACTTCGCCGCTGTCTACAACAAGGTATACGCGCTGTTTTCAAGTCACAGACTACGCTACGGTCACACCTGGTACGTCTGTTAAGAGATAAATCACAAAAGTGTCACATTTGCCGCGGCTCGTATGCCTGTTTGAGTTCATCTGTGATCTGTGATCTGAACCTCAACAGACACACGCACTATATAGAAACTTGTTTGTTAATCAGCTTGTAGTTCAGACCCATTGTGATTAGGTGATAACGATCGATAGCGGTTGCCTGCGTTACTGATGTTTCTTTTTTTAGCAGCTCCATAAAAAGAAAAGCGGAGAAGCCGTGAAAACACTTGTTTCTCCTTTCATTTTCGGCCCTAAGTCTCTCGAAACTTTTCTGCTTTTTTCTCGGTAGGATCGCTCAAAGCCTTAAAGAGTAAGGCGCACAGCGCACATGAAGGTTGGCCCTGGAAACGACATTGCGAGTTAGCAAGGAATACTGGGATAGTCCATAAACTTATCGACAAGATGGCCGACGGTGTGAAGAAAGAAGTCATTAAACCTGGGAACGGTCGCACTCCGCACAGAGGAGCTACCATTACAGTCAATTGTACTGGATCGTTAAACATGAACCCACCCAAAAAGTTTTGGAGGTAATTTTTTTTAATTTGACGAGCCGAACATCTATATGGAACAAGATCTTCTTGACGGAATGAAAGCGCCTCTCACTGACGTTCGATAAATTCCACATTAGCACGAAGCACGTGCAAACGCTCTTGTCAAATTTAGAATACGCTGTTTGCAAATTCAAATTCCTCTGACTTAATGATAGGTATCTTTCTAATCTCTTGGGTATTGCAGAACAAAATAAAAAACTGGACTACTTATGTTCTTTGACAGAACGAGAGGAATAATCAACCCTCACTCTTTCATGGTTTACTCTAATTAATGTCCTGTTTTATAGTACAAAAGATCCAGGGCAGAAACCATTTACATTCCAAGTTGGATTAGGGAAAGTGATTGCAGGTGGGAAATCAATAAATTAACTAGCTCAGTTCCTCAAAACATAATTTCCCAGGTGAACCTTCAAAGTATGTAAGGTTAATGTGAGCTTACTACATAGACTTGTGTGTTTTATACAGACTTGGATTAACTTTATAGCAGCTTTTACTTCTGAATAACATGAATTTTGTAGGAGGGTATGTTTGTTATTCTTTGATTCACACTGTATCCAAATAATGGATGTTACAATACTTACTGGTAGTAAGCAACACTTCGCTGGATGTTGTGTTTAAAAAAGGTGAGTCCTAAATGCACATATTTGATATAGTTAAGTGACACATTTAGACTCTTGTGATGGGCTATCACTCTAAATAAACTTTGTTGGTTCACAAATGAATTTAATTTTCTTTTGCTGAACTTGCTAACTAATCAACCAAGTGTCTCTTACCTTGGAAATTATTGCTTAGATGGAAGGTTATTCTGAGATATCTTGTAATAAACTCATATCTTTATAAAGACTAATCTCTTGCATCTATGGCATTGTCTTTAGCCTCCCAACTCACTGATTTGTTTTCCCAGGTTGGGATGAAGGATGCATGACAATGAGTGAAGGAGAAATAGCAAAGCTCACTATTCCTTCCCACAAAGGTTATGGGGCATCAGGTTTCTCGTCTTGGGGATATCCTTTCAACTTTGAAAAATCTTTGTTGCATTATGTTTAGTCTAATTTTGCATTTCCTCAATTAAAAGTGAAGCATTTGTACTAAACTTATTCAACCAAAAGAAAGATTGTACCCAATATTTATGCATTTATTTGTTATTCTGAAAGAACTAGAGAGTATTTTTATTGTTTCTTTTTTATTTACTTCTGGTTATATTTTTTTTTCTCAGTGATTGTTGCCATCTTGAGTTCCACTCTGAAATATTCATCCCTCAGACCAAACTATAATAATAATTACACCAATATGATCACCTCATAAAAAAGAACCTGAACTTTATTTTGACCTTTCTTTTGTATCAGTGTTCTCCTGTTATCTTTATGACGGTTGTTAAGTAATGAGATGTATATAAAGCTCCTGAAAGTTTGTGGTTTTTTCAACATCCTCCAAATTATGTGGTTATTATTGTTAAAACACTGCAATTAAGGTTTTTCTTTTTTTATCAAACTAGAATTTAATTGCCCTTAACTACTCTCACGATTCCTCCCAATGCTGATCTCCTATTTGAAATAGAGATTTTGTCCATCAAGTGATGTAAAGGACTCCCCTTGCTGTTCAAGAGGAAAGGACCAATGCAGTACAAGCACAACAGACCCTTTAAATGCATTGTAACGAGTTAGGTAGATGTAAGTTATTGTATGAGTTTCTTTTTCAAATAGAATTATCAGTGTCATTAAAATAAATGTAACATTCAGGAACGCAGCACAAACAGGATTGCATTATTAGTTGCACACAATTAGGAACAAGGATGGATCATTTTTTTTTATTTTGTAAGTGAATTTGTAGTTGTGATTTAGGTTGGTGTCTAAAGAGACACTGAAATCTCTATAGATATTATCATCTTGTAATCCTGTAGTAGCATGACATGATTAATTAAATCATCTTTTCTACCGGCTTTGGGTCTTAATGTTCTAGCAGTGTTACAATCAATGCAGTGAAAGAGTACAATACACTTTGCAATGGTCATGAATATTGAAAAATATAATTGTAATAAGCTGAATACTATACACATTTTGATCTATGATCTCCTGGAGGACTGACACCTAGATGACGTCACCATCAACAATATTTTGCTTTTTATCATAGATAACAAATAGATTCCGTACTTTCATGGGTCTGTTCAGTAATAGATCACAGAAGACATCAAAATGTAGTAGGAACATCAGTAAGGTCATCTGTGATCTATTACATGACAGACGCCCAGCAACATGGAATTTATTTGTTAATTATGTGATAAGCTGAATTAAACGCACATTTTCATTGGTTCTTACCTATGATGAATTAGAGGAAAGACGCTTAGATGAGGGTTTTAAATGATTATACGTGACGCCTGATTAAGCCCAAAATTAATTTGTAAAATAGTCAAATACTGCTAAAAGTACACGTGATGCGTGAATTTTTCTGAAATTCGTGCCTAGAACAGGATCAGGACCCCCTTCCTTTCCAGTGCTCTTAGATAACGTCACCATTTAACCATCTTTTCTTCCCTTATGACGTAATTCGCGATCTGTTACTGAACAGACGCACGGCAACACGGAATCTGTTTGTTAACTCCAAAACTCCCAAGATATGATTGTTAATTCTCCCCTCTAGCCGCTGCACATTCCCTTGTTAAACATTTGTGAGAATTTGGTGTTAGATCGATAACAACTTATGCCTGCTAAGTTTGAGTATTCTCATCACCTGTTTGCTGGATGACGTATGGATATCATTGGGAGAAGTTACATGCCAATCACTTCTAGGATTTAAAGGGTTAAAAAGACAACAATGCCCAGGATATAAGCATGTCTGTGTGCGAGTTCTCGCGAACGCGCGAATTAACGAGCGAAAGAACGACGTTGTACCGCGATGTTGTCTATGCAAAAAAATTTCACCACATTCATTCATTCCAAACTTTGCAGAAAGTTAAAATTGAGTGCAGAAAAATCGACAGGGTAAGACCGTTGAGGAAAGTCAGGGCAGATTACTATACATCACGCGAGGCTGTTTAAAAAAATCGTTGAAAATTCCCCTCGATGTCGTCTCCTTTGGATATCTCCAGTGGACACACGAGGCATGAATGACCTTTAGTCCCCCTCAGTGCTCAAAGGTGTGACAAATTTGCAACAAGATCTGTCAGTTTTCCAAATTGGATTTGAACAGATGATATGTTCAAAAAAGATGATTTGCGTCAGTTGCAGTCAAGCTAGGTGATTCACAGGCGGCCCAAGCTCCAGCTGTGAGATGATCATTTTGCGCAATAACAGTCATGGCGGAATTATAAGAGTTTGTATGGGAATATTTACGACCGCTCTAAGGAATAAAAAAATACGTCAAATTCTCAATAAAAATACTTCACCTTACTTCCACAGTGTATCACTTGTTATCTGACCGCTTAATTTGATGAACAGAGCCCATTTAAGCGAGTTGTTCATTTCGAGGTTTTCAACGTACCTAAGAAAAGCCCTTCTTATGTACGTTGAAAACCTCGAAATGAACAACTCGCTCAAATGGGCTCTTTTCATCAAAGTAAGCGGTCAGATAACAAGCAATACGCTGTGGAAGTAAGGTGAGGTTTTTTTTTTTTTTGAGAATTTGACGTATTTTTTTATTCCTTAGAGCGGTCGTAAATATTCCCATACAAACTCTTATAATTCCGCCATGACTGTTATTGCGCAAGATGATCATCTCACAGCTGGAGCTTGGGCCGCCTGTGGGTGATTGAATATCACCATTGATCGGTTAAATACTGCTGCTAATTTTATAACGACCACTTTCATAATTCCACGATAGATTCTGAGCGAAGTCTATTTCTAAGCTTCGGTAAGTTTATTGCTTGTTTCAACCTTTGTTTACGCTCCAGTTATATATTCTGTGCATGAGAGACAGAACATGCAGTGAAACCTCTATCAAGCAGAGCCTAGCCTACCCAAGCCCGAGCCCAAGCCTAGCGGCTCTGGCTAAAATGACTCTGAGTCGGTTTCAAAATATTTATGCCCGCGAACATAGACTTATTGTTCTAATAGTGTAGAGAGAAAGAAATAATTTTATTTCATTAAATGTTGTATGCGGGCATTTTTAGTCAAATCAACAGCTGAGAGGGAAGCTGCGATGTGTTGTACCGAGAGATTACAACATGCGTCCTGGCGATTGCCCTGGTAACGACATCTGGTCCCTTTACAGAGATCGTACAACCTTGAAGGAATGTGCACGATTGTGTTCCACATCTCCCAGTTGCCAGGCCTTTATGTTCTACAACAATCACCGATGCTACCCCAAGACTAAAACCTGTGCCACTGCAACCAAGACCAACCCCCTAAGTATGTTTTATGACAAAGTCCCAAGAGGCTTTGCCATGAGACCTGGTGATTGTAGCGGCAATGATATCTGGTCCATCCACGGATTCGTCTCCTTGATGGAGTGCGCCAGACGCTGCAAAGCAAACCCTTCATGTGTTGCATTCATGTTCTATGATGGCTGCGAATGCTACCCTAAGACTAGGACATGTCGAACGACAGATACAGCTAATCCAAAGAATTTCTTCTACGATAAAATAGCCTTTTTGAAAGTATAACGTACAGTTGTAGCAGCTGTCGGAAGAGATAGAACGAACTAGCTGACAAACCACAAGAAACTCACACGAATTTTAGTTCTCAAAATATCTAGCTTCGGCCATGCGATAAACCGTGTTAGTATAATCGCTTTAGTGTAAAAACCCTCCCTAAATGTCAACAATGGTAGGTGTTTTTTTTTCTTTGTCTGGGTCAAGGTAGTTAGTTTTTGTGACAGTGTTCTTCTTTACTGTTGAGTAAAGTAGTCAGATAAAGGTTTTTCCACCAGAATAGGGGGTATCATCTACTTAGAAATCCAGTGGAAAAAATGGGTTGTTGAACTCAATAAACCTTCCACAGCACAATGTCGTGTTCTCTCTTTGATTTCAGCCGATAAGCATGTATTCGTAGAATAAATCTCTCTTATGAGGAGAAAGAGTACACCGATAATTCTGCTAAGTACCGGGGATGTGAACTTCTCGGTTGGTTTCTCCCTTTCCTTCTTTAATACACGCTCCATTGATAAATCGGCGATTATGCGCAAACTGTGACAGTCTGCGGTGAAATGAGATGAAAGAAAACAGGGTGTAGGGAAAGGATTGCTATAAAAAAAAAGTATTTGTGAAGTGGGGTAAAAAATTATTCTTCTCCAATGATATCAGCAGAAAAGCAGCTTTATTGTTAAGAGAGTATGCACCCTCTCTTGATTGTTGGTCAAATAGAAGCATGAAGTTCCTGGCTATTCCAGACAATCTGCAGAGTTTGCATTTCCTAAGATAGACGAGATAAGTCGTAAGAAAGAGCTGAAATTACTTCTCGCAAACAGTAACAAAATGCAATAGGAAAGGGAAATAACGGAGAGCTTTAAGAACAGAATAGGTATGAAACGAATTATGAAAATGCAGTTAAGAGTAATGCCTGTCGAAAAGGTACGTTTTCTCTTTCAACGTGTTCCCACAGGAACACTATTGACTTAACTATACCTTGACAAAATATGATTGATAGAGAACACCATCACCGAAACAATCTGTTTTCAGAAGTGAAAATAGCAACTTTGCAAACGCTGCTTTTAAAGATATATATCTTCTCATGACACGAAAGTCGTTGCGCAGTATGTGCGTCCGATAAAACGACCAATTATTCTGGAGATTACTAGCTTAAACGTGACACCGTGGCGTGACAAGGCCCCCCTGCCGAAGACAAGCCTTACTCACCCAAGTCACCCTGGGTAGTTCTTGTTCTGAAACGCAGATGCACTCGATGATAGTTTCATATGATAACCTGCTCCAAGAAGTATTTGTTTAGAGTCAGGGCTTGCTTATGCCACAAAGTGTGAACGAAGCCTTTCTGCTTATTGCCTGAAATTAATTGGAGATCATTTCCGGCTTGGGAAGCACCTGGTTGGTTTGAAGTGACATCGAGAAGATCTTCTAACGACAAGAAAAGGGTTGAGAGGAAAGTCAGAGCAGATTATTCAACCTCAAACAAGACTTTCAAACCAAGTGACCATGGTGTTATGGCTGGGACTTTTTCTTCCTCTTGTAGGGGTTGTGGCGCTTGCAATATTTCTTATCTGGGCTGTTGTTGTGACATTATATTTTGCATGTCCCCATGTCTTGAGCCACGTCATACACAGGTTTGAAAAAAATACTAATTGTAGAAACTGTTTATAAAAGTGCGCCGTATTTTGATCAGCTATCATTATTACTTACTTATCACTTATTCACGCTAGCTTTACCTCTGTATGTACAGAAATTCGAAGAGAGATCTTGTAGTTCTCATAATACGCCCTTAGAAGGCCGGGTGTAAACGTTTGTTAACTTTCGTTTTTAAACTTCAAAGAATCTGCAAAATGCGATAGAATCTGATGATTTGACGATTTATTGTTTCATTCGTTGGCTAAATTAATACACACGCATATTATTAAAGGATTCTGTTTCTGTGTTTGCTGGACTTCGCAGTTGTCACGTATATTTCTTACTCCATCGCGTGATTACAAGCCAATGTTCAGGTCTTAGTTTAGGATTTTAGTGTATTTCTTGATATCGAAACAAACAAAGTGTTTATGTCGGCATATTCTGAGAGGAAAATTGTGATAAAAGTGAATTTGATAAATACTGTTTGTATGTGGTACTTAGGAAGTAATATGATTTACTTTGTCCTAGACTAGTGTTCCTTAGTGTTGCTTACGGATAACCTTCCTTTCTTAATTTGAATTTTGGACAGTTCTTAGAAATAACCTTTAGTTGCTTTCATATCAAATTTAAACACAATTCTTTTCAATTTTGGTGACTGAACGTCAAAGTTTGGACGCCAAAAAACATGTAGAATTCGATAAATTTATATGAATTCAAGGCTATGACCTCATCTTCTGACCATTATTAAACATGTTTTATCTTGAAACAAAACTAAACTGCTGAAATTCACTGAAAACTGACCAAGTCACTCAAAGATTGGAAACAAATCTTTTGGTTACAAGAAAAGAGATGGCAATCTTGAGATGTTTTGTAGAATGTTAGTATTTTTAAAAAAAATACTTTAAGTTAAAAGATAGCACAACTAGTCATGGGGTTCTTTTAAACCTTCATTTCATTGTTCTGTTACTATCAGGATTAGTTTGTCTCAGCATGGGTTAAAATTGTTGTTTATTACTACCTGTCATGATTGGCTCTTAATTTTCCTTGATTTGGTTAATTTTTCAATGCCCATGCAGTTTACTTATTATAAATAGAGTAAAATCAGTCCCCCAAAGAATGTTCCTGATTGTTTTCTTGAGTCTCAATTCAGCAAAATGAACTTCATAAGGAAGCTCTAGCTGAAGAAATTTTTAAAAAGGAACAGGCTTCCTTTTCTGCAATTTAATCAATTGAAGTTCAACAGTTATTATCTAATGATTTTTCATCAGGTCAAAATATGATTTATTTCATTTAATTGCATTTCTTCTGTCCCCTTAACCTTTTCCCTTCCCAGATCTCTGCCCATTTTTTTACCCATTTAACAAATCACTGATCTTGTTTCCAGGTTAACAATATTTAGAGGAGGGTTTACCTTGAAGTATGTGTCAGTGGGAGACTTCACATTTAGCTACGTTGAGAGAGGGAAAAGTGAAAAGGCAGAAAATGTCATTCTGATGGTTCATGGTTTTACAGGAGATAAAGGTATTTGGTGTCTTATGGGAAAAGCCATACCTAAGACATTTCATCTGGTAGCAGTAGATCTTCCAGGACATGGGTATACTACCCGAAAACACCATGATGATCATTCTATTCCAGCTCAAGTTGCCAAACTTCATCAGGTACATATGAAATAATTCTTTCAAACAAGCCAGTAAAGTTTATGCATAGCAATTCAAGTTCTAGTTTTACAATCAAATGTAATAATCAGATTTTTCTACTTTACTATCCTTGCCATTATTGTTCAGTTGTGAGCTCTCTGCTCTCCAGCTTCACTTCACTGAATGTACTAATGTGCCTTCAATGTACCCTCCCACCAAAATTCAATTAAACCATAGTCACCTGGTGAATGTCAACTTGGGGTCTTTACATAATTATTCAAGTATTACACATAGATACCAGTACTTAAACAATCAGATGAGAACCTTCAAGAACTTGCTGGCCTTTCTCTACCTTTTAACTATGCTTTGGGCTTCTTACTTCTATTATTTAGAGGTCTAATATGCTCTTTGCAACATTGAACTAAATTATATAGAGAGCTGCTTACTTACTGGTGGGTTATAATGTTTCTTTTCAGTTTGTGTTGGCTGTTGGACTGAATAAGAAGAAGTTTCATTTAGTTGGTTTGTCCATGGGTGGCTTTGTGGCTGGTGTGTTTGCATCACAGTACTCATCTTTGCTATCATCCTTGGTCCTTATGTGTCCTGCAGGCATAAATGCACCAAAAATGAGTGATTTCATCAATAACATTGCCAATGGTGGAAAGAACTATTTGCTGCCTGACAATCCTCAGGATTTTCAGTACATGATAAAGAAAGTGTCTCATCGGAAAATTTTCATTCCTTTCTTCATTGCCAAAATCATGTGTGCAGCTAGGAGCCAATCAAATTCTTTCTATGAAAAAGGTAACTCTGATAACTATTTTGAGAATTTAAAAAAGAGTTGCAGTGGTATATTTAGGTTCCCTTTAACCCTTTACACCCAAATGTCAGTATGCATATTCCCCATACTATTTTCCATACATTTCTTAACCCTTTAACTCCCAGAACTGATTAACATGTAACTTCTCCCAATAATTTATAAACATTTTCCAGCAAATCAAGGGGTGTGAATATTCAAACCTATCAGGTAGAAGTTGTCATCCCAATTGAACACCAAACTCTTGTAACTAGTTTATGAGGAAATGTGTAGCAGCCAGAGGGGAGAATTAACAACTAGATCTCAGAAGTTAAAGGGTTAAGGTACGAACAAAGAGCATTTGTTTAACAATCAAGAGCTTCTTTAGTAGGTAATCATTCTTTTTTTCTTGTGACCTTAATGTGTGATTGAGGGGTAATATGTCCTGTAGAAATTAGATGCTTGTCACCATTAGGAGTAACAGTGTTACAAGCTGGACATGTGCAAAGAGAATGGCTTCTTCTTAAAATTGGAGTGCTCTGAGTGCCATGTTTTTGCCGTTGCCATGTGCATGCTGCAGTGACTGTGTTATTCCTTTCATCACTGAGTTATTTGCAACACAAGTGAAATAACTAACAAATACACTCCATGTTCTCTTGCGTCTGTTCAGTAGCAGATCACAAATGACATGAAAATGTGGTAAGAACATTTAAGCGGCACATGAGGTGCAGTGGAGTGTGTCACTGATATTCTTAGCACAATTTGATATCTTCTGGGATCTACTACACACAGACTCATCTAAACATGGAATATATTTGTTTTATCTGATAGTGACATTATCAATGCATCTGCCCTCCAAGAGATCATAGATAAGAACCAATCAAATACAAGTATTACTCCATGAAATTCAGCCCATATAATTAATATTAGATACTGGTGTCAACTATGATTAGTAAACTAAGGTTACTGTAAGTTGTTATTCACAATTTCTATCACATACAGAAATACATTTTTAAAAGGAACCTCATTTCTTTTATCATCTTCCTCTCTCTCTTCTTAACCTTGTAAACCTTAAGAGTGACCAGCATCTGGTTTCTCCTTACAATAATACTGCTGAATCACTCATTTAAGATCATAAGAATAAAGGAATGATCAACAACTAAAGAGGCTCTTGATTGTTAAACAAATTCTCCTTGTCAGCACCCTAGGAAATGTTAAGATAAAAGTATGGAGAATATGCATACTGATTTTAGGCTGTAAAGGGTTAAATACAGAAAACCACAACATTTACCAAATATGCATATAGGATAACACTGGACATATTGGGTATAACTTTTTGTCACTTTTTGTTCTTATTTTACAGTTTTGACTGAAATAGTTCGGCCTGACCAAAGATATCTTCTACAGGATGTTCTGGAGAACATTGATGTTCCGACCCTTACGTTGTGGGGCAGTAATGACCTGGTCAGTAACAAATTAGCGCGACACAGTCACTAAATAAACCATTTCAATTCAGCCACTAGATGGCCGTCGGAGGACATTTCAAAAGCGATTTGTGGGTACTTATGGCTAATAATTTAGAACATGTACAAACCTACAGCATCTTGACCTTTTCGCAACTGATGTGTCATTTTCCCATTTGACACACTAGATTTTGCGGGTGAAGGTTTTCCTGTAAGGACCCATTAGTATCTGTCCACTGAGAGTATCGCGGGAATTTTCTCGGTGTCTATTTTAAAGTTTCTACAATAAACCCCTTTTTAGGTTCTAACTTTAGAACGAATGAATTTAAATGATCAAAGTACAGAAGACAGTGTTGATACAGTTTATCGTGATGTGACTCTTCTTTCTTGGCCTGCTCTCCCTTACACTTCAGGTCTCGAACAATGGGTGCTCGACTTTTCTCCCAACTTATCGCAGAAAGAGAAGCGTTACACATTAGCTATCTTGTTTGGTATTTAACTAATTTTTGGAAATATTTAAATGAAGATAGTTTTGTTGTGCTTACCTTTATTTTTATTTCCCGTTTTTAACATTGTTGTTTATTTCATAACAACTCGAAACTCGCATTCAGCTGACGCCGAGGTACCCAGCAAAGAGCAGTTTTTGTTTTAGTGTCGAAAGTAATCATCTCTTGACCCCGCTCTATGATTGGCTGAAAGCTTGGTCGGTCCAACCACTCAAAAATCAGTTGTGAACCTTCAACCAATCGCTGGCCTTTCTCTTCCTTTTACTCGCATCTCTCGGGCTTCTCACTTCTATTACCTAGAGATTTAGAGTGCTGATTAACTGTTTTGAATAATTTTGTTTTGTTGTTACAAAATTCAATCAGAACTGATTTGTGCTCCGATGAATTTGTGATCCAAAGATGTAAGAATTAATTGCACATTCTGCGATTTTTTCAAGTGACGTTTTGGCTAAGGATGGATGTAAATATTTTATTCTTCAGATCCTTGATGTGTCTGCAGTGGATATCATCAGAGAAAAAGTAAAGAACTGTCAGGTTGAGATACTGAGCAGTTGTGGTCATGCCATCACTTTGGAAATACCATGGAAATCAGCGAAATTGATTTTGAAGTTTATCAATTCACTTCCTAAAACTGAAAGGTGAAATAGGAGGAAAAGATTGAGGTTCGGGTCAGTCGGATAGTGTTTGAATAGGGAGAAATGGAACAACCTCGGCAGAAGAAAATGGGAAGCATACGAATTTTCAAAATGTCTTAACATATCGGATTATCGCGTAACTCTGTAGAAATAGAGTTTCTATGTAATTATTTCAATCCTAAATGTGTAGAAGGTATTTTTAGTTTTGAATAATCCTATGGTGAAAGTAATGAATTAAGTGTTGAACTTTTCTTCAATGGGCTAATTTAAAGATTGTAAATTACCACCTAACTTAGCCTCACGATTGCTTGGTAATTTAGACTGAGAAGAATTAAATATTTATTAGACGAATTTAATGGGGCTTGCCATTTGAAAGTAAAACATCACGATATAAGTATTATTCAGGAAACCGAGTTGTTTCAGATTGACACCTATCATTAGCATTCCCCCGTCCAATGACTAGTAGGAGTTCAAGATCTTTGCTGCTGTTTAAGGAACTTTTGTGGTGTTGTACCATGCCGTGATATTTAATGTAATTTCGTATAGTGTTTTATAAAATAATTGAAATAGTACGCGCGCTCTGATTGGCCATAAAACCATTTTACATGAGCATATGTAAACACGGTTTTCATTCCTCTTTCATTAGTTATTTTATAAAAGAAATGTGAAATGGTTTCCGTGTTTACATAGCCTGATGTAAACACGCGGGAGGTTGGGAGAACACGAGATAAGCGTAGGAAACCACGACGCGAAGCGGAGTGGTTTCCAGCTTATCGAGTGTTCTCCAAACCTCCCAAGTGTTTATATCAGGCTATGTAAACACGGAAACCATTTCACATTTCTTCAATGTCATGTGTTTTGAGGAAAACCCCATTATTCTCCCAGCACCTGTTTCATTGTATAAATGGGTGGTAAAGAAAAAATTAAACGCGGAAATAACATTTGTGGACATGACAGCCACAAAAACCTGACAAAAACGCGTCGCAGAAAATGCAAAATTTGAAATTCACCTTGAAACAAGGAAGAAATTATTTTTTTTCTTTAAACTGTAGCAGTTTAATCTGCCAAAAGTGCCATTTACAGAGGAAGAAATTTAATCCCAGCAGCACGAATGACTTCTCGCATTTCAATTCGGATACGTATGCGACACAGTGCTGTGTCGTTTATATGTTGATCCTTCGTTTGAGATCCGTTATCGCAGAAATCTTGAGGACTAGTGATGAGTGTCCGAGATAAAAGGGCATTAAGTGAGCTACGTCGATGTATCAAGGTTTCTACGTTTTGCAAAATCTAGCCTGAGTTTTCTTCATTTGTAATTCACGTTAATCTTCTTCATTCTGAGTCATTTCTGTTCCTTTTTGTTTATTCTTGTCCCTTTGGTGTCCACATCTGACCCTAATAAATTATTGTTAGAAGGTTCCAGAAAATCTATGACAGTTTCAACTGTCCAAACAAACTGAAGGCTCCTAAAGATATCTACTATTGTTTGTTTTGTGTGATATGGTAACTTAAATTGCCAGCATGATCTGTTTACTTCTGAAAAGTTGTAGAGTTGGTCTCGTACTGTAAAGGACTAGCTGTTTAATTCAACATGGTTTTAAATTAAATACTGGACATTCAACTCCTAAGCAACCCAACAAAGTCGTATCAACGAGTTAAAGTGAGCTTCTACTGTAGCACTAGTAAGGTGTTGTAACGAACAGAAACCCCTTAAACAATTTCTCCTCTTAGCAACCACAATATTTGGAATTTTCATTACCTTTAGCTGTCTGTCGAACGTATTGTTATGATAACTGCGCTGTTGTTTGCATTACCACAGTGCCTGAACCGTTAAAAATAAATTATTGGAGGTAGCTTTAGCACCTGGCTGTGACTTGTTGCAATGCTTTTAGTGCTCAGTCGTTTACAATGCATGTTGTTCGGCCAGTGGGGCAAATTTGTCTTAATGTAACGTTCAATTAAAGGATTAATATTTTATAACTTCTCACAATTTGTAACGATTCTAAAAACGAAGGACAGCAATTGTGGTTCGTCGGTGCCACGTTTCCATTTTGTTATATCTTGATTAACGAGAAAGTTCGAGAAGTTACTAACATAACAGGTGTAAACCTATAGTCTGTGGCGTAGGATGTGTCTACTGATCTGTTTGGTTATGGGCACGCACACTGTCATTTAGAAGAAGCATTTAAGAATTTACACGCTCCCTGTCAGTGAGCTGACTGATCCTCAAGAATACATATATGCTTTAAGTGGCTATCGCTTGGATGATGGACTGAAGTAGTGCTGGAATACAAGAATTTAGAGCCGGTAAGTGTATCGTGAAAGGAAAAATTTAATATTGGTCACGAGCCACTCATTTTGATGGACTAATTAAATGGAACAAAAGATGTCTTTTTAGGTTCAAAGGAGAAAAGCAGGTGTTGAGGAAAATTCCCTGCGACATTAATCACGTTTTTAGCGATGAAGTCACTTAGCCGCCACCGATTCTTTAATGTCCTTAGGAAAAGCTTTCCTTTCATGAAGAGATTTAAACTGAAGTGACGGTTTCTTTTAAGACAAGTTTCGACTGAACGGAACTCATTTGACCGACCGAAGACTAACCGGCTAATGGACGAAACAACATTTCAGCAAAGTACACAGCTAAAGTAGATGTGCAAAGAGAAGTTGTTTTCAAGTCTTTTTATTGTTTGTTAGGGTTCTATATTCCAAACTTTTTAAGCCGTGACTGTGATAATCTCTTATCTATGAAATTTCCTCTCCGGTGTTAACGATTTTCACATATTTTCTTGAGGGCAAAATATTCAAAAACTGCATCTTTCGATAAATTGTTTTGTCTATATCTATTTTTCTTCGAAGTGCAATTTGATCTCCAGAAAATGAAACGTTACCTATCCAGTTAACAACTTGAATTTTTTTTATTATTTTCGATAAGATCTCCTCTCAGTGAGCCTTTGTGTTCTTTCATTGCACTTATTATACGCATATTTTGGGTGTCTCAATTTCCTCACTCAAAATTGTTATGAATAAATTTTCTTCCTCCTTCTCCTCTTCCTTCTTCCTCTCTCTATAATATAAAGAAGCGAAAAAACCAATTCTGCTTATTTTGATAAATACATTTTATCATGCTGCATGGCGGTGAAATTTAAATTGCAAATTATTTTAACACTTGTTACAGTAATGCTTTTCTGTGAGTTGAATTACGATTAACTGGACTCGACTTTCGGTGAACACCCGTTGAATGCCACCATGGGTGGTATGGATCCTTTTCTCGTTTCTCTGTAGCAATTTATTTGCCAATAGGTAGGAGACACTACTATTTACCAGAGTAACTATATTTATAACATAGCTAATAAATTTGTCTATTCAAATTCAATTGCGCGAGCGTGCTTCATATTCCTATTGGGCACACAAATCCCTCGAGAAAAAAAATTTTCAATCGAGTTGAAAATGCTCGAGGCGTAGCCGAGAGCAACTCTAGCTTTTTGAGTGCTCTCTAAACTTCCCGCGTGCTTCATATCTCGATGAACGCACAGCTGACGTATGAACCAATTGTTACATAACAATTTTAAAACTAAAGTCGATATCTCAGTTCACTGACAGGGACTGTATATCGCCATGATAAATGGCACCTACTAAACTTTTATGCATCTTAAATGAACGTTTATTTTTTACCATTTTTTAACCGGGTATTTCAGTAATTTTTTTCCATAAGCGTCTGCCTACGGTGTCATAGACGGCTGTGCCTTAAAGCGAAACCCAACACTAGAGCCTGCTCGCAGACTAAAGAGACGGCGGTAAGAGGTCTTATGGGTAGAGGTATAGACAGTCCGTAACCGGCTTTTATTGAAACCCTTGATTTAACCGCAGTCGCCTCAGCAGCCACCTTGTTGTTCTTAGTGCTTGAAATCACATCTTCACTTCCAAGATTAGTTCGTCTAGTCAGTCTATGTATGTATCACATGGTTGTATTCCGATGATTCCAACTATACTTGGTTTACGTCATTCAATTTTAGGTCGGATTCTTAGCCTAGTGAGTCTTAATTGAGGGGGGGGGAGGGGAGGGAAGGGACAGCTTAATTGCAAGAGGACTAAAGATATTTGGACGACCAAAGTGCGCGCTATTCGTCAATCATAGTGGTATTTACGGTTCAACTTATAGTCAAAGCTGTTCTGACGTCAGTTTTCTCGATCTCTTCGGTCACCTGCACAAAGCCCCGGGTGAAATTTTTATAACAAAAATGTGAAATGTCCGCGGGAATTACCGCACCGCTAACTAGAAATGGAATTTAGTTTATTGGAGTTCACGTTTATTACCTCATCTGTGGATAAAATCCGTGTGTTCGACCTTCACAGATCTCAGTTTTAAGTTTCTTATGAGTCTCAATTTCCATTTAGTTCGTTTGCATAATTTCGATCCCCGTTGAAGACTGAATATAAGTGTTCCGGTGTACGAATTACCCGCTCCCCTTTAATTTCCCACCGGTACAATAACGCTCAGTAACTACATGTGCGGCCAGAATTCATTAAAACCTGTGCCAATGATACGACGGCGATCATCCGATGCTTTTGTGTTTCCCGTTTCACATTAATGACAAAAACTTTCCCGAAAAACATCTCATCTGAATCACTGCGTCATCTCGCCAGGAGAGGAGGTTTGACAATCGAAATGCACAGCAGCAGAATATTTCAGCCGTTGACAGTGACAGAAGTTGATTGGGAGTTACTGAATAATGCATGTAGTTCGAATAAAGTGAAACAATTTATTTCTAATCGTTGTAGTCAATGAAAGAGTAGAAATCATATGGTGATATCCTGCTCCAAGCCTCGTACTGCAAAGAGGTTCCTTTTAGGATGCTACTGTAACAAGCCATTGACCTGAGAGATGAAACTTCTCATATATGTTTTGAATAAGGTCGGTATTATACTTCTTCTATCTGTTTTATATATTGCGGTAATTCAAGCTCAGTCGTGATCAACCATGCAACAACAAACGGGGTAATTATGATATTCGAAACAATCGTTCAAGAGCCGTTCCGATGCTAATTTAGATTTGAATCCGATACTATCTTGTATGCGAGTAGTATATCTTGGTGTCTTTAGTCGTTTAAAATTTTAGATTTCGTTACCATGGAATTTTCAGTTACCTTCTGTGGCACGAAAACTGACATAAAGTTGATAAAAAGAGTGATGATGTTGTACGATATCGATGAATCACTGCGTCAGTAATTTTACTCGCAGGAAACCTTTCAGGTTAGGTAGAAGACATCTTCATTTCATTCGTATAGATAAAATTTTGGCAATGATTAACGGCGATAAAAAAAATAATTTTGAGCTCCGATCCGCGACTGCGTAGAAAATGTTTTCTTAATTTCATTCTACGCAATCGTATTTGCAATACCTCCCTCCCCTTAAGCGCGTCAATCATATGCAGCGTTCTTTTAATATTTAACGAGATGTCAGTATTCATGTCTCAGAACTGTATTCATAGCTTCAGTTCAACATCAAGACGAAGTGAGAAGAACACGTGAGAAAATGATTTCTTGTGACACTTCTGAATCGATTTTCAGCTTGTTCTTTCAGTCTAGCATTGTTTAGAGTTTAATCGTCGCTCATTCTTTTCGATAGTAATTCGTTACAATGTTGATATTGGCTATAGCCATCTGTTAGTTTGTCTGAAAGGTTGATACATCGACCATTTATTATTTCAGAGAGGTTTCCACATACTTTTCAGAACCAAATGCCCGAGAAAATAACGACGTTGTTTATGAAACAGGTTAGTAAAACAAGTTTCTACTTGATTGAAATTTTCGAGTTTAACACTACAGCTTGAAGCTACACGTTCAAGCTAGGTCTATCGTTATTACTGAATTAGAAAATAACTCAAAAAGTATCAATATATGGAAAAGGTATGATGTAATATTCCGAGTGGAACTAAGTGAACTCAGGGAGAATAATTTAAAGATGGTTAACCTCGGCTCTCGCGTCCCGCAGTCAGCGACTTTGTCGTTTGCCCACGCAAACAAGAACACTACTGGCTAAGGTCAACCGTAAATCCAAAAAAAAAAAACGAAGAAGAAGGACTAAAAACCAAGGTCACGTTAGGGTTATCTCTTATCCAGACATTCATTTATCTTTTGGTCAACCAATAATCTCCAGACTTAGGTAATTTTACTCGTTCATTATAGTTATTAAAAAATACTAACACTACTTTGACTAAAACAAGAAAGTCCACTGCAATCGATTTTCACGAAAAAAAAAAATGGGGAACTCTCATCACAATTTTAATATTAGTGTCAGAAAAAGACAAAATTTTACAATCTACGTTTTGAAAGAAACTCAGAATTATTTTGCGACTTAAAATGATTGGTGCTCTAAGTGACATGTCTGATTGTATTATTGCGAATATTCAAAGCAGGTAGAAATGTAATTTGGCGAGGAGGTTATATTCAGGCTCCCTGCTGTGTGTCTTTCATCTTCGGGTCTTCGATAGCAGTTGTTTCGCCCGGCGTTTTATTTAGGCCAGCTGATTAGCATATTGCCCTGGCACCTTTGTACAGGACTTATACGGTATAAAATATCCCTTCACTATGGAGTACTCTAAACTGAAAAAATATTTCTGGAATTTTTATTCACCCTCACTGTTGCCTTATCATCGATTTTTGTCCATTGTTGTCATTTGAGGCTATCAAGACTCAGTACAATTTGAAATTTGTTTCGGCGTTTTGTTACCGAGCTACACTTTCTATCCAAAAAAGTATTTGAACTTTTCGAAAAAGGAAAAAAGTCTTGCCCTTGAAATTGTTACATGGTTACTATAAACTTAATGTAGTTAACTAAACGCTATTTTTAACAAATCGTGTAAGATATAAGCCAACTAGAACTGTACCAACTAGTTGGCAATTCATTTTTTTTTCGGACTAGATACTCTCCACGCTGCCGACGAGCCTTATAATCTTAGCTAAATACTGCGAGGTTGTTTACTTTAATCCACAGAGTTGATATGTAAATTGGCCACCTAAGAGAATTTCTGAGGATGACGTTTCGAGCGCTAGCCCTTCGTCAGAACGAAATAATGCTGGCCCATTTTAGTAAGTCAGTGATGACCTAGCGTGTGATTATCTTTTATTCTCAACCGTTAGTGTATAGGAAGTTTCAACATTTTTTAAGCTTTTTCCCTGTGCTACAAGTTTGTAATTCCTTTTGCATGGAGTATTTTCAGTCTTCAAAGATTGAGATTGTTTATTGTTTAAATTACTGATTGTTTAAACCACACGCTCGACACTCATTTAAAAAAATCAATTTGAAAATTGTGCTATCGGTAAGATTTGGTAAGAGGAGACAAAAATAGTTTGGGCCTGTTCACAACATTGAAAAAAAAATGAAGAAAGCTTAAAATAATTAAGAACTGCCGAAATATTCATCTGCTGTTTTATTTTTCTGGAGGAAATCTTGTGGTCTGTAATATATATATTTCTTCCTAAAGTGTAACGCATAGTCGATGTCGGTTTCTGCGCTGTCAACCCGGAAAAGCGAGCCACGTTTCTACCATGCAGTATAAATTAAGTGTGATTGGTGACTTTTTTAGCCAAGGGCACATGTTTCTAAGATGTTATAAAAACACATAAGGTTTCGGTACAATGCATATCTTCTACAGAAAGAAATGTCCCAATGTTATCAGACTTTACAGCTGCAAAAATCAACTTATGAAAGGTCTAAACGATGAGATAAGTTAGGTCTTCTAGTTGCCCTCTAAACTCAGTTATTACTTCAAGTCCAGCTTCGTTTTCAAAACCAAAAATCCTGACTTTCTTCCGTAGGGACACATCCACAGAATTAAGTGTAGCTGTTATTACTCAACCTACTCAACAAATATTGAAGTTTCGAAATGATGGGAATCTGTACAGCACGGGCTGAGTCGATGCCATTTTCAAAACCACCGATCCAATGAATTTGAGGGGAATTTAACTTTCAATGCCTTGGATATTCCGAGACCGAACCAGCTAAAAAAAGTCACCGAGAGGGATCCTGAGTTTTGAGGCATCCTGAAGGCTGGCGCCGCTTTCATTAGGTTCGATGAACGTTGATTATGTGTCAGAGCAAATGTAAAGCATGAGGTGTGATAAAGCTTGGTTCTTGAAAGAAACATAAGGCTGTCACCTGATAAAGGGTTTCCAGCCACTTATCTTTTGAAACCTCTTGTACATGGACTACCGAGAAAAAGCACGTTTTATCATGGAGTTTTGTGTAATCTGATGTTATTGTTTTGCATAATTTTTTCAATGTTTTTCATCTTGTCCACAGTTTTTTTCCGCCAGTTTATCTCTGTGAAAAAATGAGATTTATAAGAGGTCATGGAACTCAAAATCCAGATCTGACGAAAATACCTATAATTCAGTGATAAACTATAAAAATAAAAATTTGAAGATGATTCATAAATCATGAAAATAAGTGCTTCTGTGCATACTTTCGCGACTGTTCACAAGACGCTGAACATGAGAGATATGAAAAATCATTCTATGTGCTTTTACCAAGCAAAATTTAACCGAGTTTTATGAATACTTGCGAAAAAAATTTCAAAACACTTGTGCCTAAAGAAATAATTTGTTCCCGCAGTTAATTATAGGGCTTTCTTTTTCGATGGGAATAGCAATTGTAAGTCTCTCACCACACCGTTCCCAAGTCCACACAGGTACTCACAGGCATTGCATTATTTATGTGCATTTAATGTTCCATCTACAGTTAAGTTTATCACGCAAGTTTAAAACAAAATATAAACTACCGTCATTTTTGTGTAGGAACTTGAGATGAAGTGAAAAGGTATCATAAAAACTGGTCGTGGTTGGTTTTTTTTTGCTAATCAGATATTGCGGTGCAAGTCGCGTTTTTAGTCAAAATATCTACCCTGATTTAAATCTCACAAGTGTAAATAATTCATATAATGTAAAATAGTTCCTCATTAAGCAAAAGTACCCTATCTGGGGAATGGTGGAGTACTAATAACGTTTAATTAAATGGATGTTATCTACGATGATTGGACTCATTTCTAGAGCTCCTGCAAAACATTCCGCTGTGTTCTTATAGGCGTCTCTCCGTGAGATCCGTTTTCCTCGAGACAATTTGAATTAGCTATTTACCAAAGAACATAGCTTTTTTTTGTTTTGTTATTCTTTGCTGATTGAACTAGTTTCAACACAGTTTTAGAATTACTTAGCAACTGAGAGCTTTGATGAAAGAAGAGGCGTACAAATTTTCCCTCGATTGAACTATTTGGGTCAGTGGTAGCGGCCAACTTTAAACTTTACCTAAAATAAACTACAAATCTCTGCAGCTATCAAAAGCTCACCAAGTTTTTTCTGAGGCTAATGATGCTTGCCTGAATAGTTGAAAATGTAAACCTAATTAACATGCTTCAAAGTTCTGCCATTTACTTTCTTTGAACTGCCTACTGTCAGTCCAGCTTCGACCTCAGTTCGCTCGGAAACGACGATCTCGCATACAGCGTTTTACTCCATTTTTTACTCGGTGATAGCTATGTTATGTCTCGGAAGCGCCAGAGAAAACCGATGATCAAGACTCAAACAAAGGTGCTTTTAAAAACAGTATTTGTAAAAACGATTTTACCTATTTAGAGTCAACTAAAATTTTCTGTAGGGCATTCGCTTCATCAGACAACATATGTTATGATGTAAAAATTTACAATACCAAGATGAAACAATCCGTGAAACACTTCTTAATTAAAAGAATATAGGGAGTCTGGGACACATCAAAATAGTGAAAGAAGCGGGAAAAGGTAGAAGAAAAATGGATTGAAGTAATCGAATATTTGTACCCTTTTGTTAAAAAAATATTTTTGTAATTGTTTCTTTAGGGGATAAAACATAACAAAAAGAGGCAGGTGATTCTATGGTCAGAGATCGAATGTTTGATATATGCAAAGCTTTTACTTTGTGTGATAATGAATAATTTCATATTTATTACTGTTATTACCAAATTAATTAGAACCATTCGCGTAATACTTAGCATAGGACCTTCGTGATCGTTTTTGATCTTTCACCGTTTTTGCTACATAGCACTTTGCAAACACTGAGACCAATATGATAACTATCAGTTGCCTGAGCCCGATTTGGAGAGCTTTAAGGAGATGATACTCGAAAGAAAGTCAAACCAAAAGCGCCTTCTGTTTGTGACCGAAACCCGGCGTCAGTCATGAATTATTATGGTGAACACAAACACAAAGACGAAACCCTGGAGAAGGTACGTACCTTTTCAATAACAGGAGGTAACAGCAACTAAAACGCAGTTTATCGAGATAAGTGTGTTAAGTGCTTATTCAGTTATAAATTTTTCGGGCCTTTCTTATATTTGCACCTGACTTTACTTTCCAGTCAAAACCTGGTTATCGTCCAATACTGTTGTTGTTATTGTTCCATTTACCCTCTTATTTATCTTATTTCACTGAGAAATAAAGTCGAAATCCTTTAGGGAACAAAGTCATTATTTCTTTATCTGGCGATGTTCGCTAAGCTTCAAGAAAAACAAGTCGGAAGGAACTCCGGAAATTTGTCTTGCTTTTTTTTTCGTTACATTTTTTACTGGACCGCTCGACTGACACAAACTCGATTTGATTTGGCTTTCCCTGTAACATGTAAAGACTTCGGAGAGCAGCAAATCTCCAATCCTTCAAAATGTATTCGCCAAACATCGAGCAACCAAATTTCAGGCGGTGCGTTAATTTCAAACGGATACTTGAGAAATAAATTAAAGAACGATTTGCGGTATGTCACAAAGGTTTCAAAACAAATGTTTTTATTTGCTTGATAAATACGGATAGCGTTGGAAAGTTCAAGAGAGTTCCGACTCGTTGTTAATTCGAGCAGGTTCTAGAGAGAAGTCTTCTCTCAGGACAAAGGGTTTTATTAAACCGCACTAAATGAAAATAGATTCACGAAGCAATAGACATTTGCTCTCTGTCACCCATGGGATGTATTCAAATGTCATAAAAAAATTACAAATTAATGTTTGAAATACGCTACAGGGCGATTAAGGTTTAGTGAGGTATTTTCGAGTGGAAAAGTACTTCGTTCGCACTTGGTGCAACATGACAATGAATACGTTTAGTGGTACAATTAACGATCGATATTTCTTTGTATAGCATCCTCGACCATTTTCAAGTTAAGGTACTATATCAAATTTTATTGATTTTGATCTTTTTGTTGCGCTTGAAAGAAAACCCTTTTGGTCAAATATGAAAATTTACGATCATTTTTTTCTTCTTCTCGGTCGAAACGATCGTGAGTTGTCTAATAAATCTAAGGGGAAAATGATATCTTCCGGGTTTTTTTCCGAATCTGTCTCGATCTTTTAGAATCTAGAAAACTGAACTAATATGGCACATAGGTACTTAGATATTCATCCTGTGTCATCTGCATCGTCGCCTTTAAGTGGCGTTGTCTTGACAATCACCTTCGTTTTGGATTAAAGGTGTTGTGAAATAACCTCTATCGTAATGAAAGATTGACAGTTAAAATATGATCTTTTTTTGCAATGATTACTCTACTTCTCTCACAATCAAAATTTCAGAAAAACAATCACATAATCTTCTAGGGTTTGTGACCTCAATCCAGCTCGAACCCCCCTCGAAATGATATCATGCGGTGCGCAGTGGCAGCGCCTTATCCGACTGGGTTCAAAACTTGAAAAAGGCAAAGTAATAACCTTCACTAATTTGCATGTCAGGCGAGCAGAACATCAAATTCAACAAATAATAAATACTTCAAACTCCCGCCATCCAGACAGACTGTTGTAAATCAAATAACAATGAATTGTTTTAGCTTCGCTTATGCGTCAAGAAATTTAACTATGCACATTGGCTGAAGCAGGAAATAAAGAAAAAAAGTTTACGCGATCTCCATGTATTTTGAAGACTTAAGGGTAATAACAGCCCAACAGCTATGTTTTTTGAGTAACAAAGTTGTCTTCCAGTCACAGCTTAGTTGGAACCAAAACTAAACATAAAGCCGGGGAAGATGAAGTCGTCCAAAACTGCACCATTGTATCAGAGTTTCCCCCTCTTTTTATCCATAAGGTATGACTTCAGCAAAATTTTTACAAGAAAATTTCGGCAGGTAGTCTTTAATGTTACACTCGTAAACTATTGAGCAAGGGTATACACCGAGACGGACGAGGAAACAAAATTGACGGGCCCTTTTTAATCTAAATCCCAAACGAAACCCAAGAGCTGTAATCTTTATGTAGGAGAGGACAAGTAAATGGCTACCATGTCTTACGCTTTACACGTCGTTACTGTGATATCCCTCATGATCATCGACGTATATTTTGTTCGCTTGTTAATCTAAGATTTCTAGAAAGTCAGAACAATATGATAGTTTCGTTTCGTTTCGAACACCCCAAGTGAAGCTAATATTCGTGCTTTGTGCCCCCAAAGGACACCCCCGTAGTTGTTATTTAAGAGTCTCCCCGTCGTTGTTTCAGTCTCCCCTGAAGTATTCGTGATAGAAGGATAATCTACTATCAAACTGAGAGTGCCAGAATTATGGCATAGGTTAGCATCACTGTTATAATTGGTTTTCGCACAAAATCTTTGATATAATTTTAAGAGTAGATTGATCTAACAGAATCGTATGAAAAATGTATTTTCTACCACATGATGTGTTTTCTTCTGGCGAGGATCTATGCAAGTAAGCGCATGAGCTGGTATAATTTAAATGAGAACTCTAAAGCCTAATGAATATATCACAATTTGGATTTGTCCCCTGGAGCGGTTGCCTGCGGATTCGATCTGTGGCCAGGAACACTGCTGATGCCCAATTCGAAAATGGGATACTAATTTATTTCAACTAGCTGGAAATCAAGCTGAAATTATACTGTTTCACAGCATGCCACTCGTCAGTTTTGCTACACATTTACATCTATTTTGATGAATGCAATTTTCCTATCTCAAAATTACTAATCAAAGTCGTTATGAATCATTAGCTACAGAGCAGAAAGGCACCGAGTAAGTTCACGGGTTGTCGTCCAACTGTTTGTGCTTAAGCACATCTGCAATGGTCATAGATAAAAAGAGCTTGGAAAAAAATCGGTGAATCAAGGCACCGATGGAAAAAAGAGGACGTGATACAGGCTTCCATGAAATAAAAAAAAAATAATGTTTATCATTACAGATTAAGAAATTCTATAACTCAATATGCATCTATTTTTTAAAACGCTTTACTTTTGCAGCGTTAATTTTTTCCCACAATCTGTTAAGGCCATCTAAACCTTTTCAATTTTCTTTTCTTTTTATGTTCATAATTTTTTTGACACGTATTTAAACATGATGTTGGGAATTGAATAAAGATATTTGTGGTTTTGTTTTTACAAAACACTCCCTAAGTAAATAAATTGTTTAAGCTTTGGGGGAGTTTCCGAAGGCTTTATTTTGACCTTAATCATGTAAACGAATCTATTACCGTTGACAAGAGAACGCTGTTTAACTTACAGTTCAGCTCATCAGAAAAAGACGTTCGCCACTTTTAAGGGAAACTATTACTTTTGAAATAATACTAAAAATATTCTCGAGTGCTTGTTTTAATTCTATGTAAGTCCAACATTGTAAGAAATAAACATTTTCTCGCTATAAAATATTCCCTGACACAGAAGTTTATAGACTGGCGTTTAGAAGTAAAATGATTGCCAAGAAAAAAATTGAAAATAAAAACATGTACCAAGTACCTGCTAACAGGCCACCGCTAACAGGTATTTCAATATTTAGATATCATGCGGTTTCACCGCGCGCATTTGAGTCCAATAATTTCTGTCGTCAGAGCTCGTTTTTGCGGAAGGAGAGGAAAGGCTTTTAAATATTACTTTCAATGTGTGCTTTTTTCATCTGAGGGAAATGGATCGCATGAAAACTGTAAGATATGGGCTATTTTGCTGTTTTCCTATGCAAATTTTTATCACTTTAGGTGGATTATTACACTACTGAGGCAATTAAATTTTAACATTAGTGTACTTCAGACAAGGCGACAAGTTTTACGAGCAAACACGGTCGATTAAATGTTTGCGTAGGTTTATGAATCGGCGTTTTTACTTCTTATTACAACTTCCAGGTGATGTTCTCGTGTACGCTGCCTCCCTGTTCACTGACCCGAAAGGAACATAAAATTGCGAGAGAGAGAGAAAGGAAGAATACCCTAAAGGAAGGCAAGAATCGTTATAACATTGTAAAAGGCTTGGCAGAAGGTGTCGATGGAATTTCCTTTGAAAGTGTGCTTAAAAAAAGACACTACCTACGAGCAAGAAATAACTATCTCATTTTGGAGCCCTTCGATGACTCTGAAGACTACAGTAAGTGATTAAAACGTGTTTGATTCATGTTTTTCGTGACAAAGATATTCCATGAAAAGATAAAACATGAACTCAAACTTAGCTGAAGGAATAGGTACTGAAAAGCAACTGGCTGAGCTCATTGGATACGTTTGCTACCCAACGCCTGACCATCTCAATATGCTGCCAAAATACCTGTTATGTCACCGTCGGTTTTGCTAATTTTTCACTACCACGCTCTATTGCTCAAACTCAAATTGAAAATTTCCCACTGTTACTTTGTTTTTTTTTTTTTTACGGGGGGGTTGTTGACACCCAAGCTGTCCAGTAAGCAAGAAAACTCGTTTTCAGCAGTTGTGAAAAAGCAAGTATGATAAATGAGTATATCGTTTTTTTGATTTCGTCAACTATTTCCAGCCAGCAAAGGCAGAATCGATTCCGTGACAGTTGTTCGAGAGATCTTATCGAAGAAGTTCAATTTTCAAAGTTCAGATTGCAATTTTATCTCCCTTCGTTTCGAGAAAAAATTAAGTTTGATGGCAAAAATCTTTCTCATTTGTCTAGAAGTCGACCATTGGATATTGTGGAAAGGGTTCTCTTCATTTCTGCTTACATTCTCAGAGTTCAAATAGACATTCATTGCGTACCACGTTTTTATACGCCAATTAGTTATTGCGTGTACTTCATCATTATTCTACCATATGCATTTATTATTATCTCACCTAATTCCCTGGAGCGCCACATATACACGTGTACTCCCTATTACGTCACTTAAGCATTGTCTACCACTACATCACACCTTACTACCCCTCCCACATTATATAGCTGTATTACTGATATTTTCTATCCCTGATGATGCTGTGGATCAGCAAAGGGTTCGAGACTTTTTCCTATTCAGATTTTTAATCTAGCCTTAGGCCTCACTTGAAGCCGTTCTACATTTTCAAAATGCTATTACAGGTCAACGTGAAACGGTAAAAGTAAATAGAATTTCGAGTTTCAAATCGAGCCATTTTGGCGAGCTGACGGAAACATTCGTAGGACTCAATGCCAAAGTTGATAAAATTACAACAACCGGGTTATGGACCGCCATTATTGACACATTTTGAGGTGATATTTGTTTATTTTCTTGTACTACTATGCTCCCTGAACCCCTATAGCTATTTTATATGGCTTAAGTGTCCCTACATTGAATTTCAGATTCGAGTAATTCTAGTCCAATTACGTTTATCCCTCTGAAAAAAAGTTGCTCCCCCATCCCCCTGGCTTACTTTAAAATCAAGAGGTTTCGTCAGAAAAGACAGGCCAAAAATCCGGTAAAGCAGAGAGTTTTCAAAAGTTCTCCATCATAAAAGATTACATTCATCTATGACAATAGAGGAAACGTAACAGAAGAAGAGATTACCTCTTGGAGGCAATTAAAAAAAACTTATTGATTTACACCAGGAAGTCTTCTCTATCTGTCTTAGTTACTTATTTATTGATAGAATTACTGCGGATTTTTCCAACGAGTCACTAGCTACTTAGAAAATAACACTCAGATGTTTTCGTACGATTTTGTTTCAGGAAAAGAAAGTACATTTGTTCCCCTTCAAGACATGTGGTTTGAGGGCTATTTTGCATTCGAATCGCTCTTAAATCCGGCGCATTTTATTCGTAGACGCGGAGAGAAACTGCGTCTGCAGAAGTACGAGAACTCTCACTTTTTCAAAGAGGACTCCAGCTTCAAGTTAACGAGAAAGAGGTGTATGGGTGAGTTAAATTCTTAAAGGACTTAAAAGGAAATCGAATTCATATCCAACTACATAAGGAGGAAAAAAACTTAGTGATCCTTTGTACTAAAAATTGTCCTGTAAATTAGTGACTTTGCACGAGAGGCAGTGACTATAACCTCTAGGTAAGATTCTCGCACAGCCCCATTGTATTATGAAACAAAACTGTAGTCCTAAAGGCAGTCTATCACTTTCGCTATTGTTTTCGTTATCCAAGAATTGTATGCGTATTGTATTGTATGGTCATCGGGCTGTGCGGAAGTCTTACCGAAATCTCCACTCAGGTTGCAGTCATGAACAGGGCTAAAAATTAACTCCAGTGCCTGGTGGCTAGTCGGGCCAGTTTCCTTGAATTCGTGGTGGCCCACCCCAAAATGAAGAAGCCCTCGATTTCCTTTAGTTTAAAATTAAAAAATTGAATAAACACTCCCTGGCTTTTAACGGAGCGTTAATTAAAAGGAAAGAACACAAAAGTCCAGAATCACGTGGCAATCACAAAATCAAAATGGCGTCTATATGTGGATTGCTCGTGAAATCATTGTTAAAACGGCTCGGAATTTCCACTTCAGAACTAAAAATTCACTAAAATGGATGATCTTAGAGTCCAGGTAAAGAAACGAAGAGAATGGTAGTCCAATTAAATTCCAAATTGAGTTCTATTTTTAACTTTGTACTTCGCATAATTTACATTGCAACTTTTCGAAATTCTGCAGCATAGTCGCTCATCGGGCGTTCAAACCTTAACTTTTGGTAGCCCTGGTCAGTTTTAACTCGCCACTGGCGACCGTGCGACCGCCAATTTTTAGCCTTGCATAAACCTATACTTTTCCAGTTTCATCGATAAAATTTACTACAACAAGGTACCAAAAAAAATTGGAGGAACTTTATTTAGTGTCTCTACGCAAAATTCAGTTACTCACGAAGAAGTGATAAACACATACAAATTTACACCAAAAGCAGCAAATTTGTTTTGAATTACTGAAATAGCATCATGGCTAATTAGCGAGCGCTGCAATGGAAAATTTTTGCTTCAAAGGAAAAAGTGAACGAGCACTAGCTCACAAAAACGGCCAAATATTCTTAATTCTTTTAATTACTTCAGGAATATTAAAATTTTAAGCAGTGTATTTCGATGTCTAAGAGAAATCCTTAGCAAATTTGTGTCATGGTGTAACATGCATCAATACAACCTGCAATTAAGCTCATATTGAGCTGAAAATCAGGATATTAAATCTTGCATACCAATTAAAATAGGAAAGAAAAATTGAATGTTTCTGTTCTTACCTTGCATCCAAATGTCCCGAACATTTCTTGCCAAGTCTTCTTTCACGAATGGAAACAAGTATTGAAAGAAAATTCTGGAAACGTGTCACTTTGCCACCAGCTACGCGGCTTTCATGCAAAAAGCGCGGGAAAATGCTATTCATGGAGACTGGGGATGAAAAGGACGAGTTTGAGGAGTCTTTTCGCTTCTAATGGCCAACATCAATTTAGTTATCAAACTTCGTTTTTATTCCTGGCCATTTTTTAAATGACGAGACAATTTTCCTGCGTCTCCCTTTTTTTACCCTCTGAGAGACAATGTCTGTACTTGCCGGCCGGCATTCAACTTTGATCGGGAAGAGTGAGAAGGATGGAATCTTCTGGGATTTACGATAGATTTGTAACATTTTAATGACAATAGATACTAACCTATGGGTTCCTCCATATTACAGCTTGTGTTAAGGAAGGCTCGCGAGTCTGGGCGAGGGCCGAGAAAGGATGTTTCCAACGAGGTGTTGTGACAGCGATGGACGACGACATACACGTACAACTCGAAAATGGCAAGAAAATAAGACACAAGAAGGAACATCCTGAATGTGTGGTGCCTGACGCCGTACCACATGTGAGGGAAGTTGACATTGGCACAAGAGTGTTGGCCAGATGGTATAATCGCTTGGACACTTGTTATCCTGGAACGGTGACTGCCATTCGACGCAGTTTCTTTGACATAATATTCGATGACGGAGATAAGGGAATCAATGAGCTTCGAGAATTAAGAATACTGAGGAAAACTGAGGGCGAAGAAGGTGAGCTAAGACAGCCCCAAAAACATAAATTTATTGTTTATTATGTCAAACAACAATATTTTTATTTACCTGCGTGTTGATCATAGTTATTATGGCTATCAATTACATCTCATTATCGACTTTTTTGTCATCAGTGTTTTTCATTGACTTATTGTTTTGAGGACTCAACAAGTGAATAACCATGTGAATTCCCACAGAGTACGAAGAGGTACTCACCACTCCGGTAGCGAAGAAAAGAGAGACTAAAGCGATTTCGGATTACTTTCGACACTCGATTGAAAATCATTTTTTTAGTCAATTAACATTTGTTGTTGCTTGTGACGTGTTTCGTTTAGATGGCAAATCCGCACTGCCTCCATGGTCTTCGTTAGACGGAATACCTCGCATCGAAGGAGGGTTATGTATCGACTATGGCGATATCATTACGACCGGCCCCAGCTTGTTGAAACGGGAAATCAAAGAAAAAATTACAATAGACTATGAAATATGCTCTACACAAGATTCGCCCGACGAGGAACGCGTCTCTAGTCCTTTGGACAACACCGATGTGACAGAAATAACGGTCAACGGGCACGCGGAAGATCCAATGGAAAATGAACAGAATTGCCATCAAGATGAAAACGGTTTTGCATTGGAAAATAACTACAGTTACCTTACCCCGGACATTTGCGAAACGGAGCCACGAAATCCAAGTCAGGTCAGCGGAAGTTCGAGCGACAGTGGTTACCAAGGCAACAACAGTCATCGCCAAAGGAAAATAGGTGTTTGGAGGGCCACCTCTTGTGAGTGTACTAAATATATTTAGACTGGTAATATAGGGTGTTGAGTTACAAAGAAAAAAGCTGTTTCCTTACCATAGCGAGCTCAAGCTCAAGATAAAAAATCTAGCATAAATGGCTCTCTTATAAGCTTGAGGCACCGAAAGCGTCGCCTGAAAGGGTGATATAAATTGATTGAATTGAGTTTTCTTTGACTCCCATTACAATTCTGTCTGTCATATCTTTAAATCGATCGATCGTTCTCTATACCATTTTATCTTTGAATACTTCTATGCACTCCATTCTTTCTATGTTTACTTCAATCACTGTTTATTTCTAACTTTCCCATCCCAGCATGTCTAACCTCCCTCTCCTCTCCTATTTTCTATTTCCTATTCTCCAGCTCAACACAACGTGTTCCGCTGTGGGAATAATAGTCCCCAGTTCCTCTCTCCTTTGAGCTATCTCTCGCACCTGCACGTCCCAGGCCTTTCTGATATCTCTGACGTAAGGCGAAACCTTAGTGAATTGAGTGTCACTTCCAGTGTCGACAGCGGTTTTAGAGGCAGCGGTCATTCCTTCCGACTTCGGGATAGGTCTCCAGTCAGATGTAAGTGTACCGAATGACCATTCGCGAGCATAGCACGTGACTTGACCTACAAAGCACCTGTCTGCAATGGATACTGACTCTTGAGAGACAGCTGTCAATCTTAGCACTTTGCACGGACGTTTCTTTACCAGCTGCACTTGCAACCTTTTGCACATCTTATGCAACATTCGCTCCATCTATCTGTTATTGACTGTAATTATATTCTAATGAAATTCCTCTAAACTTAAAGATGATGGTTTTAACAGGACAAATGAACGTCATGAACTTTGGTAGGTAGTAGTAGAGGTTCTTTCGGAGCTAATTCATAGTTTGTTAAGAATAACGTGAAGAAGTAAATTACCTTATATTTATTTATGACACTGTTTAAAAATGCAATGTTTATTTTCACCTTACGGATAAAACAGATAGCACTCTTTTAAATGTCTTTCGAATTGAACAAAAAAGTTCGACCAAAGAAGTCTAATTCTAAACTAATTTAATTTGTGCGGCTATCATTCGTCCTCAGGTCCCGGTCATGCGGTTCCCGTTACCAAAGTCCAAGAGAATTACTGGGAAAAAGAAAAGGAGCAAGAAACCGAGGAAGAAAAGCAGAAAATAGAAAGCACAGAGGATCTAAATGGGGAGTTTCATACTGGACCGCTAGGTAAGGGCAAAACAGTTACTCTGGGCCTTTCATTTCTTTCGTGTAATGATTAAGCGTTTCAAAAACTATTGAAAAAAAAGGCTATATTTACTTTCTTGTCTGGACATTTGTGTTACATAAGGCGTATAGATGGAAGTAAACGTTTTTACGATGTCAAAATCATTTCATAAACAGCCCATAAAAAAGAAAGAAAAACTGATAAACTCGTCAACCTCTGGTGTGTCTAGTATTTATGTGGGAGTTGTGTTGTTTAAAGGAAATTACGATTTAAATCTTCTCGAAACAGCTTCTTCTCTTTCAGACAATTATTCCCACTGTCTTCAAGCTTCCTTACCCTCTCCCGCTATCTTATCTTTGTTCTTTCTTATCTTCCCTTTTTTAAGGCTTGGAAACGGTCATCTAACACTCTTCGCTCTTCAATCAAGAAAAAGCCATCGCAAAATAAAATATTGCAACACCGTGGCTAGATTCCACTCCAAGAAGAGGCAAATTCTAAGAAACTCAACTCTCATAGCTGTTTCGTATGTAGACCTAGAACCAATCAGCCTTTCCAGGCGTAATGGGACGTGGAAGTCGTCGAAACACGAAGAAAAACACCCAAAGGAAGCGAACAGAAAAACCGCGTCTCGATCGTGGGAACCTTTCCCCGCCCCTTCCAAAAGAAGAAGCTAAGTTGAAGATTGCAAAGAAGACAGACAACACAAGACTTGGAGGTCGGCGGAAACAATTTGATAATGTATTGTGAAAGAACAAGATTCCGACTTCTACCATCAACAGATAAAAAAAAAATGGACTACATATCATATATGAACAAGTTATTAGGCAGTTACATTTGGTTGGTTTACCAGATAGCTTTATCAGCATCAATTTGTAATTTGCACAAATCAAAGTAAAGATTTCAAAGTCATTGAATCAAATTTGGAAAGAGAGGAAAGAGTTTTCATTCAGTAGCACTGATAAAACAATTGCAAGTGCACAAGTAATTGACATAATATCTAGTAACTTATGCAAGATATATCGAAAACGTCTCATTGATATCTACTACAAATGATAAAAAGAATCGTAAAAATATTACAATGAGAGGAGATACGAGAAGAAGGCAATGAAGAACTAAAGTTCATTTATCAAGGACGAACGCTTCCGTTAAATTTCACCGTTTGTCGTCTTTGAAAATGAACAAAGAAAACAATACATTTTTACAATCTCAGCCACTGGGATTGGCAAAATCATAATGACATGTTTCGAAAAATCTAGGCATATTATACAATAAAAACATAATACAGCGAACGTCTTTCCAAAGTTTTTTTGTGTCTCCATAAAAAAAAAAGCTTGAAACATAAACGCATAATTGTTATCAGTGTAGATATAGCAGGGGTGGACTCTCTAGCACTGATCTGTCTTACTCTGACGCGTCCTTAAAAACAGGTTATCAAGAACAAGCCAAGGTTAAAAATCAACCCTTTAAAATAGCCGCGGTGTAAGTTTGCTCCCCGGGCACGACATCACAGCCTGATTTACAGAAATTAAGGTTAGGCATAATAGAACGCAAGCTCACGCAAAGAAACACTACTGTGTCACAGAAAAACGGAGGTCACCCAGAAGAATTCAGTGCGTCGAAAATAATTTCAAGGGCATAGCTAAGGAGTATAGGGTTTAAAGCAAGCTGACATGCCCTTATTTGGCTGTAAATCGCTTGTGCTTTCCCCCCCTTCTCACAGAGAATGCGTTTTACGCCGCTAGATCGGTTGTGGAAAGAGGAACGCAAGAATGAGGTTTAGATCTTGTGTTCGTTCTTCATAGTTTCCTTAAATGGAGGATTAATTGAAAAATAAACTGTTTGTTGGACTTCATATTGTTCATGTAACTATATGAGAAGGATAGAAGAACTCAATGTGATACTTGTGTGCCCAAGATTTAAAGATTTGTCTTTCCTGTCGGAGTCTTACAAGACCTTTTAAGAACTGTTGGTGAACTCTTTCTCCTTGACTCAAACAATTGCTCTGCCAGGAATCTGGAAGCCAGTAGAACACAGGAACGGTTCCATGTCTAGAAGGAATTCAACCACACTTAATCAAATTCAGATACAATAAAAGGGAACTGAAAACAAGGAAAAGCTTCTTAATTCTGATGCAAAACCGTATGCTGCTCAGGAAAACACTATAAAACCAAATGGATGTACCTTTCACAGGGGTTTTCCAATTCCATACCAAATACCCTGATTCGGGGACAAAACTGACGAACGAGATTCATCGTGAAATATCTTGTAGAAATGGGAAGGTCCCGCCTGAAAAGCACAAAAAACACTGTTTTAGATAATACAGTCTCTATTTCGACATTTTTCATATCTAGACAGCTTATCATAAAAAGTTTATGGCGCTTTCAAATAGGGTGCTCTATTGGTCATAAACGAAGTGGCAAAACCGAATAGGCATTCTTTTAAGATTGTTCCTTAATATCAAAACTCCACCAGAAGAATGGATGCAAAATGAGGAATAGACTGAATTGATATGAAAATAAGGTCCCCTCAGGTTATGCATGGACAAATCTGGTTGTCCAGTTGTGACTAAAGGTAAACGCCCGAGGTCCCTGATCTCCTAAGGTGTCTTTCATCTTTTTCAAATTTTTATAGACTTTCTCTTCAACGCGCTATGATTTGTCTCCTATTTGAGAATCACAAGTGAAGGAAAGCCTTCTTAATGCTAAAACAGGAGAGATTCAGCCACCTTCCGTATTTTATTCCAAGGTTTCTTGATTCTTGTGTGACTTTCTGGTAGGTTTCTTGTGTTACCCGAAGAACACCAGTATTTTTGAGGTATTTGGCAAATTTCTGGTACAGTTTAGAAAGTGTACAATTTTTACACAGCGCCTCATCCGGTCCGAGCAGTATCATGTAATCTAGATCTTCAAACGAAGCTAAGGTTTCCTGCCAAGAATCCCTAATCAAAGACTTGAAACCTGTCACTGAGACAACCCGAACAGTGGTTCTTCTTCCAACGTCTCTCTCATAACCGAGAGTAGGCGCAGAGTTCAATCTGAACACACAATCGGCAGAATCTATTTCTGAGCCTGCATTACTGCCAAGCAGCATTCCAGAAGAGCTCACTAAAGAGCACGTATGGCAATTGAGAGAAAGTTTGACAGGAATGTCGGGATTCGTGGCCAGCACGAAGAAGTGTTGCTTGGTACCAGACTCTTCAGCAGTTGGTGACTGAGCCGAAGAAGTCTTCATCGCAATTTTTTTAACTGGAGGGGAGCCAAAGGTGAATATAATAACTATAAAAAATATAATGGCGATGGTTGACACAGCAGCAACCTTCTTTATTTTTCCCACGGAAGCCTGATGGTACTTGACATTGAGAAATCTGTAATTAAGTAAGGTTTACCATAAGCATGAAAGCCCAAAGCTACCATTTTCTCAGCGATTACAAATGCTAAAGTTTACAGAGAATCATCCTTTATCTAAAGACGAAATAGTTCAGCCTTTACCTGTTCTGGATAACGGCATGAAAACGTTTCTACTTTAGAAATCAAAGAGAAAAACGAAATATCATCAGGTACGCTGGCTGGACATCAACCAATCAACCAAAAGTCATTTAGTGTGTCAGTCAGTCCATTTGCACTGATGATGTGCTGACGCTCAAAACGTCAGCTTTAGCAATTCTTTACGGTGGCCAAGATACATTTCAACTCAGCTGATAGAACCAAATCATCTTGTTATACTTCCCACCGACACAGCAACACAGTTTCTTCAGGAAATTACTTCCTTTAGTCAGTCAACTGATGAGCTAAACCAGGAATCAATCATTTCACCAGTCCATAGGTAAATATTCCGATCAATCGACAAAACAGTCGCTTATGCAATCAATCACTTACCCAGCAAGCAGCTAATGGTTTATTGATCGCTTAATTATCTAGCGACTGACTGACTGGCTGACTCAGTGAATAACTGATGGAAGGATGGATTAGATGGTTGACTTAATGACTGATTGTTTAAATGCGGTCAGAGTAAACAGTCAGTAAGACAGTCAATCACATAAATTACTTACCAGAGGAATCTCCTGAAACAGTTTAATCTAAGAGTTACATTACAGGAGAAAGACTATCCTCGTCCAACATCTTCTCAGATATGTTGTACATACCTCCGGACGTCCATGGTTGAGCTTTGGCCATGGTCCAGTTCTCGCCTGCCCACAAGAAACTCATCGAGCATGTCTTCATCCGCTACGCCAGCTGTTCACAGATTGAAAAACTATTTAAGTTGCTGATTGTTCCATCGTATAGGTAATTTGGATTTGTTATGGCTTGGAATGAGTCTGATAAGAACATAGATCACTTCAAAGACCCCCACTGAGGTGTTTAAAAAAAAGAAAAAAAAAGGTTTCCTTTCAATTAAGCATCGTTTCTGATTAGGAAAATTGTGCTTAAAAGGAATCTCAATGGCAGGAAGCCAAAAAAGGAAACGAAACATTAACGATCCACACTTTGAGAGTAGCTGAGGTGACTCGAGGGGAAAGATGAGTAAACTCTTATCAAAACAATGGCTATCAACTTACAAATTCATTTCAATTTGATTAAGTGATACAAAACTAAAATTGCGATTGGCTTATGTTATGGAAAAAAAAAGAACGATCACTTTTCTTTCAGCCACAGCATTTGCTTGGAAATTTAAAGTTTGAGAAAGTTTGGATTGACGCTATTACCGGAGGCAAACTGATAACTAGATGGTGCAGTAAAAGTCATTTATGTCTCTTATTAAAGACGAAAATCTTCTTAATGCCCTTCGGCAGTTTCATGTTCAACTAAAGTAAAATAAATATTCATCAGATTAGACAGGAGATTTATCGTACTCTGTGAAGTTATCTTTCAGTGCTATTTGTGGTTAGAATCTAACTCCATCTCTTCAGTAGTGCGGCCGCTACCTGCACTATCTGAAATGATCTCTAAAGGATCCTTTATTAACACTCGCCACGTCGCCCCTTTACAAACCACTTACAAGTAGTGCTGTTTTGCTGCCTGATGAGAGATCTTTAAGGCTTAAGAGTAATCAATATCAGGAATCACCCCATTCTATATTTTTTATAACAATGCACTGACAAACTCTTCATTCGGATAAATAATGGAACATTAGCAAGGGACATCCACAAATTCTCAGAATTGTATTACAAAGAATATTACAAATGACAAAAAAGAAAAATGATGCTTTCAATCCGGCTTAGAATTTGGAGAGTTATAGAATACCTTTTCAAAAGATTTGACAAATTTAAACTATTGAAAACTAGTCAGGTATGCATGGGTTAAGCTGATACGAATTTAATGGTAAGCGTTACAAATTTCCTCCCTATAAAAAATATTTTACGTAAATTTGAACCAAGAGTATAATCAATCCGATATATTTTTCAATTTTCAGCCACAGAATATTTACGTTTGAAAAACAAAAAACGATGGAAAATGGAGAAAGTGAGATGTACTATGAGAGGGCGGTCCGAATTGACGAAGTTAATGATATATTTACATTGAAACGAAATGGAAACCATTTCAAATCGAGTCAAGCCTATAAAATTGGCCAATCACAATATGCATAGCATGCGAATGGAAGCACACGTTAAGTTCAAAATAATTTTTTCCGTGTTATGAATTTTTCCTCTCTTTATTGAACTAAAGGTGAGATCTTCTTATCACAAACAAGATACTAGCAACACTTTGATTACCACCATGTATGAAAATTATCCACACAAAAAAATGGTTTTTTCACAAATTCCTGTCATGTAAAAAATTCAGTTTTAATGGAAATCTCCGTGTCCATTAGAGTTTTTATTTGCCAAAATCTTCTGGTCTAAATCTTTTACTCTAAATTTCCCCCTTTCTTATCCAAAAGCAAAGTAAATTGACTTTTCCTTAATCGTGTCATTTCGTATTTAACGTCAAAATCGCATCAAATGAAGTTGATTATGCTACATTTTCCATTTGCTTTGATTAATACAGACATATAATTGCGTCACAAGACAGAATCTCGATAAGAGATAACCCAATCTTGTATACACGGGAAGAAAAATGTTTTTTGGGAAGTTAAATATATTCGGAAGCTAGAACAAACAGAAAATTCGCAGCGACTTGCGAAATGATTTTTCTTTTAAGCTTTTGTTTTCATCTCGGCAGGATGTCGGCAAAATCTTATCGCTAAAAGCTGCAATACTGCTTTTCGATATTGAAGGTTATCTCATGTATAGTGAAAATAAATCTGATAACGAAAGAAGATCACATTGGAAAGAAAATACTGTCACCTAATACTCTAAAAGAAGACATTTTGAGATAGGGAACATATCTTTCCACTAGGGAATTAAATTGGAGAATTCTCCCTTTTATGCGCCCAAGGACAATGATAATCTTTTTCGGTGGCAAAACTGAAGAAAATAACAGTAAAAGATAAACCACCACCTCTCGCTGAACCATTTGCCCGAAATTTGAAGTTAAAGAAATTTCTGCGAACAATAACAAAAGAAGAAACTTAAATATATGTAGATAAATAAAAAGTAATATTTTTGAACTTATTCACTAAGTGCAATTTAGTTTCCTTACTGTTGTCAACATTGACAAGGAAGGAAAAAAGAAACGACATGGTGAAATCTTTGTAACTGACTTGCTGGTAGATCACTTACAAACAAGCGCCACTGAAACCAAAACAAATTTAGTGAAATGTACCCAGCGTGGCTGGCTACAGGACTCGCCGAAAACTGTTATGACCTCCTTCTTCAATGATTTATGACATACAACATTACTGAACCGACCGGCAATTTTAGGATGTTAAACCGTAAATTTCGCAGTCAGCACGGACAGAACACGTTCAACACGCCGGGGAAAACGTTTCTTACCGTAATAGAGCGGAAGATCCAGTGGCATGGGGACTCTTGGCTAATTCGTGATGGAGTAGCGCTCGATCAAAATCAACTCGAACGCTCCTCGAGCACTCACAAATACAACGCTTACCAAAACAGCGCAACAAAACAATCCGTCAAATTTGCATTTTCAAACGAGTGTGGAGGTGTAACAACAATCCAAGATTAATACGTTTCTCCTGCGGAAACTGATTTGATGAAAATCTCTAATTGCCACAACAAACATAAGAGCTTGCACTTTTACGTTTGGCTGTACACCTGTCACTTCCGAAGGGAATCGACTCAAATTGCCTCATAAATCTCGGGCCGTGAGATGCGACCGCAAAAAGTTTTTTTAAGATTTATCTTGAATTGAGGCGTTACGTTCAGTGGTTGCCGTTTCATTTTGTAGCATTCGGATGTTTTTCAGGGTAGACAAAATATTCCTGTTTTTCCCCTTTCCGGCAGCTGATTTTGTTTGATGTCAAATGCGTATGAGTTTGCCACTTAACGAAAATGCTTCCACCTTGTTCAACTTAAACCCACATCCGGGATTTCCTGGTTGCTCTTTCTTGTGCCCAGCGTCCTTATAAAAGGACGGTGCGATTTCAACGTCAGTTGAGGAGTGTCTTCATGAAAGCGAGGGAAGAACATTCTTGGGAAATACAGGGCCTACTTCCGATATGACTGGACTCAACTTTAGATTACAAGTGGTTTGTCCTCTTGTTGGTGACCCTGTCTCTGAAATGAACGAACCACGAGGTTTTCAGCTTTGAAAGAGCTATCAGTCGCGCTAGGTGCACAAGGGGTGAAGGAAACTCAGCTATCGCGCTTATCATCAGTCTTTCAGCGAAGTGACGAAGAGCCGTGAACAATTTCTTCCCACAAGCGATCTAGTCCAGATCACTTCTGCACTGCACTAGATGATCTACATTACGCATTACATTACATTAGACAACCAACAAAAAATCATTCTCCTTTGAGTTTTTACGGAATTTTATTTTTAGATATAAATTCACATAGATTCACTTAGACAATTCCATTTTGACTAAAAAATACGTCTATATAAGACTTACATTAGGGCTCTAGCTGAGCCTTCAATGCCCTACAACAATCAATGTATAGCTTCTCCGTGGCAGATTCAGAGCCAGATCAAACCCTTGACCAAAACAACAATCCTCCCAAGAGGGATTGCAAAACATGTACCAACATTGTTGGGAGAATCCAACTGTTGATACTGAACTGACACGACGGTTTGCTGAAACTCAACCGTTCATTTACATATTAAAATAATAAAAAAAATTATTGACTGAGAATTTCAAATATCGATAATTCCTTATCCAGCGGCGACTCGTTATCTTGTACTCTACGAGTGTTAAACAAGGATTAACTTGCTGTTTGTGTTTCAAGTGGGTTAGGATCTTCGATCACCGGAGGTTCACATTGTCCGACGGTGTGATAGCCGGTGTAATTCAAACGAGTAAACAGATGGTAGTTACCGCTATCTTAATTACTTTTAGAGGAGCTCTCTACGATTGAGTGTCGAAAGAAAAAAAATTAACAAAACAATCACAAAAGCCGATCAAATTGAAGGTTAACATCAGATTTAGCCAATGAGTACTCAAAGGATATACACGACATGTCTCAAGCGTAGAAACAAGCGAGTGAGCAAATCTCGTCTAGTCTTAGCCGTCAAATTGATTGGCTGGAAAGATGTCTGGCCCATAGAATAAAACAAAGCAAATAACCAAAAAAACACGGTTTACATTTGACACCCAATTGAAAATTGCATCATAGTCTTTATGTTCAGCGGTACCTCGCTGAAACCTTGCGGACAAATCAAGAACTTATAACGTGAGAGTTCCGTTCGACAAAGCAATTTGTTTTATGAGAATAAAATGAAATTAAAAAAAAATTAGAGCTCTTGCTTTGGATGACACCTCACTTTGCTTGATTACTATCGACCATATTGGTACTAAGAGTGATCAATACCTTACTTCTCTCTTACAACTTCAATACACTGTCGGACTAAAGGTAAGTAGAAGCGAGAAAATTATCAACTACGGTACAAACACTGCTAACACATCCTCAAGACTAGCTAACAAAGAAAATTAGCACAACAACAACAATAACAAAAAACTAGTTTTCACATTTTATGAGCTCAGTCATTCTTGAAACTCGACTTCTTTTTCGACAAAGTACACTCTTAGAAAATTTCATAAATAAAATTAAATAACACTGATAAATAATAAATGAACAGAAGGTATAATGTTCACACACGTTTCAATGAGGAGTCATCCAAACAGAGTTACGGTTACAACTTAGACTTGATATAAACTGGTTAAATATGGAAAGGATTGCTTTAAATATAGGAATTTAAATTAAGTTTTGAACTTAGAAACTGACGCCTTTCTGTTGATAATATCTCTTATTTCTGCCTTTAATATATTAATATTTCTTACGGCCACGAGTAGCTTGGAGTGACTCTCAAACCCTCGAGTCCGTGTAAACCAAAAAAAGGTCACATAACTAAGCTCCCCAGATGATGTGACGTCACGCTCTAGGGTATTCGGACATAACGTCACGCTATAATGTCTTCTGGCCCCGGTGGTTCGATAGGTGGATAACGCTAGTATCCGCTGGATAAATCTCTATCCGGTGGTTAGCGCAGTATCTTGTGTTGACACTTATCCGCGATTTATCCGTGGGATAGAATTATCCATCCTTTGAACAACTGGGCTATGATCTTTAGTAACGAAACACTATCTAGAGATAGCAATTATAACACCAACTACACATTATCTATTACTTTATGTAATCAAATTTTTATATTCTGAAGAGCTATTAAAATCAAGATAACCTATAACGATCTATATCTCTGATTAGGTTTCTGCGAGTCACGTGTATAAGGAATAATCAACATGCTCATCAAATAAATAATATATTAAACAACTCTTATAGTAGTTATTAATACTATAGATTTTGTAAATTATAAATCGGACGTTTTAGACGTAAATATTTACATTTGAGATAAAGCTTTTCATTTACTATTTTGTTGTGTGCTTTTGGTGAGGGGAAAATGCACCAGTTAATAAAGCAAAGATGCAAAGTTCTAAGTTAAAAATGGTAAAACTAAGCGTTGAAGACGCAAGTTCCTAAAGTACTTAACCTGAAAAACAATTTTTTTTAACCCATTCATAATTTTCAATTAAATTTTTAAAATTCAGAAAATTGCCCCTTTAAAGTGAATGAATAGACGATTACCCAGGCCACAAAAAACCTGTCCCGAGCCACAGAATATAAAAAGAAATGTAGAATAAAATTCAACTCTAAATTTCATAAATTCATACATTCTATTTACAATAACAACTTATGCGTTTAATTATTTAGACAGGTTTCTCTTCCACTGAGTGAAGAGGAGAGGCAATAGGATGATGTGCATCCTTAACCCATGAACTCCCATGAATCGATAAGTAATTCTCCCTTCTGAGCGCCACAAATTTTCCAGTAAATTGCCATAAAGAATTTGGTATTCTATCAAGATCACAACCTCTGGCGGATTAGCTTATCTGTTCTCAGAATCTATTTGCAAGATTATGTATTAAAGTAACACTTTAAGGGGTTAAAGCGTCAAAAAACAACAACAAAAAAAGTCAAACAAGTCAAACAAACAAGCTTGGAAATCAGAGGAATTAAAAGGAGTTACAACCGCCAAAAGTTTGCTAAAATTTAACCACATATTTAAATGCAATATTCCTCTTATATCTCTTATAATAAGTGAAGTGAAAGACAAACACAAAGGTAAACGCAATGGATGAAGCAAGCGACATGTAAATAAAGAGGAGGATAATATAATATGGGTTTCAATAGTGTGGTTATAAATAGTGCATAAATAGGATTATTAGGGACACGAAATACTGTGGTTGTCACAGAAGTAACAACACGAAAAGAATTAAAAGAGCAAAACCATTGTGAAAAGGGGTCTTATCTTAGAGGATAAAATAATACAAAATGTGTAAATACATTTCGAAACCTCATTCAAGGCTCCAACCGTTACTGTAGTATTTTAAAAGATATGTAGTTAGCGGACTTTGAGATAATTATCATGATAAAATTCTTAACTTCTCTGGTACTAATAATTAATAATTTCTTGGCAATTCATTTAACATTCCCATACATAACATAACCTTAGTATCTAATAATTATGAATTATAGGTTTTAATTAATCTTTTCGTATATCTTATTCTGTATCTTAACACTTAAAATCTGCCAATGCTTCTTTGATATCTGCAATTAGCTCCTTGTAATCTGTTGCATTTTCTTCAATTATTTGCTGTAATTTTTCAATATATGTATCCATGGAATCAAAGGTGAGCTTCACACCAATGTCTGGCACCTGGACATGGGACAGTGAGGCGATAAAACGCGTCTGCACCACGGCAAGTTTGGTTTCCACCACGCCTGTCCTGTGTCGGTCACTTGCCGTCTCCTCCTTACAAACTGTCAAGCGTTGTTCCAGTTTGCTAATCTCCGAGTCAAGCTCCTTATTGAGTTTCTCGCATTCCTCGTTAGACGACTGAAGCACGTCGATCTCCTTATCCAAGGCGCGCACTTTTTCAATTTCTTGTTGAGCTGGTGTGGTAAAAGCAGCACCAAGCAAGAAGGTTTTTTTTTTTTTTCGGATTTCGATCAAAAAAATGACGCTACTCCCTGCCTTACTTGTCTACTTTGCTTGTCTGTTTGTTTGAATTTTTTTTGACCAAGCAAACTGTCTGTCTCGCCTGTTTGTAAACTGACCTTTGAGGCTCCTTCCTACAAACTGAATGACTGGAGACTACGTAAGCATTCTTTGTCTGCGCTGAAAACTTCGATTGCCTGGATCTCTCTGATCCAAGCAGGTACTAAGTCGATACGTTTACCAAATGCCGGTCATTTCTGACTCGTAGTTTAACAACACGTAACATACAAAACATTCGAACCTGCGCGTGAACTCCTACAATTTGAAAGACGAAATCTAATAACCCTGGCTTATTTTATTCGTCCGAATTCACATGAAAGATTTCCTCAACGTCTCGGCCACTATTCTTGGTCTTTGACACATTTCGACAGGAAATGTCTACACGCGGTTTAAATCCTCGATACAAGTTCTTCAGATTATTGTGTCAAGGAAAATTGAAACCAGCCACATCTTGCAAATTTCCCTCGCTCGTAACAACATGTGGCTTCGTGGCTCAGTTGTTAGTGGCGCCCAACTTGTATCTGGGAGGCCTAAGTTCAAACCCCGTCGAAGCCTGAATTTTTTCAGGCTTCTTCACAGAAATTTCTTTCATAGTAACTCAACTGCGAGGATAATTTCTTCACGACTAAAGGGTCTTGGCCGACATTCTTTGTCGAATGCTGTTCCTTAGACTGAAGTAAATCCATGAGTGGGGATCAATTATAATCCTTATTTCAGCATTCAGCCACGGGTCGATGATGAGAGACGATCTATCGTTTAAACACTATCATTCTACCTGACTCTGACTACATACATAAAGTATTACTATGCCTTCTCAGCATTACCTTTGCCCGATCGGATTTTAACCAGCTTGACATCTGGAGACCTGGCGCTTGCCTGAGCCAACAACTTGGACTCTGCTTCCTGTCTCATGAGGACTTTCTTCTCCGAAGGAGAAACCAGAGGGCAGCCTGATAAACTGAAGAAACAGATAAGGGAGTTACATTTGTTTGTAGGGAAACTATTGTCTTGCTAACTCACCACAGAGTTCCTTGTACCTCGGTGGTAAAGCATCAGAGCTTGGAATCCAGAGGTCTGAGGTTCGAATACTCGCGGGGACTCGGAAAGAGCTGATCTGAACAGACTAATCCCCCCCCACCCCTAAACTACAGAAACTTCAAGGAGACGACGAGATGAACAAAAGAAACGAGAACTTCTCTTACCTCCTGTGGGTACTAAATTGACCGCTTGAATGTCCTGTCCCGTCACATCCGGGAGTAGGACACCTAATGGAAAAAGAACACACACCACACTTCTTAAACTCCTTTCTAGGAAATTTATCAAATACAACTAATTTTCAGTTCCTTACATATTAAGTCAGCCTCTAGGCAAAACAGAACACGTTATTCTAATTTATTCAACATTCTTAATACGGTCAGCGATGAAAATCTAAAGACCGAATTTTGGAATGTAATTTCTATTCTAATTCTATTATTTTCATTCAAAATCTTTCTTTGGTGTTTTATGCAAGTAGAAGGATCTGGACATTCATCTGGATAAAACAAAAACAAAAAAAAAACCCATACAATTACTTACATAGGACCGACTTTATCCGACTGCGGACTCCCTAGGAAATGAAAAGAAGAAAAAGACTGATTACCAATTACTAATTACTAATTACTAATTACTATTACTGATTAATAATAGCATATATTCACATTGACAGAACACTACCGATTCCCGATCCTCATCCCAAGACATAGGTCTTAAATATTAGCGATTTAAGGAACAGATATATGGATTGGAGACGATGCTTACCTTCAGCATTTTGAAGAGCAAGCTTAGGAGCCAGGGGACAACCTGACAAACTACCAAAGAAAAAAGAACATTTAACCCACAAAAAACCCAAGAGAGTGACAAACATCTAATTTCTCCATACAGTACCTACCCTGAATCAAACATTGAGATCATGAGAAGAAAAGACATGATCGCAAATTGAAGCAGCTCTTGATTGATAAAAAAAATTTCGTTCCTAGCACAATAGGAAGTGTAAAGAGAACAGTGTGGAGAATATACCTATAGAAGTTTGGAGCTTAACCCTTTAACTCCCAGAAGTGATTAACAAGTAACCTCTCCATACAATACCCATGCACTATCCAGCAAACAGGTAATGAGAATACTCAAATGTATCAGGTAGAAGTTGTTATCTTGATCTAACACCACATTCTCGCAACTTGTTTACGAGGAAATGTGTAGCAGCAAGAGGGGAGAATTAACAATCCGATCTTGGGAGTTAAAGGGTTAATTTACCATGAGCTCAGAGAAGAGCAAGTGGAAAGCAGGAGTTATGACTTAAAAACGAGTTGTATCTCCTCCCTCGCGAGTCGTATCCACTAAGAACACTTCTTGATTGCGTGTTGTAACATCAAAACTAAAGAAATCACAGCGGTTCTTGAAAACAAAAATGAAAATCAGTAGGAGCCAATGAAGACTCAAGAGTTAATTCTTTAACCCCCAAGATCTCATTAGTAATTCTCCTTACTGTCTGCCATCCAGTTCTTGTGATGTTAGTTTGGAGAATTTGGTATTAGATCAACTTATAACCCCCTAAATGATATTTTTCTTTATTCTCATCACTTGTCTACTTGATAATGTATTGATATTGTAAGGAGAAATTCTGTCTTGGTCACTTATGGGAGTTAAAGAGTTGGACCAAGTTTCTCGACAAATCAAATCAGTGCATTCCCGTACAATATCGCCCCTTTAACGCACCTTCTGTGTGAAGCATACTTCCCAGTCACATGACCTGTTCCATCACAACCAATGGTAGGGCACCTAGGAAAAGAAGTGATACTAGTTTTTAATACCATACTGAACACGCAAAAACAGAAATCAACCCAAAATACTCACTGCGGAATGATCTTAACACATACATGTACCTAACTTCTTGGTGTTCCTGTTGCTGCATTTTGGCTGCAAGTGGACACCCTGACAAACTGAGATACAAGACAAAAATCATTCGTTGGGAACCCCGCATCTGCAATCTTATTCCTCTCCCCGCTTAAATCTGTCAGGATTTCTCCTCGCTGCTTTCCTTACACATTTCTCCTCTGTGTTCATTTTGATATTTTTGGCTTTTAGATCAAAGAAGAAAATTTCCAAAGGCAAGAAGAGTACTTGTCGTTGGTAAAACTTTGTATTTGCAATGGGATAAATCAACTAAACGCCAGAGGAGATCAAAGCAAGTTGTGGCAAGTTTTCATAGCGCTGTATAGAGGGTTATGTGTGTGGGGAAATTTAAAAGTAGAACATCTAAGCGAAGTTCTTCGTCTAATGGTGGATAATTCTAAAAAGTTGGTTTATGGTAGAAAAATGGAGAACTCGGAGGGAAACCCTCGGAGAAAGGACACGAAGTAATAACAAACTCAACCCACACGTGACAACAAGTTTCGAAATGAAACCACTGAAGTTCACAGAGGTAGGAACAGAGCACTGTCACTGCTGGTGTGATCCCAACTCCTTCTATTGAAGGACAGGTAGTAGATGCACAACCTTGCAGTTTGGCAAGGAGTTCCCAAGGCCTAAAACTTCGCTGACATACCTCCTGTGCGTTGCATACTGCCCTGACACATGTCCCCTTCCATCACAGTTTGGAGTTGGACAACTAAGTATAAAAGGAAAAAGGAAAAAAATTCGACACCTTGTAGCAACAATGAAAAACAAGGCCAACATTTGTAATCACAACTATAGCACTAAATTTAAATACGGGATAGAAATGACCCTGCAAAAGCAAACGCCCCTTTCTATTATTGCTTTAATCACGAAATGTTCTCCTAAAAAACCGAAGCACTCTGTAAGACAAACAAAGTGAACTAATCACTCACCTGAGAAGTTCTTTAGGCTTCCCATCCGATCCTGCAGATAACAAAAACGCTTCTTAATTTCCACGCAAAAATGTTCTTACCGTGAATAATTGCATGTCTTATTGAAAAGTCTGCAGATGCCTTAGATGCAAGACTAATACAAAACATGAATTTAACAGATCAGCGCGGAAGGATCAAGTACATCGAGATGGTAAGGGCAGGGAAATTTTCCGCCTTTCTGTTGCCTACCGCGATTTTTCGCGTGCCACCCAGATACAAAAAGGTGTACACGGAGCGATCCAGCGCCTGCTGGTAGAAATAAAACTTGAGAAGTGTTAAAGGATAAAAGAAAATATCACACAACTCACCAAATTCGCGTTTAATAGGGGTTTTCGGAAGAGGCATGTTCCTCACCACTCTTGGACAACCAGAGAGACGGCGGTGACTGGAAAAACGGCCATTCACATGTCCTGATCCGTCACAACCCTCTGTTGGACAACTGGGTGAAACCAAAGAGCGAAAGACACCGTGTTTGAACAGATTATAAGAAATAACCTCAGTGTCTACTCAAAGTATTGCACTCAAAACATTTTGCATGGAGATAAAGAGGGACAATTTCAAAATGTCTCACAACGCTGGCGGCTACACATGAAAAGTGATACAATATACATACCCAATCAACTTGGAAGCACCTATGGAAGAGACAAAAGCAACACAATAAGGTTTACCGGTAAGTGAATCATAAGACAATATTTACAGACGATTCGATGGGGCTTAAGACTCCCTCGTAACGACTACAAAGAGAGACAAAAACTTGTGACGCGTTGTCAGTGGGAGTTATACTAAAGCAGTGTCTTGACCGTGTCGTAGTATTGCATCCGAATGGTTAACAGAGCGGCTAGACCTTCTGAGGCAATATCATGAAGAGATGGTGAACGAAACGAAATATACATCTGGATTGATTCTTACACTCAAGTGGAAGAGCTTTTCAGGTGACATGCGTCCTGCACACTGCTATGATAAGCAAAGTCGATACCTTCAACTTTGTTACAGAGATTACAAGTTTATTTTTAAAATCATTTCCTGACACTTACTTCTCCCTCCTCCATAATCAGAGTCATCAGCATCCTCTCTGATGTCATCATCTTCATCAGATGAACTTTCTGAAGAAGTGTACTGGACAACTTCTTTAGCCTCCAAGCATATCTCATCAGAACTTAACTCCTCCTCTTCCTCCTCATCATCATCATCATCACCACCATTAGCTGCATCAACTGGCCCTTTCGTAATTCCATATTCAGATTCCTCTGTTGCACACTCCATTGAGGACACTTCCTTGGAGATGGGAGCCCGCTCAACACGCATGACCGAGTTTGCCACAGCCACAGCAGTTGTTGCTGAGATCACACTCGGCATAGACAATGCTGGGAGGGAATCAGTGGGAGTAGTCACAGATGGGGACTCAGATTTCATTCTGGGAGGCTTACTCTTGGGAAATGTAAAATGTACAGGTGAATCTTTGGTGTCTGAATCAAAATTCAGTTCTTTCTTGACTGAGCTATCTTCAGTGCTGGATGCAGAAGAAATGCCTGAGTCTGGAGATGTGGGACTTTCTTGAGGTAATGTCTTGTCTGTAAGAATGCATTTTTGTGGGCGGCCTGAAATAAAGTCAAACTAGCTCATTTCACAGAGAATCTTGCTAGATGCTGTTGCTACACCCCAGAGCGACATGTTTCCACCTTCTCCAAATTTTCCTTTTCTTAGTCTTTCATTGTCAAAAGCTGAATGTTGATTCTCTGTCTACATATCTCCTTGCATGTTGGTTGTAAGAATTTGGAGTCATTTCAAAGTTGTATACTTCAGATACCATAAAATTTTGTTCATTTGTCTAATTCTTATCTTTCCTACATCTACATATACTGTGAATATTTTTATATATATATAGACTTTAAATGTACACTTTTGAAGAAATTACAGGCATAATGACAGAAAACCTAAATGGATACTAGGGAGGTAAAAAAATAATCATATCAATCATTTTCCAAGATCCAGTTGATAATTCTCCCTACTAGCTGCTATACATGTTCTAGTAAATAACTCAAGAGAATATGGTGCTGTATCAGGATAACAACCTCTAGCTACATGTGTATTCTGGTTACTTGTTTTTTTGGGCAATGTGCAGAAATTGTGAGGATTACTTCAATCACCTCTGAGAGTAAAAGGGTTTACTAGCAACACACAAGTTATTTGCTGAGAGTTTAGTATTTACAGCCATCTTGTGGCTCAGTGAAATACTTACTCTTCTTGTGTGGTGGAGTATTTGGTGGACTTCTGCACTGACGAGAAACCTGCTTCTGGGCTGTGGCTAGGGGACAACCTGAAAGACTACAATTTACATTGCCAGGGTTATGTTAGTTCAGAAAAGAGTAAATTATACTACAATCAGTAACAAGACAAGGGAAAGGGTAAGGGGAGGAGTTTTTTCCTCAAAAACTTATTGGAAATGAGGTTCTTCCTAGAGGGTTATGTTTCCTAAATTCATCATGAATCCTACTTTTAATCGAATATAATCTACTCCATTCTTCAAAACAACAAATAACAGGAAAAGAATCCAAATATGACAGAAAAAATTAAAAGAAATTCTGCATGTAGCTTGAAACATCCCTTTAATAAAAAATGTATAGAATCAGAGCAGATTTGATAAAAATTCACAAATTTAAAAAAAATATCTTTGGGAAATGAAGGTTGTAAGAACATCAGTGACCAACTTGGCTGCACCATTTTTGATCTATTACTGAACAGACACACAGTACAAGGAATCTATTTGTTAACCCTTTCACCCCTCATAGTGACTGGCATCTAATTTCTCCTTTTAAGATCACCCCTGAATCACACATTGAGGTCATGAGGATAAAGGAAATGATCACCAACTAAAGAAGTTCTTGATTGTTCAACAAATTCTCCTTTTCAGCACCTCAAGAAATGTATAATGAACAGTATGGAGAATATACATAGTGATATTAGGGTGTAAAGGATTAACTGGACCAAATCACAACTGTCAACCCTACCTTCTGTGTGATGTGTACAACCCTGTTCTGTGTCCAGTACCATCACATCCTGGAGTTGGACATCTATAGAAATATTTAATAAAGAAATTCATATTAAAGAAAAGAGTAAAAAACAATAAAACAAGAATACCTCAATAAATCAATGATTAAATAAATGAGCAATTAACATATAGTTAAGTGAATAATGACTGAAGAAAAGCTACTTTGAACTAAAAGTTTGCAACTCTACTCTAAGAAAAAATCCTACATGTACCTTGCTCCATTGTCATCTCCTGAAGCTTTACCTGGGAATAAAAGAAAAAAAAAGAAAAATCAACAAAATTGTACTTGTACAATGCATTCTAGTGCATTTGTTGCAGAATCCATTTCTATTTTCCAGATGGCACAGTACAGACTTAATCATCTTCTTTACAAGCTCAGAATGTTTCAAATACCATCAAACAGTTTTAAGCTCATTCTAATTTCCTCATTCTTGTTCAAACACCTTGAACCATATAACATTGATATGTGCATAACAACAGTGTTAACCATGTGGTCTCCTAAATCTACATATAAATTCTCTGCACTGTCTGGTATACGTTTTTAATGGTGTTTGAGAAAAATTCCCTTCACTGGTGTTTTGGTAATTGTGGAGAACAGCTCTCCTCTACTGATCTGTCTGTTGGTGGAAAGTTGGCCAACAGACATCTGACAGCCCACTGACATATAATGAACAAGCTGGCACCAGGTTACCAGTTGGCTTTACAAGAATTACACATTTTTTTAGGAAGTTGTTCATCACAATTACCAATAGTTTTCTTTTTTCTCAATGTCTTTCTGGATGAAAATGTACTTATACCGCTGGGAGAAATTCCTATTTAGTCACTCCTGAGGTTGAAAGGGTTAATAGACAAGTATGCTTAACCCTTTAACTCCCATGAGTGACCAAGAGAGAATTTCTCCTTACAATAGCAAAACAATATCAACTGGATAAGTGTTGAGAGTAAAGAAAAATATCAATTTGGGGATAATTAGTTGATCCAATACTGAATTCTCTGAACTAACATTACAGGAATTGTATGGTTGACAGTAAAGATAATTACAAATTTGATCTGGGACTTAAAGGGTTAAAAAGAATGTAAGAACATCTTTTATTTACCATCTTTGCTTTTCTCCACAGAAACTCTCCTTGGGCATCCATAGAGACTGCAAACCATAAGATTCAGTGACAAATGGTGTTAACTATTTTTGAGCCTTTGACTTGAAGTGACAATGTTGTGAGTGATACAAGATAGCATTCCTTGCACATAGTTGATCATTTAGTTCTGTACATACAAGTACATGGTCTTAAAATATCTTTTGATTATTATTTAAGTCCCTTTGTAGTTAAAGTTCCACCACACCCTTAAAATGCAAGGTCATCAGACTTGTTTGTAAAAACATAGCAGAAAATGTGCACTCAAACACATCTCAAGTATATTAAAAAAAAAGCAGCCATGTCTTGATGTGCATGCATTATAATTAAATGACTGTAAAATTGTGCATTTGATACTGACCTTCTGTGGGAGGCAAATAATCCAGATTTATGTCCTGAACCATCACAACCTGGAGTAGGACACCTGTAATTTGCAAACACAAAAATAGATCAAGAGACAATGAATACAAGAAAGACCTGTGAGACCTGTGGCAAGTATAGTCTTTGCACTGAATCTCAGAGAGGTTAATTGGCGCATGAAAGCTTCCTATAATTGTTATTTTCAATTCATCTCACGCACAGTGAACCATTTATGGAAACAGTATGTAAATCAGTGTCCATGTTGATAATAAATTGTTATTTATACAAGGTTACAGACTTTCAAATGACCAAACCCTTCACTACTTAAAAAAAAACATATTTATTTCTTCACCTTGATGTTTCGGAAGTTGCATCAGCATCCTTGTCTGTTAATTTAAAATAAAGAACACAAACATATGAGTACTATAACATGCACTGATATTTTGCATACAAATGCACAGAGTAACCAAAACAAACAAAAAACCAATTGAAAAGAGAAGTTCATATAGTTTCTTCAGCCATTCAGGCTGTTTTGTTGCCTTGTCGTTAGCAAGTGAAAAGTAAGTGCTTTACTTGATCTCTCAATTACTAACCCTTGACATCATAACATCAGTATGCAAACTCTCCATACCAATCTCTATACATTTGTTAAGATGTTGACAAGGAGAAAATTCCTTTATTCTCATGACCCTAGTGTGTGATTTGCGGGTGATATTGTAAGGAGAACTTAGAGACTAGTCACTCTTAGGGATCAAATGGCTACCCATGCAGTGCAAGTAAAATTCTCATGCATGGTTCACTGAACATTCAAGCTGTTTTTTGTTGTTTAGCCCTTTAACTCCCAAGATCTCACTAATAATGCTCCTAACTGTCTGCCATACAATTCATATGATTCTAATTTGGAGAATTTAGTATTGGATCAACCAATAATCTCCTAATTGATATATTTTTTCTTTATTCTCATTACTTGTCCACTTGATATTGTACTGATAGTGTAAGGAGAAATTCTGTCTTGGTCACTAGTGGGACTTAAAGGGTTAAGTCTCTTGTTTTTATCACTGATCATCACCTTAACCCTTCACACACAAAAATGATATAAAAAAAATATATCCAATTTCACATCTTCTCTGGCCAGCCCTAAAGATCCTAGGCCCAGTTGTTCAAAGGTCACTTAGCCCTAACTCAGGGTTAAATTTTAATTCAGGTTTCTTTATTTCTTTGCTCAAAAGTCTTTTAGGGAAAATTTTCACTATTCTTTTTAGAACATCCAATATTAAATTGCAAGCAAAAAGATTTGAACGGAATTTTCTCTTAAAGCTTTCAGACCTGAAATCAAATTTCACACTAACCCTGGGTTATCTTTACCCAGCTTTGAACAACCTGGGCCTGGTTTTTCCTGCTTCTATTTGCAAGTTGTGAGCATGGCATAAATCAAAGGGGAAGATATCTCTCGATCTGTAACTTAAAACTTACAGACCTTAAACTTATTAAATAAGAAGTAGGCAGCAGTTCATTGCAGCCTTTACAAAATTGTAATTTAAAATCAAGCAGGAATTTTAAAAGCAGTTAACAATTAAGTATAGATACCTCCACTGTCAAATCTTGAAAATCTTCTACTGGTTTTCTGTACATATGGGCAGCCATAGACACTAAAATAAAACAAGAAGAACTCAGTTACATGTTCAACTCTGTTACTGCTTCAGTTGCTTGGATTTTCTATCTTGATTTTCTATCAAAGTAGCTACTACTTTGTAGTCTTAACCCTTTACATGAAACTTCTTCCTATAACATCCATACATTACCCAGCAAACAGGTAATGAGAATACTCTAATTTATCAGGTAGAAGTTGTTACCTTGATCTATACCAAATTCTCCTAGCTAACTTACATGAAAATATCTCACCATGAGAGGTGAGAATTAACAATCAGGCCCCAGTTGTTCAAAAGTTGGGTAGCACTATCCATTGGATAAAACTCTATCTGATGAATAGCGCTATACAATTTGCTATCACTTGTCTGCTAAATAGTGATTTATCCGTTGGATAGAGTTATCCGCCCTTTATACAACTGGGCCCAGATCTTTTAAGTCAGATAATGGTAGTTTTACATGCCATAAGAAATGACTTTTGTCATAGTGATATAGCTTCTTTGATAATGCTCAAACATAATAATCTTTTATCATCAGATCATGTTCAGTCTAAAGCAGGTGTTTTCACGGAAAATAACTGACTCAACTTCAACTTAAAAATGGATTCTCTATGACCATTTAAAAATATGAATGTTAATCTCTAAATTATTTTCTTTCTTCTTTTTTGGAAAAGACAGCATTGCACTTGCCCCCTGTACTCATATGAAAATTATGTACATAATGTTAAGGGCCTTTTTGCAAGACATTGAGACCTCTGTTTGAAAATACCAGACCCAGACAAAACAATTTTAATTAATATTCAACTTCTCTTTTTGGCCCTTCTTCCATATCTTTATGCTCCTTTGTGATATATAGAACCAATTTCTGCATAACAAGCATATCTTGGAGAAACAATCTGAAAAATAATTAATTAATTCTATCTCTAACCTTCGGTGTGATGCAAACTTTCCATTAACATGTCCTTTTCCATCGCATCCCGGTGTAGGACACCTGGTGTTAAAAATGTAGACAAGCAAAAATGTTGACATTATATTTTAAAACTAGTCAAATGTTCACTTAAAGGACACCAGTATACTAGAATTGTTCAAGCCTAGTTACTGCAGACATTAAGAGCATGAAGAGGACAAGAACTTACAAATATATCAATGTTTAAATGTACACTGGATCTTTAAAAAATTCACAAACCTAACAATTAATTAACACACTTTTTGAGGAAAGACATCATGTTTTGTATAATACTAAGATGAAAATTCACAAATAAAACTCTTTACTCTCTAAATCTTGTCCAAAATTCCATCCAAGTCTTTTCATCCCAATTATCATAACTCATTCTGATAATCCTGTTTGGTTTTACTGAGTCAAAATATTGAACAGGCTTCGAAACATCTTGTTAACAAGAAAAACAGAATGTATAGTTAACAAACTGGACAATTTAAGTGGGCTCACAGTTATTTAAAAGTGACTTGATCCAGTTAACATGCAGCTGTCACTTGCTTACATAATGATGCTTCTATTATCAGGGAAGGAAAAATTTTGTATCTGTAATTCATTGATCCTTAGATAAAAGTAATAATTAGCAGACTGAGAAAAATAACATCAGTACATTGAGTGAGTTATGAATCCTTTACAAAAAATCTCTTAAAGCCTCAGAGAAATTCTAAATGAACAGAAGCAGATGTCATCAATGACAGCTTAATAATTTGTCACAGCACTAAATATTGAAATTAATCATTATTCAAAACGTGACTATCTAACTTGACATGAACCAAATTTCATTTGCATGACAAAAATGGTGTGAGAGGAAATTGTCTTTGATGTTCCTATGATGTAAATTAAAGTGATCATCTTCTTGGGACCATACATTCAAAACCATAACAGGTCAATATTAACTTTAACTACATGTATTGAGGAGAAATTAAAAGAAAAACGTTGACACTTGTGAATAAAGTTTACTTTTAAAATATTGTCAAAATTATGCCTGTAGTTTAGGACCAAGTTTAAACTTGATGAATAAATAAAATGCTTACATTAAAAAATCATTTAGTACATATAACTGCATGGGTTTGAGAGCAGCTTATGAATAATTCCACAATTATTTTCAGAGTTTTCACATGATTCCCTGAGTTACAATGATAGTACATCAAACTCAGAAGCTTTATGTCTCTGGACTTTTAATTTCCAAACATTTTTAAAATCCCATTGAACACAAGAAACAAACAAGTAATCATGTCCTCCTGATCACCAAAATTCCTAAAGAAATGCTCTTTGTTTCAGCCGATCAGCATTACGTAGTTTTGCCCCATACAGTCTACAGTATTTGATAAAAAGTAAAATGAAAATCCTCAATTTGCCTGTGGGAGTGCATGTGTGGTAATATTGGCACTTAAAAATTAGGTGGAACTTTTCAAAGGGTCTGACCCTCACAATAAAATTGACTACTCAATAAAAAATTGTAAAAGTAGCCAGCTCAATTAAAACTAATAACCATTTATCCCTTTAATTTTCATGAATGACCAAAACAGAATTTCTGGTAAAAATATCAATACAATATCAAGAAGCCAAGTAAAAGAAAAATATAACCAAGAGGATTATAAAATGATCCAATACCAGATTCTCCAAACTAACTAGGGAGTGGAAGGGTGAAAGATAAAATCTCTCTACATCTTCAGTAGCTAGATAGATGCAGTTTACTAGAATCGTAAAAAATATTTTTATTCTTGAATTTACTGTCATGAATAATGTTACTACCAACACCAGTCTACACCTTGAGAAAGAGGCTAAACAGGTTTGGCTGGGTGAGGTATTTGTTATTAACCCTTAAACTACCATGAGTGACCAAGACAGAATTTCTCCTTTCAATACCAGTACAATATCAAGCAGACAAGTAATGAGAATAAAGAAAATAATCAATACGGAGATTATGAGTTACAGATCCAATACCAAATTCTCCAAACTAACATCATAAGAATTGTATAGCAGACATCAGGGGTGACCATCTTGTTTTCAAGCAGATTGGTCAAAGGAAAAGAAAGAAAAGCATCACTTAAGAGATATTGTTTCATACAACACTACATAATCAGTGATTATTTAAGTCACAATAAATACATGATGAAGAGAGTGCATGATCAATATTTAAAAGTTGGAGGTGAAGATAAGGTAAAGATAAATCTATTAACCCTTGACATCATAACATCAGTAAATATATTCTCCATAATTTTCACCATACATTTCCTAAGGCACTGTCGAGGTGAATTTGTTGAACAATCAAGATTTTCTTTAGTTGGTGATCAATTCCTTTATTCTTGTGACCTTAGTGTTTGATTCAAGGGTGATACACCCTGGAGAAATTAGTTGCCAATCACTCTTAGGGGTTAAAGGGTTAAAACACAGGAAAAGAGAAAGAAAAAAAAGCCATATGCTACTATCTACAGTTGCCACAGGCTTTTAACTACCTTGGAGCTGGAATAGCATATTGGTGGGGCACTTACCCAATAAGTTCTTGAATGGATGCTAAATGTGAAAAAAAGAAAAAGACAATGAAAACAGCTTATGATTTTTAGCTTGCTAGTACTATCCTTTTAAAATGATATGTAAATTATAACGTCAAATAAGAGTGTTTTTGCTATCCTTTGTGAGGCACTAAATCAGTCATGGATATTCAGTAAGTTACCATCTACAACTTGGGAATAGCAGACTTGAAAATTATCCTTATGCCTCTTCTGTAAATAACCCTCAATTTTAGTTTGCTAGCACCCTCCAGTGAGATGAGTTAAATTCCTTCCCAACTAACTTAGCCTACAATAAGTTTTCTGCTTAGCCTTGGCCTATTTCAAGCAACCCTGAAAACAAAGATTCTTTGTGAAAACACAGCCCATACATTCACAACAGCAAATCCAAGGAAAAGATCAATTGAAAAATAAAGTTATATTTTTCTGAAGAATTTTTAATTGATACTATAACATTACTCCTTACCAGCCATTCCAAGCCCTCTGCATTGTCTTTTCATGTCTCTAACACTACCTGAAGGCTTGTCAAGATCTGACAGAAAATTCTGTCTTGTTGCATGAACCTAAAAGAAGAGTCAACCTTTAATACATAGATATTAACCGCAACAAAAAACAACCTGTGAAGGTAAAGTTTGCACTGAGCCAGATGGGTGCTCCAAATGTGGAGATTTATACCAGATTTGCAGCTCTCCTTCTTCAAATACCAGCCAGTCAAAGAGAACTGTACCCTTAATTTTTACAGTAACATGTGTCCATTCCATCAGTCTTTTCTCAATGAAACATAGAGTTCTCTCTGTCTCCCTTGCCTTTGTAGAGAATTACAAGTGTTAAGTCTGAAGGTCTTGAATTTAATTTCTCCAAGTGGACTGCAACATTTTTAATCTAATTCTTGAGACAAGATAGACATCGTCTTTCTTCATCACCATAAAAGTTCTAGCTCTCCAGATAGCTCTCTGTAGTTCAGTGGTTCAGTGCTGAATACAAAGATCTAGAGGTCAGTTCCTTGTGATGGACTCAGATCTTTAATTATCCGATGAAGAAGTCAAAACAAAAAACCATTTATCTCTACCATTGTAAAGTTTCTTGCATGACAACACCCTAAAATCACCCCAGAAAGGTGTGAACTTACATTGTAATGTCATGAACAGATTATGCTAACCATTGAGCCACCTCAAATACTACAATAAAAATCTCTAAATATTATATCTTACCCTTTTTCTTGTTGTATCTGCACCAACAACAAAACTTTCTTTTTCCATACATTCCTCACTACAGTAGAGTTTTTCATTATTAACAAACTCTTCACTGTATATTTCTTCCCCACAGGTATGACAACTTAGTGCTGGTGCTGTTTCTTCATGCTTCTGACTCAAATCCCTTACTATGTCATCTGACGCAAATGTCTCCTCTTCACCAGACTCTACACCGTTGACTGGGATGACTTCAGTGAGTGGTATTTTAATACAAAGCTTGGGAACTTTTCGTGCCTTTTCAAAATCCTATTCATATAAAAAATTGTTGTTAAGTAAACATGGTATGTTTACTTAATAAATCATCATCCCACAGTAAACACTGTGCACATCTTACCACAAAAATGTGTCAAAAATACCAGAATGAGACCGTAAATGAAATTATAAAACTGTTTCTGTTCTATTTTTAACATTTCCTTGTTCTTTAGAAAAAGAACCCACAAAAATTTGCTCTGTGTACAACATGAGACCCTTTGGCTAAATTGCCAGTAACTAACAACTAGGAAGGTAAAGGTTTGCATTTTTCCAAGCATATTTTTCTTCATTTGCAGTTCATCTGTCAGGATTACCTCATTATTTTTCACCACTCATGAGTCACATACTTTTTATTTCATTTAGTTGCGATCAATATGAACTAACTAGCTTTTGAACTACCTAAAATCTACCAATCTTCCTTGAAAAACAATCACAAGTTTGAAATAAGGATGCTTCTCTAGGACACTATGTATAAAATTTACTGAAACTGCCATAATCTAACATTGTCTTGAAACTGCTCAGGAGGATCAAAGATAGAATTCCTGAGTGAAGATTTGTAATATTCCACAAGCCTGCTCCATTGTTAAAATAAGTCAGTGGTCAGTGGTGGCAAAATCAGTCAATCAGTGGGAAGAGCTGGAAATTTTGTTTTCAGATTCAAGGTGTTGTAAAAAAAAGATATAATATTTACTTGCTGGCTGGCAAAATTGAGTGTTGTTTGCCCATCAGTGAGATGGAATTTCCAAATTTTAGTCATACACACAAGAACTGGTTAGTGCCACATAAAAAGACACATTTAACACACACTCTTGATCTTCACTATGCAATACCTTCCTAACAAAAGATGCACTTGACAAACTCTTATGAGCTATCAAAATATGTAAATTTGCATACCTTTTGCATAAAATTCAAAAATTTCTGCTAACAGATTTTTATGCTTCAGCAGTGATGACAGAAAAAATATTTAAAGTTATAAAAGCCCCAGCTTGGAATGAAAGGCTGGGGGTCAGATTTGATCCAGTTTCAATAACTTTCTATCAATTTGTTATGACATCAAATGTGACAGATAAGGAGTCCAAGAGATGATCATGTGCCAAAATTTCACACCCAAGGATTTAAAAATACATTTTGCCTCACAGGCACAGAAGTAAAATGTTCTTACAATACAAAAGTAAACAAGTTGGAGGCCTTGGGTCTTTGAAGTTCAAAACTCCCCTTATGAATACATGACACAAAAAGTTACTACATAATGGTGTAATTTAAACACATATTATTTCCATCTGCAAATAATATCACCCAGAGTATTCACAGGATTCTTTTCATATCTGTCTTCTAATTATTTGAAATTCCTAGCTTTTCTCGAATTTTCTTCGAACTGCAGGACACCCAAAGAAACTATTTCATCAAATAGCTCTGTAAATGTACTTGGTAAAGACAAAAGAATTGCTACTGACATTTATCATTTAACTGTGATACGTCAATAGTAGCCAAAATCAACCATTACCGCGACACAGCACTTGAAAACAAATAGCAAACCGTAAGGAAAATGAAGCTTGCAAACGCCAAGTAAAACTTAGCGTCATTTTAAAATCTCCTCAGCATACATTCAGGTTAGGAGGGTTGGATTTCGCGAATTTAAACCGACATTCGAGACAAGTTTCTAAACACTGAGAACTGTAGATTTAAAAACAGCAAAGAGACCATCTGTGCATAACAATGAGGAGCCAATTACTCTCAAAATGTCCTTTTTCTTTCCAAAACTTGGGCAAAGGAGACCATTTTTCGACATTCTTGAGGCAATATGATCGCCCTGATAAATCGCTACGGTTTCGTAAATTCTTTAGGCAACTTCCGATCCATCTAAGTATTTCGATCCTTTGTAATAGGCGAAAACAACTGCGAATGTTTACTTATTTAAATGTAAGTTTTAATCGCTGCAAAAAAAATCCCCACTGATTTACAACCAGTGAAGAAAGGCTACCAGGCTGAACTAAAACAAAATTTAATCGATCCTAATCAATAAATTCTCTAAGCAGACTCTCTGCGATAAGCTTTACTAGATAGTTTAGTGAGGAAATAAACACAGACCAAGACAATTTCTTCGAGAAAGTACAAGTCAAAATTAACATATCTTGCGAGCATTGAAAAGATAGTTTCTATAGATCTGTAAAACGTCCTTTTGCCTGCGATCTTGAGGAAACTTTGAAAGGATGTTTGACAATTTTAGACCCCGACACGAAACGAACTTTGATCAGATTCCAAGCTTTGCGAACAAAACCAAAAATTTCTAATTCGGAAAAAGTTTTCGAAGAGCGTCTGAATGAATGAAGAAAAAAATATGCAAATTAGTTAGTGCTGTACAAAAAGTTTTGAAATCGTGGCAGACTCGGGAAGATTCCTCGATGGCCGGCTAAACGAACCAAACCGCCCGAAAACAGTAGATAAACAAAATTAACTACCCATATCTCGGCGAGAAAAAAATTTATCGGTAGCGAAAGAGATGGGTGCTGTTACGATTTCCAGTGGTTAGAACGAATCTACAAAAGGAACGCTGGAAACGACAACCAAACGCGCTATCAAGTTTCCATATTCCGTGCACACTGAAAAATTATTTTGAAACTTTTCAAGAACAAAAAACGTAAATTTAAGCTAACTACTTCCTAAATGTGTAAAAAACTATGCCTGATCTGCTCCCATACTTACCAAATCGAAGGATATTGAGTCTCTTTTAATTCCTGCGCCAGGAGTTTGCTGCCCATCTTGCTCAAGTCCAAATTCTCCGTTCGCATCAGGCGGTACTTCCATAACTCGTTCTCTGCTGCGAAAGATCTACCCTTTGTAGCCCTGTGCAAAAAATCCTTCGCCTTGAACTATTCCTGAAAAAAAACCAATTGTTTCCAAATGTGCGAGCAGTCGACTGAAACGAAAGTTAAACTAACAATATTTACGCACGACCGAATAAAGCATAATCCACAAAGTCAAAATACAAAATTTTCCTCGACAGAAAATACTTGATGACTCGGCTTAACATCACACACGATTTCCCAAACAAAGCGAACATAGAAGGCCAGCACAAGAAGAAATTTAACTTACTACTTCCTAAAGACGAACAACCGAGTAGGGCGAAAAAATTATTAAAAATTCCTACTCCCGGTGAGATAAATTTTATCAAAGGTTCCACACAGATATTTAATTCCGATGAAATTACTCCAACTGACAGAACTCGCTCGACACTTCGTCCGCGCGAGCGGAAAGAAACTAGTTTTACCTCTTCGTTCCTGCAGCTGAAACTATTATGTGCATCGGCGAACAACATCTAAACATTTACATGGGTTTTACAGCTATTTAAATATATCAACAGGGGGAAAGCATAAATTTAAAACTGCTCGAAGTCGATAAAGAGAACCACAACAATCCATAAATTTCTCACAAGTTCAGGTTACCTTACTGAGGAAAACTTTTCGATATCTGCAACTCTTTCTGAGACAAATCGCACCCAGGAAAGAAAGAAATTCCCTTTCGCTTTTACTCTCCGTTTTGTTCGTTCACATGCTATTAATTTGCATACGTGAGAAGTTTTTTTGTCACCACACGAAGTCAAGCTAACAAGGGAATGTTACCTGATTACGGTAGCGTAAATCTCCCGGAAAATCCAGGCGCTGAAAAAGAATTCTAGACCCCAGATTTCTTTGACTACGGCGGCAAGGAAGTCCGATTACTATATACGCGCAGACGATCTCTCGCCTATGAAGTTTTTGCCTGTTGTTTTTTAACTACTTCTGCGACCTACTGTTCTTATTCACTGCCAAAAAGTTCCGAAACAAAACTTTCCCAAGATGCCCAGCGCGCCTCTCAGCACCCTCGGGTTAATTTTGGATTAAACATTAATTGATACGAAAACGAAAACTTTTTCTTATCTCCGAGCAAAATCTCGCAACGAAAATCATTGAATTAAAACACTATCTGTTAATGGAAGTATGAGGAATAGAAGGAATTCAAATCGCTCGCAAAATTTCCAAGAATCGAGCGATCTAAGTGAATTTTGTTCACACTGAATTTTTAATATATCCAAACAATATACAAGTTGAAAACACTTGTCGTCGGCGAAAAGTGGTTCGAACTGATTAAATGACTTATATTTCAAGAACGTTCTCCTTTCGAGGAATAACCCAGAGTTTTCAAACGCGAAACAAAAAAATCATGTCTTTCAAACAAAATTTCTGATAAACTACCGCTTTACAACTTCCGCGCAGTTCTTCTAAGATAGAATCAAAATATTACATTTGAATTTTAGATCAGCTCAAGGGAAGTTTTAAATGAAATCAACTGCGAAAAGTAATTTACTTTGGTTTTGGAAAACATTAAGCACTACTTAATCAAATTTTTAAAACAACAGGGGACTATGGTCATAAAAATTTTGCAACTCATGGAAACTAAGAAGCAAGAAACCTTTTCCCGTGACATTTGATAAACATAATTACGGGCAACTCAAGTGGCAAAAAATTGGAGAGTTATACTCCTTGAGGTGAATCGAAATCATTTATTATTCGATACCTGGTGGATTTTATTTCTACGTAAACATTTTCGGTAATTGATGTAGGGCTGAAAAATTATCAAACAGATCTTAAGTGTAAGTCTACGATGGTATAATTTAGACAACATGAAGAATGTTTACTTTTGTGCTTTCGCTTCGAAACAAGTAAAGACAGGCATTGTCGAAGCAGAGAAGCAATTTGTTAAATGTTGACCCTCCATGAGGAAGAAAAAAGTGAAGCTACGTGACAAAAAAATCGAGGTTATTCGAGGATTCTATAATCGTTTTATGGTAAAGTTTAAAGTCTAAAGCCTCTTTTTCTACTACAGCGGATTTTGGGCCGATAAATATAGGTAATTTTCAAAATTTTCATCTTTACACTTAATTCGATAACAACATTGTCAAGAACTTAACATGAATATGACCAACAATACGAACACCAAACGCAGATCTTAAGTTGACAGCTGAATGTCGACAAGAAAGTTTAACACTTTATTAAGTTTTACGGCGTAAAGTCAAAATGATAAATTTTTCGACATTTAAACTGAAAGGCGATGGCAGATAATAACTGATGGACTTGATTTGAATAAACCTGCCATCAAATAAAAACGATGATTAAGTTGTGGATCTCTCTACTGCTGTTGTTTGATGTTGTTTGAGGAACCGCGATGAGAACTTTGACAAAATATTTATCAATATGAAAAAGGTTCAACGTTTTTTTGTTTGTTTCGAAATCTTATTGCAAATGAGAAATAAATCGAGCGCGCAAGGCTAGCTCTAAGTAAGGAGGCTGAATCAGATGGTCTGAATATAGAAGACTGGTTGAATAGCAGACAGTCTAAGGTACAAAGCTAATTATTTTATTTCAATGATAAATTATTACAACGACACACTTTGTGATTTTCATGTGTTCGAAATGCAGATTCCCGTTGAACCAAACGCTTGAACTCAAGATTTAGCTGTGATGTTTGTTATTCGATGAAATTCCTCCAATTTTCCGGTCCGTTTCTTTTTCAAAGAAAAAAAAATTGACAAATGAAGTCTTGCAGGCCAGGTATTTTGATACTGTGGAAATAAATATGATTTGAATATTTATTTTTCTTCGATTCATTAATGTTATCAGTATCATGGATTTATAAGCCGGAAAACAGGACAACATTTGGAAATTGATGAAAGAAGTTTAAACAGCGTTGTGGATAGACAGAGTAAATGCACACCTGTCAACCTCTCTAACCTCTCATACCCTAATGTCAGTATGCATATTATCTACACTGTCCTCTGTACTAAGGTGCTGACAAGGAGTATTTGTGTAAGTTTAAACAGCGTTGTGGATAGACAGAGTAAATGCACACCTGTCAACCTCTCTAACCTCTCATACCCTAATGTCAGTATACATATTGTCTACACTGTCCTCTGTACTAAGGTGCTGACAAGGAGTATTTGTGTAAGAATCAAAAGCTTTGTCAGTTGGTGATCATTTCCTTTATTTTTCCTTTAAGGAAAAATTAGATGCTAGTTACTGCGGTCAAAGGGTTAAATGGAGAAAAGAGAATACAAACAGTTTATATTTTCTTGATGGAGATAAGTAAGAGCAACCTGTGTAAATTTGACTCGAGAGGACTTTCTTTGAAAAACTTCATCCAGCTCAGTTACATGAATACAGCCGCAGCAAAGCGCATGAAAAACGGAAGGAAGACAAATGAACCACTAGGAGAATGCTTTGTGAATTCTTTGTTTGCTTTTATTCTGGTTTTGTACGCCCTATCTTCTGTGCACCCTCAAAGTAGCTCAGATGGCACACAGCTTAGCAGATGCGCAGCTGTTGCCTTCAGGCTCTGAGATATCTAGGAAGTTTTGGTATGTGGCCCGGCTGTGGCTGTCTTACTGAAAAGAGAGAGCTGTTTTTGCGGATCTGTTCATACTGGACGTGGGTATTCATTAGTTTCAATCATCAGTGTAATGATTGATGACGATATCTGACGTTTTGGCGAGACACTATTGGCAGAAATTCGATCCTATTTTAAAAATGCGTTATGCGAGCCCGAATTTTATAGTCAAGGGGCTAAGTTCCTAAATAAACTGCGGTGCTGCGTCGGTAAGGAGTATAACAAGATAATTTGGTTCTATCGACAGAGTTCTGATGTAAATTGGCCACTATAAAGAGTTTCCAAAGCTGAAATTTCGAGCGTTAGTCCTTCGTCAGATCTGTTACAGCTAGGGGGTTGTAAACAGAATGAAAAAGAAAGTAAATTTCGTACTGGGCCTCGTCGCTCACCAGAGAGTCTCTGTGGCTCAGTGGTTGAGCATCGGAGCGGAGGAATCCGAAGATCTGAGGTTCGATTCCTCATGGGGACTCAGAATTTTTTCTTTGTCCCACGCTCGTGACAAGACGAAAAACGATCTTTCTATATAATTAAAGGGTTGTTTGAATAGAGCGACACCTTTATTTCCGAGTGCATGTATGACACATTGACTGGCCCTGCAAATGCTGAAGAAAAAAAATTGCCTACACGTGTCTCGTACGTAGAGAAACTGAATCTTACCCTAACGAACCCGCAGCTTTACAATGATTGAGGATGTATCACATCTAACTGTACACGTCTCTAAGTGAACCTGCAGACTTCGATTTAAAACGTCCACAACGTTCACAATCGGATAAAGTGGCCATTTGTTCGCATACTATAATGAATTGATGTAGAAAGTTAGTATCTTACCTTTGGTCCTGTTTCATCACGACCAACCGAACCGAACTGTATTATGTCAGACTTGCCACCGAAGTCGAAGCCCCCTCATTTCGCTCCTAACTTTGTTTTTGTTCTCCTATTTCCTGAGTCAACTTTCATGTCCAATGCTACCACAAACATTAAGAAAAGGTCCTTGAAAATACAGCTCTTCTCCTGTGGCTGAAATTTCTGCCGAAGCATTGCCCGAAAATAGCTTGCAAACTCAAAACTGCCGCCATTTTGAGATATACTAGTAACCAGTCTCTTTGCGATTTTTATTCAGGGGGTGTCCAGAAGGATCTGAAACCCAGCCTCCAATCATTACGCCTTCAGTGCAAGCGACGCTTTCCTTTGTGGGAAGAACTCGTTCATTCTGGCAATTTCCAGTGTCCAGAGATATCCGCTGAGTTACGCTTAGCTGCCTTCACCTGCATATCTACGTATGCATATGGAAATTGTCGCTGGTGTATTTAGCGAGACAAGCAAAGTGACTTCTTTTCTCTGATACAAAAACTCTTAACCCACATAGAGAGAATTACCGTCCAGCAAGCTTCTACAGAAAAACCTCATGCTACTCCGGAAAAAGTCGTCCTCTCTAGTACAAAAACAACACTATGCCATTAAAAACAGACGGACAAATGTATCAAGCGCATGAAACAAATTAGTCAGTAAAACAAGAGTTGTATAAAAACCTAAAATTTATTCACGTTTCCTACATCCTGTCGGCAAAAACGCCAGAAATCAGGAACAACAAAAGCTTATAACTTACAAGCGCCAAAATACTAGATAATATTAAGTGATCTATTCATAGCCCCTGATATGACATACAAAGAACAAGAAAATATTTATTTGTTCCATATCAGAGTAATTAAATTGATTACATCATACCATCCGAACAATAAATTACTAGTACTAACGAAGTCGGACAGTTTAAAACAAGGAACAATCAGTAACTTCTGATGAACGTTGAACTTTGGGCTGGACACTCGCAGATCGAAATCTAAGTCTACAACACGCGCCTTGCTTCCTGATTTTGTAAAATTATTTGTTATCGTAGAAAATATTAAGTGGTTCAACAGCTTTATTTGAAGCTCTACTAATCTAGTGTCGTTTTCCTTGGACTTTTGAAGTGTTCGCCAAACTTACCATACTTTTAACCAATCATAGTTTCAAGTGACCTTACACTTGTCGAGCTTCTGAGACAAATAAATATTAAGTTTCGCTCGCATGGATAATAATTAGACATGCCTTTTGTTGCGAGATAGTATTTAGAGCTTTAATCAGTCTTGACAATGATTTCAACCCTTACACTCCCAAGATCAACAAGTCAATTCTCCAAACTGAAACTCTACATTTCTGTTAGCTAGTCCTGAGAACCTAGTATTTAGTACTGAGTGTCATCTTATAAACGAACTTCTGTCTACTCGTAGATGGTGTGGAATATCGCAAAGAGAATTTACGTTACGAGGGATATTTTTCTTCAATGTGGAAAACAGGTATGGATTGTTTTTAAGGTACAATTATTTTCTTCATTTTGAAAAGAGGGTAGTAATTCTAGGCGAAGGACATTTTGCGCATGTCGCTTAACTCCTCTGAGCTGAGGATATGAAGAGTTCCATCCACCCAAGCGTGACAGCACGAGCTTCAAAGATGAAAGTATTCCTTTAAAAGCGCAGGGGTTCCTGTGGCTCTTGCACGCTGATGCTTTTCAGGACTAACGACTATGGACCACAGGGAGACCGCTCATAATGTTTGACCAAAGAAGTTTAGACCAAAGATGTCAAGTGCCGAGGACCGCTGGATATCACTTCTATGTTTCATTAAAGTATACACTGATTCCGATTATTCTTCACTGGCTTTACTTTTAGTTCACTCATGGCGACAGTCTCGGCTGACTATGTTTGGGAAAAAAAAATAAACAGATTCTCATTCAAAAGCGATAACAATCAAATTACTTAGAATATCCACATGTTATAAACAAAAAACTTTTACGGCTGACTATGGGCCACACCCCTTTTGGGCCCACTACGCGGGACTCAACCAGTTCTGATATTCGTCACACCAACGACTCTTTCGATCATACGTGCGTGAACCAACATCTTTGTCATGCTCCTTTGAACAAACAGCTAAGAAAGACGATTACGACCTCTAGGCCGATCATCACTAAGTCACATCAGCAACAAGTTGGACTCTTTCGTTTTGTTTGAGCATAAATTGCTCGCTTTTCTCCTCACTACTCCGTTTCTGTTTACCTAGCTTTGCGCTTCAATGAATACTGCTTTCAGCCTAATCCTGGCCTACGTGTAGCTGTACCCTCCGCCTCAAGGGGGGGGGGGAGGGTACGGTTACGCGTAGGCTAGCCTAACTAATTCAAGAATGAAAGTCGCACGGCAAAATACCTAACACAATTAACTCAGAGAAAAAAAACAACATGATCTCACCACATCAGGTTTGGCCGGCTTTTGTTTGAGTCACGTAATCTTCCTGTTTCCTGAAGAGACAGATACCGACCGTTGGGTGCCACCAGGCCGTGAGGCGGCGCTCCTTTCTGCCATGTTTCTTCTCATGTTGGCCTCTTCGGTTCCGAGTCTTGGAAAAAAGCAGAAACAAAATTGATGCGGATCAGCTATTATTACCCATGTGTGTTACACAAGTCTTGACTACCCGAAGAACGCACGAGAACCGATGAACCGAAACATTTTGCTCACGCTCTTCGTCCTTCTTTCCTTCACAAGTCACCTACCGACGGCTTGGTGTAAACCTTATCTGTTTCGCGTAGGTATATATGCGTGGCTTGCCTTACAAGGATATCTATTCGGTCAGGCAATGAGTCTCCTTCGCAGCTGTTGTTTGGCCTCGTCATGGTACGCGCTCTATCCCAATCTCTCCTTTCTCTGGTATTAATCTCAAAAAAGAAAAAAATTAATACTAAAAACTGAGTAACCACATAATCAAAAGCACCTGACTTACCTTACAGAAGGACTTTTAATTTTCGGTTCCTTTCTGACGATTTTCTTGCTGAGGTATAACACCCACTGCTTTTGTTCATCCGCAGTCTGTGCAAGCACTAAGAGTTCCTTGGCTGAGACCAGATCCATATTAACTAAAACAAAAAGACTCGCTCATAACATGCTGACCTATCAAAGTAGAGTAAAATCTCTAAGAAAACAAAGACTTAAAAAAAGTTTTAGAAGTATATAGGGCTACTTACGGTTGCACATGGTGATACAAGCTTCTTCTCTATCGACATGGTCCTTGTGACACTTCATATGACAACCTGAAGACATACACACACCAAAATTAGCGAACTAGACAACAGAAATAAGTGCTTTTCATCATTCTCGAATTGTAAAGAGGAAACTTCCACGAAATACGCGTTCCAAGGGATTTATCCAGACGCAACAGAGTAATTACACTGGACTGTAAAACAAACAGAAATGAACAAATGGAACTCTTGGTTAGTTCTTGAGCAATCAAGGGATTTTTTTAATTGGCGATCATTCTCTCTATTCTCATGACAATAATGCTTGATTCATGGTTAATACTGTAGGGAGAATTTAGATGCTAGTCACTAATCAGGGGCTAAAGGGTTAATTTACTTACGTCTGCACTCTACTGCTGGAGGAGGTTTGAACATGTGCCATAGAGGCTTGTTGCAAGAGTCACAGTTTGTAGGCATGTGATAGTGCATGGGTATGAACTGATGCCTCATGTAGTCGATGGCATTCATGCGATCCTGAAAATCATAAACATTTGCAGCAATCTTCAGCACAAAACGTTGCGATGACCTTGACGTAATTACTGATATTAAAAAGAGTTTGGACCAAAGACAGCGAGGAGTTTAAATTCAAGACTACGAGATGTAGGAAAGAACAAAGAACTCTCCAAGAATTTTTTAGTTTAAAAGTGCCATTCAAACGATGTTACTGGAACACATTGTAGAGACGAGAGTTAACCATTTACACCCTAATATCAGTATACATATTCTCTATACTGTTCATCATACATTTCTTAAGGTGCCGACAAGGAGAATTTGTTTACCGACCAAAAGCTTTTTTTGTTAGGTATCATTTCCTTCATTCTCATGAATTTAATGTGTGATTCAGGGGTGATACTGTAAGGAGAAATTAGATACCAGTCACAGGCCTAGGGTTTTAACGGTAAAGGAGATAATCAGAGAAGTAGGCACGATTTTCCAGCAGTCAGGGGGAGGGGTGGGGGAGAGGGAAAGGGGGCTTACACGAGAGTCTTCCTTTCATTCAAAGGTGTTCCACGTTGTTTTATTATCAAGGTTACATACACCCTGAGGAGCACCCTCCCCTTGCAAACACGACCACACCCTTAGTGTAAATTCCACTATGAATACCTCAGACTGTGGGTCCTCTTTGTCTTTTTCCACAGGGTTAATGCTCTCGGCCTCATTAGCGTATAAAATCTGCAAATTAAAAATTACTTTGTTTTTAAAACGCCTTATTTTCCAAGCATGTAACTCGACATTGAAATGGTCAAGGAATAACGACAAAGAAACCCGAACATTAAAATATAACACTTCATACACAGCAAGAAAGGCGCCGGAGGCTAGTGCTGAAACAAATAACAGCAACTTATCTAGTCACTCAGACAAAAAGTACAACAAGGCAATGTGACATTGGTCACGCAACACTTACCTGAAATATCCTAGGAATATCTTTGGCATCGGCACGTATGACATCGCCTTGCGTTACTGATCTCACGTGAAATAATTTACTGTCAAATGAAACGCAAGCATTTGTGAGAAACCCCTCTAGCAAATAAAATAAGAGTTTCCTTAATTTACAGTGTTACACTTGGATAAGAACGGTTTTCGATTGAGTATTGAAAGCAATTTCGAACTAGGTGGTTTTGCTTCAGTGCCACCCACTGGACCAATCAGATACAACACTAGTGGTATACAGGGGCACTATGGGTCATAGCCAATCAGGTTAAAGGATTTTGTATCACATGGTACATAACACTGAAATGTGATTGGCTATGTCTCATAATGCCCACGTATAGTACCAACTCTTCTTCAGCAGTTACGCAGGGTCAATGTTTGTTTGGAATCACCATTAGCTCCTTGTGATAGAGTAATTTTCGATTGTGTTTAAAAAAAATCCGGGTATATTTAGTTTTGTTCCACTACAGTGAGCTTATTTTAGACTGAGCCTTATTTTTCCAGCACAGCGACTGGAAGTGTACTTAAACACAGACAGATATTACTATTGGAAAGTAGCTTACCTGATTTCTAAAATGATGGAGGGTGTTGAACTACTTTTATGATCAGCATCCGAGTTATAGAAAAAAATCTTGCGATTGCTAACGACTAAATACTGCAAAACAATCAAGCAAAAAAAAAAGGCAAAATGATATCGACACTAAGACATCCAAATGAATCACAACAAGAAAACTTAAATGAAATGCGGATAATGAAACTTTTGGCGGTCATTTTAATTAACTCTCCTTGGGGCTGAATCAATTATTTCTTCCTCTGATGCCAGTTCCCGATCAGCCATCTAACTCTCATGCAATTCTTCGTTCGAAAGTACTGAGAATTGTGTTGAATGTAAAAATATCGGATCGATGTAAGAATCTGACCAACTGCGCACCTACTCCTCCCCTAACCTAACATTAAACCTAACTTGTTATCAGTTGACTGTTGTTTGATAAGGGGAGGAGTAGGTGCGCAGTTACTGTCGTTATACTCATCTTTCGGCTCCTGTCAAAAAAACTGTAAAATGGAAATTTGTTTTTCCACGCTATTTAATGCTACTTTAAAGATGAAGTAATAAGATGAGTACTCACTTGTCTTTTCCAACCATATCTTTTTATATTCTGTTTGTTTGGAATGGAAACCCATCCTTCTTTGGGCATATGGACTGGAAAGAAAAGAGTGAAAAAGAAACGAACTAAATACTGACGGACATCACAGTAATGCAAGGGAAAAAAATCATCATGTTTAATGCAGAATATTGTGTTACCTGAAACAGAGAGGGCATCATCATCAGTTATGCTTGTATTAAGCGCCTTTTGTTTAATCTGGGAGTTCAGTCTTTCGATCGAAAGATCTTTTGAATCCAGCTCCATCTTAAAACAGAAAAAATAATAATTACCCTTAAGACCGCCACAGAACACTTCCCTTTAGTATGCTCCTTGATTTTTCTCAGACAATTTAACCATTTGAAGGGAAACGAGCCTCACTTTGTAAACGGTCGGCAAAGTTTGTTTCCGGTCGTTCGTTAAAATCTTACCGTTTACAAAATTAGGAGCTCGGAAAAGCGATTTTGTGAAGAATTATCGATATGGTTAAATTGGAAAAGACGAAATGGTAAAACTAAAGCTTTGTTGGTACTCGATCCAAATGAACTTGATGGCTAAATGTGAGGGGCAAAGCCCACTAAATCCTAGCACACATGATTAAATGGACAACTACTCATCATATCTGGCAATATACTGGTCGAGACCATTTACCGAGGAATGTCAAGGTAATAAAAAACGTCTCACTGGTTTGTTTCGGCTTGTTAAGACTGTACCTGGTCAGGAATATCCAAAAGCAGGTTACACTCACCTGCATTTTCTGTCTCTGCTCTGTCTCCATCTGAAGATTCATCTGATATTCCGCTAACTGTCCTTGGAACTTTGTCACCATCTGGCCATACTTCTCACGTTCCTGAAGACATATTAAAGTTAACATGAACAAAGATTGGACAACTGAGTGGCTCTGGTCTAAAAAGCTGGTGCAAATGATTCCGACTGGCAACCGCGAGCCAAAGGCCACGCGAAAAGGCCGGTGGGAGCTCTCCTACCTAAAGTCTAGTCTTTCGCGCGTGTTGTTTGCGTTCTGGCCAAGATTTGTCAACGGATAGAATGATTCAACTTTATGGAACCCTTAAGGCGTACAGCGAATTTAGCAACTGATCGGTTTTGGAGGCAAGCGAGATTTCCCACCAGAGACCAATCATATTATGAAGCACAGCGAAACCTATGTAATCCAGGATAACCGTTAAAGAAATTTTCTATTAAGTATCGAAAGTAAGCCATTATTGCTTTATTTTTGCCTTACTTCGATCTGTGATTGATCCAGAAAATTCGCGCCACCCTCTAGACCAATCAGAACTAAACCTTAAACCAATCGCAACTTGGTCGCCCTCGTTTTCCCGCGCTTTAGCAGTTTAGTTGGTTTCAGTTGAGTTCTCATTGGTTCCTAAGGGTATTTTCCTTTCTTCTTATTGGCTGTTGTGATTTCTTTGTTTTCGGTTTTACGACGCTTACACTCGGAACAGTCGGATGCCTTTGCTCCATCTTTGATTAGTGTACTTACTGCTCCCAGCTCTTGATGTAGTTTTCTACATTCTTTCTCCTTCTTCCGCAGGTCGTCAGAAGTAGCTTTTCTCTTCCTACTCGCGTTCTGCATCAGGTCTTTCCTGTTCATTATCTCCGCAAGTTTGTTCACTGCCTGAGTCTTCAAAGTTTTCTCTATATGCAGTTGCTTTCGTAACTCCTTGGTGGCGTCCTCGATATCTTTGCTGTTATCCTTAGATTTTTCCAGCTCTGCAAACGAATGTGGTGAGAAGAATTTAGCTTAACTTTTTCACTCACAGGAGCAAGCAGTAATTAATTTTTCTTCGAAGCATTAGTACACTGTCCACGAGGAAAGTGATGTGAAGAAAGAAAAATGTGGCCCAGAGGACACTGATTGGCCAAAAAATTATCAAAGCAAAAAATATCAGAAATGTTACTGTAGGCAAAGGGGAATATTGATATTTAAATCTTGAGAGTGAAGGGTTAACGAAACCACGACACTTCATTTCGAGTTAACACAAACAAAACTATCTCCAGCTTGATAGGAAATGTAAAATATTAGTTCAGAAAGACAGCACAACACGAGTAACGCCATAATAAAACAAGGCGACATAGGGGTAGCCTAGGATAGAGCAGATCAAAACGGATTGCAAACGTCTCACCTTCTTGCAAGGCCTTAATTTTGGTATTGAGCTCGTCTTTATCAGTTATTTTCTGATCCAAGTTGCCTGTCAGTTGCAGGTTCAGTTCTTCCAGCTGAGTGATCTGAGCCCCTTTCTCTGACATGTCGCTCTTGTGTCTCGCGATCAATTCTTTGACCTCTAGCTCAATCATCGTTTTTTCTTTCTCTAGATCCGAGTACTGCGTACAAAAGAACACATCACTGCTGATAACAACTGCAAATCTATCTTTACACTCCCTATGGTCTCTCAGTAAGTCATGTAACAACTACAGTCTCCTTCCCAGCCGGATTTCTGACAAAAATCAAGTGAAAATTCTTCAATCACAAACACCCTACCTGTTCTTCAGCGATGGACCTCGCCAGCTGTTCAGAGTCCACCATGGTTAACGTCAACTCCAACTGGGCAGAGAGAGACTCTCTACAGACATAAAATTTTATTTTCAGTGAGAAGAGGTCCTCCTTCATTTTTACGGAAACAAAAACGGAAAGTTTATTACTGACGGAAAGAAAAAGTAGTTTCTTCTTCTCTTTGGGATCTTTTTTAAGTATAGCTCTCTTTCAGAACACAGTGATATGACCACCTAATTATGAATACTGATAAGCACCCATATAAGTTTTGCCTGTTCAAATAGTTGCTATCACTAATACACTTTATGGTCTCCCAACCCCGTCTTGCTCCACTTTCCTGACCTGTCGTCACTCAGCTGACGTAACTCATTGCTCATATCCAACATCTGCTTCGTTTTTTCGTCAACTTCCTCTCGGAGTTCTTTCACTTGGGTTTTGTACAGAGTCTGAAAGGGGCAAAATTCAATTGAAAGTGAAAATTCTTCATACAATCAATAGACTGGATGATAAAAATAACAACCTGAATAACGATCTGCCTTGGGTACACTGAACGTCATACAAATTTTTAATATTTTTATTTTCATGCTGGTAATGTTTTCACAGGTTTTGAGAAACAGGCGCCACATTTCCAAGAGAAACTATGGTTTATTTTAAGTCGCTAAGTATGAATACCAAAATTTATATCCCACCGAGAAGTACGTTTCTGCCTCTAGTTGGTCTTGAAGCTCTTTCATTTGTAGATCATCCACAGCACTTGCACTGAGTAAGTGACAGAAAAAGAACAGAAGTGAGCTGCTTATTTCACTTTTTGTACATCGGAGTAACTATCATATTACGGCGGCCTCCCATCTCTAACAATCGATCAATCGGACCGTCCTGTTTATAATTACGACCTGTCTGTCCTTCAGGTCGCTGGTTTGATTAAACATTACCATACTTTAGTATGCAATAAAGGAAGAACCAATACAGAGGGAACCTCCAGTCACCCTCACAACTATTAAGTGTCTCCTTAGAAAGCGTCCCTTCACTGAAGGCGTCTTCTAACAGACGTTTCCTAGAAGAGCGACTCTACTGTGCCTCCATTTCAGCCAGATTTACCACATCAAAAGCACTCAGCTCGATTGAACTCGTCAGGAAAGATTTCACCTTAGTGGTAGGCATACAAGATGAGGGTGGGGATGGAGGGGAATTTAAACTAACACAAGCCTCTCCTTCCTTTTGTACAACAGCTATGCAGGCCAGGAAAGATGTTATTTGGTGGAATATTTTACCTTTTGAGTTTTGTACAAGCATCTTCTAACTGTTTCCGTTCCTCCAACAGATCTTCCACTTGCTGAAAAAACCAATACAAGGAATATGGTCGTCAACTTGTACAAGAATCAAACATATATTACCGATAATTCATGCGCGAAGCAGGTTTTCAAAAGGAGTTCATCTGCAAAATGGCAGTATCTTTACTAGACATTTCCTACTGGTTAATAAAGATTTTTGCGAAACTTATATAATTTAAGCCAGTTAGGATACCAACCTTAGCAAGTTGCTTCTCTGTTGCCCTCTGCGCAGCTATTTCCTGAGCATTCACTTTCAAGTCACTCTCCAGTTGTGTTCGCCGTTGGTTCTCCGTGTCTAAAGTAGCATTCAGACTTTTATTCTGGCGAAAAAAGTGAACAAATATTTTACATTAGTCACAGTTAAGCTTCCTAAGGAAAGGTACAACTAACCTTTTAAATAAGTAAGATTAAGTAAGATTATGCCTGAAAATGTTTGTTCATCGTCGTCCTTCATTTCTCACCTTATCCTGAAGAGCATTGTACTCCTGTTTTAATCTCTCCAGTCTTTGTTGCATGTCTTTAAGATCTACAGCTAAAACTGATCTTTCTCTCTCAGCTTCGGCAGCTGCTGCTTCAGCCTTTTCTCTGATCACCAGCTCCTGCTCAAGTCTTTCCAGCGTTTTACTTTGCTCAGCTCTCTCTTGCTCAGTCCTTTCTTCCAAAGTTAGTGATAATCTGTTCTTTTCTGTTTGATAACTAGCAAGTTGTTGCTGCAAAACAAGAAGAAAAAAAAGTAGTTCACCTGGCTGATACACTGGTAGGTGAGAGAATGAATCTCTGAAAACAATACTGAGCAGCTAGGTGCTGGCCACTGCCCTTCTCACACAAAACACAATGTATGAATAGTAGGGGTATGTCTGCTGTGGAATGCTAGAGCCAGTCACGATTATCAAGCCATGTTCTATGGGCAGCAGCTTACAATCATCAACAAAATGATTGTGACACTCTATTTTCAGTGAATAACAGCAATTCCATATATCCCCCCCCCAACCCCTACCTGATACAAAATTACTTTAATTGTGGATATAGCAATGTAAGGAGAGAAGGGAAAAAGAAGGAGGGGAAGGGAGGATAAAGGAAGAGGGGGAAAGGGGGAAGAGATTGCGCTCAGTGCTTTAAACATATTTGTCTTGAAGATTGTAGTGTAGGTAGCTGATTGAATCTTGCTGCTTTACCAAAGGCTTGGTCCTACTTTTATCTCTCATGTTGTTACTCTTATTCACACGTATGTCACCATGGCATTTTTGATTCTTAAATGTAGTACAGTTTGTTATTGATACTTTGTTAAATAGACATCCATTCAGAAGGAGTATTTACCAAAAATCTCATGAAGATGAGACAGCTCATACCTTGTATTCTAGAGTGATCTTATCGAATTTATTCTGGATGGACTTCAGTTCATACTCAGTGTTAGCCTTAGCCTAGAAAAACAAGAGATTAACATAAATTTAACAGTGTTGAATTTATACAAGTGGCAAAATAATTGAGGTGTAAACTGAAAAACTTCACTTACTTTCTCAAGATTAATTAGATCCTGTTGAAGCTTTTGTTGTAATTTGGCATCTGATGCCGATCGTGCCCGTAAATGGTCAAGCTCCTCTTTCAATACTCTGTTCTGGCCTGCAAGGAAGGAGAAATACTATCTATTGACTTGGTTCTTGAGCTTCTAGTTTCTGAAAATGAAAGTTCTTATAATTGTGCAACAATCTGACTTCTTTGCAGAATGATCCGATCATAGTGTCAAAAGATATGAATTAAGACAATGCAACCATGAAGGAACCATAAGCCTACCAACACACAACCACAAAAACTAATAGCAACAGCCACTTACTTTCAATGTCTGCTTTTGCACTGTTTGCTTGGCCTCTCATGTTCATCTCTGCTTCAAGATTTCCTTGTACCTTTATGAGTTCTCTCTCTAAGCTAAGCTGTTTAAAGATGACAAAACAAAACAGGTTCCATCAAGGGTTTCAATAATTTTTTCCATGCGTGGCTGCCGATGGTACAGTAGGTGGCTGAGCCATCAGGACAAAAGCCCACTCTAAGGCTAAACAGATGGGGGTGATGGATCTTACAGGTGGCAGTGGACCCCCGTACCCCACTTATACTGAAGCCCATAATCATTAACATTTTTAACCAACTGCAATAATGCCAAAACACTTCAAAGTTTACTAAAATTAAAGAAACAAGTGGATGCCTAAATTTCAAAATTTAAGTGTGAGAACCAGAATAAAATACCTTTTGTTCACTTATGATTCTATTCTTGTCCTGTAAATCTCCATAAGTTCTCTCCATCACTGTGTAAGACTGCACAAGAGAGAGAACAAGACCACAAAATTATTTTGAGGAAGGAGTTGAAATTGAAAAACATAGATTTCCATACTTTCAGCTTCTTTACAACCCTCACCACAACACAAGGATTATTCAAATTGATTTCGACTCAGAGTATTCAGATGACTGCTATCATTCCAAAAAAGTTGGCAATCAGTTCCCCTTCAGTGTATTTTAATCTGTCCTCTTTTCTGCCTTCATATGAATTATGAAACACCCATATATGTCAGCACTGGCAAAATGTTTGGGTAACCTTTGGTCAGTACCTCCTTCATAGTGAAAACACAGCTGTAACTAAGCTATATAATTAGTTAAGTGAAAAGAGGACATCTACATGTTGTATTATCATACTGAATTTATTTCCTCTCAAGTGCACTTTAAGTATCACACATACCTTTTGTAAATCACTATATAATTTTTTATTCTTGGTGTGTGTATCAGTTTCCACCCTGAGCTGTTCTGTCAGCTCATGGATTTGTTTCTCTTGTTGGGTTATCTTAGACTGGACACTCTGTGATGACTGGGAAATTCTATCCCGCGCATCAAGCTCTGCATCAAGACGGCTTTGAAGTTCCTGGACTTTGCCTTCAAGCTTCAAAAGTATTAAATGATAAAATTCAGAAGAAGTGGTGAAAATCAGGACAGAACGCTTAATAAACATCAATGTAACAAGCTCAATAACCCTGTTAAATTACCTTTCTCTTGGCTTCTGCTTCAAACTCAGACCTTCTCTGTGCCTAAAGATTGTAACAGAGCCCAATGTTAAAGTTGGATGACTCTCATTTACACAATGACACCATATTGTGAAATTTGCAAGAATTACACACAATGAAACTTACCTCCTTTAAGTCATGTTTAAAAATTGCAGCACTTCTTTCAAGCTCTCTGTTTGATGATTCTACTCTTCTTTTTGCTTCCAACTGAAACACAGGACATTTGGATCAGACAAATCAAAATTTGAAGAACGATAAACTAAAAAGTAAGAGTAAAGTTGTCCTCTTTTGCTAACACTTTCAGTGCCACAATCTCATTAGTTATTCTCCTTACTGTTTGCCATACAATTTTTAAGATTTTAGTTTTGAGAACTTACTATTGGATCAGCTAATAATCCTATACTTGGTATTTTTTCTTTGCACCCATCACTTGTTTGCTTGATATTGTATTGATGTTGTAAGGAAAAATTCTGACTTGGTCACTTATGAGAGTAAAGGTTTGTCAAGATCCTCACCTCACTGTCTAATTCTTTTATGACTTTATCGAGCTTGGTGCTCACCACTCTGTGAAAGCAAAAAAAACAAAAGTAAACAAAACTAAGTCCTTCTTACTGCTAATGGTATCACAAAATTGTCTACTCAGTTTCTTACATATTGCACTGGCTTCATTTTTTTCAATGTTACTGAAATATCAAAATATTCATTGTTCAATCTAGGAAAAAAATGATGATTATTGACAATCTCCATTTGACATTCAACCACTTTTGTTAACAAAGCATGGTATGCAAATGTTGACATATGTGATCTCTTACTGTCCTTAACCTTGCAGACTTGCATGTAAAAGATCATGATCATCTTCAAATCCCTTGGATCACCAAGGATGTACAAATAAGGTGTAAACATTTCCTTGATCCTGAGGTGTCCTAGGTGGTTGTTGTTAGTAAGTTAGTAACTCAAGGTTCTCTGACCTGTAATTATGATCCAGCTCATCTTTAGCTTGCATTTCCAATGAAACCTGCTCTTCCAAATCTCTGATTCTACGGTTAGCTGCTTCAAGCTGCAAGATTAAAATGTAAAAGAAGTTCATAGCAGATGCAGCAGGCATTTGCAGGCATGTATCACAGTGATGCCTCAGTCAATGTCAAGTAGGAAAAAATGCCTTGAAAGAGAATTACCTTTGAGCGACTGTCATTCCCGCCACCAGAACTACTTCCATCCTGAGAAAGTAAAGAAAAAATTACTTTATCTTGTCATATTAGGATGGTAAATGAAACCAAAAATTGAAGACAGAGGAAAGAGAGAGTGTCTTTTTACCATCCTCACCATTCCATCTGAACCTGCTTTGCCTTGAAAGTTACCCCATCTAAATAAATATGAAATGTAATAAATTAGTGAGAGTCAATACTTCTTTCTACAGCCTTCTGTCACTGTTGAACTGTGCATTAGCTAAAGTACATCAGGAACATGAGGCTAGTGAAACAGCCAGACACACAATCAAAATATATGGGTCATTTGCCCACATAAATTGAAAATTGATTTTTACAGACTATACAGACTTACTCAACACTCTCTGAATAACTGAATCCTATGAAAGGAAGATGATTCCCAGCAAATGCCTGCCAAATAATTTCACACATGACAAAATTTAGTGTACTAAAAAGGCCATTTACTTCTTTCACTTGATCTTCTCCTGCAAAATGTTAACTGGCTACTTGATGAAAAAACAACCCTGTTCTGTCTTGATTTCTGTTGATACTCTTGTCAAGAAAGCACTGTTTTAATTATCATGCCTCAATTACAAGAGTATTACCCAATTATATCTACGTGGAGTTGCACTGAACAAGCCAAGTAACGTCTTGTATCAACAAGTTTTAATTTTCAATGCATGAACCCAGCTCATTTGGCATGCTGAATGACACCTAACATTTAAAAAGTACTTGAAACATCTTACACTAGCCCCAAATGACAGCACTAAATTAAACGGATACAGAATGGCTGCAACAGTGTCAATACTGTGTTACAGCTAAGCTGATACTGTTATTTCACCTAACTTGACAAAAACTAAAGAGTACCTTTGGAGTTGGAAAGAACTCTTCTCCACTATCAGGATCGGGAATGTCATCAAAGTGCGAGTAATCATCATCACTGGCCAACTCTGGGACCACAGGAGGAATAGCTGTGAAAAATAAACAATAATTTGATGGGCTGAACTATACAAGCATTTTGATTGCTTCTTGCTTATGATCTATTGGAGGAAAGACACCTAGATGATGTCACTATGTAAAAGAAATAGATTCTATGTTGTAGTTGGGCTGTATGGTGATGGATCACAAATGCCATCTGTGACATAATACTGAACAGATGCATGGTAACATAGAATCTATTTATTAAATATTTTATTACTCAAAAAAACTCAACCACAAAATGGAACAAAATTCACAGCTGACTGGACATAGTTTCAATTGCAATTATAAAAGAAGTGATATGTTCAAAAGAACTGCTCAACAGTTAACAAGTACGCCTCAGTGTACCCTAATTAAGTGCAACACACAGGGATGACATTAAACTACTAGTTGAGGGGATTTTTTAACAAGGTGAGGAAAAAGGAAAGCTGATTAAAATTTGAAGTTAGAGACCAGTAGCTTAAACAATGAAGAGGGAGATAATTAGATTCTTTATGGCAATAACATTTGTTAAAGTGTTGATTATAAATCAGATATTAATTAAATATTGATTGCAATAATTACCCTCTCTGATGGTATCCCATTCCCACTGGTCATTGACAAAAAATTTATGTTTTTGTATTTCTGCTATTCCTTTCTGACCAATTCTTTGTGTTCTACAAATAATTCACACATGCGGTTAGAATCAGTTTCAAATCAAACTGTCTAGCAATGCAACTCCTTCAAAGAAAATAGCTGCAATAAAACCAGTTGATGTAATTTGTAAAATTCTGGTGGAGTGCTGTTCGGCTAGAGGAATTGCAGTTTTAAAGAAAATCTAATTAGAGTGAATTTTTATTTTTGAGGTGCATGGCAAGGAATATGACATTCAGTAATTTTCTTTAACAAAATCAATACTCAATACATATGGATGAAGTTCTAATCATGTATGGTCATAAGGTTTTCATGGCATGAAAAAAACTAAGAATATAGAGTGGATGGAATACTATTCCATCATGGATTACTTCCCCCTCCCTTCCTAACCGTACTATTGGGTTCTCCTTGCAGTTTACTGGGATACATCTATACTCCTGAGTGGAGAGGGGGGGATGCTGTACAAGTCTGACAAAAAGGCCTCAGTGAGGGCCTAACCCAAAACTTTTAGACCCAGAGACAAGCTTTCTAAGTGTTACTGCCACTGCATGCTCCAAAGTGATTTTCCCTTCAATAATTGACAGCTAAAAGGTGATTTTAAAGAGGAATTCCTTTGGTCTTAAGAGAATGGATATTCTTCAGAAACTTATGCCAACAGATTACCTGTCAGTAAGAAAACTACAAATTAAATGCTTGGCTTCTTTTGAAATCTCAATGTCATCTGGAAACTGTAGTGAGTTTTTGTGATCCATAATTTTTCCTGAAAAAAATTGAATAAAAATTGCTCAAGCAAATACCATATAGGGAAGAAATTACCTGGAGTTGCAACTGTACCTTACTTTTGCTACAATCAAACACCAACCACACAAAAAAAGAAAGAACTGACTTTGTCATCCATAAGTTATTTGACTGTTGATATCATTGATGGTTTAAAAAAGATGGCATTGTAAACTAAGCTTGTTGCAAATGAAAATTTAAACTAAATACCACCCCCAACTAAGCCTTTTTCCCAAGTAAGTGCCACACTGACAAGTCCAAAACTTCAAAAGTGCTTTTCCAGGTAAAAATGGCAGGGAATTTCATTTTCACAGAAATGGCCTGGATGTGCAAAGTTTGATTCTCGGATGGTCTCAAGTTTGTTTTCTGTGTTCTTTCCAATGAGCACAGGATGGAAGTTTGAGTCAGAGACCATCCAAAAACCAATCTACAGTAGTCTCAAGGACTCAAATTTCCTTCTGACAAGCATGGCAAGATCAAGTAGACCAGCAGAGATCTGACACCAAACCCTCATTTGCAAGGTTGGTATTGAAAACAACTGAATGAAAAAATTGACATACCATAGGTTCCTACGAGTGAGTCAGCATAAAATGGAGTGTCACCTGAAAAAATTTGAAATTCAACACAAGGAAAGAATGATCAAAGATCCAAAGAAAAACTAAAAACCTATTTGAAGCGTCTACAACTAATGCAAGCTTCTCATCTATCTATCTGACAATGAAGTTTGTGCAATATTTTCAAAAGTTGAGATCTTGCTGAAAGGGCTATGGGCAGAGCTGGCAAGAAGGTATAAAACATTTAAATTCTTGTAACAGAAAAGTATTTATAAAATTATACAAAACCTACCAATTAGTAACTCGTATAAGAATACCCCAACACTCCACCAGTCACATTCACGGCCATAATAGCCTTCACCACCTTGGGATTTGAGAACCTGGTGGAAAAAATAGACCTCAGTTTCTTAGTTCAACAGAGCTGTACAACCTGCTTTATTGTTTGCCATTTTTCCTACCTCTGGAGAGATGTAATCTGGTGTACCAACAGCTGTGTCTGATCTTACCATTCCATCCTACAAGACAATTTTTCAAAGTTTACAAAGTGTCTTAAAGAAACTGGCTGGCTGACCTGCTTAGCAGTTGTTCAAGAGAAAGAGAAGAATCAATTCTTGAAATAACACCCCCTTTTGGATTCAAACAAAGTGAATAAAACTCAACTGGGTTGATTAATGGAATGAATAAATTTAATGACTCCTTTTTACAGAGAACCTTAAGATCAACTCTTGATGTACTGTAATTAAGAGAGGAAAAAACCTATAGATTACAAAAAGTAGCATATTTTAGAGCTCCCATGCTCAGTTGTAGGTTTGTATCTCTGACGCTGGTTGCTAACATCATCAATGCAGCTGCCTACTTTGAAACTCTCCTTTTACCCAAAGCAAGTCAAAATGAAGTACTAGTAACTTGTACCTTGTCCATTCTCATACATGTTCCAAAATCTGCAAGCTTGAGGTGACCTTGTTTATCCAGAAGCATGTTGTCGGGTTTTACATCCCTGCATGAGAATAAAAACATAAAAAGACAATTTTTAGACAATTACACTAAAAGTCATGACAGATGATTTTAGTTATTTGAGCAATAAAGTTAAAAAAAAAGAAAAAGAAAAAGAATCAAAATGTCTATGACAAGCTATGGACAGGATCATCCTCTTTCCCATTTCCTACAACAATCACTACATCAAGATTTAAGCTAATTCGTCAGATTATGTTATGTAACAATCATGAAATTTCTGACACTGAGCAACAATCCTACTAAATGATCAAACCTTCTGACAATACCTGTGAATGAACCCCATGCTGTGAATAGCATCAAGTGCTAACACCACTTCAGCACCGTAGAACTTGGCCCACTTTTCAGGAATGTCGTAGTTACTCATAAGATTCACCAAATCCCCTCCTACAAAGATAACAAATTTTCTGATTAAAAATTCTTCATTAGACAGTATATTTTTTTTTCCTTTCTGAATTTCAAAACCAATGCCACAAAATTCATCATTACCAAAACAAGCTTGGAAAGGCAGACACCCCCACTTAAGTACCTTTTTACTCCTAACCCTTTAAATCCCAGAGGTGATTAGCATGTAACTTCTCCCTACAATATCCATACATCATCTAGCAAACAGGTGATGGGAATGCTCAAACTTATCAGGCATAAGTTGTTATTTTGATCTAAAAACCAAATTCTCACAAACATTTTAGAAGAGAATGTGTGGCTAGAGGGGAGAATTAACAATCACATCTTGGGAGTTAAAGGGTTAAACTCCTGAGATCTTAATTATTAATTCTCACTAAAAACTGTATTAAACCTTTCTGTAAATTAGTTTATAGAATATGGTGCCCATCACTTTATCTAGCATTTTTCTAGCTAAAATTTAGACTTAAGCATTTGGCCAATCTAATTTCTCTGAGAGAAGTCTCTCTTATTCATCAAACATAATGAAATGTTCTTTCATAGAAGCAAGAAATTCTCACATTGACACCAAGGATATACACTCATTCAGGAACTACCAGCATAATTTATAACATTAACAGTATATGTTTCACTCACCAGCCATGTAATCCATAACCATATACAAATTTTTGGCATCTTGAAAAGCAAAATGTAACTAAAAAGAAAAAAGATTGAAAAAAATAAGTTCACAAGTTGGTTGAGTCATTAAAATAAAATCTTTGGAACATCTATCCTTTTCACAACCACCCTAAAAATACTTGTATTTTAATGGAGGGGGGGGGGGAGGGCACCAAAGGGGAGCAAAGGAAGGGAGAGAGGGAGGGAGGACTGGTGGGTTTACTACTGATTTTACATTGGGCACTCTTTAGCAGTTGTCTGGAACATTGTTGTCACAGATTGTAACGCATTTCTATCAGGAATATCCTTAATTTATTTTTGTTAGGAAATTTAGAGGAAATAGATTTTCACTCAGCACTAGTTCCATTGAACTCCAACTTATTTTTGACAAAATAAAAAACTCAGTGCAATTCTTCCAATTTATGACATATCTTTACAGTTGAAGACAACATTTGCAAAGTTTATTTGAAACAAATTAAACAGGTCATTTCTATGGCATCCCAAAGGAGGGTTCTGAGTTAGAGATTGGCAGCTGTTTAACTTGAGGGACAAATCGCCCTCAAGGCACTAATGCACATGCAAGAGTCCAGACTTTTTCAAATGCAGGCTTCAAGAAAAGAATGTAGAGCATGTGAAAACAATGTGTATAGGATCACATAATTCACATTCTTTTCATAGACCTTCCTCATGCTTTTCACATGGTAAGACCTTGTCCAGATTTTATCTTTATGAGCATCTGAGCACAAGTGGATATGTGTCTACTAACCTTCACAATCCATGGGCTGATGGTATGAGCCATAATTTCACGCTCTTCCCAAAAAAAAGCTGAATCAGATCTCTTGATCTGTTAGGAAAAAAAAAACAGGTGAACAAAAGCCTAAGCCAGAAACTAGCTCCTCTGCCTGAGGAAACAGAAAAAGTTTTTAATGTTTGGCAAATGGTATTTCAATAATTTCCAGAAAATAATGTATTAACTACCATAGCTACTTAACTGAACTTTTAAAGAGAAGGAAAGTTAGGCCCATCAAACAAAACAAATAGTTTTTTCTCCAACGCAGCAAAAGGAAATTAATTCAAAAGTTGGCATGATGCAAAACTCTATAACAGGAACATCTTGGGTAACTTAGATTGCTCTTGAGTTTTATCATTGTTTACAAAAATATGGCAGTTGCCATTTAAGATTTATGATAGATAGTCCTTGAGAATTAAAAAGTATGACTGATGCATTTGCAATGTAGAACACATGCTTGGTGCACTAACAAAACATTATTAAACAGAAATAGTGAGCTGACTAAGTTTATTTTTTCCTTTTTTGATTTGCATGTACTGTATTTTATACCCTTATAGTGAGTGAAAAACATTGTTAAAGGCTAGAAATTAATAAGGCAGCATTTGAAAGGAAAGAAGGCTACATACATAACTAAGGCTTAACATGGTGAGAACACAGCCACAAAGTAAACAGTAAATGAGTATAGATCAACATTGCCAATTTATCCAAGGTATTTAAGGAATTAAACCAAGGGTGATTTTGTCGCTAATTTGTTTGTATCTTGGTGCATGTCAATGTCTATGTTAAACATCAAGAAGTTAATTTATGGTTGCTGTACGAGAGATCCGTCAAGAATCGAGCAGGAAAAAACAGTTCAGCTGCCAAAGTCCTTGAAGAGAATCAAAGCTATGGCTTATGTGTACATTCAGAAATGGGTACATCGGAATGAAAAAAGTCCAACAGCGAGATTCACAAATTGGTAACAGTTCGAGAAAAAGACACAACTTAAAAAAGGAACATATGACCTCAAAGGAAAGGGCACACATCAAGAATTAAACTCTCATACCCATAAAGAATGTTGGAAACAATAGTGATGATTTACAATTTGTACAACTTCGAACTGTCGACTGACCTTAGATTAAAAGTTTGTAGATGTGGTGTTGACGCGATGTATTCCAGTGTCTTCATAGTGCAGTAGTTTTTCTTAGCTATAATTTTTTTTTATGTTTTCCTCCTTGCCAAAAAAAACTATCTGCTGTCTACAATTTTTAGCTAGCTAAAATACAGAAATAGAAGTTTGAACAGGATACCTGTAGTATTTTAAGCGATTACATGTCTGGCTTGCTTACCATTTCAAATTTGCTTAAAAGTTTCATCGCATATACTTTTTTCGATGCTTTGTGCCTCACCTGAAAAGTGTATAGAATAAAACATTAGGTTTCTATTTTAACGACAAACGAAACAGCTCGAATGATAAAGCCCGTATTCGATAGCACGGTACTGTTAAATGTTCGCGTATCTCGTGCAGTTTCAAGTAATTCATCTGCTGTCGCATTAGCAAAGGAAATTGCATATATCAAGAGGCAGAACTCGTGAATGCACTTCGTAGTTAAAAAGCTAAGAAATTAATCAACATCTAATGGCAACATTTGCCCTTAAGAGGGATAATTGTCACTCATAAGCTCGAAAGTACAGGATGAGTAACCTACCAACTGAACTTCACCGAAAGCACCACGGCCGATGACTTTTACGACCTTGAAGTCGCTTGCATTCATACGACATTCTTCGATTACTTTACTAGGTTTCTCATCTGAAAAACAATTAAATCAATCTTAGTATGTACCTCTCAAAAACCGTTAGCAAATATTAGGATGCCAAAGCAACTCACATCTTTGTAGGAAGTTTTCGACATTCTTATTGCGTCTCAGGGCCGGAAAATCACAATCGCACACCAGCGACTGAATTCCATCCTGGCAAAACAGAGCAAAGTAATATCTTGAGTCACCTGACAGTGCGACAGTTGAATAAAGCAGCCATTAACTCACCAAAAGCCCTTCAATGTACAGTTCATTCCGAGGATCTCGAACGTAAGTCTCGAGATTTTCCCTCCTCTTTCGTTCGTCCATGATGCTCGCTGCCAAAGCTCTTTACAATTCCAACACAAAACTATCCACCAGAAGCAGACTTCATTCCTTCTCCAGCCAAATGCATTGAAATAGAGACATTCAGCCTCAATATAACAGATTAGAAGTTTGCTTCACCCAATGAATTTTTACAAACCGAACCTCTGTTGACATTACTTTCTAACATGGCTGAAGTTCGAAATGGATGAAACTGAATAATAGGGGGTGTTTAGTCACGTGACCTATGGGGCCACCTTACTTCGCAAAATGGCGGTTCTTTACAGAACCGTTGCTCAGTAAAAGACGACCTTTACTTCCTCTTCCGAAAGTGACCTTTGTTGTATTTCCGTATCCTCCCACTGAGTCACCTGATAAAGAGTACCCTCCCGTGCATCGTATTTCCCTTCCAATTTCGTAATCCATGTCATAGTTATTTCTACTGACTATGAGAAGAGTTGCTATGATCAGTGATAACTCACCATTAAGCGAACTGATATATTTCAGAAATGATTTTTTTTCTCAAGAGTGTCCTGTCTCTTTATTTTCCGTACCTTACAACAGTGTATTATCAAAGGTGCCACCATACATGGCAATTGGTGACATAGCGGAATTCTACTTTCACTTTAAAAAAAAAAAGATCAAATCGCTGCTCTCTGCAGGCCATCTCTTGAAATTTCCTAGAATAGTTTTGATTCGCCTCGTTCTCTTTAGATGCTTGACCAAAACATTCACGAAAAATCTTATCAGTAGATAAGTCAATAATCTATCATCACAATATACTGATCTTATTTGGAACGGCCTCTTTGTTCTGGGTTATTTTGAATTCAAAAGTGTCTCGTTGAGAAGAAGAGCTCTCCATTGAGTGATTGACTGAAATCTAACTTCCGGTGGCAAAAGACACTCAGAACTCAGAAACGCCTACTTTGAGGGGCTCGTCACTTGGTAGGAGGAGATCATAGAGAGAAAAAGAAAAGACAGAGACAGAGAGAAAAAAATTGTAATGCAACAATGTGTCGTTCAGGAGATTAAGTAGAAGAAAATCATTCTTATCTGGCTTGTGGTTTCACTTAATGAGTCATTCCCATTGAAAGATATTAGTTCAAGTGTTTTTCAGATATATTAAGCGATGAGTGAATTACAAACGTTATACTGAGACAGAATATAATTTGTCGGAAAATGTTTGTGGCATCGAGAATAATAGGGTGAAACCAGCCATGCGTTGTGCAAATTCATTTACGTTTTTTTTTTTTTGTCATTTCTCCAAAATAATCTTTTATTGCGCTTTTTGCCTTCTTGAGAGGCTCCTTTGATCACAAAATAAACAGTTCACTTTCGAATAGTCCCTACATATAAAAATTCCTAAAATTGTATGCACAGACACCCTCGGGCCCTCAGCAAATTTTAATCCTATTTACACCACTGAGAAAGTCTGCCAGACGATAATAAATATCAGGAACGTCTCATCTTCTTTGCCTCGCCGATTTTTTGCCAAATAAGAGGACATACCTAAGTGATTCTAAAACAACAACATTAGCAAGGCGAGCCAAAATAATTCGGGTTATCTTTTCCTTTTACATACGGCCAATTTATCTGCAGTGTAAGTGAAGTTCAGGTAGTGTTTACAAAGACCTTCCTCATTTTTTTTGGTTCAAATGGGATATCAGCTAGTTATAACACTAAGGTCGCTTATTCAGCAAGCGGATAATTATAGTACGGCAACCGATATCAAGAAGGCCAAGTAACACTCCGCCTCGTATGAACAGATCGAAATTATCACAAAGGAAATAGCGCAGAGGCGAGGTCTCAAAAAACTCTACCCACACGAGGAAACTCAAATTCTTACTTTAGAAATATAATCTGACATACTCCTCCAAGTGTTCAGCACCAAATGTCGATTTTATAACGTCACAGTACAAGTTGCTGACTTGTTTTTAAATTGGTTTATATTTAGCAAGGAAACTGCGCGGCGTCACGTTTTGGATTTCTTGCTTCGTCATTAAATCTTGAGCGATTTAATGACTAACTTCGCTTTGCATAGGGCGGAAATGTTGGCATGTTTCTCCTAAAATCGTTTAATCAATCTTGATTAACCTGATTTCAATTTTTATCGTACTGTACGCAAAACACACCACACTACCCCCGCCCCCTTTCAATTATTTTTTATCTGCAACTTGGGCATAGCACGTTATTTTATTTATTTGATTTGAATTATCAGTTTCCCACATAAGAAAAGGGTCTGACGCAACCCCTCGTCCCATCGAGCCACGACCTCGACAAGGTATGAATGGCTCTCGACTTTGAATCCTACCTGGTTTCAGAAGTGTTTAGGCGCCTTACATTTACTGACTGGTCAGCCAGAAAAACTGGCCGGTGATTTTCGCACCCACGTTTGCCATATGACTTGCTTTCTCCTTCGCTGGCTTTATTTTCACCAGCAGGTAATTTAGTGTTAACAACTGGGTTGAAAACGTAAATTAGCCACCGTAAAGAGTAAAAAAGCTGACGTTTCGAGCGTTAGCCCTTCATCAGAGCGATTGGACGACGAAGGGCTAACGCTCGAAACGTCAGCTTTTTTACTCTTTACGGTGGCTAATTTACGTTTTTAACCCAGTTGTTAACACTAAATTACCTGCTATACTCTCCCACCGACGCAGCACCAAAGTTTCTTTAGAAACTTACCCTTTTATTTATTTTCACCAGGCTCCAAATAGGCACCAGCTATGCAGGTTTGGTGTCCGAAGTCATCTTTCTCATTCAATAAAGCTACGAGAATTTTAAAGAAACAGTCTCCCCTTATCTTGAAGGGTGCTTCTTCAATTCGTAGAAAAATAAGCAAGACCCAAGGGAAATAACCAAAATCCCGCAACCGCACCTTATACCTGTTGTCCTCTTACCGAGCGTTACATTTCTCTCTGCAGATCCTCTGAGGTTGCCCTCATAGAATCCGCGATCCAACAGCGGTTTTACTATACAGTCGCCATTTTGGATCTTAGCATGAAAACATCCTTGCATTTTGGTCGAATTGCTTAAAGATGTGAACTTAATCGTTCACATTACTTTCAAATTTGGCACAAAATGGGCCAGGGAAGCTCTAAGGAAAGTTACAAAAATGCTGTGAAGAAACTAAGCAGCATAGAACTAGCAAACATCGAGGCGGTGTTTAACGAGATTTCGACGAAGAGAGAGGATGGAACGCGACATGTAGAACTGTCTCTGATCAATCGGCAAGATTTTGCTGAACGCTTCCGGCTGCCTGGCTTTATTGCTGAACGCCTATTTCACGCCTTTGATCGAAATGAGGTAGAGCACTTAATTTTTATTGTTTTGAAATCCTGTTATTTATTGTCAGGGTCAAATGATGCTGGAGATTATGTGCTCACTTACGTATCATATCTGAAATCATATAAAGAATAAATGCTCTTCCAGGTGAGCCAGTTAAGTGCCAGGGAAACTTGAGGAAAAAACAATGATAAATATGTTTGAAAAAAATGAAAAAACTTGAGGAAATGATATGGGGCGACCCTGCAATGGACCGGTTCCTGCACAGGGTGGTTGTAATACTCCAATTTACTTTATGCTGTCAAAGTCTGGTTAACCCTTGGTTAACTCCCAGAAGTTATCTATATGTAGTTTCTCCTAATATTTCCAATATGTTAGCTTGCAAACAGGGCATGGGAAAAAACAAGCCAATCAGTGAGAGGAATTGTTATCTTAACATAACCCCAAATTCTCATGTCCATTTTGCATGGAAATGTAAGGGAGTTAGAAGGGAGAATTACCAATTGTATCTTGGGAGTTAAGGGGTTAAGCTTTGTTACAATGGGCCATGTGTCTCATAGGCTTTCTTTGCTCTTCCAGCTGAAAGATCTTGCCAAAGGAGTTTCAGTAACTAGATAAAGTCTTAGGACAAAACCCCCCCTGCCTTCCCCCTCCCTTCCACATTTAGCCTGTGTAGCTGTTGGGTTTGTGTGTGCTTCACAATTTTGTATGCATGAGTGATGACAGGTGAAGGCATGGAAATGAGTGGTAGAGGTAATCAGTTCTTCTGTACCAAGCCTCTTGTGGCTTCATCTCTCATTACTTGGGAAATGTTAGGCAGAAAAGATGGATTCATCTTGCCAGCCAGCAGTAAAAATAAAATGATGTTCTCACTCACCCCCATGCAGAGCCATTTGTGAGGAGCATTGCAAAATTGAAATGCTCTAACAGATTTGTTATTTCCAGAGGGGTGGGAAGGTTTTAAAAACTAAGCAATAAGATATTTTTCGATGAAAACATTATTTTCTTTTTAATGTGGGCTTTCCTAGTTGTATCTTGGCAGAGGAAAGAACCAAAAAAAAAATAATGATGAAGTGCTGCAAGTCATTGCATTCTGAGTCATTATTGATTTTGTTTTACTTGCAGAGTGGTACTATAGATTTAGAAGAGTTTATTGGAGGAATTGCCCTTTGCTTACATGGGAAAGTGAAGGATAAGTGCAGATTACTATTCCACATCTTCAATCTGGTACTGATTTGTCATACATATTACACTGTGCTCTAGAAAAACTGGTGGATTTTCCTTGATCTGTAAAGCAAAATAGGTTCCTGCAACAAACAAAATCTCCCAAAATAAAGTTCCACAAAAAACTGCCGTTTTCTGTTCAAGGAAAAACTATGAATGCTAATCAAGTGCCAACTTGTACATTTTGTGTTTGGTGTCCCTCAAGATATCTAACTATGGATCATTGACCATGTAGGTCCCTGTACCTTTGCCTACTGGTAACTCAATACATTGGAAAATTTTAAATTATTAACTTCCTTTCCTTGTTAATGATGTGCTACTAGAACAGAAAATTTCAGACACAAGCTCCCGGCAGAAATTTTTGTCACCTCAAACCACAAGGCTTTTTTTTCTCAAAGCACAAAAATTGTCACCCTTCAAAATAAAACTCCTACAAAACTTTCATTCTGTCCCATACATCCTGAGGTCCATCACATCTGATCTCTTACTCTGATTGCAGTCTGATGATGATGGTGTTAGCAGAGATGAATTGACTGCCGTTCTCTTAAGCTCTCTTGAGTCAGCGCATGTGATATTGGACAATGTGGAAGAAACAGAGCAGCCTACAGAGGGGAACAATACAGACAAGCTGATTGAAACTGTTTCAAGGTTTTTTTAAATCAAAAGATTTTCCTGATTCTGAAAATTTAATAGTTGTGTGTTAGAGCAATGACAAAGGGCTATAGCTTAAACTTCAGCCTTAGAAACTCTTACAGTAGCCAATTTACATTATCAACTCATTATCTTCCAACAACATTTTTCCCCCTCATCCCCTTGGTTTCTTAAGAAAACTTACCCCCTTTAATTTTTCAGGGTTTTTGGATGAGACCTCAATTTTGCAAAATATATCCTGAGTTAAGGAAATTGAAGAAATGTTACCAGCAATGCAAGCTACCCAACATAGTGTTTGATTGGTTGATTTAACCACCATGACATGTAGTTAATTCTGTTTCAGGATTGTCAGTGATGCATTTGATACCTGTAATGTGTCCAAAACAGGAAAGCTTTCGGCCAAGGTTAGTTGAATGTGGTCAATACCAAATAACCCAGAGTGCAAATTTGTAAAGAAACTTTGATGTAATCAGGTGTCCTGACTTTTGCATTGAACCATGAACATCATTAAGCAATCATTTCTGACCACCATCACAATGTAGATGTTTTCATTTGATCTATATTTTATAAAGGAAAAAATTCTGAAAGAGTTTGATACATTATGCAGTTTTATCTGTGTTCTCAGGAGTTTGAACATTGGCTTTATCGAAACCCAAAGATAATGGACAATGTGTTTGGCTGGCAATGCCCAAGTCCAGAGGGTAAGTTTCAAGGTTTTATTGAAATATAGCAGATTTTAATGACCAATTTAATAATCTTTTGATGTGACATCGATAGAGCCTGGTAACCCTGAATCATTCTTAGTCATCTTCCACAGCATGGGTGGTTGACCCTTTGACCCTTAAGAGTGACTGGCATCTAATTTCTCCTTACAATATCACCCCTGAATTACCCCAAGATTATGGAGAAAATGCATACTGATGTTAGGGTGTGAAGGGTTAATATGGGCAGCATATCAATGTCAAGTGAGATGGGTTGAGTAAAAGAGAGAGAGGGCAGAGTCTAAGACTTCCCTTTCTCATCACTCCTTCCTCCCTCATCAGACTCTTATATAATACCAGTACATGTTAGGTAGCTGATTGGGATTGTATCTAGTCCATCATCCCCAACTAGGAACATAATTAGCTTGAAATTTCCATATGAAATGACCATTGGCACCTAAGGACCCTCTCCCCTTCAGCTATGCTTATTTATGGACAGGTGGATGAAGTCATGTGGGATAAAAGTGAGAGTTATTGAATTTGTGGATCAATGTCATTATCTCAAAAACTGTGCACCTACCCCTCCCCTAACCCAATAACAGTCACCTGATAACAAGCTAGGGTTAATGTTGGATTAGGGGAGGAGTAGGTGTGCAGGTGCTCAGTTACTGACATTGATCTAAATTTGTTTTCCAGAAGGTCAGTGGATGAATGAAAGCTCACCAGAAGCAAGTCCTACTAAAACAAAGTTTACTAGCATATTGTCTGATGAATCTGTTCAGAGTGTGGAAATTCAGGGTGTACCATCTGAGCAGAGTGACAACCGTACCCTAAGTGACTTATTTTCTTCAAACACCAGCACTAGTGGTGATGCAGAAGGACACAGCTTCTTTGATTCTCTTGTTGCCCCAGCTGCTTCTGACCCATTTTCACAAATAGGGGGACAAACTTTTCCACCATCAGTTGTATTCTCAGAGCCAATTCATCAACCTTCTGAAAAACAATCAGCACCTGAACCAGCTCAAGGGGATTTGGGTTTTAAGGTGGTGAACAATCAGGACACAATACAACAAGACTCAGAACAGTGGCCTCCGTTCCAAGGGGCTGAAACGCCCATGCCACCTGTTGCCCCAATTCTCAGTCAAACTTCAGTGGCCCATGATGATCCTCTAAATGCCATGCAAAACCAGGAATCATCCAATCTCAAACTTGAAATTACTAAGGAACAAAAGCTTCCTTCAGCACCACCTACCCCTGAAGGAGAGTGGGTGAGAAGCAAACAAACTGAAGCTGAGAGAAGATCCTCAGCATGGATAGCAACACCCCAGACTAATCAGTTTCTGGTCACCATTGGATCAGGTATGCTGAACCCTGCAGATGTGGATCAACAGTTCTTAACATCTCCTGGATTGGTTATTGAAGGTCCACAGGTAGGTTTTTGTTTTGATGGAGTGTTTCTTTATCATTATGTGATTTAGTTAAATGACAATTTACTGAAATTTATGCCCACAACTTTAGCATGTCCCTTCTGATCATCAGTCACAAGTGAAGGTAAAGGTGGAATATTGCAATTCATTTCAGCTGAACCTTAGAGTTCATATGTAGTTTTATAGCTGTTGCTTCTAGCAGTCCTGAGCAGTTTTGTAGAGTTTGTCTCTAGGCACTTCCCCCATCCTAAGGCACCCCCTTTTTATCTTCTACCTATCTAAGCATTGTCAATGGGTGCTTGGAATAGGGGCTTGCGGCTGGGTTCTTGGGATTTTCCAGTCATGGAGGCAGTTTTCTTCTTGGGGGCTGGCTGGAGACAGTGGAAGCTCTTGGATACCTCAAGCACCCACTTTCCTTTTAAGCAAGGCAGCTTTTAATGGCCCATACTCATAAAGCTTAAATCATATTTACTTTTTAGGTGGACCCTGTGAAGGAGCTGATGTCAAAGTTTATGGGTGAACAGGATGCAGAAAATAGAAAGACATTGAGTGTTGACAGTGTTCCATTGGATGAGTCTGGGCTCAGAGAATTACTGGTGGGTGAAAGAAACCCATCTGCAAGAGTTCACAACTTTTGCATCCAGAACCTGCATATCATCCAAATTTTGGTATACACCGAGTTGGTATACACTCATAAAGTGTTTGTAGCAACTTATTCATACCAGAGGGCTTAGCTGGAGTTTGTTGTCAAGTTAGATAGTTGATCCTGGTCAGTAATTATAAGATAACTCTAGCTGCATAAGTCAGTTGCCAAGTGTCAGTTCTCTGCTAAGCAAGTTGAACTACCTTTCATTGTCTTTCCTAGTACCCTTTTTTGATTGTAAAGTAGATATTGTTGAATTTGTGTCATGATCCCAATCCCCTTTCAGAGACAACAGTGCTGGCGAGCAGCTCTTGAATTTACCACCAGGTTCTTGACAGCACATGGCCAGGGTGTGGGACAGAAGGGTCAGAGAGCTTTACACACTCACAAGACCTTACAGGTATAGACTAGGAGTAATGTTTATGGGAATGAATCACCTCCCATTTTGCACATTCTCCTTCTACCCCTTAGGGAAAGCCTGTAGGAAAATTACAAAATTCTTGAATAAAAATAGTGGCAAACAGATGCTAAGAAGTTACCCCTCTTCCTTTTGTTTCTCCTGTTTTTTCCCTTGAATTCCCTTTATCTAACTCAATATATATCTGCTTTGCAATAATGGCAGTGATGATATTGATGATAATGATGATAATGATATGAGTAAGATGCACCAAACACCATGTAATGAAATTAAAATTTTGTATCAGATGTTGATTAAGTCCCATGCATCATTTCTTGAATGGTTTTGTATGTTCCCCTCTCCTGTCAGTTGTCATCTTTTCTTGTCCATTGATATTTTCAAAAGAAGGGAATTTAATTCATGGAATAATGTTTTTCTATGAGTTTGGTGAATGAGGGGATGTGGGGGGGGGGTGGTTAGTTTGTGGTCTCACTGATGAGCTGGTCTTCTTGTCATCTACCTACAGGTTTGGTTTTGTAGAATAGCTCTTATGTTCAAGCTACAGATGTTTAGTACTGCTGAGGTTGAATTAGAAGCCTTTGGAAGTTTTAATCAGCCTGACCTGTTTTATGAGTTTTACCCTGATACATATCCTGGAAGAAAAGGTATGTGTCTCAGTGATACCTTTTCATGAGTTTCACACGTTTTTCAGGAGGTGAGGTAAGGTTCTCAGCTACACTGTATGCAGGACCTCTCGTTTGCAGAGCTTTAGAGCTGACTTCTGTGCAAAGCGAGATGTTTACCCTCTTCCTTTTTTCGTTTTCAGGGTCTATGGTACCATTTTCCTTGCGGGTTTTGCATGCAGAACTACCTCAGTATATGGGCCGACCAAAGGATGCCCTAGACAACCTGTATGAGCTGCAAAGGAAATGCAGTAGGATTCAGAAAAACTTGCAGGACAATCTGACCGAGGATGGTGGCCAGGGAGAGATGACACCCGAGAACAGATTGGGTAAAGTAAATCCCACATCCCATGAAATAGAAATGTTCAATCTAGAGTTAAAAGCTGGGTATCAAAAGCTGAGTATCGAAAGCTGAATATCGAAAGCTGAGTATCGAAAGCTGAGTATCGAAAGCTGAGTATCGAAAGCTGAGTATCGAAAACTGAGTGTCGAAAGTGATACGGGATAACTAATTTGGTTTTACTTCACTGCGCCTTTGCTCTTTAATTAATCTAGAAAACTTGCACCAGCCTCTCAACTAATTGGATGCAAAACTGAGAGGGAAAAATCGCAACTTTGTTTGTTGTGTTTTCCTGCCCTCTAAGCCATTAATTTAAAACCCTTTCCGCTCACATTAGCATTTATATTCTCCATACAGCTCTCCCCATATTCCTAAGGTGTTGAAAAGGAGAACATGTCTAACATGTAGGAGCTTCTTTGGTTGGTGATCATTTCCTATATTCTCATGACCTTTACATTTGATTTAAGGGTGAAACTGTAAGGAGAGATTAGAAGCCAAACACTTAAGGGGTTTAAGGGTTAAGTTCTCGTTGGCTCCTTGTATCAACCACCTCTGCGCAGAAGCGCCTATGTAGTTACTTTGGTTTCGTTATTACTACGCGTAATGTAAAAGCGCCCAATAACAGAAACAAGTCATTTAGTAATTTTGTGAGTTCGATTTTTTCAGCTGCTATTGAATTGTGGATCACCAGAGAGGTGCGCGTTCTTTATTCGATAGGAAACTGTTTTCTTGGCATGAAGGTAAGATGAGCTAAATTTCTCTTTTGTATCTTTTGTTGAGGAGAAATAATTCATATCGAGTAGCCCCTTTTTTTAAATCTTAGCCTCTCTCATTTTCCGCGCTTTAGGCAGTTTGCTGGTTTTAACTTTAAGCTTTTATTGGCTGCTTGTTTTTTTTTCCCTTTGCTTTGATTGGTTCTTGTGATTCCAAAGGTTTCGGTTTTGCAGCACTCATTCGAGATGCCTCCAGGGTTGATCGTGGGACAGCTAAGAAAGAAGAAGACAAAAAAACAGAGCTAGCTATGTATTTACAATATTTTAAAACCGGCAGGATTACAGTTTAGCTGTGACAGTGTTCAAGTCTATTATGGATAAAGATCCTTCATGTGAATTCAACTTGTTATCTGGGATAGGAAGAATCTACTTACAGGTAAGCCATGTGAAGTTTCTATCTATTTTTCTTTCATATTTAAGGCTGTAACCTTAGACTCATTTCAGTAGAGTATTTGAACCGCGGGAAAACGTTGGCGACCGCGTCGCCACCGTTAAAAGTTTTTCATCCGATTGGCTGAGAGGGTGCACTGGTTTACTTAACCAATTACCGAGTGTCTATGAAATAAAACCTAAGTAGTACCAGCCTATTAGATCAATGAGAAATACCACAAGTAGCCAATGAGAAAAAGGCGGGATAGTCTGTAGACTTAACCGCGGGAAAACGTGAGTGACGAAGTCGCTGCCAGGTATTTTCACTCGATTGGATGAGATGATCCGCGAGTTTCTTGAGCGATCACAGAATGTATTGAAACAAAACTTGAGAAATTCTTTTTAATCTCGAAACTTTTGGATGTTACCTTATATGATGTTTGTTTACAGCTTGGAGACTTGGAAACGGCACAGAGTTATTTCAAGCAGGTGGAATCAAAAGCAACTGGTGACCCAAACTCACTTAGCAGTGTAGTCATGAATAAGTAGGTGCTCACTTTGGATTTTTTTTGGTACTAGTTTAATTCTGGTCTCCCTTCGTTTCTCGCTCCGTCGGGAAGTCCTGCTTGTGAATGATACTTTTGTGCTGTGTCGACGGGAAAAGTTGATTTTCAACCAGAGTTTGATAGGTGTAGGTGATCCGCGTTAGTAAAGTTTAGAATGGTGAAGTTGCATAGACGACTCGATCATTAACTTTTTGCTCTCGGTACTGTTTTTTATAAATTTCTTATGCTGCTTACAAGGAGAATTTGTCCAACAATCAAGGGATTCTTAAGTTTGCGATCATTTCCTTTCATTCTCATGACCATAACCACCCACAATAACTCTGTTGGGAGAAATAAGATGCTTACCCTTGGAGAAAAAAAGAGTCAAGACACAGAACAAACAAAGAAGATGAGAACTTTCGAGGAAAAAAACGGTTTAATTCCAAGCGTTGAATGCACAAACACAGTTAATTCCTTCCAAAGTGGGAGAGGTTAGTGTTGCTGTCTCAAAGCTCTTCTTTTTCCCGAACAGAGGCTTGCTTGCGTTATCTGCAGGATCATACGATGAAGCTCACAGACATTTTGTAGCTGCTACTAAACTAGATCCATATAGTTCTGTGGTAAGTGTTCGTATGAACTTTTAGAAACTACTAGAGCGAATTTCATTTCGGCCTCAGTCTTTTGCATCCTCTTCCAGTCTCGCATTTCAGTCTTAGATTTTTATTGTCTTGGTTTTAAATATTACTGTAGTTTTCTTTTTAACCTTGAGATTATTTTGGTTATTTTCTTTTCTTTTGTGCGCAGGCTATCAACAATGTAGCTGTTTGTTTGCTATTTCTTGGCAAACTTAAAGAGGCAAGTCTGACATACCATTTAGTTTATTACCTTCTAAAAACACATCGCTATAGTGCGTTTTAAAACTGTGATGTTTCTATGTTTTCTTAAACGATGGCTTTCATTCGCTGTTATTTCCTTGAATCCATTGTAACTTGATAAAAATGATTTTGTAATCAACCTTCAGTCGCCGAACGAAACGTGCACGGTTGCTCCCGTTTTGAAACAAGAAATGCATGATTTTTCCGATTCTAATTTGTTGATGCCACCTGAAAGTTTTCAATCTGTTCAAATGAGAGCACGCTAAAAGCAACGAGCGTGGTTGCGACATTTGATCAGACAACGCCATGCACCCACTTTCCCTAAGTTGCAATGTTGCCACAGAATCAGTTTTAATAAATATTCACAGTTGGGTGAAGAGCTAGACAAAACGGCAGCCATCTACAAACGCAAGAAAGGCGAGAGCTCGACCAATAATCGACCTAAATTTTTCTCTTGATTGACTGGGAAAATGATGATGTTTATTTTGATTGTTAGAAGAGCTCAAAAGTGAATCCAATCACAAAACTCAGAAAGTTATGCAAAGAGGTGTTTTCCTGTAACTGAAGATAGTTCAATCCTTTTTTATTCTATGGTTGTCTTTTTCAGGCGCTTTCTTTACTGGAGAGGATCATCTGGAAAGACCCTAAAACAAATCTTCAGGAAGGGCTACTCTTTAACCTCTGTGCCATTTACGAACTTGAATCATCCCACAGCATGCAGAAGAAGCAAAAACTTCTAGAACTGGTTGCCAAACATCGAGGAGATGGGTTTAATACCTCCTTCCTGAAGATAGCTTGACACTTGCACTACTCTTAACTCCGAAACACCTTCGTTGCCCTTTCGGAACACATCGGGATCAGATCGGCGAGAAACTACAAACATTCTCGAAACTGTTGTTGCACTTGAAATTATGTTTAGTTACTCAACAATGGGAATGAATAAGCTAAGAAAGTATTACGGACCCTGAACGCCGACTACGATTAAACCTCTCTCACTCATTTCAGTGGTGCTCTCAACTGCTATTTCGTTTTTCTTTCGATATTAACTTGAGGCAGGCCTGCGGTCAGCGGAGACGAGCGAAAAAGCGAGCGCACGCACCAGTTTCCCACACAACTTTACGACTAACCGCTGTTAGTCTATCGCCCACCCCATCAGTGCAAGAGCGACTACCTCTCCCTCCATTGACTAAGGGCCTGGAACAAGCTACTCTGATATCAAAGATGGGTTTTTTTGTCGCCGTCCGTTAATTTTTTATTCGCCAGTTTGTTCTAAATCGGAAGCGAATGATAGTCTTGTAAAACAGTTACGGATCTTAAAAAAGCCGCTTTATGTTAACAAGAGTTAATCACCCAATCCAATTAATCTTCTTTTAGCACATGGTATTTTACCACGGACATTTTCAGAATATCGCGTTAATCAAAGTGGAATCGGTGGACAAAACTTGTATTTTGAGAGAGTTAATTGATAAGTAACATAGTATTAAAATTTAAAATTCCACTCTAATCAAGGCGAGGACTAGGTTAATCGCGTTTGACTCAAAGCGCAAAGGGCGGAAAAGATTATAATAACCTTGAGTGTGGGGAAACATGAAACGTGTGCCATGTGCGTGGGAACATGTATGTGACCTTTTCAGAATGCAGGGGAAAAAACAAGCTAGTTGCTAAAGGGAGATTTTGTGACAGTTCCATTCTTGTTTGACAAACAAAACGCCATCCCAATATTAAGACATTTCCGTCCCATTTCATTCTTTCACTACCAAGATCTCATCAGTAATTCTCCCCACTCTTTAACATATAATTTTTGTGATGTTGATTCGGAGAATTTGGCATTGGATCAACTAAACTCCTTTGAATTATATTTTGCTTTATCCTCATCACTCGTCTGCTTGATATCATATTGATGTAGTAAGGAGAAATTGTGTCGTGGTCACTCAAGGAGTTTAAGGGTTGCGAAATTTTCGTTCGATTTACGTCGGATGGTTCCCTCTGACTTCGGAGAGTTGCCCCAGACTTTTGCCGGTCCTGTTCGATTTTCTTCAAAGCTGTCAAAATTTCTAACTGATTTTAGACTGTTTTGGGCGATTTTGAAGGGCTCCATCTGATTTTAGATGGTTACGTGTAAGTCCTAATTTAAAAGTCTCTGCTCTATTTTGAGTGCTTCCTCCCGATTTGAATGATGGATCTTTCCTACAATGACAGTAATGAGAGTATCATTCATGTAATTTTGGATCGAATAACATGCGTGTCTGTCTTTCATTAATAACATACTAAATGGGCTGGGGAAATGATCTTTATTTGTTGACCTAATGTTTTGAAAACATTTGCTGACATTTAGGAACGTAAAAAGAGATACGAGAGGTGTTCTCTGACGTCAACTTGGGAAAATCAAAGCAATCTGGAAACTCCTTTTAGTCTTCTTCACGTCATTCAAACGTCATTCAATGTTCTAAAAACACTTTTAAAGGAAACAAACTTTGGAAAGGGTTGAAATTTATCATAGTCCGAGTATTGTTTGCATTTAAATATTTTAATTCTAACACGGTGATTGCCTCTAAATTTAGCCCAATTAAGTTGTGAGAAACTTGCCGGTATCTCTTTAACAAGGCAGGATATTTTTTCTCCAACAACACTTACTGAGAAAACTCCCAATTGTGTTTATTTTCCAAATAAATGACTCTCTCTCCGTTTTAATTAACAGAGTGTAATTAACTTTGCATCTCATACTGATCTCTCTTTAAATTGAATCGTTTCTTTGCTTTATGGAGAAAGCTTTGCGGGAAAAAATTCGCTCCTACGCGAATTTGATAGAAGTTTCTACGTGCCACGGTTTGACACACACACGTATTAATTAAATATGCTCAAGGTCTCTTCAATTCCAAAATTAATTACCTCAGCACCTTTCTCGATAAAATCTTACAAAAAATTTGCGCAAATGCATATTTGACACCAAACGTAGATAACTTCTAAGTGCTTGCGAATTTGCATTTAATAATGATTAAAACAGAAATGAATTCACGATAAAATGTATTTACAGACTTATGTGTATACATCCGTCTTCACTTAAATACCGATTTGTTTCTACTCCATCAAGTGAATTTTCCGTTAGTCCTTAGTCCAAAGCTTCTTAAATCGGTGGAAGCCACAAGGAATTTAACCTATACAATATTTTTTGTTGTTGGGCGGGCAGGAGTGGGCGAACGACAAGATTTTCCCTCGGGGTCATCAAATATTGCACGAACGAGTCTTGCAGACAGTGCCCTACCGCTAGCCAATTTTGCTAGCCAAGTTCTAATAAAAATCGTTTCCTTTTTCCTCCCTTGAGTATCAATTCGCTGATCAGCCGATGTAAAAGCGAAAATCGCACAGTAATCTGATAACTGAATTTCCTCTTTTTGTCCGTTTTCGACAAATTTTAATATTTGACAGACCTCCAGGCATAACAATATTTTCTTTGTTGACGACAAAAACAGATCGCAGATTACCTTTTTGGAGCTGGCCAGGTGGTCATTTTCAATATTAGATCGAGGCAAACGTGCAGACAACGCGAACATGTTTTAATCACATACTTTGAGTGAAGTGAACTCCTTTTAAAAATTAACAAACACAACCGATGAAAAAGGTAATTTAATTTTTGTTGTAAATGTACGACTCGTCTACATTTCAATTTCGATCGCACACTGCACAATGTAAAAAAAAAAGTTCTTTATCATAGATTTACTTCAGGAGTCGTGTAGCGAGTATTTTATCATGTTTATAGCTTGCCTTAATTATAAACTGAAACAAAACCAGATGGATGCTTATCAATGATACTTTTAAAAAACCCGAAATAAAAATTGAACAGTGACTCTTTATTTGTACATAAACAATAGAAGTCGAACGAAATTCACCCCAATTTTTACAAAGCTGATGGGAATTCTTCCTAAGTTTGTTCGTCTACAACTAATTGACTTGTATGGAAGCTGGAGGCTTCAGTCGAAACGAAATGCCTGCAGGAGAATTTCTATGGAGACTTTATTTTTGATCGCCCTTAATATTGTTGTTTGTCAAAATCTATGAATGAGTTAAACATTTGGAATTGTCAACTGCACGATTTCTAAAACATAATTTAATGCTGCTCTTATTAATAAAATCCCCTATTGTTTGACGGGAAAGCTTTGCTTTTGGATGTTCAGATTACAGCATCGTAAAGTTTTCGTTCTTTTTCGCTTGACTGCCATCTTTCGCGTGATTCTTCCATCGCGCGAGATTGCCGTTTTACACGCATGCGTCAAATTCTCTGTGACGTCATAGAGTCACGGTCTTACCTTCGTTTGTGGCTGTAATCTGTACGCAAAGTCGGTTTGGTAGAAGGTGCGTTCTTTAGGTGAGTAATTTCTCGGTTATTTTAATCTCAGACAACTAAGAACAGTTTTATTTGCCACTTTCTAGAGGTAGAAGTATTTTAAACCAACCCTATTTTGCAAAAATTGGGCATTCTTGCTCAATTGTCCTTTACGCAAAACCTAATGTTTGTTGTTAAATCAAGCGACTTCTGGCAGCACTTTAGCCACCTGCACACACCATTTCCTTACGAGCCGACCTGAATGCCTTCAACGAGCGAGTGGAAGTCAGCGAAGCAAATTTGTATTTTTTTTTTTTCCCGACTAATTGAGGTATTTCGCCGCGAATCGTCAAGGCTAAATTCGCTTTTGAATGTATAGCTTAAGATGAGATGATAGGATTTGGGTGCTTGAGCGCTTGTTCCCTTCGAAGGGAATTCAAACGACAAACAGTGCCCTCCTCCAGCTGTTTCAGATCTCTTCTCGCGTTTTATTTACTGGCAAAAAAAGGGCATAAAATTTCCATCACCGAGAATGGGCTAACAAAACCATGAGTTGTTTGAATTACGCGACAAAGAGGTTCGCGAGGCGCTCCTTACGTTTGTTGACATGTTTAATGTTTTATACATGCGAAGCGTTCGGCTCTCCAGGAGGAAATGTAGCTCGATTAAATCCAAAACGGAAGGTTTTCCCTTCTCATACTGAAATTTGATTCAACAAAAGCGTCAATGGTAAAGCGCGCAAATCAATTGGGATTGCCGTTTAAAGTCTAGTTGACTAGTGAAAAGTAGCAGGGTACGCATTGCGTAAAAAATCGATCTACTTTTGAGGATTTGTGGTATAGTCACTTAGCGGCATCAAGATGAGAAGTTTCTGGTAAATCGTGCTCTCGTATTGTACCTACGCATATGCATCCTTTAGGTGCTCCCAGGACAATTCTGGGCATCTTGGTACCTTTTGGGATCGAAGTATTGTTTCTACGCTACATCTTCTAGACCGTGTCTAATGAATTATTAAAAATTATGATCGAAAAGAGCTCTGTTTCAACGGGAAAGGTGTAGAGACTGCGTTTAGCGCCAACAGGGATTAGGGAGCGAAAAATTGCTTTATTCAGTCCCTAACCTACTCGCTTACAGGTGCCAAAAGTCTAAAGTAGCTTAAATTTGGATGTCAGATATGTGCAACATTAATAATGTGTTCGAGTGGAACGTTCAGAGATTGTTTGTGTAAATACCAAAGCAAGAGTTTTTACCATTAAGTAGATATGGGTTCTTTCGGTAATTTTTAGCAGTGCTTTGCACATGCGATGCCTAATGTAACGTATTATGCGTTTTGGAAGATATTTTCAATATGAATAATTTATTACTGTAATGTTTCCTCGACCCTTTTTCTCCTACCGTGTGCAATTTCCACACTTCTTGGAGATGAAACTTTGCAAAGGGCACGTACGAATCACTATAATACTGTATGGTTTTTATCGTGCTCAAGAAAAGAAAATGTTACCTAAATCTTTTTCATTTTATGAGTTTTACCTCCCTGCTGACCTCAAAAATAGGTTCACCACAAAAGAATATTGTTATAAGCTATGTGTTATATTCCAAAGTTGTCATGGTTTTTTTTCCAGATGAAATAAATAGCAGCAGGTTTCAACTTGATCTCTTTTTGGTTTTGTGTGTCTGCTGATGGCTCCTAATTCTTTTGTTATTGGGTTCCCAATCTGTCTTTCATTTTGCTTTAAACAGATAATTTTTTTATATCTGACATCAATGGGTGGCAGAGGACATATATTATGGCCATCAAGGTGTGACGCCTTGGTTTGGTTTCCTTGAACCTTGTGCTCTAAATTTGTTTCCTTGGGTAAAGGGCTTCATCTAAAATTGTGACTTTCTCTGAGGTTGTCTTGTGAGTGAACACATCCCTGTTTGTAAGAAAATAGTTAGAAGATTTAATCTATTTTAGATTAAACAAAAGATGACATTGGGACCTGAATATGTTTGACATGTAGTAAGGTTTATTTGTGGTTATGAGTGTGGGTGAGTTTTTTCCCAGGATGGTTTCTACTTCTGTCATCTCACTTTGTCTTTTACTCTACAGTAATTATTGCTGCTCTCACTTAATTATCATTAAGAAACTTAATTTTGAAAGTCAAAAGATTATGGTCTCAAAAGAGAAATAAATTGCCTGGCTTAAGTGTTTCCACATATGAATTAGCATTTGAATAACATTACAGAGTCTTCCTTTGTTGGTATTCTCTTAACCAAAAGTGCAGTTTATCTAGGTGAAAGTTAATTTAAATATAGAAAGGGTCAAATATTTGGCTATTTCCTGTCTGAAAATTTTTCATGGTACAGAGTTAGTTACCATTAATTTTGCAAAGTAGAGTTGATAAAAGAAATACAAATTATCCAAGTTTCTCCGAGCTAGTGACATGCATTTATGGAGAATTTTTTTCTCATGCATTCCCTAAGGAAAATGTTTATTATGCTATTGTGTTATCAATATCTGCAAACTAACTGATAACCACTACTCTTGACATATTAAGGCCATCTAAAACTAGGTCCATGACTAGCTCTTCCTTGTTCGAAAATGCAAGGAATGCAGAAAAAGAATGGTATAGTCTGTAAAAGAAACTATTATCAGATTCTGCACATACCTCCTTCTTCCCCCCTTTCCCACCCGCCCCCATCCAAACTTGTCTTTTTTTGTTTATGAGGTTATTGGAACAAGCAGGTATTTTCTGAAGTTGAAGGTATAGCAGTGCTTCATGTTAAAGGGCAGGTCTGATAATGAATGCTATTTGAAGGTGTTTAGTGAAAAGATTCATAGAATTCTTTTATTTTAAAAATGGCGCAGTCAAATCTGACTTGTGGGTAAGACTGCTCTTCAATGAATGTTAGTCTTTGAAGTAATAACATATCCGCTAATGGTAAAAACTCTTGGAATGTAGGAATGAGGGTCAGTTATTTTCTGTTTCTCTGTCTTTTTATGTCAAGTCAAAATCAAGACCCTGTTGCTTACCAAATGCTTCATTTGTGTTGTCAATAGCAACTAAAAAGTGATTTTAGAATGTTCTTTGTTGTATCCTGGCTATTCTCTAAGTAGAGTATTTTTTTAGGAGATATCCATCTTTTCCCATTTGGAGCTTTTCAGTTACCACAAAATTCTGGTAGGTTTGATGGAAAAATGTTTGAAAAGCAAATGTTGGAAAAGTAAATGATTTAAAAGAATGAAGAGAAGGGAATTTAGCAGTTGCCTGGACTATCAACTAGTATTACAAAACTTGTTAATGTCTTATTAGCACTTCACCGTCACATTTTTGTTTGTTTTTGTTCCTTTTCTTTGATTTCATTTTGATTTAATCACTACTTGTGTTATCAACCAACTCCAACAATGCTGTAATCTTCTTGCATTGGTTTTTGTGGAGGCTAATTATTTGAGGGTGTTAGAAAGTGTACAACTGACAGAGTACTTATCAGCACACGACGTGAATATCTATTGAAGAATACTGAGACCTCACTTGGAGCACATGGACTTTGTTGGGCAGTATTTCTCTGGAGCAATTGTTATAAAACTCCACTTGTCACAACAGTTTATGGTATGTACTACACATTCATTTGTTTACTTTATTTATTTTTCTTTTATCTGCATCTCTATCTAACACATTTTTTTTCTTAACCAGCAATCATAACTGCATACGCTATTATTTTTCAATTTTTTTACATGTTGCTTTTGGAGATGGTTCTTGTGCACCATAAGAAGCATCAAAGGGGAAAAGTTGGGGTTGATCAGGAAAACAAAAAATTTAACTTATAAAAATAACACTTTTCATAAAAAATTTCTGTCTAGATTAGCTTTAACTTGTATTTTTGGCAAACGACATCAATATAAGATGGCCCAGTGTAGACTGTCATCATGAAATTAAATGTTTAATCTTGAAGTGATTTTTAAAAATATGAGTTGCTGAATGTAAATTCGTACTTGGAGTTTAAAAATATTTGTTGGTACATGTTTTCAGATGTGTCCGTCTAAAATGTTGTAGAATTACCTAAGTGCTGTTGCCTGTATTAAATCAAGTTCCCAAATTTTTGCATGTTCTTTCGCCATCCTAACATGAGACAAAATTTTCCTATATTTGTTTTCATGGATCTAATATACATGCATTTTAAATTGTTTGATAAGTTTGATATGATATAAATAACTGGCAAGGCTCTATCACCTTTATAGTTGCAAAATAAAATCAACTGAAGACATTACAGTCATAATTTATGAGATTTGATATTGATATTGTAGCACAAATTCTTCTTTGATTTTCTAGTTTATACTTGAAGTAGTCATAAATACTAGCAACCAAGTACTAACTGATAAAAGAGTAGCAGACTATAGTGTTTTTCCCCCAAAAACAAAACTTACAGTGTTTTCCTAGGCCCTTCCTGTAAGCACTTATTTTTTCCATAAATTACTTTTTGTAATAATTAGTGAAGGTCTGCCATCAAATTTATAGCAAGAAGATTGATTCAGTAATTTCCTTGATGTTCTGCTCAAGTAACCAATTTTTTTCAAAAAAATGTTCAGCTATGCAAGACAATGATTATCTTCATAATATCTGCTACTTTAATCTTTAAATTTTCAGATCAGAGAGTCTGAAAAGAATTTAATGAAGTAGTCTCCTATTTTGGAGACAAATGAATGTTTTTGTGTCACATATAGCTATAATTGTTGATGTCATAATTCTCTTTTTTAGAAACTTGAATGTTTTGTTTTTCTTAAGCTGTCTACCTGCCACACTAGGAATTGTGTCCATTTCATTAAGTTTGCATAAATTATTAATTAGGATTGAACTTCCTATTTTGAAGATATACCTTCACTAACAATGTTATCTATTTTTGGAATCATTTGCACTGAAATTGTTTGACAATGCTACAATAGAATTTGCTGTGGAGCCTTTTGAATTATGAATACTGATTGATTTGATTTTAAGGACATTTAGAAGGCTAAGCTAATTTTCTGTGTGAAACATTGGTATAATTGTACTTAAAAGGTTGTGGTCACCTATCATGGTAAAAAATGATGATACTTTTGTATTGTCATTTGTTTGACATTTTAGCCATTTCCAATGTGGATCACATTGAAGTATGCTGCTTTAAGTGATGCACAGCTAGTTGATCTTATTACCTAAAAAAGACCGGCAGTAGACTGCTGTTAGAAGGCTCTAATATACAACTGAACTAAATACATTGGAAGACTAATGTTAAATTATATCTTGTTAAGTTTTAAGTCTCTGGAATAGCTTTGCTTTGAAACTCAGTCAGCCTTGAACTCAATAACTGTTTATAAAATGTTATTGTATTTAAAGGAAAAAACCAATCAGACATAAGATAACCAAACTGCAATCAGCAACAATAATCAATTTGTGGATTTTTAAGGTTTACTTGCATGTTCTAAACATCCTTGTGATTGATCAGAACATAATAATAACCTATCAGTACCAAATCAAAGTGTCTGTGGTTTTCACAGTGAGATGAAAATTATTATAATGGTTTATTTTAATTGCTGTGACCGAAAATTTGAAGAAAAGTTGGTGATTGTGATTTCTTAATTTATATTTTAAGGCTAACACTTATTTATTTCTGTGCCTTTAGAGTAAATAATGGGCAAACAGAACAGTAAGCTCAAACCAGAAGTGTTAGCTGACTTAAAAGAAGAAACAGAGTTCTCTGAGGGGGAACTCAAAGAGTGGTATAAGGGATTTTTGAAGGACTGCCCTACTGGACATCTCACTGTAGAAGAGTTCAAGAAAATCTATGGCAATTTCTTTCCTTATGGAGATGCATCTAGGTTTGCTGAGCATGTGTTTCGTACATTTGACAAGAATGATGATGGCAATATTGATTTCCGTGAATTCATGGTTGCACTGTCGGTGACATCTCGTGGAAAGCTGGATGACAAATTAAAATGGGCTTTCAGCATGTATGACATGGATGGTAATGGTTACATTTCTAGGGAAGAAATGTTGGAAATAGTCAAGGCTATTTATAAGATGGTAGGCACTGTTATGAAAATGCCAGATGATGAAAGTACACCAGAGAAACGTACTGACAAGATTTTTAATCAAATGGATACAAACAGTGATGGAAAACTTTCTCTTGAAGAGTTCATTGCTGGGGCCAAGAATGACCCATCCATTGTGCGTCTCCTGCAGTGTGATGCCACAACTTCCACAGCTCAACCACCTGTAGGATGAATACAGAAATGTAACCGATAAAAAAGTATTATAATTCAAAATGCAACTTGAATATCTGCTTGATGCCATTGTAGTGTAGAATACCTATACCTTGCTTGCTAGTTCCTTGCTATAAGTTTCCTCTTTTAGCAGTGGGTATTTAGAACATTGATAAATTACTATTTATACTTACTATAATTTCAGTCATAATGCTGATATTTGAGTTACAAGTGTACGTAATTCTCAAAAGAAAATTGTATTTGATATATATAATGACAGCCTTTTTTAAGAGGGGGAAGATAGACATTGTGAATTGTGTTATGAGGTTGATTTTTTTCAATTACTATTTATTTTATGCATGTATTTAATTCATGTTCCTGCTGTGTACCTCGGGAAATAATGTTATGTATTGGAGTCTAAGCATAAGTGAAAATGGACCAGCATACTTAACATGTCATGTGTTAATTAGTAAGAAAAAAGAGAGCTCCACACTCTGAATACCTTTGGAGCTTCAGAAAATTGTTGAAAATTTGTTTTCACCCACTTATTTGTGGCTTGTAAATGTGGATTTATGAAATAAAGCACTACAGAAACATGTAATTGGTTTTTTCTCTTTCCATAAGTTACTGCAATAATTTTAATCTGACTTACACTGTTTTGTTTTTTGCAGTTGTACTGTAATATTTATTTAATACTTATTTCAGGATTGTCCTCTTTTGTTTTGACTCCTTAAGGGGTGAAAACAAAAACGTATTTGTAATTGTTGAGTTACTTTGGACACAAGCTTCAAAGTCAGCTCTTTATTAACTAAATGTTGATGCCAATTACAGACTGTTTATATTGCAAACATGTATTGAAGTACTTCCTTATTTGTTGTTGTGTATTATCTCAAGCACTTGGGGATTTATTTGTTACTTGTAATTAATTACTCACTATCCTCTATGGTATGATTCTTCCTTCAATCTTTGCACAAGCACTGGTAAATAACCTCACCAACTTTTACTATATTAACTTTCCAGCAGTGAACGTTTCCTAATCTCTCTCAATTTGGGCAACCAAGTACAAAGATTGTAAAAAATTGGATAATCCAAGATTTTTAATTACCGTTTAGTGTTGCACGGCAACACCCAAACATGAGTTTGCATATCCTTTATACCGTTCTCTTTACATTTCCTACGGTGCTGATAAAAAGAATTTGTTTCACAATTAAGAGCTTCTTTTGTTTATGATCACTTCACTTATTCTTATGGCTTAAATGTTTGATTCAGGTGTGATATTGTACGGAGAAATTAGATGCTTATCACTCTTAAGGTCTAAGGGTTAAGGTTAAATGTAACTAGGTCATTTCTTTTTTTCTGTTGAATATCAAGTTGACTTAAGTTGTCATTTGAATGGTTGCACACCAGGGTTTCATTAAAAAATTTTTTGTTTTTTTAGTTTTTAGTTAAAAGAAAGAAAAGTACCGCATAAGACTTCTTGGGTTTTATCAAACTTTATTTTTTCATACTTCCGCTGATTTGAAATACTCGACGAGTTTAGTGGCTTTGCTCAGGTGATGTAAGGACTGTTCCTTTAAACAACTTTGTGCTAGAATGTTTCTGACAAATGAAATATACAGAACATAAAAGGAACAATAAATGAGAGTGTAACTAACTGTTAACAGCGGTTGTAATCGTGATCAAATTAACCCTCGTACCTAAGCTTGAAAGTCAGGTGTCACTGCTGGGTGCACGGGTAACAAACACTTTTCTTCTCACTTCAACAAAGTCTGACCATAATTACTGACGCCGTCAACTTCATCTGCTCTCTTACTAACCCAACTCACCGCTGACGTGCACCAACCATCCAAGATGCGTGGGATTCGCCTGTTCACCTGTACTGCTCTTGTGTGACTGTCTCACATTTGATGATGTACTGGTTTAACTCAGTTGCCCTCCACCCTTTTACAGGTTTCGCGCGTGAACAATGGGCAAACAAAACAGCAAACTCAAGCCCGAAGTATTGGCGGATCTTAAAGAGAACACGGAGTTTAATGAGCATGAGCTACAGGAATGGTACAAGGGCTTCCTCAAGGATTGCCCGAGCGGTTATCTCTCTGTGGAAGAGTTCAAGAAAATCTATGGTAACTTCTTCCCGTATGGTGACGCATCCAAGTTCGCAGAGCACGTATTCCGCACGTTCGATAGCAATGGCGACGGCACCATCGACTTCCGTGAGTTCATCTGCGCTCTGTCCGTGACGTCGCGCGGAAAACTCGAGCAGAAGCTTAAGTGGGCTTTTAGCATGTACGATTTGGATGGTAACGGTTTCATCTCCAGACAAGAGATGCTGGAAATCGTCAAAGCCATCTACAAGATGGTGGGCTCTGTTATGAAAATGCCCGAAGACGAGAGCACGCCAGAAAAACGGACTGAGAAGATTTTTAAGCAAATGGATAAAAATTTGGATGGAAAGCTATCTCTAGCCGAGTTCATCGAAGGGGCCAAGAGTGATCCATCGATCGTGCGCCTACTCCAATGCGACCCTGCTCAAGGATCTTCGGGAGAATAGATTTCATTTGAATTGTTTTAGTGTTGACTTTTAGTCTTCCTTTCCCATAGAGGAATGTAAGTTTCGTCTCATATCTTGGTTAAACTCGTGATAACTTCCTTTTAAGATATTTACTCTCTTAACACTTTTCTTCACTGACAAGCCAGCCAATCAAGAGAAAGCTGCTTTTTCCTTAGTTACACGCATAGATTGGGCCGAGCATGTCAAGTTTATTGAGCACAGCTGACCTCTTTTGACGCGGGCAGTCAAAAGCTAGGTTCTTGGCAGATTTGAATCGGCGCATTTAGCCTTCTAAGAGGAGCAGTTATAGATAATTTTTGTCGATGCACGATTTGTTGTATATTTTAGGGTAAGTTTTTTAGATCGAAAGTTGTTTCATTGTCTACAAAGACAGCCTTACAGAGAGAATTCATCCCTTTTCTTTTTCCTTCGAATCAAATGGTGATTTAAAGAGCAGAGTTTCGATCACTTAAAGAGAGCTCGCTAGTGGAATATTTATTTATTTATTTCTATGATTGGTTTGTGGCAGATAAGCACTGATGGAGAATATGTTTTTCTTCTTGGTGTTTACCAGTGTCTTTTCTAATGTATCGATGGAAACTCTCGACTTGAAATAGGAAAGAAACCAAAGAACAAAACACAATTTCTTTAACTTTGTTGCTTGTTAGTGTAGCAATGTGTTAATAGTCCTTTACTTATTTACTTTTTTGGCTTCGAGAACTTAGGAAGGTAAAGAAATGTCTGCGAACATTTTGACCTATCATTGCAGTATAGATATGACAGTCAACGCCCCAAAATTTTGAGGGAAAATTCCATTTTGTTGGAGAAACGGGCTTCCTTTCCATAGCAGTTCTCAAGCATCCTTGCTGATGCACCCAATTTTCGGCTTGGTGGTAATGTCTTCTCATCGGTCAGCTTTTGGAGCTGACGAATCCTTACGAATGTAAACCGAGGGGGTGATTGCATTTTCGCATAACGGTTTTTATGTGCGGAAGGTAATATGTTTTCTGATAAGGCGTGCCATAAAACAGAATATTGTTGATAGGCTGCTCATGAGAAGTGAACGTCCTTGAAGGGCAGATATGTTATTAAAGTATGAATGGACTAGAATATTGTTTCTCATAAAGAATGTGGACGGTTAACTCAATACTTAAGTTAGTTCTAGTTGTTTCATTTAGTGTCTTAACTTAACTTAATGAATATTTTGTCATTACAGTGTACGTCGCTGTCCAGCAATACTTAGGTTAACTTTTTCTGTAAAGTTCCACTAGTCGAAAAGGGAAAAAAATTAAAAAGGTCTATGAATTGTTAATGACAAGCAGACCTTGCGTTGCAGACTTAGAAGTATTGTTTTAAAGGAATTCTTCGTTGTTGCCTCCCTACATCTTAAAGTCTAGAAGGTGGAAGGTATCTTTTGATTCCACTGCTTTTGCCTTGGTTTTATTGCGCACACTGTTTAGACTTCAGAGCTTCTCTTAAGTTATGACTTTACAGAAGTAGCCAAATTCTGCTGATTTCATTGATCTTGTCTTTGTCAATGAGAGTGGTGAGAAAAATATATTGAAGCGTGTAGAAGGGAACCCTGACGTGTGAACACTTCGACTATTAGTGTTTCGATGAACCCTTTAACCTCAAATGTCCGCTCGGTGAATGTCTCTTCTGACTGCCTACGTTACCTTGTAAATTTGACAAAGAATTTGACGTTCAAACTCGTGATAAACTTGTCCATTTACAAAATCTTTTCGCAGGAAATTTATTGAAATCCCAAGGATAAGTCAAAGCTAAACACTTCAGGGAGTAAAAGCCCTTAAATTGGCATCTTTTCCTGCGTCTAATCGCTGAATTTATTTCTTCCTTTTTTTTTGGGAATGATGAAAATGTATCAGTATTCGCGTCAACTTCCATGTCTTCACAACACAACACTTCAGATAGTAAAAGCCCTTAATTGGCATCCTTTCCTGCGTTTAATCGCTGAATTTATTTCTTCCTTCTTTTTTTGGGAATGATGAAAATGTCTCATTATTCGCGTCAATTTCCATGTCTTACCTCGCCCCACCCTATGTCACACATGGCCCCCCACCCTCTGCACCTGTGAATTAATACCTCGGACTACAGGGGTCTTGCAGGTGAATGCAGAAAGATCCTCTTATAAACGATTTAAAAGCTAACTGAGTGCGGTTAGATCGTTTTGTTTTTGTCGGCCGTCGCTTTTGAGATCATTCGATATGCTTGTGCATTAAAACGATACAGATACCGTGTTTATGTTACGGTAACCACAAATTAGGCAAATTCATGATTTGGTCCATGATGATGTCTAGGCTGAAGGCTTGTTTTAAATTATCTTTTCGAGAAATTCATTAAAAAAGAATTTGTTATGGCTAAACTTGACAATGGTTTAATGGAATTTAAAGTTTAAAAGCATCAGCATTACTTAGTCTCCACTTCCCTTGATTAGTTGCAATGCGAATCCTTACGAAGATAACATCTACGATCGCTTATTTTCAGGCTTGTTGTTCTGATATACTCTTCCGTGGTGTAGAGATTATACGGCAAGAGAATGACGACAGACCGCATTTTAATTATTACGTGGCAAAGACAAGTGATTTTTAAGATTTTCCCGTGTTCCCCTATTTTCCTACGCAGGTTATTATGCTAGTAAATATATGTAAAGAACATTCAGGTACTCATTGTGAAGCTCGGTCTATTGCATTTATAAAATAACCAACGCAGTCAACGATGGGCTTTTGTACCAATCAGAGCTTACGTACCCTCTCAGTTATTTTGTAAATGTGAATACATCAGACTTGTTTGCTCAACATAACACATGGGTTCTTTGTTTAAAATTACAAATTAACTTAGCGGTGTATGTATGTCGAAAACAAACAATGGGTTTTGGTTTTGAGTCTTCACAGTAGGCAAACTCTGTCTGGATCAGGCATGAAAGTTTTTGTGAATTTCATTTGGTCATGCGAAGAGACAGAAAAATATACACGGATCCCGTCTTTTCTTCGGTCTTATACAAAAGGATACTCTGTAAAGAATTTATGTAAACGAATCTGACAAAATTAAGAATAAAGGTAACAATTAATATTTAATATTAAATCTTGTGCTTCGCTTGGAGCAGTTTTCTCTAAATTTAAATTTTCGACTCTGCGGTATTTGCATTACAATGACACTTTTAAAATTCTTCCTCCTGGAACGGCGCTGTTTCTGCTTTCACCTCCTAAGGTTGAGAGAAAGTGAATCGTAATAGGTTTTTTTTCTTTCTCGGTCGTAATTCGTAAAATATCTGGTGTACGTTCGTGGTGAAGTGAAAACATTACATATCTCAGGTCTGTGAAAACACAAACGAAATACAAAGTATTGTGGATGTAATATTGTGAATGAAAATTCATCAATTCACCGAGACGCTGTCTTTTGATTTGTCTCGCAGGTGCTGAGAGATGGGGAAACAAAACAGTAAGCTTCAGCCGGAGCAAATTACCGACCTTGTTCAACAGACGGAATTTAACGAACAAGAACTACAGGAATGGTACAAAGGTTTCCTCAAGGACTGCCCCAGTGGTCACCTTACTGTTGAAGAGTTCAAGAAAATCTATGGAAATTTTTTCCCGTACGGCGACGCGTCAAAGTTTGCGGAGCACGTTTTTCGCACGTTTGATAAGAACGAGGATGGTACGATCGACTTCCGTGAGTTCATTTGCGCTTTGTCGGTGACTTCGCGCGGAAAACTCGAGCAGAAGCTGAGATGGGCGTTCAGCATGTACGACTTAGATGGTAATGGTTACATTTCCAAAGAAGAAATGCTGGAAATCGTTAGGGCCATTTATAAGATGGTGGGATCTGTGATGAAAATGCCTGAAGACGAGAGCACGCCAGAGAAACGAGTCGAGAAGATTTTCCAGCAAATGGATAAAAATCTGGATGGAAAGCTCTCACAGGCCGAGTTCATCGAAGGAGCCAAAAGCGACCCCTCAATTGTGCGCCTACTGCAATGCGACCCTGCTGGGGGCTCCGGCTAGGCTTGGAACATAATTAGATTGTGAATAGCAGCTATTGTATTATCTTGGCCGAAAACTCTTAAATATGCTTTCTGTCCTTTAGTCAAGAGTAGCACCCCCAGTTTTGCGCTTACACTTACTACCTTGAAATTGGAGTGATGGCTTTTTTACATGGTTAGGTACTTAGTATTGAGTGAATAAATGATCTAGACCCTCTCAGAGGATTATTTGCGTTGCTTGGTGTATTACCCGCTGCTTAGAAGTGCTTCCTTTTTAACATTAGTTCAAAGTAGCTTTTTGAGAAATTTTTCATTCGTTTATCTGTGAGCAATCCGTGGTCTCCTTTATATCAGACTAATTAAACAACCTTGTCGCGATTATTGGTAAATATTCGGGTCGTGTGTTTCACAATGAGTCTGATAATTTTCTTGTAACGAGAAGATTTTTGGCCGACAAGTTGTAAATAAAATACTTGTAGGAAGCGTGACCTGGCAGAGAAAAAAATAAAATCTTAAACGGAAAAGAAGAGGAAAACCATCATGCTTTCGCTCTTAAAATGTTCCATTAACTCCCTTTCAGATACGGTTAAGGACAACCCTTTTTTTTCTATTAAGAGAGAGGGCCCAGATTAAGTTGTGTGCAAGTTTGGTAACAAAGAGGCTACTTGTGTTTTTCTGTGTAAACTTATCTTTGAACAAAGATCTGTTACCACATGAAATCGGTTTTCCCCAAATTCACTCTTAAACGATTTCTCACACTTTCCACCAGAAAAAACCAGCACAAGATAAGTTAGACGACATTACGACAAAAGGAAAACCTTAAATTCCTTCGGAAGCTACTCTCTGTATCGGTTATATTTCACTAATTTGTGTAAGGTATCACTTCTAACTGAGGTCGAAATTAAACCTCAGTTCTCATTCTCCAATAGTAAGGCAGACAAATTTCAAAAGGTAATATTTCGATTGGTACCTCCTGCCTTCTTCAGAACGTGCTATGATAAAGCACTGATCACATGATAAGAAGAGAGGACAAGGGCAGTTCGACCTAACTTCATTGTAACTTCAATGCATCCAAAACAAACGGTCAACGGTTACACCTCGAAGGTGATAAGAAGAGAGGACAAGGGAAGTTCCACCTAACTTCATTGTAACTTCAATGCATCCAAAACAAACGGTCAACGGTTACACCTCGAACGGGATCACTGCGTCCCTTTTACACCACACCGCACACTGAAGTTGGGAAGGACAGTCGAGGGACGGATTTTTACTGGGATACCTGTGGTAGCCCAGTCATAAAATGCCTTTGTTTTTTTGTCGTCTTTTTTTTTCCTCCGCCACAAAATGGAAAAATTGCGCAATAGTACCCAGTGGTCATTGGGCCCTCAACACCATGACAACTAACTGTGATCCAATGAGGGTGAAGGTGTTCACATGCTGATCACATGTTATCTTGATGATCATTGACGTTGTCATGCACGGACAGGTCCGGGTCACATGACGAACACGAGATTTTTGCTTAGAAAACTCTTTTGTCGGTCGTTTTGTATTTCAAGGTGTTCTGATTACGATCACCTGAAGCATTATAGCGCTCGAAATACAAACAGACGCATACTCAAGTCGTATTTTTCGCGGCCAATCCACACTAAAAGATGTTATTGAGCGGTAATTTTGGACTGGATTGAGTCGCGAACTGTGTATCCGTTGTAGTTTCTGGTGATTTCTGCCGTTTTAAGCTTGCTTTACCATCACTGTTATTCACATCATCTACTTTTGTTACGTTGTTAAAATCTGTACAGACATCACACAAACCAACTCGCGCACAAAGTAAGAAGAGTATATTGAAGGCTTGAAATTATATTACGATCGATTTTCATCAAGAAATGGGCCAGGAATTTTCTACAATAGTGCAAATAATCGTGAAGGCTGATCGAGGAAAAGCGATTGCGTGACGCTCGGTAAGCTGTAAGATGACATGTTATTATTTACCGGACGTAAAAACTCTTCAGATTCTCAGTCTGCATTTTGTACCCACTCTGCAGTCTCCAGTCTATATTTTGTATCCGGTCTGCTGACTGCATTTTGTACTAACAGGTATCTGTGGCACCAGTACAGTTTATTTTTGGTTACATTAATTCACACAACACACATAATCTACCACAAAATACCTGTGTGTGAGGTAATTCGACATTTTCGTTCTTTTCCACGTTAATACTCTTCTTTCCTTTTGTAAGAATGTAGACCACAAGTAATCCACCCACCCTACAAAAAATAACTCTTGCATGCATAGTATGCCTATGTTTTGAAATAGGTGTATGCCCTTAGCCAGACTTGAGCTCACTATTTCAGTATACTAATCCGACGCCCGTAGTATCACTACACTTGATTCCAAGGATCCAGTACCATCCAGGTATCCCAGTTACCCTGCTCACAGGGTCTAGTTTTCCCCAAAAATAGAACACTTATTTCTCTGTTCATGTACACTGAACTGAAGCATAACTTCAATTCCAGTCTTTCTCGACTTTGCAGAAAAACTAAAATGGCGGATAAAAAGCCTTCCAAAACAAATTTGTTTGATGATCGAGATTCTAAACCAGAGAAAACGGAGAGTCCTCTTGACTTTCTCTGTAAGTAATTTAAAGTGATGAAAGTAGGGTCATTTTTTTTTTTCGAAGCTGAAGCAAGATTAAAAGAATTTTAAGCTAACCTTAGAAACAATGATTTTAATCAGCATTTATTAAAAAATTATTTTGCAGCGCGCACTGGCATCACAAGTGACATCAAAGATGCAATAACTCTTATCATTGAAAACAGGCCTGAGGATCCAATCGCTTTTATGGCTGAGTTGTGAGTATCTTGATCCGCCAGCAGTGATTTACGAGTCTACAAAAATTGAAAATTTCATGTGTCCATTAACAACATTTTTTGAATGGTTGACTTAAGTTTTGACAGCCGCGCGATCACAACCACGGCCCTTGTGAAGGCCCATCAAAAACTGCTGCTAGTACATCATTCAAGACCATCTTTCCAAATCAACCTGGCAGCAGCCTATAACATCTTGAAACAACAGAAGAGTGAGTTGATAACGTAAATTGGCCACCGTAAAGAGTTTAAAAGCAGACGTTGGGTTTTGTGTGTGTGTGTTGATATGCAGAAAATGAAGCTACACTATTGGTCATCACCATATTCTCACCAACAGTGAAGCTCCATTTTCTGCATATAAACACAAACACAATCCACAGTTCCTCCAATCACTCTGATGAAGGACTAACGCTCAAAATGTCAGCTTTTAAACTCTTTACAGTGGTCAATTATCAAGGCAGTTGATGATACTTAATTACCCTGTTATACTTTCCCACCAACGTAGCACCACAATTTCTTTTGAAACTTATCCCCTTTATTTATATGTTTTACAAGTACATGACTTGAACAGTTGTAAAAGCTCTAAACCCTTAAACCCCCAGAAGTGATTTACATGTAACTTCTCCCTACAATATCCATACACTATCCAACAAACAGGTAATGAGAATACTCAAACTAATCAGGAAGAGGTTGAAGGGTTAAACCCTGAGAGACTGACAAACATCTAATTTCACCTTACAATAATACTGCTGAATCATTCATTAACCCTTTAACTCCCAAGATCTCATTAGTAATCCTTCTTACTTAGTTTGGAGAATTTGGAATTAAATGTGAATTGAATATTTTTCTTGTTTCTCATTACTTGTCTGCTTGATATTGTACTTATAGTGTAAGGAGAAATTCTGTCTTGGTCACTAGTGGGTCTTAGAGGGTCAAGATCATGGGAATATAGGGAATGATTGCCAACCTAATAAACTTCAATTGTTAAACAAATTCTCCTTCCAAGTACCATAGGAAATATATAGAGAAGAGTTTGGAGAATATAGATACTGATGTCAGGGTATAAAGTGTTAACCTGTGCATCGTGGGACAGACTTAGTCAAATTTTAAGTTAAAATAGACTAATTAAAAAATCGTTTCTTGTTTCTGTTAGATAGTAATGGTCTATGAGGACTTACTGGAAAACATACAATGATTTATTGACTCTATTATGCAAGTAAGGAGATCAAGTTATAACTTAAATCAGTGTTAGCTGGTTTTAAATATTTATCAGAATGCCATTTGTCCATCATCCTAACTATTAATTCACTATCATTGATATTTAAAATTTCTTATTTTTGTAGAACTGGTAAGTTTCAGCCATTACATAGGGGTCTCATAGGCTCTTTAATTAGCTAAAGGGAGCTTAAGTACAAAGGTTTTTGAGATGGCAGCCAGAAGTTAAAAGTTCTAATTCTTGCTGCTCATTACACCTTTCTGGGCAGCACAGTCTGGTTTAAAATGTTCAATTGTGAGAGATTATTCAGCGTTAATTGATTTCCGGTTGACTTTTTGCGATAAGTGACAGATGATTGAACAATAGGATCATATTATATATTTAAAATGAGAGAGACCAGAGCGTGAGACAGAGAACGGTGAGAGAGAGAGGGAGGTTAAGTTGATTTTATAAAATAAAACGTGAAGTTTCGGAACATAGCAGATTCTTTAGTCTCATTTCCGACACAATAACAACCTTGCAGCTGACACATTGGTGTCTAAGGGCTCCAGGAGTTTTATTCTTCTTTCAGTTGCTGTCCACATCTAAAAAAATGTCTCTGCTCAAGTTTTCTATTGTTTGTAAAAAGAACACCACATTCAAAAAGAGTATACTCAGTTTCACATCTGCTTTAGTAAAAACTTTCATTTCATGCAAGCTCAGGCTTGTCAACCTATGATATTAGTCTCAGGGAAAAATAAGAAAATTTTAAAAATAACCTTTGAGTATTGTGAGAAGAGAACACTAAATCTCAAAAGAAAACACACTGATGGCCAGAGGATGACAGAATTCCTAGAACATCCTTTTACTCTTAAACAGCAAACAAAATTATATCAACTAACTTGACTGGCAGAAAATATTTTAGGAGTAACTTGGAAATTACTTTATACTGAGTCAGTGCTCTGTTCCAGAGACTTGACCAGGGCAGAATCTGAACCTCTCCAAAAGCGAATCATGTGCTTTAGCCATGAGGTGATTCGCTTTCCAGTTTTTAAACTTGGAGTTTTATCCACATTTATATATCAAGGTAAGAGCAGTAATTCACCTGTGGATGCTTGATTACTACCAATGACAAACTGTAATGAAAGATGTCTTTTGTTTTGGGCACTTTTATATTGAAAGCTTTGTGCTACAGTTCCTAGATCTGAACTAGTTTCTGTGCAAGTTAATCATGTCTCTAGGATTTCTTTCTTCTCAAATTGACTGAATGCCACTTCTATACTGTACGTCTTTTGTTCTGAGTAGATGTCCAGTTCTAATAATGTTTTGCTCACAATTGATTCCTCTGTAGACTTTTTGAAACAAGCAGAATCACTGTACAGTGAGTTGGACTTAACAGGAAGAGGTGCACATGATTCACTTCTGGTTACTTTTTTCTCTTAACCCTTTACCTCCCAGAAATAATTAACAACTAACCTCTCCCTATAATATCCATCATTATCCAGCAAAAAGATAATGAGAATACCCAAACTTATCCAGTAGAAGTTGTCATCTTGATCTAACGCCAAATTCTTGTAAATGATTTAAAGGGAAATATGTAGCAGCTAGAAGGGAGGATTGACAATCAAATCATAGGTGTTAAAGGGTCAAGAGTGACTAACAAATTTCGTTTTACATCATCAGAACCATCATCAGAACCTTGTCACACAGGCAGGTGAACTGTAGAGCTGAAAATTTTTATAATTGTTTTGTAGGCAAAGCTGATAAAAATCTCTGTGAAGCAATTTTAAATGAGCTACGACAGGCAGTTGTCAAGACAACAGCTGATCCCATCAGGTCAGTAAAACAAAAACTTTTTTACATCTAAAATGCACTATGGTGGACACCAATATACTTCTACATAAAAGTGGCATGGATGATCATTAAAAATTTCCAATATTAGTCTTCTTTGATTGAAAGAGTGTGACAGGAGGATAGCCTTGTTGCTGCTCATTCTAGATTTGGAGCATTCTAGAACACTGTGATCAGCTCTGACTTATTTTCATATCAAACCCCAGACTATGCATGCACCACACTTACCTTGTGTGACCACTTTGTGGTTAAACAATTCCCCACTCACCCACCAGAGGGTGGGGGAAGTGGGATGTGTTATCATAAAGATGTGTGCATGGATGCTACAAGCCATGCCCTTTCATGTATCTTTCTTTTTATCAAGACAGTTTTTCTTTCATATATCAAGCTTGATACATGTTAATGAGTTTGTCTCTACTTGCAGTATCATTCACACTGGCTCCATGTTAAGTTCTCAACGACTCAATAAAGTAATGGCTGAGGTTAGTTGGCAAATTTTCATTTGAGTATTGTTAAAGTAATCCAAGTTGCATTTTGCCCTGTGATTGGTCTAGAAAATTTGTTCCATCCTTTCCGCCGATCAGATGCAAAAGTAAAACCAAACTTAGTCAATTGCTTTTCCTGCATTTGAGCAGTTTGGTTATTTTTCTTTTGAACTCCCATTAGTTTATAATGCTGTCATTCAATTTCTTTTTTTTTTTTTTATTTGGCCATTTTGGTTAGTTTTGTTTGAGCATAATGAATAATCACATAACACTAATTAAAAAAAAAAAAAGATGAAAATGGACACTTGAAAATTCTTAACCCTTTAACTTCCAGAAGTGAATAACATCAAACTTCTCCCTATAATATCCCTACATTATTCAGCAAACAGGTAATGAGAATATTTAAACTTATCAGGTAGGGGCTGCTATCTTGATCTAGCATCAAGTTCTTAACTAATTTATATGGAAATGTGTAGCAGCTAGAGGGGAGAATTAACAATCAGATCTTGGGAGTTAAAGCCAGTGTTTGAACAGTATCACTTTTTGCATTTTATCAGGCATTACTGAAGAGTGGAGCAATCAGTCAGTTGATGGGCGCTGACGAATTCATTGTAAGCGCAGCAGAAATCCTGCTTGAACAGGTTTGACCAGTTTTAAAGCATATCCATCAATAGCAAAAAATCCAGGATTTCTCTGATTTTACTTAACTTTGCTCTGTGATTGGTCCAGAAAACTCACGCCATCCTCTCAAGCAAGCTGATGCAAAACTCACACCAATCATGACTTGGTCGCCTGTGTTTTCCTGCGCCTTAGTTGGTTTGCTTCTTTTCACTTTGATTTCTCATTGGCTGTTCAGGGTATTTTCCTTTCTTCTGATTGGTTTCTGGGAATACTTTGGTCTTGGTTTTTCAGCATTCAGTTGAAAAGCACTCTAAAAAGTCAAGTCACTGGAATGAGACATTATTCTATGTTCCATGCTTGTGAAGAGACAGAAAACATCTCTGCTTTTATAGATGGCTAAGCTAACACTATGAAAAAGATTACTTTTTTCATACAACCCTTGCATGAAGAAACCTCAAGACTCATCCAATGTTTCAAACCTTCAAGTCAGGTATTGTTTAAATCACCAGTTTTATTTGTGTAGCCTTTTATTAGTTTTGTGAGTAAACTTACTTTACGTGTGCATCATTTGTTTTTTTCATCAGATGCAAGACTTAAGATGACGCTTGTGACACTGTAGGGAATTACATCAAAAGATACACCCTTAATCAGGCACAGTGGCACAGGACAACCACTCTACATCAGCAGGATGAACTTCCAGGTGATAAGATTATTGCCACAGGCTAAACCTAAGCTCACGATGTTTATCAAAGAGTTTGCTAAGTGACAGATCCTCAACACACCATGGTCATTGCACTAATACTACTTGCTCGTAAACTGTTCATTCAAGAAAATATTTGCCACCCCTATTGCAGCATTTCAATCATCATTTCGCAGTCAATGTGTGTTTTTCCAACATCCTGATTTGTCACGTTAGGGTTTTGATAGTCTCAAACAGGAAACAAGACTCTCTTGGAAAGTAAAGGAAAGAATTCTCTGCCTTTGATTGTTATTATACAACAGTACAAACTGTCAAGATGATAGATTGACATTTTAAAATGTTTGTTTAGTTACACGTAAAACCCACTTCTAACTTTCCATTGTACCCAGAGTAATTCTAAAGAGTGACTAGCATCTAATTTCTACTTACGATGATACTGTTGAATCATTTATTGAGATTATGAGAAGAAAGGAAATGATATTCAACCTACAACACTTTGATTGTTAAAAGAATTATTCTTGTCTCTACCCCCGATAGGAAATGTGTAAAAAAGGGTATGGAGAACTTCCATAGTGATGTTAGGGTGTGAGCAGGGGGGAGGGGTGGGGGATTGGATAAATTTCAATACGACGGCTGTTACTTTCAAAGGCAAGTCCTCCCCATTCCTCACACATATCCTTTAAGCAAAATCTGCACTCTATTTAGGTTACAATGAGAAGACAAGAAATTAAAATTGGGAGAGAAAGAAATGATAGGACTTTTTTGCATTGATAAATCAAAACTAATCATCAAGCAATACTGTTAGACACTGAATGAACCACATTTGATCATTTTAACTACTTTATTCAAAAGCTAAAAGATACTTAGATTAAACAAGAATTATGGAAAGACACTTCATTATAGGGCTGTACAATCAAGGCAGTGCTCCGGAAGAGTCTAAGTGCCACACGCCACTAACTTTTCATGGGGCAGGCTACCACCAATTTTTGAGATCAAACCATTCAGGCAATAAGAGATCCTTCCAAGAGCACGGTTGGTCTACAAACCTAAAAACTGGTCCTCACCCCTCCCCCCTCTGCACAAGAAGGTCATGCAGGCCATGACCGAAACTAGTAAGGAGTAAAAAGCTGCCCTCTTCACCATTGCTGTTATCTATTGCAACCATAATCTTTTGCACAAGTCTTTTCCTTTTTATTTTAAGAACAATCAATTCTTTTATGTAAAGTAATTTATTTCACTCATTGACCTCATTGTGCAGTGAGGGTGGGGTGGGGAGCCTTAATTCTAAGAAAGCTTCAATAGCCTGAGGAAAGTCTCAACAGTGATCATTTACGATTTGAAAACCTGCATGTTTTCATCAAATTGGTAATTCTCATCCTTTGAAAGAGCACTGTCATTTTCAGAAGTGAGTCCTCCTGACTCAGCTGCTTGCCCACCCATTTCAAAAAAACTACAATTTGCTACCTTGAATAACCAAACATAAAAGTGCTGCTCTAAAAGCAAGGTTAAAATTAACTTTTAAGCCATAAATTACATCATTGTTGCATGATATCCTAGAAAATACACCAATCTAAAGTTAACCCTTTAACTCCCAAGATCTGATTGTTAACTCCTCTCTAGCTGCTACACACTTTGTTGCAAATTAGTTACAAGAATTTGGTGTTAGATCAGAGTAAAAACTTCTTTATGATAAGTTTGAGTATTCTAATTACCTTTTTGCTGGACGATGTATGAATATTATAGAGAGAAGTTGCACGTCAATCACTTCTGGGAGTTAAAGGGTTAATTTCATAAAGTAAAGTGTATTAATCCTTTACACCCTAACATCAGTATGTATATTCTCCCTACTGTTCTCTATACATTCCCTAAGGTGCTGACAAGGAGAATTTGTTTAGCTGTCATGAGTATCTTTGGTTGGTGATCAATTCCTTTATTCTCCTGACCCTATTGCTTGTTTCAGGGGTGACATTGTAAGGAGAAATAGGATCCTAGTTACTCTAAGGTATTAAAGGCTTAACTAGATACCTTACTGACTCAACTAGATACCATCCTTAATTATAATTTTTAATCTCAATATGTACAAATGAGCTTGATTAAACGTTTTTTACTTAAGAAGCAACAATATGAAACAACTACATCAAATTAAATACAATTAAGTGGCGTCGAAGTTAGACAAAGATTATGCAGAAGTTCTGTGTAATGTGCTATCAGAAGCCTCACTTATCAGATTTCAATAGCCTTCATAGATCATATAAAAATCCTTAAACAGTAATACTTGACTACCAGTTTTTCTACCAAAAAATCATAATTGAAAACAGAAACTTACATGTACCGAACGTAGAATCTAATGTTTCCTTATCTGCATCAAAGGCTCGACCGCTGATGCTCTTCATCCAATTAGATGTAAAACATTTTTGGAATAAATTTGACGCAACTCTTTAAGGACTATTGATCAACGTCACAAGCCAACTTATAAACTTTGTTCTCTCCTACGCTGATCATAAGACAGCCAATATAATATAACAAAGCTACCCCACAAATGTCTTGCAAAGGAATTAAGTTGTTCCCAGTCTTCTTCATAACGCGCGCTGTGTGAGTTTTCAATGTTAGGAAGAGGACTGGGAAGAGTAACCTACAGAAATGAAGGAAGTCTCCTATGTAGAGTGAAAAAACTCGGCGGTCAACATCTGCGTAAGCGTGTACGTTGAGAGGGCAATGCTGGAAGCGGCGAAAATGGCCCTACATCTCAATTGCAGGTTTTTTTATGGCAAAGTTGAGATCGTGTATATGTTAGTACACACAAAGTTGATTAAAACAGCCTCTCAAGCGACAGGGAGAAGAGTGGTTGTATTTAACAGTATTTTCAGTTACAGCTACCTTATAATTGCCACTTGACTCAGTCTTGCGGATTGACCGTTTGTCTCACTCTGCATCTGTTAAAGACCTATCTGCTAAACGAAGGCCGCGTAAGGTTCGCGTGGAATGGTTCGCTTAAAGTGTTTCAACGGTCAGTCAACAAGATCGAGTCGAGTTGCAATTGTAGTGTGAATTAAGTTAGGAATACAGCCAAGTGAGATTTCTCCGGTCCTTGTGTTCCAGCAAGAAAAGCTTAAAAGAGTAATAATGTTTTTGGGAATTCAACAAAAATACCCCTGACTGAATAAGCTTTGAGTCAAAAAAGCCCTAAGTTTTCCTTCTAGTTCTCCTTTTCCCTATTTATGTTTCTATTTAAAGATTTTTATGAACGTGTCAAATTTTTTCGTACATTTTACATGACACCGATTATTTTTCATGATTACCTTTAAGGGAGAATTAGCGCGCAGCTGGTCAAAATTGATCCGCGTATCCGACTGAAGACCGTTGAGCTAAACCGGCATGAAAACATTTTTCTTTCACTATATGCTTAAGGCTCCTGACCTAATGTTGATGTTTATTTCATTCAAAGATCTGAATACGATGGTTATCGTGATCACATACAGCAATTCGGTCGTTACTTAAAATTGCCAGGGACGTAGGAAATTTAAACTCTCCTAAACTGCTACCCTTTGTTCCAAACTTGCCAATAAACTTACCATTGGGCTCAAACACTTGTACTCTGTCATTACTTCCATCACAGATCATCAGGTGTCCTGATTTGTTCACTGCTATAAAACAAGGACCGCGAAATTCCCCGTCCCCTCTACCTTCCTTTCCAAACGCGTATTGAAAGTTTCCATTCCTGTCAAAAACTTTGATACAATCTTCATCGTTGTCTGACACTATGAAATATCTATCATACTGAATACAATGGAAAGGCGATTTAAAAAAGCCCTGCCCACCTATTTTCATAAGGAACTTTCCATCGGGAGAAAAGATTTTGATTAAGCTGTTTCCTCTATCAGCAACGATCACATTACCGTCACTGTCTACAGATAAACCCAAAGGATCATTGAGTTGGTTATCAAGATGTCCACGGCCACCAAAGCTTCTTACGAACTCACCCCTCCCATTGAAAATCTGAATTCGACTAGAATTGTCCGCGACAAAAATATTCCCATTATTATGAAAAACTATTCCTCTAGGATATTCAAGTTCTCCCGCTTCGCTACCCCAACGACCAAAGGATCCTAAATAATTTCCATCACTGTTAAAGATTTTAATTGTGTGATTGAAATTATCAGAAACAGCTATCTCATCCCTGGCATTTACAGCCAGCCCAAAAGGATTGTTAAGCATATCTAAAGACGAACCTTCCTCACCGAAAGTTAAAACAGGTTTGAATTGAAATGGTTTTACGAGTACGAGAAAAGGACTCTGGTAAATATGCTCCCCGTTTACCTGTACACTCACTTGACACCTTCCTTGATATTTTGGAGTATAATTGATCTGGTAGAGTCCATCTCCACAGTCATTTATTCTTACTTTCGTCGCGCATTCTCGTCCTCGTTCGTCTCTGATCTCCATTGTGACATGGTCACGTTTATCGTAACACTGTTTACCACGACCGTTCCTTAGGGTCAAAGTAAATTGTGCCTCACGGTTTACAATTCCTTCTTCAATTCCTTTGCCTTCGCAAATAAAATGACTTGCCGTAGTGGGTTGCAAGATTTGCAAAGTTCCAATGTCATCAGTTTTGACAGTCTCCAACAGTTTTATATTTTTCTCGAAAACGAAACCAGCCGGGAGGCTTTTGTTGTAACGGTCAATTGGCACGGTTTGATCAACTCCTTCAAAAATGATGTCTAATGATTTCTTTGATTGAACGATTTCAGCGTTACTACTACGAGTTAAAAGCTTATCAGCGTTTTCCAGCGAAGATTCTATGGCCGTGATTTGCCGTTGAATTTCGGTTTTTCGCTCCGTTACAAGATCAAGCGATCTCCTCGTTTCTTTCTCCAACGATGATAGTATATTCTGCCTTTTCGCCTTAATAACGGCAACGAGGTTGTCAACAAGTCTTTGAACATCTCTCTTCACGTCTTCGCCTTGTTGCATCAGTTTAGCGAACTCTTCATCAAGTTGATTGACGGTTTTCATCTTAGCTTGCAAATTACGTCTCTGCCTTTTAACCAACGACCTCATCTTACTCTTCTGTATTTCTGCCTCTTCCTTGATTAATTTCATATTATGGCCTCCGTGGTCCAATGTGACACAAATTTGGCAAACTGGTATTTCGCAACTCTTGCAAAAGTACTTCAGTTCTTCTCTGTTGTGATCTTCCTTAGGACAATGGGCCGGTCGTTTCATTACATCCTTATAATCCCTGTCTTGAAAGTCATGGAGCGCCAGGACACGGTGATCTTTGTAGTTTTTCATGATGTTGTGCGCAATTACGCACTTTTGGCAATAAAATGCACAGCAATGGAAACAATAGGAACTTTCCGAGCTGTTCTTGTCGCAATTTCCACATTTCACTTGGCTGGTTTTACATTCTCTAATTTTCAGCACATCAATCAAGCCGTTCAGATAAAAACTGGTGGGAAGATCTTTCAAATCGCCACTTTCAGGCACTCTGCTAAGAGCTTGGCACTTCGGGCATCTGATTGTGTCTCGGCCATGGCTTGTTCTGTGCCATTGATTCAAGCAATGCAGACAAAAGCTGTGGAGACATGGGAGTTGTTTTGGATCCTTGTATATGTTAGTGCACACTGGACAAGACACTTCTTCTCGAAGATTATGGAACAACGTTTTAATGTCCATGTTATCCGTCTGGCAAAAGCGAGCGAGCAAAGGTAGACGATTTCTAAGAAATCAACTTGAAACAATCAAGCCTTGTGACTCTCTCTTTTAGCTATGTACTGGGACACCTGTGGTAGCCCAGTCATAAAATGCCTTTGTTTTTTTGTCGTCTTTTTTTTTTTTTTTTTTTTTTTTTTCCGCCACAAAATGGAAAAATTGTGCAATAGTACCCAGAGGTCATCGGGCCCTCAACACCATGACAAGTAACTGTGATCCAATGAGGTGTTCACATGCTGATCACGCGTGTTATCCCTCAACACCATGACAACTAACTGTGATCCAATGAGGTGTTCACATGCTGATCACGCGTGTTATCTTGATGATGATTGACGTTGTCATGCACAGACAGGGCCGGGTCACATGACGAACACGAGATCTTGCTTATAAATTTCAACGTATTTGGATTGCGATCTCCTGGAGCATTATGGCGCAAACGCGCAAAATACTTACAGATGCATATACAAGTCGTATTAATCGCGGCTAATCCACACTGAAAGATGTTATTGAGCGGTAATTTTGGAACGAATTGAGTCGCGAACGCTTGAAAGCCATGAAAGCCTTGAATACCTTGTATGCTAAGTATGCCAATGTCTTAGTTGAAAAACGTTCACTTGTTGTCAAAAGCAAAATCTGAAATCTGAAACCAAACTGCATATACTCTATGCAATCTATTGAACAACGTTACTACCGTGAGACTGAAGAAAACAACTATAATGGATGCAAACTGCTTGTGAAGAAAGACGACATGTTGGATTCACTTGATGGCAAGGAACGTAGCTACGATAACAGAACGAATGGTATTAATTTCACGATCAGAAAAGTGAATCTTATGTTTGTTTTCATTGTAGTTGTATGGATATTCTTTTTTTAATAAATACGTGATCCAAAACCCTGTGTTTTTTTGTGTATAATGTTATTATGTTAAATATTGTTACGCAATTGTCTTGTCACAGGCGGCCCAAGCTCACGTCTCGAGAAAAAGCCAACGATTAATTCATGAACGCGTCACGCGTTGTGTGACTCGGTGTTAAGTTACGAGAGGAACTGCGCGTTATAGGGAATAGTACAGGGAACGAAGTATGGTCGATTTACAACGATAAATATTTCGAAATATGAACATTTTTCTTGTAAAATCAATAAAACTTACTCATACCCTGTGTATCCGTTGTAGTTTCTGGCGATTTCTGCCGTTTTAAGCTTGCTTTACCATCACTGTTATTCACGTCATCTACTTTTATTACGTTGGTAAAATCTGTACAGACATCACACCAACCAACTCGCGCGCAAAATAAGAAGACTATATTGAAGGCTTGAAATAATATTGCGATCGATTTTCATCATGAAATGGGCCAGGAATATTCCACGATAGTGCAAATAATCGTGAAGGCTGATCGCAGAAAAGTTATTACGTGACGCTCGGTAAGCTGTAAGATGACATGTTATTATATACCAGACGTAAAAACTCTTTAGATTCTTAGTCTGCATTTTGTACCAACTCTGCAGTCTGCAGTCTATATTTTGTATCCGGTCTGCAGTCTGCTGTCTGCATCTTGTACTAACAGGTATCCGTGGCACCAATACAGCTTACATTTATTCGCAAAACACACATAATCTACCACAAAATACCTGTGTGTGAGGTAATTCTACATTTTCGTTCTTTCCCACATTAATATTCTTCTCTCCTTTTGTAAGAATGTAGACATCACTCACAATGTTTCAAGTAATCCACCCACCCTACAAAAAAGTAACTCTTGTATGCATAGCATGCCTATGTTTTGAAATAGGTCTATGCCCTTGGCCAGACTTGAGCGCACTATTTCAGTATACTAGTCCGACACCCGTAGTATCACTACACTTGATTCCAAGGATCCAGTACCATCCAGGTATCCCGGTTACCCTGCTCACAGGGTCTAGTTTTGTTTTTTTTCCTCCGCCACAAAATGGAAAAATTGCGCAATAGTACCCAGAGGTCATTGGGCCCTCAACACCATGACAACTAACTGTGATCCAATGAGGTGTTCACATGCTGACACGCGTGTTATCTTGATGATGATTGACGTTGTCATGCACAGACAGGGCCGGGTCACATGACGAATCACGAGATTTGTTTATAAAACTCTTTGGTCAGTTGTTTTGTATTTCAACGTATTTGGATTGCGATTTCCTGGAGCATTATGGCGCAAACGCGCAAAATACTTACAGACGCATATACAAGTCGTATTAATCGCGGCTAATCCACACTGAAAGATGTTATTGAGCAGTAATTTTGGAACGGATCGAGTCGCGAACGCTTGAAAGCCATGAAAGCCTTGAATACCTTGTATGCTAAGTATGCCAATGTCTTAGTTGAAAAACGTTCACTTGTTGTAAAAAGCAAAATCTGAAATCTGAAACCAAACTGCATATACTCTATGCAATCTATTGGACAACACTACTACCGTGAGACTGAAGAACATAACTATAATGGATGCAAACTGCTTGTGAAGAAAGGCGACATGTTGGATTCACTTGATGGCAGGGAACTTCGCTACGATAACAGTATGAATGGTATTAATTTCGCGATCAGAAAGGTGAATCTTATGTTTGTTTTCATTGTAGTTGTATGGATATTCTTTTTTAATAAATACGTGA